>NC_134179.1:21032327-21670367 GCF_964188355.1 Buteo buteo
GTATATGTGCAGTAACTACAAGTGAGGGGAACTGGGTGCCAGGATTTAAATTTTGGATATAAATATCATACTGATGTTAGAAATTAATGTTGGGAGATCACAATGTATCCTTGTCAAAATAAGTGTTGTACTAAAGCTAGCTTACAGGAACATGAATGCTTTTGCTTTATAATGAATTACACCAAAATAGTATTTGAGTTTTGCTCAGTGCCTACACTGTCAAACTCAAAATGTGTTTTGGATTTGGACAATCCAGTACAATATTGACAGTTAAAATCCTCCAGCTTTGTTTAAATGTGTGGAAACAAAGTGAAAAAAGGATACACTAATTAAAGCAGTTTAGATAGTTAAATTTGCATTAGGTATGAATAAAGATCAGATTTTCTGGTTTTCAATCTTCACATAATATTGTAATGGTAATTTAAAAAAAAAAAGGTTCTGAATTGGGAGTGTGTGTGAACTACTACTTGAAACAGTAAGTATGAACTCCATTCAGTATTATGTACAAGTAGTATATCACAGTCTGTTCAAATAACCTCAGGGCTCTGAAATTTCTTACACTTTCAAGTTTGAAGCCTGGAACTCTGCTCTTACTTCACTGCTTTGTGCCACCTGTAAGATCGCATTTTGCAGGAGAGTATGCGAGATAAATGCTAGTGGGTAGCTTTTTAGTATACCCAATGAAATATTAAGCATTGTGTAAAAGGAGTACAATTTTATATTGCAAGATGAGTGGCAAAACTTAGGGTACTAACCTGGAACATACTGTTTTTATAGACTTGCTGATACCTAATTTTACACTAGTAGGGAAAAAAAAATCCTAGTTGCTTCATCTAGTCTGCATTTCTGTGAACTGCTGGGTTATACTGATTAGTGTTTTTTCTTTTCTTGTTTATTCAGGATATATGACTCGAATCCTGAACAACCAAATATATTCCAGGTGGAGCAGCTGGAACGTCTTAAGAAAGAATTACCAGAGTTGAAAAGCTGTGTGTGTCCCACAGTTAGCCACTTTAAATCCATATCTCCATGTAAATGTCATCATAGTTGCCTGGAAGAGAAAGCTGTAGATAACTTGAAGAGTGTTCAAATGCAAAAGGACTGATTCTAGGCAGAATGCTAGTTTTGTATTCTATTCAACTTTGACCATTGGAACAGTGCTGTTCTATGCCTTCAGGTTTGTTTATTTGTTTTATTTTTAAGTCCCCAAATAGCAATAACTGTGTTCCTCCTTCCTGACAGTACTTGTTAAAATTTCAAACAATGTTAAAATATTCAGCCAGCTATAGTTATTGTTCCAGTTTACATAGACAGTTTTAACTTTTTCCTATAATAGTCTCAAATCTTGAAAAAGAAAATTAACACTAAGTGTGTTTTTAAAAGTGGAAAAAATATTAAGCAATCAAAGAAGTGGAAGCTCAGAAATGAAATTGTAGGGAAATGACAGGGATCTGATACTGAATATGCTGGAAAATTGTCTTGACTTTGATTTTACTTCAATGCTAAATCTTGTCAGCCTGTATCTGACAACAGGAAAATGAGAGTGATTGTAAGATACATATAATTAGATCTTGCCTGAATAAATTGGTACCTCATATATATGTATTTGCACTGATAGATCCACCTGTACAAAGCTTTGTGCCATTTAAAAATATGTATATATTTTTAAGTAAATGGCAATGCATGTTAACTCATTTTCCCCTGCTTCACTGGACATTCAGGCTGCTGCCATTATTTTCTGCTTTGCCAATTCATTGGTACAGTGTCTGTGTATAGCAGTCAAGGGTGAACCACAAGTAAGATTTTTGTTTCATTAATCTTACACAGGCCTGCTAAACTTTAGCAATGTTGCAAATAATTTTAACAGAATTACAGAAACATCTTCAGTGGTTGAGAATCTTTTTTTGCACAGTAACCTTAATAAACAGAATATGTAACATGCACAAACTCTACGAAATGCATGCTTTAGTTATTAAGCATGAAATTTAGGTGTTTGCTGAGGTCCTTGCATCTTTACGGTGCTAGTTATGTATGAAGGGTGCAAGGACTAACTCAACTACTTAATCTTTGCCTAAAACCACAAGCCTGTTGTTCACAAACATTTGAAGAAAAGGCTATACCATACATCGTTTGTCTTATTTACTTATTTACCAGCGACTAGCTTTTGTATTTTGCAAGAATTTTTTTTTTCCTCAGAGCAAGAATCACAAATGTACTGAAATCAGATAATCGGTATTCTGTTGGCTGGTATCTATCCTCTGTAATTTATTACAAAGTCATAGTTTAGAGTTCTTAATAAGATATGTATGCATGTCCTTTTTCCTCCTGAAGTTGCAGGTCATGCCAACACAACAGCTGTAACTTTCTACTGAAGTGTTAATGTACAATAAGAATGGAAAATATTTATTTTTTTCTCTTGTAAATTGACAATGAAAACAATAGCGTGTACTATATTCTTTATATACAGTCATTGCTACATAGAACTGATTGTACAAAGAGTAAAGCCATTGCAAGTAAGTGCTTGAGCCTGCACTGCTGAGCAATTTGAAACAAACAGCTTGTTTCAACTTGCCTTGTGCATTTTAGTATTTAAAGTTTGTTAGTCCTGCACAAACAGCACAGTAATTATTAGGTATCTGGAAACTGTCTTTTATTTAAAAAAAAATAAAAATTAACCCAAAATTTGGAAGTGTGCGAGCTGTGTGTTTTTGGGAGGGAAGGGGCACTGAACCTGATTCTTGACATCAGGAACCTGTGGCTGTTACCTTTGTACAGCAAGTCCAGATTCCTCACCTATGTGATTAATTCTTGATTTTTTTTCTTATTTGTATACCCCTGTGGGGTTCTCTTGACAGGTCTCAAGGGCTTTGCCAGTGGATGTGCAACCCCTACCAGGGTTGTGTGTCACTGCTCATGAATGCTGGGCAGTGCAGCCAGAGATGTTAAACATGACAGCTATTTTGTGTGAAGGTGGCTTAAAAGTTGTGCTGTCTGAAGCACCCTCTCAGACTAATCACAATGTGATGCTGAGAAGAGCTTAGGCACCCTTAAAAACTTGTTTCCTAACCTTCAGATGCTGAGACAATAGCATTTGACTGTTTGTAGGGGGTGGGGCTGGAAATAAATACACCCACCCACTGTGGTGATGATTTTGCAAGAGGCTTTTGAGCAGTGTTACAATTTCAATGTATTCTTGCTGACTCCCTTATTTACCAGTAAGTTGCCAGCAGCTTGCTCCAAACCTGACTAGGCTTTAACAAGCTCTTCTGCTGTGTCCCTTAAAGCTGAGCTCACAGCTTGGCCAGGTGCAACAGCTGTTCTGCCACAGCTGACAGGGCAAGGCAGCAGGGGTGTAGGGAACCAAAGAGTAGGGGTTTGGGGAGGGAGAGGGTGGTCTGGCCAAAGAGGGTTTTAGGTAACCTTGTGAAATTGTTCCATCCCTATGCCCTCACATGAGCATGCAGCTGCTCTGCACTGATGCGCAGCTGGGTGAAGACACCTTGGAAATGCAGGATTTCTGCTGAGACCACTATGCAGCCTGACTGCCCTGGCAGCTGCTCTCCTGTTTACTAAGGTAGGCATCTTGCCTGGTGAAAGGTAGCTGTCAGGCTTCCACTCCTGCTTTTTGGAGCGCTTCCTTTTGGGCCCACCCAAAGACTGGACTATATCTTTGTTACTTTATACTCTGTCTCTGTGTCCCCTGTAAATAAGTGGCAAGGGCGGATGACAACATTGCCCTGTACCAGACAGTAATGCGGCAAATCACAGTTCCCGCGCAGCCTGCAGCAGAGAAGGTCGCCGAGGGGGGCAGCTGCTGGCTCCCAGCTGCCCTCCTGGCGCTTTCCCCGGGGCTGTGGGTGCTGAATCACTCCCCGCTGGGCCGGGGGCGGTCTACAGCTTTTCCTCCCAAATGGTGCGGATGCAGACACCGCTTCCGCACCGCAGCAATCCTCCTCTTCCCCCCGCCCCCATCAGCCCATCCGGGAGCGGTGGCTGCACTGCAGTAATTCGTCTCGCCGCCTGCACTGATGGTTCCCTCAGGGCGCCACCTCCCATCGCGGTGATAAACGCAGCTAGGGGTGAAGCGGTCCCGCGGGCGACCGCGAGCTGGTGCTTTGAGGCGCTTCTCTTTCGTGCCAACGCAGCCGCCTGCCGGCCCGCTCCCAGGGCGGGCTCACCGCCGGCGAGCCGCCCCCGAGGCGGGGCCCCCGGCCCGCCCTGAGGGCGGCGGGGCGGGCCAAGATGGCGGCGGGGGGCGGGCGGTACTTCTGCACGGCGGGCCGCGGGCTGGAGCCCTTCCTCGCGCGGGAGGTGCGGGCGCGGCTCGGCGCCACGGAGGTGAGCTCAGAGGGGAACCGGCGCCGGTGCCCCCCCCCCGCCCCCGGGGTCGGCCGGGCCGGGCCGGCGGGGAACGCGGCCTCGTTCGCTTCGCGCCCCGGAGCCGGGCGGCCGCGGCGTGGGCTGTGCCCGCCACCTGCGTGGGGCCCCACGGGCCTGGTTTTGGTCTGGGTGTGGGTCGGAAGGGACCCCTAAGGGCCGTCTGGTCCCGGCCCCACCCGCCGTGGGCAGGGACATCTGCCGCTCGGTCAGGCCGTGTCCCCTCGCCACCCCCGGCGAGCCGAGGTGTGCGCTGCCCTCCTCCCGGCGAGCGGGCGTGAGGGGCTGCTGGAAGCGCTCGCCCGAAACGCCTTCCCGCTCCGGTTTGGTTTCTGTTTTTCCCCTGAGGTGGACTCCGTCTCAGGAAAGGTCTTCTTCAGCACAGAGGCGGAGCCGGGCGAGCTGAGGAAACTCAAGTCTGGAGAGCGACTCTTTTTGCTGCTTAAGAAACACATCCCGATTCCCGTTTCTAGAAATAAAGGTATGGCGCTGACTCCTTCCCTCGGGTCAGCCCCTCCGGCTTGCTCACGGGGGGGGGGGTGTGCACAAACGTGAAGGCCCAGTTCAAGTCCTATTCATAAAGTTATTTTTTTACTAGCAGCTGTAGTTCTAATTGACAATAATCAGTTCTGAAGAAACTTTCACCTCGGTGTGCTTTTAATGCTTTTTTTTGTGCTGAAAATGCCTGTAAAATCGTTTTAAAAACATGCCTTACCTGCCTGTGTTCTGCTGGCACCATACATATATGTGTATGTATACTCCCCCCCGTGCTGAAAAATAACTCAGACCCACCCCACCCCACCCCCTGACACTGAACTACAGTTCTGGACCCCTTGTATGCGTTTTAACAATGAGTCCTTTTCTTTTAGTCAAAGCAGACCCAGATGTATATCCTGTGTCACTTAACTGTTCAGTACACAGATTTCTTGTAAATCTCAGCTACTCAGGTCACATTCTCTGTCAGTGTTGGAGTAAGAATTTGAAGTAAGGCGGATCGATATCTGCGTGCTGGTGGGATTTTATTTGGGAGATCACAAATGGCCTTCAGCTTTGAGGATCAAATTTAACCATGATTCTAAAATTTAAAATGAGAACTAGAAGTACCTTCTCCCCTGCCCCCACCTTGACCAGCTTCAAGGTTTCTAAGTGAACTGGCCTCTATATTCCCCGTGCCTCTCTTGTCATTGCTAGCTCAAGAAGACTACCCATGGGTGTAAGTTTAGGCGTGTGTCAGAGACTTTGCAAGATTGAAGGCAGGTTGATGGATAACAAGGAGAGATTTCCTTCATAAAATTGTGGCTTTTATTCTGAGCTGAATCAAACTGATTCATGTTTGTGTCTGTCTTTCAATCCTGGAAAGTGTCCCGCACCTCTTTATCCTGGACCAAGTGCTTTCTGGGGAGGATGGCATGGATAGCAGGCTGGTCCTCTGTCCCTGGGAATGACTCTCAAAGGTGGTCTGGTTTTCTAGAGCTGCTGAATTCTTCTGCAGAATTCAACCCTTGCACGATTTAATCTTGGTTCTGCAGAGCTTGTAATCAGAGGGTGCCTGGATCTCTGCTGGTGGGGTATATGGGTGTTGAGAGCTCAGCTATGCCTGTGATTGCTGCTGCTGCTGCTGTGGTTCCTGGATTCACCCATGAATGAGATCTGAACACAGTCTCTGTTAACAGCTGTTCTCAATCCATAGGAAAATCAAATGCTGAGACTGAACTACCTAACCTGAAACTGCTTTTTCTTCCAGGAAAAGTGCTGCATGAGATTAAAAGCCTTGTCATTGAGGAGCCAAAGTATTGGCTGGATGTTATCTCTATTTGGAGAAACCTTCATGGGTGTGGGGGACAAAAAGATAATGTCTCTCAAGAAAACCCATCACCTCTCAAGAGAAAATCAGAAGAAGAGGCAAATGTTGCAACTAAAAGGCAGAAAATGGAACAAGTGAGAGGGACTATGTCTGAGGAATGTAAGGCGGAAGGCAGAGAGAGGTGTGTGGTACCAGAGAGAAAGAGTGATCAGGACTGCTGGACTGAAAGCAAGACTTCCTTAGAAGACCCTTCCAAAAGCAGTGGGGAGGAACCTATTGCAAACGAGCAGCTTAGCTTCAGTTTCAGAGTTTCTTGTCGTTGTAGTGGAGCAATTGCCAAAATACTTACTTCACAGGTATGCTAATGTGTCTATGTTTTAAAAGAGTTTAGCAAAGGTGAAGGGAGATGGTAGTTAATTTGTCATTTCAATTATGTGTTGCATGTTTTGGAATAACAAACTGATCAAAGCTTTTTCTGTATTTTCTCAAAAAAAGCCCTTAACCTGCATTTACCTTAAACAAGTGGAAATACAAAGGCTGTTGTTAATTTCTGGGCGCTATTACCCTGAATATTTTTCAAATCAATGCCTTTTATTGAGGATAAGTAAAAGGAATAGGTTGACGTGGCTGGGCTTCTGGAGTCTGAGGAGTGATCTGATAGTAGTTTACAGCTACTTAAAGGGCCATTGCAAGGACAAGAGCCACACTCCTCTCAATTGTGGCAGACAGTGTAAAAGAAGGTGCAAAACCAGAACTTTGCAGCTTCGGTGGTCTCTGGTTGGGTGTTGGGGAGAACTTGTTCCCCAGGAGGGTGGTGCAGCCCTGGGAGGCATCCTGGGGGATGGATCTTAGTCCTTGGGAGAGAGCGCTGGGGTAGAGACATCCAGCGGCCCTTTTGTCTGCTCCTCTTCCCATCTATAATATCTTTCTACTGTGAGGAAACTAAAAAAATAAAACCTGTGTAGATGCAATTTATGTAGATTTCTCTTCCTTGAAGATAACAGTTGTTTAACTAGATTTTTTTTTTTCCTACTAAAGCTAGTACCTTGGGAAGATGGTATACATGAGCCTGCCAACAAGAATGTTTGCTTAAATTTGTGCTGTGTGTTTGAAGTCTCATACTCTGAAGGTAGTCAGAGCTTTCTAGATGCCATAAAAGCATTAAAATTGTGAGTTGCAGTTATGGATTCACAGATTTTTCTCTTAGGTGATCTAGTTTATAGCCATCAGAAATATTTTGTGTGTGATATATAATTCTAAAATGATGACAACTTGTGTTGTAACTTGGGCAGGACTTGAACTTCAGCCTCCCACACTCCAGCTGAGTGATATTAGTTTTGTCCTATGGTGTGTTTGCTCTGCCCCTCGCTTGCTCTGCCCTCTTGTACCTCTTCTGGTGTTTGTACAAATTGTTCTCCTAGGGATAGAGAGACAGACTCTTTCTTTTCCCAGGTATTTCTAAGGATTGTGCAGTCAAGGCTGTGATCTGTAGTTTTCTTAATTCTGTTATTTTTACTGCCTGTGACTATTTTTCCCCCTTACAGGAAATTGGAAGAGCTGTTGGCATAGCGCTCACGAAGCAGTGTGGGTGGCGGGCTGATCTGCGGGATGCTGATCTAGAGGTAGTGGTGCTTGTCTGCCAGATGGTCTGTTGCTTCTTCCAGATTTGCCCCCAATTATCATTTGTTTTGTTCAATGCTCCCTATGCGCTCAAGGACCATGGCCTGCCTCTGTTTGTTTTTCTGCTGCTGAATTTAACTAGAAATCATCTGGTAGCACTGAGCAAAGCTTTTTAGTAGCCACTGTGTACATGCCTTGAAATAAATACCAGAATGGCCAGCATGGGCCTGTATGTTAGGCAAAGGATCCACACAGGTGATGTCTCAGGATCTGGCACACTTACAAACCGCTGGACTCTGTGTTAAAAGTGGAGATCACCTGAGCCATTGGGCAGCTAGCTTAGCCTCTGTAGGTGAAGAGAGCAAGCAGCAAGGTCACGTTCTCAAGGAACTCGAGAGTGCTGTTTCTGAAAGAGCCTCCTCCTAGACCCTGTCCCTGACAAGCAGCTTGCTTAAGACACCATCTGTGGTGCAAGCTGCCTGGAGACCTTGGAAAGGAGTCATTGCTCTTGACAAGCTGTTTCTCCATTCCTGTGCTTGGCGTATGGAAGCTGCTCTCAGCACTGATGCTGGGTGGTCTGAGGCCTTCTCTAAAAGCTCTGAGTTCATCTACTGGCTCTGGTTTTCTCAGGGCTATGCATTAAATATGGCTTCGTTGAGCCTCAACTGGGGCTCTCGTTCTCGTCCAGATTTTTGCTCTGAAACCATTCAAGTGCTGAGGACTGTGATACAGCAAAAGCATTGTGTTTCTCTTTGGGCTTCCTGGGGAGGCACTGCAGTCATGCAAGACCTGTTGGGGAGCTCAGTCATCTTCTGGGATGCTTCTGTGGAACAGAAGGACAATTTCTTTGAGCTGCCTGTATTTCTGGAAGAATTGCCCATATTTGCCTTCCATCTGAAATGCCCCTTAGTGGCACTTGTGGGGTTTTTGTGGTTTTGTTTTGTTTTTTGGTTTTTGTTTTTTAAAAGGAGGGGGGTATGTGAATAGCTGAGTGCTAGTATACAGTGAATAATCTTCTCCTGCTTAGAGTAAATGGTATTATAATTAAAAATATGCATTCAGTGTTACAAAAATCAGTTCCCTTAAAGATTCAAGTGCTTGCTGATGGATTCCTGGCTGGCAAAATTCCCCTCCCAGCTTGCTTAAATGTTAAATCCCCTTTAAAGTGGCATTCAGATTATCTAGTGTGATTTCTTCAAATTAATCATAAATATCTAAAGTGTGTATTTTTGTTCTTAAAAACTAGGATCAGAAGTTCATAGAAACATCTTCTGTGTCTGGTTTAAATGAGTTAAAGCTATTAGTGTGTCAGGTTGAGAGTTTCTAACGTAATTTTTTTTCCTCTTTCAGATCTTTATACATCTTAATGACATTCATTCTGTGGTAGGGATTCCTCTTTTCAGGTAGGCATTCTCCTCACCAGATTCGTCTTGGTAGTATCAGAACAGGCATAATTTCTAAATAGTCTTGCTGTCCACTGTGAGTATTTATCTTCTGGTTTAATATTCACTGGACTGTCACATTAGTCTTGTGGTTTGTCTGGAGCTTATCTGAGCATGTAGGTCAGACTTTGCAGTGAGTTATGGATAAAAGCAGACTATGGTTTCTATCTGTCTGTCTGTCTGCAGATCTGTCCAGTTCATTTGTTCTTTCATATTACATGGGCTTTTCTGGGTGGTTGTACCATTATCTTAGATTGATTTTTTTGCTGCCTGCAGACTTCCATTGGCAAACAGAGAGTATATTAAAACAGCAGGACTGCGGGCAACAATTGCATGGGCCATGGCATCTCTGGCTGAAATCAGTGTAAGTGAATGTTCATGGCAAAGGTGTAGAGTCCTGAATGAAGGGGGGGTTGCTGCTCGTTAGAGCTGGAACTGGAAGCTTTGAAGAGGTGTGTTGATTTTAATACTCCATCCTCTAATGCATGTGGGCAGGGTTTGCCTTAGCTGTGATCAGAGTGTGCTGTCACCTGCTGTTCAACCAGATATCTGCTCTAATCCCAGGTTCTTCTCAGGAGAGGTGCTATTGCTTTTATGAATATGTATGTCTAAATGGCAAGATTTTTTCACTGTCCAGGCATCAAATCTTGCTTGGGATTGCTCTCCCAAGGAAAAACTGAAGCAAGGGTGATCTTTTCTATGGATTAATTTGGTACCGATATCCATCTGCAGTCCACTCAGTTTTTTTTCCTAAATGTCACCTCAAGGCTGGATGCATTGATGCATTGTCTTTAGTGAAACTATTAATACTTTTTACTATCTTGTCTTACAAGCAAATTTGACCTGGCAAACCAGTGATTATTGTTACCTACATTGGATTCAGTGGGAATATGTAGGTGATCTGTACATCCCCGAGGAAGCTTTGTTCTGGGAGAGGAGTCTGTCTTGCCTGCAATGCAATAACCCCTTTATTTTTGTAGGCAGGTGCCTTTGTGCTGGATCCTATGTGTGGGCTAGGAACGATACTGCTGGAAGCTGCCAAAGAGTGGCCCGTGAGTATCACACTGGCAACAGGCAGGGCCTTTGCAAGATGGCTTTTAGTTGCATAAAAAAAAAATCTGTACCACAGTTATACCAAAGTCCATTACTGGAAAGCTGAAACTAAACTGGTCTTTCTAGGCAGTTGTTAAAAGTATTTTAGTACAAACCTTCCTCCACAGGAATGTGAAACCAAGTCCTACATATTTGTGCAGGCAGGTGCTGCAAGCCCTTTATTTATACTGCAGGATTTGTGTGAGGCAACCATGGACTTTTAAGACTGCCTCGGATTATCCTGGGATCAGACATGTCAATGTGATGGTACAGTCAGTTGTCAGTATTAGAGACAGCATGGCTGTTTGTAGCTAGCTGGGGTCTTGCTGTTAGGATATAGCCTCAGTATTTCTGTAAGTTACAAGTGTCTTGAGCAGACCACAACATGAAAAGGAGTGAAGACAGCACAGACTTCCCCCATTCCTCTGGGTCCATGTATAGCTCTGTGTAATAGTAGGAGATATCCCAGCAAGGGGTTTGTCTTCGAAGAGCTGTGCAACAAGGCAGTTCTGAGAAGGGTTTATAAAATAAATACACCTGGTTGTCAACAAAATTACTTTTCTCTTTTTCTCTGAACAGGAAGCCTGTTACTGGGGTGCTGATATAAGTGATTCACAGTTACAGGGTGCAGATGTGAATATTAGGACTGCAGGCTTGATGGACAAGATTGAGTTACTTAAAGCTTCTGTGAAAGGTATGTCTGTAGCCTTTCCAAGGAGACGTGTTTGACATTTTTTGTGGTTCTGGGATTATACAGGTAAAGTAGGTTCTCTTGAGATGATGTGTAGTGGAGCCAACTCTCAACAAATAGCTGAGTAGTGACTCTGTAGTGCTAGTGAATAGATAATTATCTGTTCTCCCCTCCCCACCCCTTGCCCCCAGGAACTTTGGCAAGAATAAACTCAGCAGAAGACAATGAAAATAATTGTCAGACATGGGCAGTAGTCTTAATGATGAATTTGTGAATACCACAAGGAGTACATACTATGTGAGAGTTCTTTGTGTCTTATGAGAACAGAGCAAGGACAAATCCAGATAAAATGTGGCTTGTAAATTAAATTTATCAGATAAGTAATGGTGGGGACTCATTAAGCTCAGCTGAATTGTTGATGTTTTGCAGTAGGAGTGTTTTAAGTGACGATGCCTTTCTCCTGGAAGAGGGAATCTCTTTGCTCTCAGTTCATGAGCTAGTCTGTGGAGACAGTAATAATTTTATGGCCTTATTCTGGACCTCAAAGCCTGAGTCTAAATTAGTCCTTTATGAAATTCATGACAGATAAAAGCTGGCTGTTTTTCCCTGTGCATGGGTGATGAAGTATGCATATTTTTTTACCCTGCGATATTTATTTCTTACCAGAATGATAAGAAATATTATTTGTCTTTTCATAAGAATATATATGGCTTTATTTCTTACTTAAAAGCTGTGATTGGGCTTGGCTTCTAGGATGATGGAAGGTACTTTGATGTCAGGCTTTTCTAATATTGAACAAGTAATTGATGTCTTTGTCACTGGTCAGAAGCTGTTATTTCTGCATGTCTTGAGAAGGACTGTAGGTAACTTGTCCTTCCATCTGTGGATAAAATTGTTAAAAAATTGTTGTGCTGCAAGTGTTGATCCGAGGATGGTCCAAGAAACATCTCCAGCCAGTTCTGGAAAGGCTGGCATAGAATCACAGCAGGGTTTAGGTGAGAAGGGACTGCTGGAGGTCTTTAGTCCTGTCATCTGCTGGGAGCACAGCTAACCCCAAAACTGGGTCAGGTGCTCAGGGCCTTGTCCAGTCGAGTTTTGAGCATCCCTGAGCGATGGAGAACCCACAGTATTGTCCTTTCACATGCTGGCTACGCTCTGGCCAGCACAGACTGGTGTGTGGCCAGCCTCCACCACAAGGGTGCAGTGCTGTATCATGGTCAAGAGAACCGACTATTCCCAGGATACAAAAACTCTGGGGAGATACTTCAAAGACACAAGCTCCGACAGAATCCAAGTGATTCTGGCTGTAACCAGATTCTTGGGGGGAGAAAAGGAGGATGGAGAGGAATTTAACATGGTTCCTTGCCATTCATATGTGTGCATCTGAACATCTGCACGAAGTGAAGTGCTTGCAAGCTTACCTCTTCTTTTGCATTTTGCTTGTAAAGATGTACTGTGTGTTGAGAAGCAGTAGTTGGTTTGGAACCATGCAGTTCCCTGTTTGGAAAGTCTTGCTATCGGGGCAAACATATCACCATTAACAGGGAATCTGCAAGCTAAACCACGTTTTCATGTATTTGTCTCTTCCTAGTCTGCATTGGGTTGGTAGCTTTGTAGTGCCATTTGTGAGGATAAGTACAGAAAGACCTATGAATCTGGATACATGACCCACGAAAAAGCTGTTAGGCAGTTTTGTAAGGTGAATGGGGGCATAGCTCCTGTTTGTTTTTCACGTAGTCAGTTGTAAAGACATGCCTTTATTCTGCAGCATTGCCGTTGCCTTCGGAAAGCTTTGATGCTGTGATTTCAGATATTCCATTTGGGAAGAAGTTCAAGATCACAAAAGACATACAGCTCCTACCGGATATTCTCCAGGAAATGGAGAGGTACGTGTGGTCTTTGACATGCTTGGGGTTTGATGTAAATGCCCTGAGGGTTTGCGATCATAAGTCAACTTCAGGTTTGCTTTATTCCAAACAGTCTCCAGCTCTGCAGTCTGGTCCTGTGCAGGCTGTGAAAGTCTGAGTCCTTTACTTGTCCCTTAAAGGCTGTTGTGGCTTGTCTTGCAAGCTGTGGAAGTGCTGATGGCAGCACAAGCTGACAAGGAATGAGCTTGTTGTGTGACCCACTCACAAATGTTCTTTACAAGGCAGAACAGAGAAAGAGGAGAGGATGCACTAGACAAACTTAAAGCATGGCCAGGCAAATCAAGCAAAAATCCTTTCTCAGTTGAGGTCTGCTTGTATAAAATCCTGGGCTTTCCTTCTGGGTTCACAACCAAACTTTTACCAGCCTGCATGGGCAGAAAGGATCTCAGACCAGAAAATGGTGATATGCGTTTTCCTTTCTGTTAGCATATACTGGCATATCCAGCTAGCCACCTGGTCTGCTTTTAGATGCCTCCTTTCATCTCTCACCCTGTCATTTTGTGGCAGAGTTGAGCCAAGCTAATAGCAGGCTGCTTCTAATGGGCAATTCAAACCATCTGCCCCTTTATTTATTTTCTTGGCTGAAAACAAGCCCTTTCTGTAGGATTGGCCTTCAGTGGGTGTTGATCTTGCTCACCTACTGCAGGAATGTGGTGGGAAGATGGTGAAAAAGGTGAGGTAGCTCCATAGAATGGCACGGCAATCTTATCTTATGTCAGCTTGCACTGACCATCCCTCCCTTTGGCCATGCTTGTCTTCTGGTCTCATTTGCTCTGTTGGGCCATCCTAAGCAAAGTATTTCCTGGCGAAGGGACCATTACCATGAGAGCCCCACCAGTAAGACTGTTCAATCCATTTGCTGTGAACAAAGCCAGGATAGTCATTTTTTTCCCCTTTCAAAGTGTAATGTTTGCTCATGTACTAAGAAAAATCGATTACAAATAATGGTTAATTTTCCTAGGCTTCCTGAGTTTGAAAGCCATTAAGGATTACTGAAACATGGAAAGGATGGATCTTTTAAAGTTTCTGAAGGGAAAGGCCAGCTTCAGAATTGCCTTACCAGCCTGAAAAGCTCTTGCTGCACTGTGAAGCTGTTCCTTTGCAGACTGGTGGAGGCTCATGCGACCCAAAAAACAGGGTTTGAAGGCAATAGTGCCCTCAATCCTTGGAGAATACTAAGAGCGAAAAAGCCGAGTCCATCTTCCCTGCTAACCCAATGGAAAGAACTCCTGAAGTCAGAAATGTTTGGGAGTCAGGACAGGGCCCAGTTCTCCCATTTAGGAAGAATTATGAAAATAGGGAATTTAAATTCCATTTGGAGACATAGCTTACTGAGTTGACCCATGACCCTTAATGTGCTTAGGTGCTTTATTGAATGCAGCTGGCATCTGAAGTGTCAGCAGTGTTGAGTTCTGCACAGACAAATTGATGCTAGGCAGAATGAACACCTAACCTTTATTTTTCCTGCAATTGCCAGAGTACTTCGTGTTGGAGGCACTATTGTATTGTTGCTGAGCCAAGATCTCCATAAGTGCATGAATGGCATTACCAAGCGTGCTGAAAATGACTCTCCTAATGTCATTTCTGATGGCACAAGTGAAACCACCACTGCAAAAGCCCTGAATGTTGATGGGAATTCATCCTCCTTGGTGAACGGTATTGAAGAATCCTTTCTCAGCAGCAGACAGACACGTTTTGGGTCTCTGGTGCCAGATGGTGTCTATGGAGTTAGTCTTGGGAAGACAGATGCTTTCATATACAAGTACAGGAAGATCTCTTCTGCTGGGAATCAGTAGCTTTCTTGCGCTGGACCAAAATGAACTTGAATCCTGATATGCTTGAAAAGCAGCATGGCAGTGATCCAGTGGAACCCTGCTGATCCATACCCTGTGCCATTTGTTAGCTCGCCTCGCTTTTTTGGATGTCCTAAAGTGTTGCTTTTCTCTCATTGGTTTTTAGGAGAGGTGGAAGATGCCTACTAGTGTTTCAGATGTTTTTACTGTAAAATATTGTCATAAGACAGAGTCGTCAAATCCTTGTTTAGACAAAGCCTCTTGGTATCAGGGGGAGTTTCTTTGGAAGAGAAAGTCTTTATGTGCAAAAACAAATGTAGTAATATTAAATGTAAATGGGTTTTTGCCTTCAGCAGTATTTTTTAGGAAGCACATCTTGCCTGAAGAAGTCTCCAGCTCTTTTTGAGGGCTGGATGTATGCTTTACCTTGCAGCCTTATATTTTATTTTAAAGCTCATTTCTGATGAGTTTGAAATGTCGCTATTGAGATCTCTTGGAGTGGAAAATAAAACTATTTTCTGTATTAATTCTTTGCAGTGTTTGCATGTGTCTAATGGGTATGCTTTAGCTTTTTTAGGGTGAAGAGACTTATTTCTATCAAAAGTAATGCTTTTCCTCACTTGGTAAGGTTACTCCAAGGGCACAGTGTGAAAGATGGAAAAACCTGCCAAGTGGATGAACAATTAGAAGTGACTTCTGTCTGCAAAGAAGCATATGGAAAAATTCTGAAGATAGAGGTCTTTCTTACCTTTTGTATGGATTAAAAAAACTGCTATTTGTGCAGGGGGAATAGTCTAATTCAAGGCTTTCCCATTGCTGCTGAGCTGACAGGGAAGTATTTTTATAGAGAATGACTGCAGATTGTTTTCAGATGCTATTTTGGACAAGCATTTGCAACTTGGCAATCAGGGATGGGCTCATGCACTGTGCTCCTCTGCCATGATTAGTATGGAGATAACAATTAGTAGTGTGTCTGAGTTTGGGCTTTTTTTTTTTTGCTTTTTTCTTTTTTTTTTTTGAAGTTGGTTGTGTGTAGCCTGTTGTAATCATTACTTTATCTGTGTGCTTTCCATGGCAGAGTCTCTACTCTGGAGATCTTAGAATTTGAACTAAGAGCCCATGTGCTGACTGAAGAGAGAGACTTGCCTACAGAGACTTGAAGGGAAATGAGGATGTTAGTCAGACTGAAACAGTCCTGCTGTTTAGCTGGTACCTGGAAATGTGCTAGTGCACTGCAAGTATGGATTTTTGGCTTAAACCAATATTTTTGTAATTATCTCCCCTCCCACCCAAGTTCAGCTTTCAAAGAGGCCTTGGAGAAGATGATAATGAATGCATCACAAGAAAGGTAATGGGTAACTTGTTCATGCCATTAGCTTTCTATCAAATACGCACAGTCAACAACGTGTCTCTTCTAACTAGCACCAGTGCAAGTTTGTTGTAGGAGAGGAAGTGTTATTTGGATTACTTAGTTCTTAATGTGTCCTGGGGACATAAACACTAGACATACATAACACTGTTTTCAGTAAGGGTCTGAAAGAGAGATGATGTTTAACTTTTAAAATTTTTTTTTAGTTGTCATGGTTTAACCTCAGCCAGCAACTAAGCACCATGCAGCCGCTCACTCACTCCCCCCCCTCCAGTGGGATGGGGGAGAAAATCGGGAAAAAGAAGTAAAACTCCTGGGTTGAGATAAGAACGGTTTAATAGAACAGAAAAGAAGAAACTAATAATGATAATGATAACACTAATAAAATGACAACAGTAGTAATAAAGGGATTGGAATGTACAAATAATGCGCAGGGCAATTGCTCACCACCTGCCGACCGACACCCAGCTAGTCCCCGAGCAGTGATTCCCCCACTTCCCAGTTCCTAAACTAGATGGGACGTCCCATGGTATGGAATACACTGTTGGCCAGTTTGGGTCAGGTGCCCTGGCTGGGCATAAGAAGCTAAAAAATCCTTGACTAAACACTACTGAGCAACAACTGAAAAAAACATCAGTGTTATCAACATTCTTCGCATACTGAACTCAAAACATAGCACTGCACCAGCTACTAGGAAGACAGTTAACTCTATCCCAGCTGAAACCAGGACAGTATCCACCCCTTATTCTATACCATTGACGTCATACTCAGTTCCCATACCTTTAGTTACATCCTGATCAATCATCACCACCTTTCCATCCCTTTGAGACATATGAACAATGAGAGATATATATATATATGTATACACACACAGAGATATCATTCCTTTAGTTCATGGGTTATGTTCATAAAACGTTTGTTGAGTTCATTCAGTTTCCAACTCTGGGCTCCATCTGTCATACCAGTCTGTCTGGGCAGGAGGGATGGTGCAAAGTCCTCTCAGTTGGTAGAGCAGAATTGGGCTTCAGTGCGGTGTGACGAGCAGATGACATTTGATGCAGCAGGAGGATGGTGTGCACCGTTGGATTGTTGCATGCTGGAGTCAGTTCTGGTTCCATCACTACTGCACTTTGCTCAGTTTTATCACAGTTCTTTCTTGCTTGATCTAAGTGATTCTTACTATAGTACTATGGATATAGCATATAACAATTATAGTAATGATAACATACAGTAGCAGGGTTATATAGCAACTAATATCATACAGTTTAATTCTGGCTATTTTCACCTAAAATCAAATCCCCTTGAGGCACACATCGGACTCCTCCATCTTTTCGCATCACCCACCAAGTGCACCCAGGTCCTTGAGCAAAAGCAATCCCACAAATGGGTTTACCTTTGCCTGAGGCAGGAGTAACCCAGACTGTTTTCCCTAACATATTTTTCATGTGCACTACAGGGACTTTATCCCCTTCTACAGTATGTAAAAATTCTGATTGGGCAGGGCCACTCCAATTGGCAGATCCTCTGGTGTTGACTAACCAGGTGGCTTTTGCTAAATGTGTATCCCAATGTTTGAAAGTTCCACCCCCTATTGCTTTCAATGTAGTCTTTAACAGTCCGTTGTATTGCTTAATTTTCCCAGAGGCTGGTGCATGATAGGGGATATGATACACCCATTCAATGCCATGCTCTTTGGCCCAAGTGTCTATGAGGTTGTTTCGGAAATGAGTCCTGTTGTCTGACTCAATTCTTTCTGGGGTGCCGTGTCACCACAAGACCTGCTTCTCAAGGCCCAGGATAGTGTTCCGGGCAGTGGCATGGGGTACAGAATATGTTTCCAGCCATCCGGTGGTTGCTTCCACCATTGTAAGCACATAGCACTTGCCTTGGTGAGTTTGTGGGAGTGTGATATAGTCCATCTGCCAGGCTTCCCCAAATTTATATTTCAGCCATTGCCCTCCATACCACAGGGGCTTTAACCGCTTGGCCTGCTTAATTGCAGCACGTTTCACATTCATGGATAACCTGCGCGATAGTGTCAATGGTCAGGTCCACCCCTCAATCTCGAGCCCATCTATATGTTGCATCTCTTCCCTGATGGCATGAAGTATCATGGGCCCACCAAGCCATAAATAGCTCACCCTTATGTTTGCCAGTCCAGGTCCACCTGAGCCACTTCAATCTTGGCAGCCTGATCCACCTGTTGGTTGTTTCAATGTTCTTCAGTGGCCCGACCCTTGGGCACATGAGCATCTACATGACGTACTTTTACAACCAGATTCTCTAGCCGGGACGCAATATCTTGCCACAGTGTGGCAGCCCAAATGGGTTTACCTCTGCGCTGCCACTTGCTCTGCTT
This sequence comes from Buteo buteo, assembly GCF_964188355.1. Classification (NCBI taxonomy): domain Eukaryota; kingdom Metazoa; phylum Chordata; class Aves; order Accipitriformes; family Accipitridae; genus Buteo; species Buteo buteo. The sequence goes on from NC_134179.1 coordinate 21,050,803, forward strand.
CCATTGCTGTAACCACCCCCACAGGGCATTTGCCACCATCCATGAGTCAATATAGAGATAGAGCACTGGCCACTTTTCTCTTTCAGCAATAATGCTAGCTGGATGGCTTTCACCTCTGCAAACTGACTCGATTCACCTTCTCCTTCAGCAGTTTCTGCAACTTGTCGTGTAGGACTCCATACAGCAGCTTTCCACCTTCGATGCTTTCCCACAATGCGACAGGACCCATCAGTGAACAGGGTATATTGCCTCTCATTTTCTGGCAGTTTATTATACAGCGGGGCTTCTTCAGCACGTGCCACCTCCTCCTCTGGTGACATTCCAAAATCTTTGCCTTCTGGCCAGTCCGTGATCACTTCTAAAATTCCTGGGCGACTGGGGTTTCCTATGCGAGCCCGTTGTGTGATCAGTGCAATCCACTTACTCCACATGGCCTCAGTTGCATGATGTGTAGAGGAGACCCTCCCTTTGAACATCCAGCCCAGCACTGGCAGTCGGGGTGCTAAGAGGAGCTGTGTCTCAGTACCAACCACTTCTGAGGCAGCTCGAACTCCTTCATATGCTGCCAATATCTCTTTTTCAGTTGGAGTATAGCGAGCCTCGGATCCTCGATATCCTTGACTCCAAAACCCCAAGGGTCGTCCTCGGGTCTCTCCAGGTGCTTTCTGCCAGAGGCTCCAGGTAGGGCCATTCTCCCCAGCTGCAGTATAGAGCACATTTTTAACATCTTGTCCTGTCTGGACTGGCCCAAGGGCTACTGCATGAACAATCTCCCATTTAATTTGTTCAAAGGCTTGTTGTTGTTCAGGGCCCCATTTAAAATCATTCTTCTTCCGAGTCACTTGATAGAGAGGGCTTACAATCAAACTGTAATTTGGAATATGCATTCTCCAAAACCCCACAACACCTAAGAAGGCCTGTGTGTCCTTTTTATTAGTCGGGGGAGACATAGCTGCTATTTTATTAATCATGTCCATTGGGATCTGACGACGTCCATCTTGCCATTTTATTCCCAAAAACTGGATCTCCTGTGCAGGTCCCTTGACCTTACTTTCTTTTATGGCAAAACCGGCTTTCAGAAGGATTTGGATTATTTTCTTCCCTTTCTCAAAGACTTCTTCTGCCGTGTTGCCCCATATGATGATATCATCAATGTATTGCAGGTGTTCTGGAGCTTCACCTTCTTCCAGTGCAGTCTGGATTAGTCCATGGCAAATGGTGGGGCTGTGTTTCCACCCCTGGGGCAATCGATTCCAAGTGTACTGGACACCCCTCCAAGTAAAGGCAAATTGTGGACGACACTCTGCTGCCAGAGGGATTGAGAAAAACGCATTAGCAATGTCAGTTGTGGCATACCACTTGGCTGCCTTTGACTCTAGCTTGTATTGAAGTTCTAGCGTATCTGGAACGGCAGCACTCAGCGGTGGCTTAACTTTATTCAGGCTGCGATAGTCAACTGTTAATCTCCATTCCCCATTAGATTTCCGCACTGGCCATATGGGACTATTAAAGGGTGAGCGAGTTTTGCTGATCACTCCTTGGCTCTCCAGTTGGTGAATCAACTTGTGGATGGGAATCAGAGAGTCTCGGTTGGTGCGATATTGCCGCCGGTGCACCATCGTGGTAGCAATTGGCACTTGTTGTTCTTCAACCTTGAGCAACCCCACAATCTTCAGAGAGACCAGGCAGGGTAGACAGCTGTTCGGTGCCCTCCGTCTCCAAGGCAGCTATACCTAAAGCCCATCGATACCCCTTCGGGTCCCTCCTGAGACAGTCTATGCCAAGGATACATGGAGCCTCTGGACCAGTCACAATGGGGTGTTTCTGCCATTCATTTCCAGTTAGGCTTACTTCAGCTTCCAATACAGTTAACTCTTGGGATCCCCCTGTCACACCAGAAATACAAATGGATTCTGCCCCTTTATAACTTGAGTGCACCGTGCGCTGGTGTCCACTAGAGCCTTATACTCCTGTGGGTCTGACGTGCCAGGCCATCGAATCCACGCAGTCCAATAGACCCAGTTATCCCTTTCCTCCACCTGGCTGGAGGCAGGGCCCCTCTAATTCTGGTCAGAGTATTCAGTATTCACTTCTCATAAAATTGGCTCAGAATTCCCTTCAAGAGGATCGGAAATAAAATCAGCCCTTCTACTCTGTTTGGAAACTGGAGCGGCATTTTTCCTGGTAGAATCCCCTTTTGTGGTGGTTTTTCCTCGCAGCTCACGTACCTGTGCATTTAGGACTGAGGTAGGTTTTCCATCCCATTTCCTCATGTCCTGTCCATGATCACATAGGTAAAACCACAGGGCACCTCACGGTGTGTACCTTCTATATTCTCTTTCCTGGGCAGAAGAATGCTCACTGCTAATAGCTGAGACATTGGACCTTGCAAGTGTGGAGTAGGACATATCCTCTTTGATTTGTTGGACATCCTGGGACAGCTTCTCCACAACCAAAATGCAGGCTTGTAGGGAGGAGGAGAGATTTTCTTCGTATTGACGGAGTTGGCGAGCCACTTCCTCCACTGTTGGTGCCTCTTCATCCTTCCAGGACATTATTGCCAATGCGTTGGCATAGAACGATGGCGCGCTCCGTACAAACTTCCGCCACATGGGTCGTGTGCATTGGACTTCGTCTGGATCTTTGGGTAATTGTGGGTTGTCCGCGTCATGATGAAATCGTCTCTAGCACAGCTAATTCCCTCAGATATTGGATACCTTTTTCCATGGTGGTCCACTTGCTTGATTGACATATAACATCTTCCTTAAAGGGGTACCTTTCCTTCACACTTGACAGGAGTCGCCTCCAGAGGCTGATGGCTTGTGTCCCTCTTCCAACTGCCTTGTCAATGCCACCTTCCCTGGCAAGTGATCCCAGCTGCTTGGCTTCCCTACCTTCTAATTCCAAGCTATTAGCCCCATTGTCCCAGCATCGGAGGAGCCAGGTGATAATACGCTCACTTATACGGCGGCCAAAATCTTTTCGCATATCCTGCAGCTCACTCAAGGATAGGGACCGGGTTATTACCTCTGGTTCTGCCTCTTCCTCCTGTTCCCGTGATGACCCTGGTTCACCTTCATCCTTCCCTAAGCGAACTGATTTTTTTGTATATTTCTTTTTCTGTACAGGGGCAACTGATACTGGTGCAGGTTGGTCTGCTGGTTCAGTTGCAGTATCGCTCACTGGGTTTTGGATAACCGCAGTGTCTGTCGCCAAGGTTTGGGTAGCAGCAGTGCTCATTGCTGGGGCTGGAGGGGCTGCAGTGCCTGTTGCTGAGGTTTGGGTAGCCCGAGTTCTCGTCGCCAGGGCTGGAGGGGTCACGGTGCCTGTCGCCAAGGTCTGGGTGCCTGCAATGCTCGTTGCCGGGGCTGGAGAGGCCGCAGCGCCCGTTGCCAAGGTTTGGGTGGCCGCGGTGCTCATCTTTTTGTTGTTAGGTCCAGAGACTTTCTCTTCCCCTTGAGGGTACTGAGTGGTGTCGAACAGGGCTCGATAGGCATGGGCCAGGCCCCAGCACTTTGCAGTGATTTGTATCTCTCTGGAGCTGCCGGGGTGACAGCATACCTTTTCCAAATATTTTACTAGTTCTTCTGGATCCTGCACTTGTTCAGGGGTGAATTTCCAAAACATTGGAGGTGCCCACTTTTCTAGGTACTTGCCCATACTACCCCACACACCCTGCCACTCATAATTATCCAGCCTTGGGGCAGATCTCTGGGTGATCTTCTTAAATAGCTGTTTAACCTTAAACGAGAGCTGAACCACATTCAGAAGTATGCTAATTCCTAGCAGTAGGCCTAGGACCGTGCTAGTCCCAACATCCCAGGAGTATTCGAATTTTTCAAAATTCTCAACCACCATTGTAACTGGACTGAAGGAGAAAGGAGAGGGAAGAAAGGTACCCCACCCATAGACTGGTTTTCCATGGAGGAAAGGTAAATGGTATAATTATTAATAGTTTTCCACAGATGGCTCCCGCAGTATAAAGGTGACAATGCTAAGTGCAAATACCGGATTAATCTCACAGCCCATGACTTTATCATACCATAAACCAGTGTTACACCATACATCAAAGCGAAAACCTTAATCCACCTCCCACGGATGATAAGCAGTAGAAGAGGAACTACATACAGCAAGTGAGGTGATACATAACAGAGCTTTAAAAACCAGAGCAACAACTCTAAGAACAACATAATGAATGCTTAGAACAAATTTGTTTTAACAAGCTCTGGTCAGGTTTGTCGTTATCTCAACCCTTCGTGCCCCACGTTGGGCGCCAAAATGGACTGTCGTGGTTTAACCCCAGCCAGCAACTAAGCACCACGCAGCCGCTCACTCCGTGCTCGGCTGCAGATGCGTGCCATAAAACGGCGCTCGGCCCCAGACACACGCCATTAAAGGGTGCTCGACCCCAGAGGCACGGCGTAGAACAGCGCTTGGCCCCAGATGCACGCCATAAAAAGGCACTCGGTCTCCAGTGGGATGGGGGAGAAAATCGGGAAAAATGATAACACTAATAAAATGCCAACAGTAGTAATAAAAGGATTGGAATGTACAAATGATGTGCAGAGCAATTGCTCACCACCTGCCGACTGACACCCAGCTAGTCCCCGAGCAGTGATTCCCCCACCCCCACTTCCCAGTTCCTATATTAGATGGGATGTCACATGGTATGGAATACACCGTTGGCCAGTTTGTTTCAGGTGCCCTGGTTGTGTCCTGTGCCAACTTCTTGTGCCCTGGCTGCGCATGAGAAGCTGAAAAATCCTTGACTATAGTCTAAACTCTACTGAGCAACAACTGAAAACATTAGTGTTATCAACATTCTTTGCATACTGAACTCAAAACATAGCACTGTACCAGCTACTAGGAAGACAGTTAACTATCCCAGCTGAAACCAGGACATTAGTGAAGCTACTTTGCCATGATAGATAGCTAAAATGTTAATGTTAATATTACGAAGTTCTCAGTAGAAGTTTAAGTAAAACACAGGACTTGAAATCTGTTCCCGTGTCCAGAGATGTCTCCTCTGAAGACTGCTGAAGTTAATGGTGAAATAGTTACTACTTTGTAAGATGGCTGATGTACCTGTAACAAAACACAGACAATCTGCTAATAGTGGGGTTTTTTTGGAGGTGAGTATTCTTGAACGTTGCATATCACATTTTCATTGTTTTCTGTGTCTCAATAAACTTACTTGTCCAGTATTTCAGCTTCACTTAAAGTCTAGTTCAGAGACTGATAGCAAAATTGCAGTTACGTGTCAGGAAAATTCTTGAATTTCACCTTCTGTTTCTGTCCAGTTTTCTCATCCAAAATGACACCTGCTAGGAAGGGTGAAAACTAGTTCTGTTGACATATAAGTAACTCCTGTCTTTCATGGTTTTGTATGTCACTGCTGCGGAGAATTTAATTGTGTTGGGTGGTCAGCAAAGTGTAAAAGAATAGTTATGGTTTTTTGGTTGTGAAAAAGAGAGACTGTCCTGTCCTGCTCAGTTTCAGGAACTATTTCCAGAGTTAAATGAGGTGGTTGCTTAATTTTGTTTGCTCGGTATTTACTTAATCTCTCATTTAGAAAGACTTGTGTGTCTTGGTATGAAATTGCCATTCTAATCATCCCTGTTCCCAGGCCCTCTGTAATTTATGCCATTCTTTTAGCGTTTGGGTTACAAGTGCTGCCTGTGGTATTCTCACAGACACCATATTAATAATTTGTTTTGTTTGCGCCCATCCTAACACCTTTAGTTTTGGTGGTAACTGCACATAGATTTGAAGTAGATTCTGAGGCAATTGTAGGTCAATTTCTTTTGTTCATATGATTAATTTATATCACAGCATATCTCAGAAAAAAAAAATCATTGCTTTGGTTTAATAAAGGTTGAGCTTCATTTGCCATCTGACAGGTCATTCATCTAGTGTGGGTGGACCCTTCCAAAGATTTTCAGCATCTTACAAAAAGAAAGGCCCTTCTTTTACTTTACTGAAATTCAAATAGTTGTGATGATTAGTAAGATTATCATTCTTGCAAAGGTATCTTTTATACCATGTCTACCTTGTTTCAGTTCTTTTCATTGTTTATGGCTTCATCCAGTTAACAAGAAGACACAGAACTTGGTAGGGTGAGCTTTGCTTGAGGTGTCATTTTTAAAAAGAAAAAGCCTGAGTTTCTGCTCCCCACTCCTTTGGCATGGGAGTTGGTTTTGGTGAGGGAAGTCATGTATCTACTAGCTCAGCTGCTTCACACTGAAACTCTCAGATTCTGTGGGTATCTCCAGGGAGCAGCTGGTGACTGCTACTGCTCTGAACTGTGTTTTGGAGTCTCTGGTTTCTGACAGCACTCCTGTATGTTGCCAGAAGAGAACATGTCCAGAACAGATAAACCTGAGTCATCTCCCATTTTTCAGAATCCTACGCACAAACCTCTTCTCTACATGTGCATGAAAAACGCATACAATGATACTCAGCCGCAGACACATGCCATAGAACGGTGCTCGGCCCCAGATGCACGACATAAATCAGTGCTTGGCTCCAGATGGATGCTACAGAATGGTGCTCAGCTCCAGACACATGCCATAAAGCAGCACTCGGCCCCAGACACACACCACGGAACAGCGCTCAACTCCAAACGCATGCCAAAATGGCAATACATTTCTCTGGGACAGCACGCTGAAGCAATCCTCTGGGATGGTGTGGCATAGCACTCCTACAGGACGATGGGGTGAAGCATTCTAATAATGCCAGGTGTTGTAGCATTCCAGAAAACACCACAACCATAAGGGACTCCCTAAAACCAAAAGCATTCTGAAAACACCCCAGGGCGCGGACATCCCAAAAAGCTGTGGGTTGGAGAGCTCCCAAGAACCCAAGCGATGAAGGACTCTGAAAACCCCCAGCCTGGAAGACTCCAAAATATCTGAACAGCATAGTGCTGTGAACAAGCCCCAGTCTGTAGAGCTCTCAAAAAGCCTTGGAATAGAGATCTACAAAAAATCCTAGTATATGCAGGACCCCCCCAAAACCCCCAAGGTGCAGGACTCCCAAATAAACCAAATGGGGTTACATTCCTCTGGGATGGCAAGCTTAAGCACTCCTCTGGGATGGTGCAGTGACGCATTCCAATAATGTCGCATGTTGTAGCATTCCAGAAAATAGTGAAACCGTAAAAGGCTACCAAAAGACAAAAAGGTGAAACACTCGAACAAAGCCCTTACGTGCAGACCTCCTGAACACACGCCATAGAATGGCGCTCTGCCCCAGATGGATGCCACAAAGTGGCACTCGGCCGCACATGCACGCCATAGAACGGTGATTGCCTCCAGACGCACGGTATAAAACAGCACTAGGCCCCAGACACGTCATAAAATCGCGCTCGGCTCAAGACAAACGACATAAAGTGGTGCCTGGCCCAGACACATGCCATGTAATGGTGCTTGGCCCCAGACGCACGCAATAAAATGGCACTCGGCCGTAGACATAGGCCATAGAATGGTGCTCGGCTCTAGACGCATGCCATAGAAAGGCACTAGGCCCCAGACGCACGACAAAAAGCTGCACTCAGTCCTGGACGCACACCATAGAATGGCGCTCAGCCCCAGATACACGCCAGAAATGGGTGCTCGGCCCCAGGCGCATGCATAAATCCACACTTGGCAGCAGACACATGCCATAGAACGATGCTTGGCCCCAGATGCACATCATAGAATGCCTTTGCACCCTAGACACACGCCATAAAACGGCTCTCCGCCCCAGATGCATGCCATAAAAGGGCTGTTGGCCCCAGATGAACACCATAAAGTGGCGCTCAGACCAGGATGCACGCCATAAGAGGGCGCTCAGCCCCAGAAAAACACCAGAGAACAGTGCTTGGCCCCAGATGCACGCCATAAAAGGGCTCTTGCCCCAGATGCATGCCATAGAACGGCACTCAGCTACAGAAGCACACCATAAAGTGGCGCTTGGCCCCAGATGTATGCCACAGAACAGCATTCTGCCTCAAATGTACGCCATGAAGATATGCTCGGCCCCAGATGCATGCCGTAAAAGGGCACTCGGCCCCAGATATGGACTGTAGAACAGCACTCGACCCCAGATGCATGACAGAAAAAGGCGCTCCGTCCCAGGCTCACACCATAAACGGTGCTCGGCCCCAGATGCACACCACAAAACGTCTCTCGGCTCCTGATGCACACCATAAAGAGGCGATCGGCCCCAGACACATGCCATAAAACCGCACTTATCAGCAGACGCACGCCATAGAAGGGTGCTCAGCCTGGACGCACCACATAGAATGGCGCTTGGCCCCAGACACACATGATAAAAGCGCTCTCAGCCCTGGACAGATGCCATAGTACAGCGCTTGGCCGGAGACGCGTGCCACAGAACAGCGCTCAGCTCCAGATGCACACCACAGAATGGCGCTAGGCCCCAAATGCATGCCATGAAGTGGTGGTCAGCCCCAACATACACCATAGAACAGCGCTAGATTCCAGACGCACACCATCAAAGGGTGCTCGGCCACAGATGCATGCCATAAAGCAGTGTGCGACCCCAATTGCACACCGTAATGTGGTGCTCAGCCGCAGTCACGTGCCACAGAATGGTGCTTGGCCCCAGATGCATGCTGTAAAAGGGCGCTCAACCCCAGACGCCTGCCATAAAGTGGTGCTTGGCCCCATATGCACACCACAAAACGGTGCTTAGCTCTGGGTGCACAGTATAAATGGCGTTCGGTCCCAGAGGCATGCCATAAAGTGGCACTTGATCCCAAACACAGGCCATAATAGGGTGCTCGGCCCCACATGTATGCCATAGAACGGCACTCAGCCCTAGACGCACGCCATAAAAGGGTGCTCGGTCCAAGATGCTCACCATAAAGAGGTGATCGTCCCCAGACGCATGCCACGTAACAGCACTGAGCCCCATATGCGCTCCATAGAATGACGCTCAGCCACAGATGCATACCATTAGAACAGCGCCTGGTTCCAGACACATGACACAGAATGGCACTTGGCCCCAGATGTACAACATAAAACAGTGCTTGGTCCCAGACGCACGCCACAGAAGAGCACTCAGCTCCAGATGCATACCATAAATGGTGCTGTGCCCCAGAGACATACCATAAAGGGGTGTTCAGCCCCAGACACACACCATAAAATCGCACTTGGCAGCAGACACACTCCATAGAACAGCGCTCAGCTCGGACGCACACCATAAAAGGGCGATCGGCACCAGACACACGCCACGGAAGGGAACTAGGCTCCTGGCATGTGCCACAGAACGGTGCTTGGCTCCAGACGCACACCACAGAACCGTGTTAGGCCCCAGACGCATGCCATGAAGTGGGGGTTGACCCCAAATGCATGCCATAGAATGGTGCTAGGTTCCAGACACACGCCATAGAACGGCGCTCAGCTCCAGACACACCCCATAAAGCAGCGCTGAACCCCAAACGCACGTCATAAAAGGTACTCGGCCCTGGACTCATGCGGTAAGAGAGAGCTCAGTCCCAGATGCAAGCCATAGAAGGGGTTGAAAAGCCGCAGACGCATGACATAAAAGGGCAATTGGCACCAGATGCATGCCATGAAGCGGTGGTCTACCCCAACATAAGCCACGTAACAGAGCTAGGTTCGAGACGCATGCCATAAAAGGGGGCTCGGCCACAGGTGCACGCCATAAAGTGATGCTCGACCCCCATCGCATGCCATAATGTGGTGCTCAGCCACAGTCGCATGCCATAAAAAGGCGCTCGGCCCCAGACGCACACCATAAAAGGGTGCTTGGCTACAGACTCACGCCATAGAATTCAACTAGGTCCCAGACGCAAGACATAGTATGGCGCTAGGTTCAAGACACATGACATAAAGCAGTACTTGGCCTGATACGTGTGCCAGAAAACGGCACTAGGCGCCTGATACAAGCCATAAAAGAGTGCTTGGCCCCAGAAGCGTGCCATAGAACAGCACATGGCCCCAGACACACATCGATCGGTAACAGAGGCAAACCATAGAAAAGCTCTTAATCCCAAACGTAAACTATAAAGAGGCGATTGACCCAAGACGCACGCCATAAAACCGCACTTGGCAACGTACACATGCCGTAGAACTACGCTTGGCCGCAGCGCATGCCATAGTGTGCTGTTTGGCCCTAGACAGACGTCATAAAAGAGGGCTGGCCACAGAAGCATGAAACAGAACGGTGGTCAGCTCCAGATGCACGACATATAAGGGCACTCAGCTGCGGACACATGCCACAGAATGGCGCTCGGACCCAGACGCACAACGTAAAAGGGTGCTCTGTCCCAGACACACACCAGAAAGCTGCGCTTGGCAAGATACGCAGAAGAAATAATGGCGCTCGGCCCCACACGCAAGCCATAAAAGGGTGCTTGACCCCAGACGCACGACATAAAACAGTACTCAAGGCTAAAGGCACGTTACAATGCAGTGCTTAACTGCAGTCGCATGCCATAAAGAGGCGCTCAGCCCCAGACACACGTCACAGAGCAGCGCTAGGTCCCAGACGCAGGCCATAGAAGAGCGCTCAGCCCCACACGTGCACCATAAAGAGGCGATCGGCCCAAGACGCACGCCATAAAGCCGCACTTGGCAGCGGACACGTGCCGTACAACGACGCTCGGCCCCAGACGCACGCCATAGTGTGCTGCTCGGCCCTAGACGGACATCAGAAAAGGGCGCTAGGCCACACACGCGCACGACAGAACGGCGCTTGGCTCCGGATGTGCACCATAAACGGCGCACGGGCCCAGATGCACGCCAGAAAACTCTATTCAACGCTAACCACAAGCCATAACGTGAACGCTCAGCCACAGGCGTACGCCATGAAGAGGCGCTCAGACCCAGCCGCACCCCATAAAACCGTGCTTGGCTGCAGACGCGTGCCATAATACGGCACTCGGCCCCGGACGCACACCACAGAAGGCTGTTCGGCCCTAGACAGACGTCATTAAAGGGCACTTGACGCTGGACACACGCCATAAATGGGTGCTCGGCCCCAGATGCACGCCAGAAAATTCTATGCAACGCTAACCACACGCCATAATGTGAACGCTTAGCCACAGGCGCACGCCACAAAGAGGTGCTCAGCCCAGCCGCACCCCGTAAAACCGTGCTTGGCTGCAGATGCGTGCCATAAAACGGCGCTCGGCCCCAGACACACGCCATTAAAGGGTGCTCGACCCCAGAGGCACGGCGTAGAACAGCGCTTGGCCCCAGATGCACGCCATAAAAAGGCACTCGGTCCCGTACACATGCAATAAATCGGTGCTCACCTCCTGATACACACCATAAAAGAGCTCTCAGCCCCAGACACACGCCACAGAACGGCGCTTGGTCCCAGACGCAGGCCATAGAAGAGCGCTCAGCCCCACACGTGCACCATAAAGAGGCGATCGGCCCAAGACGCACGCCATAAAGCCGCACTTGGCAGCGGACACGTGCCGTACAACGACGCTCGGCCCCAGACGCACGCCATAGTGTGCTGCTCGGCCCTAGATGGACATCAGAAAAGGGCACTTGACGCTGGACACACGTCATAAAAAGGTGCTCGGCCCCAGATGCACGCTAGAAAACTCTATTCAACGCTAACCACACGCCATAATGTGAACGCTCAGCCACAGACTTACGCCATGAAGAGGCGCTCAGACCCAGCCGCACGCCATAAAACCGTGCTTGGCTGCGGACGCGTGCCACGTAGCGGCGCTCGGCCCCAGACGCACACCACAGAACGGCGCTTGGTCCCAGACGCAGGCCATAGAAGAGCGCTCAGTCCCACACGTGAGCCATAAAGAGGCGATCGGCCCAAGACGCACGCCATAAAGCCGCACTTGGCAGCGGACACGTGCCGTAGAACGACGCTCGGCCCCAGACGCACGCCATAGTGTGCTGCTCGGCCCTAGACGGACATCAGAAAAGGGCACTTGACGCTGGACACACGTCATAAATAGGTGCTCGGCGCCAGATGCACGCCAGAAAACTCTATTCAACGCTAACCACACGCCATAATGTGAACGCTCAGCCACAGACTTACGTCATGAAGAGGCGCTCAGACCCAGCCGCATGCCAGAAAACCGTGCTTGGCTGCGGACGCGTGCCACGTAGCGGCGCTCGGCCCCAGACGCACACCACAGAACGGCGCTTGGTCCCAGACGCAGGCCATAGAAGAGCGCTCAGCCCCACACGTGCACCATAAAGAGGCGATCGGCCCAAGACGCACGCCATAAAGCCGCACTTGGCAGCGGACACGTGCCGTACAACGACGCTCGGCCCCAGACGCACGCCATAGTGTGCTGCTCGGCCCTAGACGGACATCAGAAAAGGGCGCTAGGCCACACACGCGCACGACAGAACGGCGATTGGCTCCGGATGTGCACCATAAACGGCGCACGGGCCCAGATGCACGCCAGAAAACTCTATTCAACGCTAACGACATGCCATAATGTGACGCTCAGCCACAGGCGCACGCCATGAAGAGGCGCTCAGACCCAGCCGCACGCCATAAAACCGTGCTTGGCCGCAGACGCGTGCCATGTAGCGGCGCTCGGCCCCGGACGCACACCACAGAAGGCTGTTCGGCCCTAGACAGACGTCATTAAAGGGCACTTGACGCTGGACACACGCCATAAATGGGTGCTCGGCCCCAGATGCACACCAGAAAACTATGCAACGTTATCACACGCCATAATGTGAACGCTTAGCCACAGGCGCACGCCACAAAGAGGTGCTCAGCCCAGCCGCACCCCATAAAACCGTGCTTGGCTGAAGATGCGTGCCATAAAACGGCGCTCGGCCCCAGACACACGCCATTAAAGGGTGCTCGACCCCAGAGGCACGGCGTAGAACATCGCTTGGCCCCAGATGCATGCCATAAAAAGGCACTCGGTCCCGTACACATGCAATAAATCGGTGCTCTCCTCCTGATACACACCATAAAAGAGCTCTCAGCCCCAGACGCACACCACAGAATGGCGCTTGGTCCCAGACGCAGGCCATAGAAGAGCGCTCAGTCCCACACGTGAGCCATAAAGAGGCGATCGGCCCAAGACGCACGCCATAAAGCCGCACTTGGCAGCGGACACGTGCCGTACAACGACGCTCGGCCCCAGACGCACGCCATAGTGTGCTGCTCGGCCCTAGACAGACGTCATAAAAGGGCACCTGACGCTGGACACACGTCATAAATAGGTGCTCGGCCCCAGATGCACGCCAGAAAACTCTATTCAACGCTAACCACGCGCCATAATGTGAACGCTCAGCCACAGACTTACGCCATGAAGAGGCGCTCAGACCCAGCCGCACGCCATAAGACCGTGCTTGGCTGCGGACGCGTGCCACGTAGCGGCGCTCGGCCCCAGACGCACACCACAGAACGGCGCTTGGTCCCAGACGCAGGCCATAGAAGAGCGCTCAGCCCCACACGTGCACCATAAAGAGGCGATCAGCCCAAGATGCACGCCATAAAACCGCACTTGGCAGCGGACACGTGCCGTACAACGACGCTCGGCCCCAGACGCACGCCATAGTGTGCTGCTCGGCCCTAGACGGACATCAGAAAAGGGCGTTAGGCCACACACGCGCACGACAGAACGGCGCTTGGCTCCGGATGTGCACCATAAATGGCACACGGGCCCAGATGCACGCCAGCAAACTCTATTCAATGCTAATCACACGCCATAATGTGACGCTCAGCCACAGGCGCACGCCATGAAGAGGCGCTCAGACCCAGCCGCACGCCATAAATCCGTGCTTGGCCGCAGACGCGTGCCACGTAGCGGCGCTCGGCCCCGGACGCACACCACAGAAGGCTGATCGGCCCTAGACAGACATCATTAAAGGGCACTTGACGCTGGACACACGCCATAAATGGGTGCTCGGCCCCAGATGCACGCCAGAAAACTATGCAACGCTAACCACACGCCATAATGTGAACGCTTAGCCACAGGCGCACGCCACAAAGAGGTGCTCAGCCCAGCCGCACCCCGTAAAACCGTGCTTGGCTGAAGATGCGTGCCATAAAACGGCGCTCGGCCCCAGACACACGCCATTAAAGGGTGTTCGACCCCAGAGGCACGGCGTAGAACAGCGCTTGGCCCCAGACGCATGCCATAAAAAGGCACTCGGTCCCGTACACATGCAATAAATCGGTGCTCGCCTCCTGATACACACCATAAAAGAGCTCTCAGCCCCAGACGCACGCCACAGAACGGCGCTTGGTCCCAGACGCAGGCCATAGAAGAGCGCTCAGCCCCACACGTGCACCATAAAGAGGCGATCGGCCCAAGACGCACGCCATAAAGCCGCACTTGGCAGCGGACACGTGCCGTACAACGACGCTCGGCCCCAGACGCACGCCATAGTGTGCTGCTCGGCCCTAGATGGACATCAGAAAAGGGCACTTGACGCTGGACACACGTCATAAAAAGGTGCTCGGCCCCAGATGCACGCTAGAAAACTCTATTCAACGCTAACCACACGCCATAATGTGAACGCTCAGCCACAGACTTACGCCATGAAGAGGCGCTCAGACCCAGCCGCACGCCATAAAACCGTGCTTGGCTGCGGACGCGTGCCACGTAGCGGCGCTCGGCCCCAGACGCACACCACAGAACGGCGCTTGGTCCCAGACGCAGGCCATAGAACAGCGCTCAGTCCCACACGTGAGCCATAAAGAGGCGATCGGCCCAAGACGCACGCCATAAAGCCGCACTTGGCAGCGGACACGTGCCGTACAACGACGCTCGGCCCCAGACGCACGCCATAGTGTGCTGCTCGGCCCTAGACGGACATCAGAAAAGGGCGCTAGGCCACACACGCGCACGACAGAACGGCGATTGGCTCCGGATGTGCACCATAAACGGCGCACGGGCCCAGATGCACGCCAGAAAACTCTATTCAACGCTAACCACATGCCATAATGTGACGCTCAGCCACAGGCGCACGCCATGAAGAGGCGCTCAGACCCAGCCGCACGCCATAAAACCGTGCTTGGCCGCAGACGCGTGCCATGTAGCGGCGCTCGGCCCCGGACGCACACCACAGAAGGCTGTTCGGCCCTAGACAGACGTCATTAAAGGGCACTTGACGCTGGACACACGCCATAAATGGGTGCTCGGCCCCAGATGCACACCAGAAAACTATGCAACGTTATCACACGCCATAATGTGAACGCTTAGCCACAGGCGCACGCCACAAAGAGGTGCTCAGCCCAGCCGCACCCCGTAAAACCGTGCTTGGCTGAAGATGCGTGCCATAAAACGGCGCTCGGCCCCAGACACACGCCATTAAAGGGTGTTCGACCCCAGAGGCACGGCGTAGAACAGCGCTTGGCCCCAGACGCATGCCATAAAAAGGCACTCGGTCCCGTACACATGCAATAAATCGGTGCTCGCCTCCTGATACACACCATAAAAGAGCTCTCAGCCCCAGACGCACGCCACAGAACGGCGCTTGGTCCCAGACGCAGGCCATAGAAGAGCGCTCAGCCCCACACGTGCACCATAAAGAGGCGATCGGCCCAAGACGCACGCCATAAAGCCGCACTTGGCAGCGGACACGTGCCGTACAACGACGCTCGGCCCCAGACGCACGCCATAGTGTGCTGCTCGGCCCTAGATGGACATCAGAAAAGGGCACTTGACGCTGGACACACGTCATAAAAAGGTGCTCGGCCCCAGATGCACGCTAGAAAACTCTATTCAACGCTAACCACACGCCATAATGTGAACGCTCAGCCACAGACTTACGCCATGAAGAGGCGCTCAGACCCAGCCGCACGCCATAAAACCGTGCTTGGCTGCGGACGCGTGCCACGTAGCGGCGCTCGGCCCCAGACGCACACCACAGAACGGCGCTTGGTCCCAGACGCAGGCCATAGAACAGCGCTCAGTCCCACACGTGAGCCATAAAGAGGCGATCGGCCCAAGACGCACGCCATAAAGCCGCACTTGGCAGCGGACACGTGCCGTAGAACGACGCTCGGCCCCAGACGCACGCCATAGTGTGCTGCTCGGCCCTAGACGGACATCAGAAAAGGGCACTTGACGCTGGACACACGTCATAAAAAGTTGCTCGGCCCCAGATGCACGCTAGAAAACTCTATTCAACGCTAACCACACGCCATAATGTGAACGCTCAGCCACAGACTTACGCCATGAAGAGGCGCTCAGACCCAGCCGCACGCCATAAAACCGTGCTTGGCTGCGGACGCGTGCCACGTAGCGGCGCTCGGCCCCAGACGCACACCACAGAACGGCGCTTGGTCCCAGACGCAGGCCATAGAACAGCGCTCAGTCCCACACGTGCACCATAAAGAGGCGATCGGCCCAAGACGCACGCCATAAAGCCGCACTTGGCAGCGGACACGTGCCGTACAACGACGCTCGGCCCCAGACGCACGCCATAGTGTGCTGCTCGGCCCTAGACGGACATCAGAAAAGGGTGCTAGGCCACACACGCGCACGACAGAACGGCGCTTGGCTCCGGATGTGCACCATAAACGGCGCATGGACCCAGATGCACGCCAAAAAACTCTATTCGATGCTAATCACACGACATAATGTGACGCTCAGCCACAGGCGCACGCCATGAAGAGGCGCTCAGACCCAGCCGCACGCCATAAAACCGTGCTTGGCAGCGGACGCGTGCCATGTAGCGGCGCTCGGCCCCGGACGCACACCACAGAAGGCTGTTCGGCCCTAGACAGACGTCATTAAAGGGCACTTGACGCTGGACACACGCCATAAATGGGTGCTCGGCCCCAGATGCACACCAGAAAACTATGCAACGTTATCACACGCCATAATGTGAACGTTTAGCCACAGGCGCACACCACAAAGAGGTGCTCAGCCCAGCCGCACCCCATAAAACCGTGCTTGGCTGAAGATGCGTGCCATAAAACGGCGCTCGGCCCCAGACACACGCCATTAAAGGGTGCTCGACCCCAGAGGCACGGCGTAGAACATCGCTTGGCCCCAGATGCATGCCATAAAAAGGCACTCGGTCCCGTACACATGCAATAAATCGGTGCTCGCCTCCTGATACACACCATAAAAGAGCTCTCAGCCCCAGACGCACACCACAGAATGGCGCTTGGTCCCAGACGCAGGCCATAGAAGAGCGCTCAGTCCCACACGTGAGCCATAAAGAGGCGATCGGCCCAAGACGCACGCCATAAAGCCGCACTTGGCAGCGGACATGTGCCGTAGAACGACGCTCGGCCCCAGACGCACGCCATAGTGTGCTGCTCGGCCCTAGACGGACGTCATAAAAGGGCACCTGACGCTGGACACACGTCATAAATAGGTGCTCGGCCCCAGATGCACGCTAGAAAACTCTATTCAACGCTAACCACACGCCATAATGTGAACGCTCAGCCACAGACTTACGCCATGAAGAGGCGCTCAGACCCAGCCGCACGCCATAAAACCGTGCTTGGCTGCGGACGCGTGCCACATAGCGGCGCTCGGCCCCAGACGCACGCCACAGAACGGCGCTTGGTCCCAGACGCAGGCCATAGAAGAGCGCTCAGCCCCACACGTGCACCATAAAGAGGCGATCGGCCCAAGATGCACGCCATAAAACCGCACTTGGCAGCGGACACGTGCCGTAGAACGACGCTCGGCCCCAGACGCACGCCATAGTGTGCTGCTCGGCCCTAGACGGACATCAGAAAAGGGCGTTAGGCCACACACGCGCACGACAGAACGGCGCTTGGCTCCGGATGTGCACCATAAACGGCACACGGGCCCAGATGCACGCCAGCAAACTCTATTCAATGCTAATCACACGCCATAATGTGACGCTCAGGCACAGGCGCATGCCATGAAGAGGTGCTCAGAACCAGCCGCACGCCATAAAACCGTGCTTGGCAGCAGACGCGTGCCATGTCGCGACGCTTGGCGCCGGACGCACACCACAGAAGGCTGTTCGGCCCTAGACAGACGTCATTAAAGGGCACTTGACGCTGGACACACGCCATAAATGGGTGCTCGGCCCCAGATGCACGCCAGAAAACTATGCAACGCTAACCACACGCCATAATGTGAACGCTTAGCCACAGGCGCACGCCACAAAGAGGTGCTCAGCCCAGCCGCACCCCGTAAAACCGTGCTTGGCTGAAGATGCATGCCATAAAACGGCGCTCGGCCCCAGTCACACGCCATTAAAGGGTGTTCGACCCCAGGGGCACGGCGTAGAACAGCGCTTGGCCCCAGATGCATGCCATAAAAAGGCACTCGGTCCCGTACACATGCAATAAATCGGTGCTCGCCTCCTGATACACACCATAAAAGAGCTCTCAGCCCCAGACGCACGCCACAGAACGGCGCTTGGTCCCAGACGCAGGCCATAGAAGAGCGCTCAGCCCCACACGTGCACCATAAAGAGGCGATCGGCCCAAGACGCACGCCATAAAGCCGCACTTGGCAGCGGACACGTGCCGTAGAACGACGCTCGGCCCCAGACGCACGCCATAGTGTGCTGCTCGGCCCTAGATGGACATCAGAAAAGGGCACTTGACGCTGGACACACGTCATAAAAAGGTGCTCGGCCCCAGATGCACGCTAGAAAACTCTATTCAACGCTAACCACACGCCATAATGTGAACGCTCAGCCACAGACTTACGTCATGAAGAGGCGCTCAGACCCAGTCGCACGCCAGAAAAACGTGCTTGGCTGCGGACGCGTGCCACGTAGCGGCGCTCGGCCCCAGACGCACACCAAAGAACGGCGCTTGGTCCCAGACGCAGGCCATAGAAGAGCGCTCAGCCCCACACGTGCACCATAAAGAGGCGATCGGCCCAAGACGCACGCCATAAAGCCGCACTTGGCAGCGGACACGTGCCGTACAACGACGCTCGGCCCCAGACGCACGCCATAGTGTGCTGCTCGGCCCTAGACGGACACCAGAAAAGGGCGCTAGGCCACACACGCGCACGACAGAACGGCGCTTGGCTCCGGATGTGCACCATAAACGGCGCATGGACACAGATGCACGCCAAAAAAGTCTATTTGATGCTAATCACACGACATAATGTGACGCTCAGCCACAGGCGCACGCCATGAAGAGGCGCTCAGACCCAGCCACACGCCATAAAACCGTGCTTGGCCGCAGACGCGTGCCATAATACGGCGCTCGGCCCCGGACGCACACCACAGAAGGCTGTTCGGCCCTAGACAGACGTCATTAAAGGGCACTTGACGCTGGACACACGCCATAAATGGGTGCTCGGCCCCAGATGGACGCCAGAAAACTCTATGCAACGCTAACCACACGCCATAATGTGAACGCTTAGCCACAGGCGCACGCCACAAAGAGGTGCTCAGCCCAGCCGCACCCCGTAAAACCGTGCTTGGCTGCAGATGCGTGCCATAAAACGGCGCTCGGCCCCAGACACACGCCATTAAAGGGTGCTCGACCCCAGAGGCACGGCGTAGAACAGCGCTTGGCCCCAGATGCACGCCATAAAAAGGCACTCGGTCCCGTACACATGCAATAAATCGGTGCTCGCCTCCTGATGCACACCATAAAAGAGCTCTCAGCCCCAGACGCACGCCACAGAACGGCGCTTGGTCCCAGACGCAGGCCATAGAAGAGCGCTCAGCCCCACACGTGCACCATAAAGAGGCGATCGGCCCAAGACGCACGCCATAAAGCCGCACTTGGCAGCGGACACGTGCCGTAGAACGACGCTCGGCCCCAGACGCACGCCATAGTGTGCTGCTCGGCCCTAGACGGACATCAGAAAAGGGCACTTGACGCTGGACACACGTCATAAATAGGTGCTCGGCCCCAGATGCACGCCAGAAAACTCTATTCAATGCTAACCACACGCCATAATGTGAACGCTCAGCCACAGACTTACGTCATGAGGAGGCGCTCAGACCCAGTCGCACGCCAGAAAAACGTGCTTGGCTGCGGACGCGTGCCACGTAGCGGCGCTCGGCCCCAGATGCACACCAAAGAACGGCGCTTGGTCCCAGACGCAGGCCATAGAAGAGCGCTCAGCCCCACACGTGCACCATAAAGAGGCGATCGGCCCAAGACGCACGCCATAAAGCCGCACTTGGCAGCGGACACGTGCCGTACAACGACGCTCGGCCCCAGACGCACGCCATAGTGTGCTGCTCGGCCCTAGACGGACACCAGAAAAGGGCGCTAGGCCACACACGCGCACGACAGAACGGCGCTTGGCTCCGGATGTGCACCATAAACGGCGCACGGGCCCAGATGCACGCCAGAAAACTGTATTCAATGCTAATCACACGCCATAATGTGACGCTCAGCCACAGGCGCACGCCATGAAGAGGCGCTCAGACCCAGCCGCACGCCATAAAACCGTGCTTGGCAGCGGACGCGTACCATGTAGTGGCGCTCGGCCCCGGACGCACACCACAGAAGGCTGTTCGGCCCTAGACAGACGTCATTAAAGGGCACTTGACGCTGGACACACGCCATAAATGGGTGCTCGGCCCCAGATGCACGCCAGAAAACTATGCAACGCTAACCACACGCCATAATGTGAACGCTTAGCCACAGGCGCACGCCACAAAGAGGTGCTCAGCCCAGCCGCACCCCATAAAAGCGTGCTTGACTGCAGATGCGTGCCATAAAACGGCGCTCGGCCCCAGACACACGCCATTAAAGGGTGCTCGACCCCAGAGGCACGGCGTAGAACAGCGCTTGGCCCCAGATGCACGCCATAAAAAGGCACTCGGTCCCGTACACATGCAATAAATCGGTGCTCGCCTCCTGATGCACACCATAAAAGAGCTCTCAGCCCCAGACGCACGCCACAGAACGGCGCTTGGTCCCAGACGCAGGCCATAGAAGAGCGCTCAGCCCCACACGTGCACCATAAAGAGGCGATCGGCCCAAGACGCACGCCATAAAGCCGCACTTGGCAGCGGACACGTGCCGTACAACGATGCTCGGCCCCAGACGCACGCCATAGTGTGCTGCTCGGCCCTAGACGGACATCAGAAAAGGGCGCTAGGCCACACACGCGCACGACAGAACGGCGCTTGGCTCCGGATGTGCACCATAAACGGCGCACGGGCCCAGATGCACGCCAGAAAACTCTATTCAATGCTAATCACACGCCATAATGTGACGCTCAGCCACAGGCGCACGCCATGAAGAGGCGCTCAGACCCAGCCGCACGCCATAAAACCGTGCTTGGCCACGGACGCGTGCCATAAAACGGTGCTCGGCCCCGGACGCACACCACAGAAGGCTGATCGGCCCTAGACAGACGTCATTAAAGGGCACTTGACGCTGGACACACGCCATAAATGGGTGCTCGGCCCCAGATGCACGCCAGAAAACCATGCAACGCTAACCACACGCCGTAATGTGAACGCTTAGCCACAGGCGCACGCCACAAAGAGGTGCTCAGCCCAGCCGCACCCCGTAAAACCGTGCTTGGCTGCAGATGCGTGCCATAAAACGGCGCTCGGCCCCAGACACACGCCATTAAAGGGTGCTCGACCCCAGAGGCACGGCGTAGAACAGCGCTTGGCCCCAGATGCACGCCATAAAAAGGCACTCAGTCCCGTACACATGCAATAAATCGGTGCTCGCCTCCTGATGCACACCATAAAAGAGCTCTCAGCCCCAGACGTACGCCACAGAAAGGCGCTTGGTCCCAGACGCAGGCCATAGAAGAGCGCTCAGCCCCACACGTGCACCACAAAGAGGCGATCGGCCCAAGACGCACGCCATAAAGCCGCACTTGGCAGCGGACACGTGCCGTACAACGACGCTCGGCCCCAGACGCACGCCATAGTGTGCTGCTCGGCCCTAGACGGACATCAGAAAAGGGCACTTGACGCTGGACACACGTCATAAATAGGTGCTCGGCCCCAGATGCACGCCAGAAAACTCTATTCAATGCTAACCACACGCCATTATGTGAACGCTCAGCCACAGACTTACGTCATGAAGAGGCGCTCAGACCCAGTCGCACGCCAGAAAAACGTGCTTGGCTGCGGACGCGTGCCACGTAGCGGCGCTCGGCCCCAGACGCACACCAAAGAACGGCGCTTGGTCCCAGACGCAGGCCATAGAAGAGCGCTCAGCCCCACACGTGCACCATAAAGAGGCGATCGGCCCAAGACGCACGCCATAAAGCCGCACTTGGCAGCGGACACGTGCCGTACAACGACGCTCGGCCCCAGACGCACGCCATAGTGTGCTGCTCGGCCCTAGACGGACATCAGAAAAGGGCGCTAGGCCACACACGCGCACGACAGAACGGCGCTTGGCTCCGGATGTGCACCATAAACGGCGCACGGGCCCAGATGCACGCCAGAAAACTCTATTCAATGCTAATCACACGCCATAATGTGACGCTCAGCCACAGGCGCACGCCATGAAGAGGCGCTCAGACCCAGCCGCACGCCATAAAACCGTGCTTGGCCGCGGACGCGTGCCATAAAACGGTGCTCGGCCCCGGACGCACACCACAGAAGGCTGATCGGCCCTAGACAGACGTCATTAAAGGGCACTTGACGCTGGACACACGCCATAAATGGGTGCTCGGCCCCAGATGCACGCCAGAAAACCATGCAACGCTAACCACACGCCATAATGTGAACGCTTAGCCACAGGCGCACGCCACAAAGAGGTGCTCAGCCCAGCCGCACCCCATAAAACCGTGCTTGACTGCAGATGCGTGCCATAAAACGGCGCTCGGCCCCAGACACACGCCATTAAAGGGTGCTCGACCCCAGAGGCACGGCGTAGAACAGCGCTTGGCCCCAGATGCACGCCATAAAAAGGCACTCGGTCCCGTACACATGCAATAAATCGGTGCTCGCCTCCTGATGCACACCATAAAAGAGCTCTCAGCCCCAGACGCACGCCACAGAACGGCGCTTGGTCCCAGACGCAGGCCATAGAAGAGCGCTCAGCCCCACACGTGAGCCATAAAGAGGCGATCGGCCCAAGACGCACGCCATAAAGCCGCACTTGGCAGCGGACACGTGCCGTACAACGACGCTCGGCCCCAGACGCACGCCATAGTGTGCTGCTCGGCCCTAGACGGACATCAGAAAAGGGCACTTGACGCTGGACACACGTCATAAATAGGTGCTCGGCCCCAGATGCACGCCAGAAAACTCTATTCAACGCTAACCACACGCCATAATGTGAACGCTCAGCCACAGACTTACGTCATGAAGAGGCGCTCAGACCCAGTCGCACGCCAGAAAAACGTGCTTGGCTGCGGACGCGTGCCACGTAGCGGCGCTCGGCCCCAGACGCACACCAAAGAACGGCGCTTGGTCCCAGACGCAGGCCATAGAAGAGCGCTCAGCCCCACACGTGCACCATAAAGAGGCGATCGGCCCAAGACGCACGCCATAAAGCCGCACTTGGCAGCGGACACGTGCCGTACAACGACGCTCGGCCCCAGACGCACGCCATAGTGTGCTGCTCGGCCCTAGACGGACATCAGAAAAGGGCGCTAGGCCACACACGCGCACGACAGAACGGCGATTGGCTCCGGATGTGCACCATAAACGGCGCATGGACACAGATGCACGCCAAAAAACTCTATTCGATGCTAATCACACGACATAATGTGACGCTCAGCCACAGGCGCACGCCATGAAGAGGCGCTCAGACCCAGCCGCACGCCATAAAACCGTGCTTGGCAGCGGACGCGTGCCATGTAGCGGCGCTCGGCCCCGGACGCACACCACAGAAGGCTGTTTGGCCCTAGACAGACGTCATTAAAGGGCACTTGATGCTGGACACACGCCATAAATGGGTGCTCGGCCCCAGATGCACGCCAGAAAACCATGCAACGCTAACCACACGCCATAATGTGAACGCTTAGCCACAGGCGCACGCCACAAAGAGGTGCTCAGCCCAGCCGCACCCCGTAAAACCGTGCTTGACTGCAGATGCGTGCCATAAAACGGCGCTCGGCCCCAGACACACGCCATTAAAGGGTGCTCGACCCCAGAGGCACGGCGTAGAACAGCGCTTGGCCCCAGATGCACGCCATAAAAAGGCACTCGGTCCCGTACACATGCAATAAATCGGTGCTCGCCTCCTGATGCACACCATAAAAGAGCTCTCAGCCCCAGACGCACGCCACAGAACGGCGCTTGGTCCCAGACGCAGGCCATAGAAGAGCGCTCAGCCCCACACGTGCACCATAAAGAGGCGATCGGCCCAAGACGCACGCCATAAAGCCGCACTTGGCAGCGGACACGTGCCGTACAACGATGCTCGGCCCCAGACGCACGCCATAGTGTGCTGCTCGGCCCTAGACGGACATCAGAAAAGGGCGCTAGGCCACACACGCGCACGACAGAACGGCGCTTGGCTCCGGATGTGCACCATAAACGGCGCACGGGCCCAGATGCACGCCAGAAAACTCTATTCAATGCTAATCACACGCCATAATGTGACGCTCAGCCACAGGCGCACGCCATGAAGAGGTGCTCAGCCCAGCCGCACCCCATAAAACCGTGCTTGGCTGCAGATGTGTGCCATAAAACAGCGCTCGGCCCCAGACACACGCCATTAAAGGGTGCTCGACCCCAGAGGCACGGTGTAGAACAGCGCTTGGCCCCAGATGCACGCCATAAAAAGGCACTCGGTCCCGTACACATGCAATAAATCGGTGCTCGCCTCCTGATGCACACCATAAAAGAGCTCTCAGCCCCAGACGCACGCCACAGAATGGCGCTTGGTCCCAGAAGCAGGCCATAGAAGAGCGCTCAGGCCCACACGTGCACCATAAAGAGGCGATCGGCCCAAGACGCACGCCATAAAGCCGCACTTGGCAGCGGACACGTGCCGTACAACGACGCTCGGCCCCAGACGCACGCCATAGTGTGCTGCTCGGCCCTAGACGGACATCAGAAAAGGGCGCTAGGCCACACACGCGCACGACAGAACGGCACTTGGCTCCGGATGTGCACCATAAACGGCGCACGGGCCCAGATGCACGCCAGAAAACTCTATTCAGTGCTAATCACACGCCATAATGTGACGCTCAGCCACAGGCGCACGCCATGAAGAGGCGCTCAGAACCAGCCAAACCCCATAAAACCGTGCTAGGCAGCAGACGCGTACCATTTAGCGGCGCTCGACCCCGGACGCACACCACAGAATGCTGTTCGGCCCTAGACAGACGTCATAAAAGGGCACTTGACGCTGGACACACGTCATAAATAGGTGCTCGGCCCCAGATGCACGCCAGAAAACTCTATTCAATGCTAATCACATGCCATAATGTGACGCTCAGCCACAGGCGCACGCCATGAAGAGGTGCTCAGACCCAGCCGCACGCCATAAAACCGTGCTTGGCAGCGGACGCGTGCCATAAAACGGCGCTCGGCCCCGGACGCACACCACAGAAGGCTGATCGGCCCTAGACAGACGTCATTAAAGGGCACTTGACGCTGGACACACGCCATAAATGGGTGCTCGGCCCCAGATGCACGCCAGAAAACTCTATGCAACGCTAACCACACGCCATAATGTGAACGCTTAGCCACAGGCGCACGCCACAAAGAGGTGCTCAGCCCAGCCGCACCCCGTAAAACCGTGCTTGACTGCAGATGCGTGCCATAAAACGGCGCTCGGCCCCAGACACACGCCATTAAAGGGTGCTCGACCCCAGAGGCATGGCGTAGAACAGCGCTTGGCCCCAGATGCACGCCATAAAAAGGCACTCGGTCCCGTACACATGCAATAAATCGGTGCTCGCCTCCTGATGCACACCATAAAAGAGCTCTCAGCCCCAGACGCACGACACAGAACGGCGCTTGGTCCCAGACGCAGGCCATAGAAGAGCGCTCAGCCCCACACGTGCACCATAAAGAGGCGATCGGCCCAAGACGCACGCCATAAAGCCGCACTTGGCAGCGGACACGTGCCGTAGAACGACGCTCGGCCCCAGACGCACGCCATAGTGTGCTGCTCGGCCCTAGACGGACATCAGAAAAGGGCACTTGACGCTGGACACACGTCATAAATAGGTGCTCGGCCCCAGATGCACGCCAGAAAACTCTATTCAACGCTAACCACACGCCATAATGTGAACGCTCAGCCACAGACTTACGTCATGAAGAGGCGCTCAGACCCAGTCGCACGCCAGAAAAACGTGCTTGGCTGCGGACGCGTGCCACGTAGCGGCGCTCGGCCCCAGACGCACACCAAAGAACGGCGCTTGGTCCCAGACGCAGGCCATAGAAGAGCGCTCAGCCCCACACGTGCACCATAAAGAGGCGATCGGCCCAAGACGCACGCCATAAAGCCGCACTTGGCAGCGGACACGTGCCGTACAACGACGCTCGGCCCCAGACGCACGCCATAGTGTGCTGCTCGGCCCTAGACGGACACCAGAAAAGGGCGCTAGGCCACACACGCGCACGACAGAACGGCGATTGGCTCCGGATGTGCACCATAAACGGCGCATGGACACAGATGCACGCCAAAAAACTCTATTCGATGCTAATCACACGACATAATGTGACGCTCAGCCACAGGCGCACGCCATGAAGAGGCGCTCAGACCCAGCCGCACGCCATAAAACCGTGCTTGGCAGCGGACGCGTGCCATGTAGCGGCGCTCGGCCCCGGACGCACACCACAGAAGGCTGTTTGGCCCTAGACAGACGTCATTAAAGGGCACTTGACGCTGGACACACGCCATAAATGGGTGCTCGGCCCCAGATGCACGCCAGAAAACCATGCAACGCTAACCACACGCCATAATGTGAACGCTTAGCCACAGGCGCACGCCACAAAGAGGTGCTCAGCCCAGCCGCACCCCATAAAAGCGTGCTTGACTGCAGATGCGTGCCATAAAACGGCGCTCGGACCCAGACACACGCCATTAAAGGGTGCTCGACCCCAGAGGCACGGCGTAGAACAGCGCTTGGCCCCAGATGCACGCCATAAAAAGGCACTCGGTCCCGTACACATGCAATAAATCGGTGCTCGCCTCCTGATGCACACCATAAAAGAGCTCTCAGCCCCAGACGCACGCCACAGAACGGCGCTTGGTCCCAGACGCAGGCCATAGAAGAGCGCTCAGCCCCACACGTGCACCATAAAGAGGCGATCGGCCCAAGACGCACGCCATAAAGCCGCACTTGGCAGCGGACACGTGCCGTACAACGACGCTCGGCCCCAGACGCACGCCATAGTGTGCTGCTCGGCCCTAGACGGACATCAGAAAAGGGCGCTAGGCCACACACGCGCACGACAGAACGGCGCTTGGCTCCGGATGTGCACCATAAACGGCGCACAGGCCCAGATGCACGCCAGAAAACTCTATTCGATGCTAATCACACGCCATAATGTGACGCTCAGCCACAGGCGCACGCCATGAAGAGGCGCTCAGACCCAGCCGCACGCCATAAAACCGTGCTTGGCAGCGGACGCGTGCCATAAAACGGCGCTCGGCCCCGGACGCACACCACAGAAGGCTGTTCGGCCCTAGACAGACGTCATTAAAGGGCACTTGACGCTGGACACACGCCATAAATGGGTGCTCGGCCCCAGATGCACGCCAGAAAACTCTATGCAACGCTAACCACACGCCATAATGTGAACGCTTAGCCACAGGCGCACGCCACAAAGAGGTGCTCAGCCCAGCCGCACCCCGTAAAACCGTGCTTGACTGCAGATGCGTGCCATAAAACGGCGCTCGGCCCCAGACACACGCCATTAAAGGGTGCTCGACCCCAGAGGCATGGCGTAGAACAGCGCTTGGCCCCAGATGCACGCCATAAAAAGGCACTCGGTCCCGTACACATGCAATAAATCGGTGCTCGCCTCCTGATGCACACCATAAAAGAGCTCTCAGCCCCAGACGCACGCCACAGAACGGCGCTTGGTCCCAGACGCAGGCCATAGAAGAGCGCTCAGCCCCACACGTGCACCATAAAGAGGCGATCGGCCCAAGACGCACGCCATAAAGCCGCACTTGGCAGCGGACACGTGCCGTACAACGACGCTCGGCCCCAGACGCACGCCATAGTGTGCTGCTCGGCCCTAGACGGACACCAGAAAAGGGCGCTAGGCCACACACGCGCACGACAGAATGGCGCTTGGCTCCGGATGTGCACCATAAACGGCGCATGGACACAGATGCACGCCAAAAAAGTCTATTTGATGCTAATCACACGACATAATGTGACGCTCAGCCACAGGCGTACGCCATATAGAGGCGCTCAGACCCAGCCGCACGCCATAAAACCGTGCTTGGCAGCGGACGCGTACCATGTAGTGGCGCTCGGCCCCGGACGCACACCACAGAAGGCTGATCGGCCCTAGACAGACGTCATTAAAGGGCACTTGACGCTGGACACACGCCATAAATGGGTGCTCGGCCCCAGATGCACACCAGAAAACTCTATGCAACGCTAACCACACGCCATAATGTGAACGCTTAGCCACAGGCGCACGCCACAAAGAGGTGCTCAGCCCAGCCGCACCCCGTAAAACCGTGCTTGACTGCAGATGCGTGCCATAAAACGGCGCTCGGCCCCAGACACACGCCATTAAAGGGTGCTCGACCCCAGAGGCATGGCGTAGAACAGCGCTTGGCCCCAGATGCACGCCATAAAAAGGCACTCGGTCCCGTACACATGCAATAAATCGGTGCTCGCCTCCTGATGCACACCATAAAAGAGCTCTCAGCCCCAGACGCACGCCACAGAACGGCGCTTGGTCCCAGACGCAGGCCATAGAAGAGCGCTCAGCCCCACACGTGCACCATAAAGAGGCGATCGGCCCAAGACGCACGCCATAAAGCCGCACTTGGCAGCGGACACGTGCCGTAGAACGACGCTCGGCCCCAGACGCACGCCATAGTGTGCTGCTCGGCCCTAGACGGACATCAGAAAAGGGCGCTAGGCCACACACGCCACGACAGAACAGCGCTTGGCTCCGGATGTGCACCATAAACGGCGCACGGGCCCAGATGCACGCCAGAAAACTCTATTCAATGCTAATCACACGCCATAATGTGACGCTCAGCCACAGGCGTACGCCATATAGAGGCGCTCAGACCCAGCCGCACGCCATAAAACCGTGCTTGGCAGCGGACGCGTACCATGTAGCGGCGCTCGGCCCCGGACGCACACCACAGAAGGCTGTTTGGCCCTAGACAGACGTCATTAAAGGGCACTTCACACTGGACACACGCCATAAATGGGTACTCGGCCCCAGATGCACACCAGAAAACTATGCAACGTTATCACACGCCATAATGGGAACGCTTAGCCACAGGCGCACGCCACAAAGAGGTGCTCAGCCCAGCCGCACCCCATAAAACCGTGCTTGGCTGAAGATGCGTGCCATAAAACGGCGCTCGGCCCCAGACACACGCCATTAAAGGGTGCTCGACCCCAGAGGCACGGCGTAGAACAGCGCTTGGCCCCAGATGCACGCCATAAAAAGGCACTCGGTCCCGTACACATGCAATAAATCGGTGCTCGCCTCCTGATGCACACCATAAAAGAGCTCTCAGCCCCAGACGCACGCCACAGAACGGCGCTTGGTCCCAGACGCAGGCCATAGAAGAGCGCTCAGCCCCACACGTGAGCCATAAAGAGGCGATCGGCCCAAGACGCACGCCATAAAGCCGCACTTGGCAGCGGACACGTGCCGTACAACGACGCTCGGCCCCAGACGCACGCCATAGTGTGCTGCTCGGCCCTAGACGGACATCAGAAAAGGGCACTTGACGCTGGACACACGTCATAAATAGGTGCTCGGCCCCAGATGCACGCCAGAAAACTCTATTCAACGCTAACCACACGCCATAATGTGAACGCTCAGCCACAGACTTACGTCATGAAGAGGCGCTCAGACCCAGTCGCACGCCAGAAAAACGTGCTTGGCTGCGGACGCGTGCCACGTAGCGGCGCTCGGCCCCAGACGCACACCAAAGAACGGCGCTTGGTCCCAGACGCAGGCCATAGAAGAGCGCTCAGCCCCACACGTGCACCATAAAGAGGCGATCGGCCCAAGACGCACGCCATAAAGCCGCACTTGGCAGCGGACACGTGCCGTACAACGACGCTCGGCCCCAGACGCACGCCATAGTGTGCTGCTCGGCCCTAGACGGACACCAGAAAAGGGCGCTAGGCCACACACGCGCACGACAGAACGGCGATTGGCTCCGGATGTGCACCATAAACGGCGCATGGACACAGATGCACGCCAAAAAACTCTATTCGATGCTAATCACACGACATAATGTGACGCTCAGCCACAGGCGCACGCCATGAAGAGGCGCTCAGACCCAGCCGCACGCCATAAAACCGTGCTTGGCAGCGGACGCGTGCCATGTAGCGGCGCTCGGCCCCGGACGCACACCACAGAAGGCTGTTTGGCCCTAGACAGACGTCATTAAAGGGCACTTGACGCTGGACACACGCCATAAATGGGTGCTCGGCCCCAGATGCACGCCAGAAAACCATGCAACGCTAACCACACGCCATAATGTGAACGCTTAGCCACAGGCGCACGCCACAAAGAGGTGCTCAGCCCAGCCGCACCCCATAAAAGCGTGCTTGACTGCAGATGCGTGCCATAAAACGGCGCTCGGCCCCAGACACACGCCATTAAAGGGTGCTCGACCCCAGAGGCACGGCGTAGAACAGCGCTTGGCCCCAGATGCACGCCATAAAAAGGCACTCGGTCCCGTACACATGCAATAAATCGGTGCTCGCCTCCTGATGCACACCATAAAAGAGCTCTCAGCCCCAGACGCACGCCACAGAACGGCGCTTGGTCCCAGACGCAGGCCATAGAAGAGCGCTCAGCCCCACACGTGCACCATAAAGAGGCGATCGGCCCAAGACGCACGCCATAAAGCCGCACTTGGCAACGGACACGTGCCGTACAACGACGCTCGGCCCCAGACGCACGCCATAGTGTGCTGCTCGGCCCTAGACGGACATCAGAAAAGGGCGCTAGGCCACACACGCGCACGACAGAACGGCGCTTGGCTCCGGATGTGCACCATAAACGGCGCACAGGCCCAGATGCACGCCAGAAAACTCTATTCGATGCTAATCACACGCCATAATGTGACGCTCAGCCACAGGCGCACGCCATGAAGAGGCGCTCAGACCCAGCCGCACGCCATAAAACCGTGCTTGGCAGCGGACGCGTGCCATAAAACGGCGCTCGGCCCCGGACGCACACCACAGAAGGCTGTTCGGCCCTAGACAGACGTCATTAAAGGGCACTTGACGCTGGACACACGCCATAAATGGGTGCTCGGCCCCAGATGCACGCCAGAAAACTCTATGCAACGCTAACCACACGCCATAATGTGAACGCTTAGCCACAGGCGCACGCCACAAAGAGGTGCTCAGCCCAGCCGCACCCCGTAAAACCGTGCTTGACTGCAGATGCGTGCCATAAAACGGCGCTCGGCCCCAGACACACGCCATTAAAGGGTGCTCGACCCCAGAGGCATGGCGTAGAACAGCGCTTGGCCCCAGATGCACGCCATAAAAAGGCACTCGGTCCCGTACACATGCAATAAATCGGTGCTCGCCTCCTGATGCACACCATAAAAGAGCTCTCAGCCCCAGACGCACGACACAGAACGGCGCTTGGTCCCAGACGCAGGCCATAGAAGAGCGCTCAGCCCCACACGTGCACCATAAAGAGGCGATCGGCCCAAGACGCACGCCATAAAGCCGCACTTGGCAGCGGACACGTGCCGTACAACGACGCTCGGCCCCAGACGCACGCCATAGTGTGCTGCTCGGCCCTAGACGGACACCAGAAAAGGGCGCTAGGCCACACACGCGCACGACAGAATGGCGCTTGGCTCCGGATGTGCACCATAAACGGCGCATGGACACAGATGCACGCCAAAAAAGTCTATTTGATGCTAATCACACGACATAATGTGACGCTCAGCCACAGGCGTACGCCATATAGAGGCGCTCAGACCCAGCCGCACGCCATAAAACCGTGCTTGGCAGCGGACGCGTGCCATAAAACGGCGCTCGGCCCCGGACGCACACCACAGAAGGCTGATCGGCCCTAGACAGACGTCATTAAAGGGCACTTGACGCTGGACACACGCCATAAATGGGTGCTCGGCCCCAGATGCACACCAGAAAACTCTATGCAACGCTAACCACACGCCATAATGTGAACGCTTAGCCACAGGCGCACGCCACAAAGAGGTGCTCAGCCCAGCCGCACCCCGTAAAACCGTGCTTGACTGCAGATGCGTGCCATAAAACGGCGCTCGGCCCCAGACACACGCCATTAAAGGGTGCTCGACCCCAGAGGCATGGCGTAGAACAGCGCTTGGCCCCAGATGCACGCCATAAAAAGGCACTCGGTCCCGTACACATGCAATAAATCGGTGCTCGCCTCCTGATGCACACCATAAAAGAGCTCTCAGCCCCAGACGCACGCCACAGAACGGCGCTTGGTCCCAGACGCAGGCCATAGAAGAGCGCTCAGCCCCACACGTGCACCATAAAGAGGCGATCGGCCCAAGACGCACGCCATAAAGCCGCACTTGGCAGCGGACACGTGCCGTAGAACGACGCTCGGCCCCAGACGCACGCCATAGTGTGCTGCTCGGCCCTAGACGGACATCAGAAAAGGGCGCTAGGCCACACACGCCACGACAGAACAGCGCTTGGCTCCGGATGTGCACCATAAACGGCGCACGGGCCCAGATGCACGCCAGAAAACTCTATTCAATGCTAATCACACGCCATAATGTGACGCTCAGCCACAGGCGTACGCCATATAGAGGCGCTCAGACCCAGCCGCACGCCATAAAACCGTGCTTGGCAGCGGACGCGTACCATGTAGCGGCGCTCGGCCCCGGACGCACACCACAGAAGGCTGTTTGGCCCTAGACAGACGTCATTAAAGGGCACTTCACACTGGACACACGCCATAAATGGGTACTCGGCCCCAGATGCACACCAGAAAACTATGCAACGTTATCACACGCCATAATGGGAACGCTTAGCCACAGGCGCACGCCACAAAGAGGTGCTCAGCCCAGCCGCACCCCATAAAAGCGTGCTTGGCTGAAGATGCGTGCCATAAAACGGCGCTCGGCCCCAGACACACGCCATTAAAGGGTGCTCGACCCCAGAGGCACGGCGTAGAACAGCGCTTGGCCCCAGATGCACGCCATAAAAAGGCACTCGGTCCCGTACACATGCAATAAATCGGTGCTCGCCTCCTGATGCACACCATAAAAGAGCTCTCAGCCCCAGACGCACGCCACAGAACGGCGCTTGGTCCCAGACGCAGGCCATAGAAGAGCGCTCAGCCCCACACGTGCACCATAAAGAGGCGATCGGCCCAAGACGCACGCCATAAAGCCGCACTTGGCAGCGGACACGTGCCGTACAACGACGCTCGGCCCCAGACGCACGCCATAGTGTGCTGCTCGGCCCTAGACGGACATCAGAAAAGGGCACTTGACGCTGGACACACGTCATAAATAGGTGCTCGGCCCCAGATGCACGCCAGAAAACTCTATTCAACGCTAACCACACGCCATAATGTGAACGCTCAGCCACAGACTTACGTCATGAAGAGGCGCTCAGACCCAGTCGCACGCCAGAAAAACGTGCTTGGCTGCGGACGCGTGCCACGTAGCGGCGCTCGGCCCCAGACGCACACCAAAGAACGGCGCTTGGTCCCAGACGCAGGCCATAGAAGAGCGCTCAGCCCCACACGTGCACCATAAAGAGGCGATCGGCCCAAGACGCACGCCATAAAGCCGCACTTGGCAGCGGACACGTGCCGTACAACGACGCTCGGCCCCAGACGCACGCCATAGTGTGCTGCTCGGCCCTAGACGGACACCAGAAAAGGGCGCTAGGCCACACACGCGCACGACAGAACGGCGATTGGCTCCGGATGTGCACCATAAACGGCGCATGGACACAGATGCACGCCAAAAAACTCTATTCGATGCTAATCACACGACATAATGTGACGCTCAGCCACAGGCGCACGCCATGAAGAGGCGCTCAGACCCAGCCGCACGCCATAAAACCGTGCTTGGCAGCGGACGCGTGCCATGTAGCGGCGCTCGGCCCCGGACGCACACCACAGAAGGCTGTTTGGCCCTAGACAGACGTCATTAAAGGGCACTTGACGCTGGACACACGCCATAAATGGGTGCTCGGCCCCAGATGCACGCCAGAAAACCATGCAACGCTAACCACACGCCATAATGTGAACGCTTAGCCACAGGCGCACGCCACAAAGAGGTGCTCAGCCCAGCCGCACCCCATAAAAGCGTGCTTGACTGCAGATGCGTGCCATAAAACGGCGCTCGGACCCAGACACACGCCATTAAAGGGTGCTCGACCCCAGAGGCACGGCGTAGAACAGCGCTTGGCCCCAGATGCACGCCATAAAAAGGCACTCGGTCCCGTACACATGCAATAAATCAGTGCTCGCCTCCTGATGCACACCATAAAAGAGCTCTCAGCCCCAGACGCACGCCACAGAACGGCGCTTGGTCCCAGACGCAGGCCATAGAAGAGCGCTCAGCCCCACACGTGCACCATAAAGAGGCGATCGGCCCAAGACGCACGCCATAAAGCCGCACTTGGCAGCGGACACGTGCCGTACAACGACGCTCGGCCCCAGACGCACGCCATAGTGTGCTGCTCGGCCCTAGACGGACATCAGAAAAGGGCGCTAGGCCACACACGCGCACGACAGAACGGCGCTTGGCTCCGGATGTGCACCATAAACGGCGCACAGGCCCAGATGCACGCCAGAAAACTCTATTCGATGCTAATCACACGCCATAATGTGACGCTCAGCCACAGGCGCACGCCATGAAGAGGCGCTCAGACCCAGCCGCACGCCATAAAACCGTGCTTGGCAGCGGACGCGTGCCATAAAACGGCGCTCGGCCCCGGACGCACACCACAGAAGGCTGTTCGGCCCTAGACAGACGTCATTAAAGGGCACTTGACGCTGGACACACGCCATAAATGGGTGCTCGGCCCCAGATGCACGCCAGAAAACTCTATGCAACGCTAACCACACGCCATAATGTGAACGCTTAGCCACAGGCGCACGCCACAAAGAGGTGCTCAGCCCAGCCGCACCCCGTAAAACCGTGCTTGACTGCAGATGCGTGCCATAAAACGGCGCTCGGCCCCAGACACACGCCATTAAAGGGTGCTCGACCCCAGAGGCATGGCGTAGAACAGCGCTTGGCCCCAGATGCACGCCATAAAAAGGCACTCGGTCCCGTACACATGCAATAAATCGGTGCTCGCCTCCTGATGCACACCATAAAAGAGCTCTCAGCCCCAGACGCACGCCACAGAACGGCGCTTGGTCCCAGACGCAGGCCATAGAAGAGCGCTCAGCCCCACACGTGCACCATAAAGAGGCGATCGGCCCAAGACGCACGCCATAAAGCCGCACTTGGCAGCGGACACGTGCCGTACAACGACGCTCGGCCCCAGACGCACGCCATAGTGTGCTGCTCGGCCCTAGACGGACACCAGAAAAGGGCGCTAGGCCACACACGCGCACGACAGAATGGCGCTTGGCTCCGGATGTGCACCATAAACGGCGCATGGACACAGATGCACGCCAAAAAAGTCTATTTGATGCTAATCACACGACATAATGTGACGCTCAGCCACAGGCGTACGCCATATAGAGGCGCTCAGACCCAGCCGCACGCCATAAAACCGTGCTTGGCAGCGGACGCGTACCATGTAGTGGCGCTCGGCCCCGGACGCACACCACAGAAGGCTGATCGGCCCTAGACAGACGTCATTAAAGGGCACTTGACGCTGGACACACGCCATAAATGGGTGCTCGGCCCCAGATGCACACCAGAAAACTCTATGCAACGCTAACCACACGCCATAATGTGAACGCTTAGCCACAGGCGCACGCCACAAAGAGGTGCTCAGCCCAGCCGCACCCCGTAAAACCGTGCTTGACTGCAGATGCGTGCCATAAAACGGCGCTCGGCCCCAGACACACGCCATTAAAGGGTGCTCGACCCCAGAGGCATGGCGTAGAACAGCGCTTGGCCCCAGATGCACGCCATAAAAAGGCACTCGGTCCCGTACACATGCAATAAATCGGTGCTCGCCTCCTGATGCACACCATAAAAGAGCTCTCAGCCCCAGACGCACGCCACAGAACGGCGCTTGGTCCCAGACGCAGGCCATAGAAGAGCGCTCAGCCCCACACGTGCACCATAAAGAGGCGATCGGCCCAAGACGCACGCCATAAAGCCGCACTTGGCAGCGGACACGTGCCGTAGAACGACGCTCGGCCCCAGACGCACGCCATAGTGTGCTGCTCGGCCCTAGACGGACATCAGAAAAGGGCGCTAGGCCACACACGCCACGACAGAACAGCGCTTGGCTCCGGATGTGCACCATAAACGGCGCACGGGCCCAGATGCACGCCAGAAAACTCTATTCAATGCTAATCACACGCCATAATGTGACGCTCAGCCACAGGCGTACGCCATATAGAGGCGCTCAGACCCAGCCGCACGCCATAAAACCGTGCTTGGCAGCGGACGCGTACCATGTAGCGGCGCTCGGCCCCGGACGCACACCACAGAAGGCTGTTTGGCCCTAGACAGACGTCATTAAAGGGCACTTCACACTGGACACACGCCATAAATGGGTACTCGGCCCCAGATGCACACCAGAAAACTATGCAACGTTATCACACGCCATAATGGGAACGCTTAGCCACAGGCGCACGCCACAAAGAGGTGCTCAGCCCAGCCGCACCCCATAAAAGCGTGCTTGGCTGAAGATGCGTGCCATAAAACGGCGCTCGGCCCCAGACACACGCCATTAAAGGGTGCTCGACCCCAGAGGCACGGCGTAGAACAGCGCTTGGCCCCAGATGCATGCCATAAAAAGGCACTCGGT
This sequence comes from Buteo buteo, assembly GCF_964188355.1. Classification (NCBI taxonomy): domain Eukaryota; kingdom Metazoa; phylum Chordata; class Aves; order Accipitriformes; family Accipitridae; genus Buteo; species Buteo buteo. The sequence goes on from NC_134179.1 coordinate 21,087,740, forward strand.
CCCGTACACGTGCAATAAATCGGTGCTCTCCTCCTGATACACACCATAAAAGAGCTCTCAGCCCCAGACGCACGCCACAGAACGGCGCTTGGTCCCAGACGCAGGCCATAGAAGAGCGCTCAGCCCCACACGTGCACCATAAAGAGGCGATCGGCCCAAGACGCACGCCATAAAGCCGCACTTGGCAGCGGACACGTGCCGTACAACGACGCTCGGCCCCAGACGCACGCCATAGTGTGCTGCTCCGCCCTAGACGGACACCAGAAAAGGGCGCTAGGCCACACACGCGCACGACAGAACGGCGATTGGCTCCGGATGTGCACCATAAACGGCGCATGGACCCAGATGCACGCCAAAAAACTCTATTCGATGCTAATCACACGACATAATGTGACGCTCAGCCACAGGCGCACGCCATGAAGAGGCGCTCAGACCAAGCCGCACCCCATAAAACCGTGCTTGGCCGCGGACGCGTGCCATAAAACGGCGCTCGGCCCCGGACGCACACCACAGAAGGCTGATCGGCCCTAGACAGACGTCATTAAAGGGCACTTGACGCTGGACACACGCCATAAATGGGTGCTCGGCCCCAGATGCACGCCAGAAAACCATGCAACGCTAACCACACGCCATAATGTGAACGCTTAGCCACAGGCGCACGCCACAAAGAGGTGCTCAGCCCAGCCGCACCCCATAAAAGCGTGCTTGACTGCAGATGCGTGCCATAAAACGGCGCTCGGCCCCAGACACACGCCATTAAAGGGTGCTCGACCCCAGAGGCACGGCGTAGAACAGCGCTTGGCCCCAGATGCACGCCATAAAAAGGCACTCGGTCCCGTACACATGCAATAAATCGGTGCTCGCCTCCTGATGCACACCATAAAAGAGCTCTCAGCCCCAGACGCACGCCACAGAACGGCGCTTGGTCCCAGACGCAGGCCATAGAAGAGCGCTCAGCCCCACACGTGCACCATAAAGAGGCGATCGGCCCAAGACGCACGCCATAAAGCCGCACTTGGCAGCGGACACGTGCCGTACAACGACGCTCGGCCCCAGACGCACGCCATAGTGTGCTGCTCGGCCCTAGACGGACATCAGAAAAGGGCACTTGACGCTGGACACACGTCATAAATAGGTGCTCGGCCCCAGATGCACGCCAGAAAACTCTATTCAACGCTAACCACACGCCATAATGTGAACGCTCAGCCACAGACTTACGTCATGAAGAGGCGCTCAGACCCAGTCGCACGCCAGAAAAACGTGCTTGGCTGCGGACGCGTGCCACGTAGCGGCGCTCGGCCCCAGACGCACACCAAAGAACGGCGCTTGGTCCCAGACGCAGGCCATAGAAGAGCGCTCAGCCCCACACGTGCACCATAAAGAGGCGATCGGCCCAAGACGCACGCCATAAAGCCGCACTTGGCAGCGGACACGTGCCGTACAACGACGCTCGGCCCCAGACGCACGCCATAGTGTGCTGCTCGGCCCTAGACGGACACCAGAAAAGGGCGCTAGGCCACACACGCGCACGACAGAACGGCGATTGGCTCCGGATGTGCACCATAAACGGCGCATGGACACAGATGCACGCCAAAAAACTCTATTCGATGCTAATCACACGACATAATGTGACGCTCAGCCACAGGCGCACGCCATGAAGAGGCGCTCAGACCCAGCCGCACGCCATAAAACCGTGCTTGGCAGCGGACGCGTGCCATGTAGCGGCGCTCGGCCCCGGACGCACACCACAGAAGGCTGATCGGCCCTAGACAGACGTCATTAAAGGGCACTTGACGCTGGACACACGCCATAAATGGGTGCTCGGCCCCAGATGCACGCCAGAAAACCATGCAACGCTAACCACACGCCATAATGTGAACGCTTAGCCACAGGCGCACGCCACAAAGAGGTGCTCAGCCCAGCCGCACCCCATAAAAGCGTGCTTGACTGCAGATGCGTGCCATAAAACGGCGCTCGGCCCCAGACACACGCCATTAAAGGGTGCTCGACCCCAGAGGCACGGCGTAGAACAGCGCTTGGCCCCAGATGCACGCCATAAAAAGGCACTCGGTCCCGTACACATGCAATAAATCGGTGCTCGCCTCCTGATGCACACCATAAAAGAGCTCTCAGCCCCAGACGCACGCCACAGAACGGCGCTTGGTCCCAGACGCAGGCCATAGAAGAGCGCTCAGCCCCACACGTGCACCATAAAGAGGCGATCGGCCCAAGACGCACGCCATAAAGCCGCACTTGGCAGCGGACACGTGCCGTACAACGACGCTCGGCCCCAGACGCACGCCATAGTGTGCTGCTCGGCCCTAGACGGACATCAGAAAAGGGCGCTAGGCCACACACGCGCACGACAGAACGGCGCTTGGCTCCGGATGTGCACCATAAACGGCGCACAGGCCCAGATGCACGCCAGAAAACTCTATTCAATGCTAATGACACGACATAATGTGACGCTCAGCCACAGGCGCACGCCATGAAGAGGCGCTCAGACCCAGCCGCACGCCATAAAACCGTGCTTGGCAGCGGACGCGTGCCATAAAACGGCGCTCGGCCCCGGACGCACACCACAGAAGGCTGTTCGGCCCTAGACAGACGTCATTAAAGGGCACTTGACACTGGACACACGCCATAAATGGGTGCTCGGCCCCAGATGCACGCCAGAAAACTCTATGCAACGCTAACCACACGCCATAATGTGAACGCTTAGCCACAGGCGCACGCCACAAAGAGGTGCTCAGCCCAGCCGCACCCCGTAAAACCGTGCTTGACTGCAGATGCGTGCCATAAAACGGCGCTCGGCCCCAGACACACGCCATTAAAGGGTGCTCGACCCCAGAGGCATGGCGTAGAACAGCGCTTGGCCCCAGATGCACGCCATAAAAAGGCACTCGGTCCCGTACACATGCAATAAATCGGTGCTCGCCTCCTGATGCACACCATAAAAGAGCTCTCAGCCCCAGACGCACGCCACAGAACGGCGCTTGGTCCCAGACGCAGGCCATAGAAGAGCGCTCAGCCCCACACGTGCACCATAAAGAGGCGATCGGCCCAAGACGCACGCCATAAAGCCGCACTTGGCAGCGGACACGTGCCGTACAACGACGCTCGGCCCCAGACGCACGCCATAGTGTGCTGCTCGGCCCTAGACGGACATCAGAAAAGGGCACTTGACGCTGGACACACGTCATAAATAGGTGCTCGGCCCCAGATGCACGCCAGAAAACTCTATTCAACGCTAACCACACGCCATAATGTGAACGCTCAGCCACAGACTTACGCCATGAAGAGGTGCTCAGACCCAGTCGCACGCCAGAAAAACGTGCTTGGCTGCGGACGCGTGCCACGTAGCGGCGCTCGGCCCCAGACGCACACCAAAGAACGGCGCTTGGTCCCAGACGCAGGCCATAGAAGAGCGCTCAGCCCCACACGTGCACCATAAAGAGGCGATCGGCCCAAGACGCACGCCATAAAGCCGCACTTGGCAGCGGACACGTGCCGTACAACGACGCTCGGCCCCAGACGCACGCCATAGTGTGCTGCTCGGCCCTAGACGGACACCAGAAAAGGGCGCTAGGCCACACACGCGCACGACAGAACGGCGATTGGCTCCGGATGTGCACCATAAACGGCGCATGGACACAGATGCACGCCAAAAAACTCTATTCGATGCTAATCACACGACATAATGTGACGCTCAGCCACAGGCGTACGCCATATAGAGGCGCTCAGACCCAGCCGCACGCCATAAAACCGTGCTTGGCAGCGGACGCGTACCATGTAGTGGCGCTCGGCCCCGGACGCACACCACAGAAGGCTGATCGGCCCTAGACAGACGTCATTAAAGGGCACTTGACGCTGGACACACGCCATAAATGGGTGCTCGGCCCCAGATGCACACCAGAAAACTCTATGCAACGCTAACCACACGCCATAATGTGAACGCTTAGCCACAGGCGCACGCCACAAAGAGGTGCTCAGCCCAGCCGCACCCCGTAAAACCGTGCTTGACTGCAGATGCGTGCCATAAAACGGCGCTCGGCCCCAGACACACGCCATTAAAGGGTGCTCGACCCCAGAGGCATGGCGTAGAACAGCGCTTGGCCCCAGATGCACGCCATAAAAAGGCACTCGGTCCCGTACACATGCAATAAATCGGTGCTCGCCTCCTGATGCACACCATAAAAGAGCTCTCAGCCCCAGACGCACGCCACAGAACGGCGCTTGGTCCCAGACGCAGGCCATAGAAGAGCGCTCAGCCCCACACGTGCACCATAAAGAGGCGATCGGCCCAAGACGCACGCCATAAAGCCGCACTTGGCAGCGGACACGTGCCGTAGAACGACGCTCGGCCCCAGACGCACGCCATAGTGTGCTGCTCGGCCCTAGACGGACATCAGAAAAGGGCGCTAGGCCACACACGCGCACGACAGAACAGCGCTTGGCTCCGGATGTGCACCATAAACGGCGCACGGGCCCAGATGCACGCCAGAAAACTCTATTCAATGCTAATCACACGCCATAATGTGACGCTCAGCCACAGGCGTACGCCATATAGAGGCGCTCAGACCCAGCCGCACGCCATAAAACCGTGCTTGGCAGCGGACGCGTACCATGTAGCGGCGCTCGGCCCCGGACGCACACCACAGAAGGCTGTTTGGCCCTAGACAGACGTCATTAAAGGGCACTTCACACTGGACACACGCCATAAATGGGTACTCGGCCCCAGATGCACACCAGAAAACTATGCAACGTTATCACACGCCATAATGGGAACGCTTAGCCACAGGCGCACGCCACAAAGAGGTGCTCAGCCCAGCCGCACCCCATAAAACCGTGCTTGGCTGAAGATGCGTGCCATAAAACGGCGCTCGGCCCCAGACACACGCCATTAAAGGGTGCTCGACCCCAGAGGCACGGCGTAGAACAGCGCTTGGCCCCAGACGCATGCCATAAAAAGGCACTCGGTCCCGTACACGTGCAATAAATCGGTGCTCTCCTCCTGATACACACCATAAAAGAGCTCTCAGCCCCAGACGCACGCCACAGAACGGCGCTTGGTCCCAGACGCAGGCCATAGAAGAGCGCTCAGCCCCACACGTGCACCATAAAGAGGCGATCGGCCCAAGACGCACGCCATAAAGCCGCACTTGGCAGCGGACACGTGCCGTACAACGACGCTCGGCCCCAGACGCACGCCATAGTGTGCTGCTCCGCCCTAGACGGACACCAGAAAAGGGCGCTAGGCCACACACGCGCACGACAGAACGGCGATTGGCTCCGGATGTGCACCATAAACGGCGCATGGACACAGATGCACGCCAAAAAACTCTATTCGATGCTAATCACACGACATAATGTGACGCTCAGCCACAGGCGCACGCCATGAAGAGGCGCTCAGACCCAGCCGCACCCCATAAAACCGTGCTTGGCAGCGGACGCGTGCCATAAAGCGGCGCTCGGCCCCGGACGCACACCACAGAAGGCTGATCGGCCCTAGACAGACGTCATTAAAGGGCACTTGACGCTGGACACACGCCATAAATGGGTGCTCGGCCCCAGATGCACACCAGAAAACTATGCAACGCTAACCACACGCCATAATGTGAACGCTTAGCCACAGGCGCACGCCACAAAGAGGTGCTCAGCCCAGCCGCACCCCGTAAAACCGTGCTTGGCTGCAGATGCGTGCCATAAAACGGCGCTCGGCCCCAGACGCACGCCATAGTGTGCTGCTCGGCCCTAGACGGACACCAGAAAAGGGCGCTAGGCCACACACGCGCACGACAGAACGGCGCTTGGCTCCGGATGTGCACCATAAACGGCGCACGGGCCCAGATGCACGCCAGAAAACTCTATTCAATGCTAATCACACGCCATAATGTGACGCTCAGCCACAGGCGCACGCCATGAAGAGGTGCTCAGCCCAGCCGCACCCCATAAAACCGTGCTTGGCTGCAGATGCGTGCCATAAAACAGCGCTCGGCCCCAGACACACGCCATTAAAGGGTGCTCGACCCCAGAGGCACGGTGTAGAACAGCGCTTGGCCCCAGATGCACGCCATAAAAAGGCACTCGGTCCCGTACACATGCAATAAATCGGTGCTCGCCTCCTGATGCACACCATAAAAGAGCTCTCAGCCCCAGACGCACGCCACAGAATGGCGCTTGGTCCCAGAAGCAGGCCATAGAAGAGCGCTCAGGCCCACACGTGCACCATAAAGAGGCGATCGGCCCAAGACGCACGCCATAAAGCCGCACTTGGCAGCGGACACGTGCCGTACAACGACGCTCGGCCCCAGACGCACGCCATAGTGTGCTGCTCGGCCCTAGACGGACATCAGAAAAGGGCGCTAGGCCACACACGCGCACGACAGAACGGCGCTTGGCTCCGGATGTGCACCATAAACGGCGCACGGGCCCAGATGCACGCCAGAAAACTCTATTCAGTGCTAATCACACGCCATAATGTGACGCTCAGCCACAGGCGCACGCCATGAAGAGGCGCTCAGAACCAGCCAAACCCCATAAAACCGTGCTAGGCAGCAGACGCGTACCATTTAGCGGCGCTCGACCCCGGACGCACACCACAGAATGCTGTTCGGCCCTAGACAGACGTCATAAAAGGGCACTTGACGCTGGACACACGTCATAAATAGGTGCTCGGCCCCAGATGCACGCCAGAAAACTCTATTCAATGCTAATCACATGCCATAATGTGACGCTCAGCCACAGGCGCACGCCATGAAGAGGTGCTCAGACCCAGCCGCACGCCATAAAACCGTGCTTGGCAGCGGACGCGTGCCATAAAACGGCGCTCGGCCCCGGACGCACACCACAGAAGGCTGATCGGCCCTAGACAGACGTCATTAAAGGGCACTTGACGCTGGACACACGCCATAAATGGGTGCTCGGCCCCAGATGCACGCCAGAAAACCATGCAACGCTAACCACACGCCATAATGTGAACGCTTAGCCACAGGCGCACGCCACAAAGAGGTGCTCAGCCCAGCCGCACCCCGTAAAACCGTGCTTGACTGCAGATGCGTGCCATAAAACGGCGCTCGGCCCCAGACACACGCCATTAAAGGGTGCTCGACCCCAGAGGCATGGCGTAGAACAGCGCTTGGCCCCAGATGCACGCCATAAAAAGGCACTCGGTCCCGTACACATGCAATAAATCGGTGCTCGCCTCCTGATGCACACCATAAAAGAGCTCTCAGCCCCAGACGCACGCCACAGAACGGCGCTTGGTCCCAGACGCAGGCCATAGAAGAGCGCTCAGCCCCACACGTGCACCATAAAGAGGCGATCGGCCCAAGACGCACGCCATAAAGCCGCACTTGGCAGCGGACACGTGCCGTACAACGACGCTCGGCCCCAGACGCACGCCATAGTGTGCTGCTCGGCCCTAGACGGACATCAGAAAATGGCGCTAGGCCACACACGCGCACGACAGAACGGCGCTTGGCTCCGGATGTGCACCATAAACGGCGCACGCGCCCAAATGCACGCCAGAAAACTCTATTCAATGCTAATCACACGACATAATGTGACGCTCAGCCACAGGCGCACGCCATGAAGAGGCGCTCAGACCCAGCCGCACCCCATAAAACCGTGCTTGGCCGCGGACGCGTGCCATAAAACGGCGCTCGGCCCCGGACGCACACCACAGAAGGCTGATCGGCCCTAGACAGACGTCATTAAAGGGCACTTGACGCTGGACACACGCCATAAATGGGTGCTCGGCCCCAGATGCACGCCAGAAAACCATGCAACGCTAACCACACGCCATAATGTGAACGCTTAGCCACAGGCGCACGCCACAAAGAGGTGCTCAGCCCAGCCGCACCCCATAAAACCGTGCTTGACTGCAGATGCGTGCCATAAAACGGCGCTCGGCCCCAGACACACGCCATTAAAGGGTGCTCGACCCCAGAGGCACGGCGTAGAACAGCGCTTGGCCCCAGATGCACGCCATAAAAAGGCACTCGGTCCCGTACACATGCAATAAATCGGTGCTCGCCTCCTGATACACACCATAAAAGAGCTCTCAGCCCCAGACGCACGCCACAGAACGGCGCTTGGTCCCAGACGCAGGCCATAGAAGAGCGCTCAGCCCCACACGTGAGCCATAAAGAGGCGATCGGCCCAAGACGCACGCCATAAAGCCGCACTTGGCAGCGGACACGTGCCGTACAACGACGCTCGGCCCCAGACGCACGCCATAGTGTGCTGCTCGGCCCTAGACGGACATCAGAAAAGGGCACTTGACGCTGGACACACGCCATAAATGGGTGCTCGGCCCCAGATGCACACCAGAAAACTATGCAACGCTAACCACACGCCATAATGTGAACGCTTAGCCACAGGCGCACGCCACAAAGAGGTGCTCAGCCCAGCCGCACCCCGTAAAACCGTGCTTGGCTGCAGATGCGTGCCATAAAACGGCGCTCGGCCCCAGACGCACGCCATAGTGTGCTGCTCGGCCCTAGACGGACACCAGAAAAGGGCGCTAGGCCACACACGCGCACGACAGAACGGCGCTTGGCTCCGGATGTGCACCATAAACGGCGCACGGGCCCAGATGCACGCCAGAAAACTCTATTCAATGCTAATCACACGCCATAATGTGACGCTCAGCCACAGGCGCACGCCATGAAGAGGTGCTCAGCCCAGCCGCACCCCATAAAACCGTGCTTGGCTGCAGATGTGTGCCATAAAACAGCGCTCGGCCCCAGACACACGCCATTAAAGGGTGCTCGACCCCAGAGGCACGGTGTAGAACAGCGCTTGGCCCCAGATGCACGCCATAAAAAGGCACTCGGTCCCGTACACATGCAATAAATCGGTGCTCGCCTCCTGATGCACACCATAAAAGAGCTCTCAGCCCCAGACGCACGCCACAGAATGGCGCTTGGTCCCAGAAGCAGGCCATAGAAGAGCGCTCAGGCCCACACGTGCACCATAAAGAGGCGATCGGCCCAAGACGCACGCCATAAAGCCGCACTTGGCAGCGGACACGTGCCGTACAACGACGCTCGGCCCCAGACGCACGCCATAGTGTGCTGCTCGGCCCTAGACGGACATCAGAAAAGGGCGCTAGGCCACACACGCGCACGACAGAACGGCGCTTGGCTCCGGATGTGCACCATAAACGGCGCACGGGCCCAGATGCACGCCAGAAAACTCTATTCAGTGCTAATCACACGCCATAATGTGACGCTCAGCCACAGGCGCACGCCATGAAGAGGCGCTCAGAACCAGCCAAACCCCATAAAACCGTGCTAGGCAGCAGACGCGTACCATTTAGCGGCGCTCGACCCCGGACGCACACCACAGAATGCTGTTCGGCCCTAGACAGACGTCATAAAAGGGCACTTGACGCTGGACACACGTCATAAATAGGTGCTCGGCCCCAGATGCACGCCAGAAAACTCTATTCAATGCTAATCACATGCCATAATGTGACGCTCAGCCACAGGCGCACGCCATGAAGAGGTGCTCAGACCCAGCCGCACGCCATAAAACCGTGCTTGGCAGCGGACGCGTGCCATAAAACGGCGCTCGGCCCCGGACGCACACCACAGAAGGCTGATCGGCCCTAGACAGACGTCATTAAAGGGCACTTGACGCTGGACACACGCCATAAATGGGTGCTCGGCCCCAGATGCACGCCAGAAAACCATGCAACGCTAACCACACGCCATAATGTGAACGCTTAGCCACAGGCGCACGCCACAAAGAGGTGCTCAGCCCAGCCGCACCCCGTAAAACCGTGCTTGACTGCAGATGCGTGCCATAAAACGGCGCTCGGCCCCAGACACACGCCATTAAAGGGTGCTCGACCCCAGAGGCATGGCGTAGAACAGCGCTTGGCCCCAGATGCACGCCATAAAAAGGCACTCGGTCCCGTACACATGCAATAAATCGGTGCTCGCCTCCTGATGCACACCATAAAAGAGCTCTCAGCCCCAGACGCACGCCACAGAACGGCGCTTGGTCCCAGACGCAGGCCATAGAAGAGCGCTCAGCCCCACACGTGCACCATAAAGAGGCGATCGGCCCAAGACGCACGCCATAAAGCCGCACTTGGCAGCGGACACGTGCCGTACAACGACGCTCGGCCCCAGACGCACGCCATAGTGTGCTGCTCGGCCCTAGACGGACATCAGAAAATGGCGCTAGGCCACACACGCGCACGACAGAACGGCGCTTGGCTCCGGATGTGCACCATAAACGGCGCACGCGCCCAAATGCACGCCAGAAAACTCTATTCAATGCTAATCACACGACATAATGTGACGCTCAGCCACAGGCGCACGCCATGAAGAGGCGCTCAGACCCAGCCGCACCCCATAAAACCGTGCTTGGCCGCGGACGCGTGCCATAAAACGGCGCTCGGCCCCGGACGCACACCACAGAAGGCTGATCGGCCCTAGACAGACGTCATTAAAGGGCACTTGACGCTGGACACACGCCATAAATGGGTGCTCGGCCCCAGATGCACGCCAGAAAACCATGCAACGCTAACCACACGCCATAATGTGAACGCTTAGCCACAGGCGCACGCCACAAAGAGGTGCTCAGCCCAGCCGCACCCCATAAAACCGTGCTTGACTGCAGATGCGTGCCATAAAACGGCGCTCGGCCCCAGACACACGCCATTAAAGGGTGCTCGACCCCAGAGGCACGGCGTAGAACAGCGCTTGGCCCCAGATGCACGCCATAAAAAGGCACTCGGTCCCGTACACATGCAATAAATCGGTGCTCGCCTCCTGATGCACACCATAAAAGAGCTCTCAGCCCCAGACGCACGCCACAGAACGGCGCTTGGTCCCAGACGCAGGCCATAGAAGAGCGCTCAGCCCCACACGTGAGCCATAAAGAGGCGATCGGCCCAAGACGCACGCCATAAAGCCGCACTTGGCAGCGGACACGTGCCGTACAACGACGCTCGGCCCCAGACGCACGCCATAGTGTGCTGCTCGGCCCTAGACGGACATCAGAAAAGGGCACTTGACGCTGGACACACGTCATAAATAGGTGCTCGGCCCCAGATGCACGCCAGAAAACTCTATTCAACGCTAACCACACGCCATAATGTGAACGCTCAGCCACAGACTTACGTCATGAAGAGGCGCTCAGACCCAGTCGCACGCCAGAAAAACGTGCTTGGCTGCGGACGCGTGCCACGTAGCGGCGCTCGGCCCCAGACGCACACCAAAGAACGGCGCTTGGTCCCAGACGCAGGCCATAGAAGAGCGCTCAGCCCCACACGTGCACCATAAAGAGGCGATCGGCCCAAGACGCACGCCATAAAGCCGCACTTGGCAGCGGACACGTGCCGTACAACGACGCTCGGCCCCAGACGCACGCCATAGTGTGCTGCTCGGCCCTAGACGGACACCAGAAAAGGGCGCTAGGCCACACACGCGCACGACAGAACGGCGATTGGCTCCGGATGTGCACCATAAACGGCGCATGGACACAGATGCACGCCAAAAAACTCTATTCGATGCTAATCACACGACATAATGTGACGCTCAGCCACAGGCGCACGCCATGAAGAGGCGCTCAGACCCAGCCGCACCCCATAAAACCGTGCTTGGCAGCGGACGCGTGCCATGTAGCGGCGCTCGGCCCCGGACGCACACCACAGAAGGCTGTTTGGCCCTAGACAGACGTCATTAAAGGGCACTTGACGCTGGACACACGCCATAAATGGGTGCTCGGCCCCAGATGCACGCCAGAAAACCATGCAACGCTAACCACACGCCGTAATGTGAACGCTTAGCCACAGGCGCACGCCACAAAGAGGTGCTCAGCCCAGCCGCACCCCATAAAAGCGTGCTTGACTGCAGATGCGTGCCATAAAACGGCGCTCGGCCCCAGACACACGCCATTAAAGGGTGCTCGACCCCAGAGGCACGGCGTAGAACAGCGCTTGGCCCCAGATGCACGCCATAAAAAGGCACTCGGTCCCGTACACATGCAATAAATCGGTGCTCGCCTCCTGATGCACACCATAAAAGAGCTCTCAGCCCCAGACGCACGCCACAGAACGGCGCTTGGTCCCAGATGCAGGCCATAGAAGAGCGCTCAGCCCCACACGTGCACCATAAAGAGGCGATCGGCCCAAGACGCACGCCATAAAGCCGCACTTGGCAGCGGACACGTGCCGTACAACGACGCTCGGCCCCAGACGCACGCCATAGTGTGCTGCTCGGCCCTAGACGGACATCAGAAAAGGGCGCTAGGCCACACACGCGCACGACAGAACGGCGCTTGGCTCCGGATGTGCACCATAAACGGCGCACAGGCCCAGATGCACGCCAGAAAACTCTATTCAATGCTAATCACACGCCATAATGTGACGCTCAGCCACAGGCGTACGCCATATAGAGGCGCTCAGACCCAGCCGCACGCCATAAAACCGTGCTTGGCAGCGGACGCGTGCCATAAAACGGCGCTCGGCCCCGGACGCACACCACAGAATGCTGTTCGGCCCTAGACAGACGTCATAAAAGGGCACTTGACGCTGGACACACGTCATAAATAGGTGCTCGGCCCCAGATGCACGCCAGAAAACTCTATTCAATGCTAATCACATGCCATAATGTGACGCTCAGCCACAGGCGCACGTCATGAAGAGGTGCTCAGACCCAGCCGCACGCCATAAAACCGTGCTTGGCAGCGGACGCGTGCCATAAAACGGCGCTCGGCCCCGGACGCACACCACAGAAGGCTGATCGGCCCTAGACAGACGTCATTAAAGGGCACTTGACGCTGGACACACGCCATAAATGGGTGCTCGGCCCCAGATGCACGCCAGAAAACCATGCAACGCTAACCACACGCCATAATGTGAACGCTTAGCCACAGGCGCACGCCACAAAGAGGTGCTCAGCCCAGCCGCACCCCGTAAAACCGTGCTTGACTGCAGATGCGTGCCATAAAACGGCGCTCGGCCCCAGACACACGCCATTAAAGGGTGCTCGACCCCAGAGGCATGGCGTAGAACAGCGCTTGGCCCCAGATGCACGCCATAAAAAGGCACTCGGTCCCGTACACATGCAATAAATCGGTGCTCGCCTCCTGATGCACACCATAAAAGAGCTCTCAGCCCCAGACGCACGCCACAGAACGGCGCTTGGTCCCAGACGCAGGCCATAGAAGAGCGCTCAGCCCCACACGTGCACCATAAAGAGGCGATCGGCCCAAGACGCACGCCATAAAGCCGCACTTGGCAGCGGACACGTGCCGTACAACGACGCTCGGCCCCAGACGCACGCCATAGTGTGCTGCTCGGCCCTAGACGGACATCAGAAAAGGGCGCTAGGCCACACACGCGCACGACAGAACGGCGCTTGGCTCCGGATGTGCACCATAAACGGCGCACGGGCCCAGATGCACGCCAGAAAACTCTATTCAATGCTAATCACACGACATAATGTGACGCTCAGCCACAGGCGCACGCCATGAAGAGGCGCTCAGACCCAGCCGCACCCCATAAAACCGTGCTTGGCCGCGGACGCGTGCCATAAAACGGCGCTCGGCCCCGGACGCACACCACAGAAGGCTGATCGGCCCTAGACAGACGTCATTAAAGGGCACTTGACGCTGGACACACGCCATAAATGGGTGCTCGGCCACAGATGCACGCCAGAAAACCATGCAACGCTAACCACACGCCATAATGTGAACGCTTAGCCACAGGCGCACGCCACAAAGAGGTGCTCAGCCGAGCCGCACCCCATAAAACCGTGCTTGACTGCAGATGCGTGCCATAAAACGGCGCTCGGCCCCAGACACACGCCATTAAAGGGTGCTCGACCCCAGAGGCACGGCGTAGAACAGCGCTTGGCCCCAGATGCACGCCATAAAAAGGCACTCGGTCCCGTACACATGCAATAAATCGGTGCTCGCCTCCTGATGCACACCATAAAAGAGCTCTCAGCCCCAGACGCACGCCACAGAACGGCGCTTGGTCCCAGACGCAGGCCATAGAAGAGCGCTCAGCCCCACACGTGAGCCATAAAGAGGCGATCGGCCCAAGACGCACGCCATAAAGCCGCACTTGGCAGCGGACACGTGCCGTACAACGACGCTCGGCCCCAGACGCACGCCATAGTGTGCTGCTCGGCCCTAGACGGACATCAGAAAAGGGCACTTGACGCTGGACACACGTCATAAATAGGTGCTCGGCCCCAGATGCACGCCAGAAAACTCTATTCAACGCTAACCACACGCCATAATGTGAACGCTCAGCCACAGACTTACGTCATGAAGAGGCGCTCAGACCCAGTCGCACGCCAGAAAAACGTGCTTGGCTGCGGACGCGTGCCACGTAGCGGCGCTCGGCCCCAGACGCACACCAAAGAACGGCGCTTGGTCCCAGACGCAGGCCATAGAAGAGCGCTCAGCCCCACACGTGCACCATAAAGAGGCGATCGGCCCAAGACGCACGCCATAAAGCCGCACTTGGCAGCGGACACGTGCCGTACAACGACGCTCGGCCCCAGACGCACGCCATAGTGTGCTGCTCGGCCCTAGACGGACACCAGAAAAGGGCGCTAGGCCACACACGCGCACGACAGAACGGCGATTGGCTCCGGATGTGCACCATAAACGGCGCATGGACACAGATGCACGCCAAAAAACTCTATTCGATGCTAATCACACGACATAATGTGACGCTCAGCCACAGGCGCACGCCATGAAGAGGCGCTCAGACCCAGCCGCACCCCATAAAACCGTGCTTGGCAGCGGACGCGTGCCATGTAGCGGCGCTCGGCCCCGGACGCACACCACAGAAGGCTGTTTGGCCCTAGACAGACGTCATTAAAGGGCACTTGACGCTGGACACACGCCATAAATGGGTGCTCGGCCCCAGATGCACGCCAGAAAACCATGCAACGCTAACCACACGCCATAATGTGAACGCTTAGCCACAGGCGCACGCCACAAAGAGGTGCTCAGCCCAGCCGCACCCCATAAAAGCGTGCTTGACTGCAGATGCGTGCCATAAAACGGCGCTCGGCCCCAGACACACCCCATTAAAGGGTGCTCGACCCCAGAGGCACGGCGTAGAACAGCGCTTGGCCCCAGATGCACGCCATAAAAAGGCACTCGGTCCCGTACACATGCAATAAATCGGTGCTCGCCTCCTGATGCACACCATAAAAGAGCTCTCAGCCCCAGACGCACGCCACAGAACGGCGCTTGGTCCCAGATGCAGGCCATAGAAGAGCGCTCAGCCCCACACGTGCACCATAAAGAGGCGATCGGCCCAAGACGCACGCCATAAAGCCGCACTTGGCAGCGGACACGTGCCGTACAACGACGCTCGGCCCCAGACGCACGCCATAGTGTGCTGCTCGGCCCTAGACGGACATCAGAAAAGGGCGCTAGGCCACACACGCGCACGACAGAACGGCGCTTGGCTCCGGATGTGCACCATAAACGGCGCACAGGCCCAGATGCACGCCAGAAAACTCTATTCAATGCTAATGACACGCCATAATGTGACGCTCAGCCACAGGCGTACGCCATATAGAGGCGCTCAGACCCAGCCGCACGCCATAAAACCGTGCTTGGCAGCGGACGCGTGCCATAAAACGGCGCTCGGCCCCGGACGCACACCACAGAAGGCTGTTCGGCCCTAGACAGACGTCATTAAAGGGCACTTGACGCTGGACACACGCCATAAATGGGTGCTCGGCCCCAGATGCACGCCAGAAAACTCTATGCAACGCTAACCACACGCCATAATGTGAACGCTTAGCCACAGGCGCACGCCACAAAGAGGTGCTCAGCCCAGCCGCACCCCGTAAAACCGTGCTTGACTGCAGATGCGTGCCATAAAACGGCGCTCGGCCCCAGACACACGCCATTAAAGGGTGCTCGACCCCAGAGGCATGGCGTAGAACAGCGCTTGGCCCCAGATGCACGCCATAAAAAGGCACTCGGTCCCGTACACATGCAATAAATCGGTGCTCGCCTCCTGATGCACACCATAAAAGAGCTCTCAGCCCCAGACGCACGCCACAGAACGGCGCTTGGTCCCAGACGCAGGCCATAGAAGAGCGCTCAGCCCCACACGTGCACCATAAAGAGGCGATCGGCCCAAGACGCACGCCATAAAGCCGCACTTGGCAGCGGACACGTGCCGTACAACGACGCTCGGCCCCAGACGCACGCCATAGTGTGCTGCTCGGCCCTAGACGGACATCAGAAAAGGGCACTTGACGCTGGACACACGTCATAAATAGGTGCTCGGCCCCAGATGCACGCCAGAAAACTCTATTCAACGCTAACCACACGCCATAATGTGAACGCTCAGCCACAGACTTACGCCATGAAGAGGTGCTCAGACCCAGTCGCACGCCAGAAAAACGTGCTTGGCTGCGGACGCGTGCCACGTAGCGGCGCTCGGCCCCAGACGCACACCAAAGAACGGCGCTTGGTCCCAGACGCAGGCCATAGAAGAGCGCTCAGCCCCACACGTGCACCATAAAGAGGCGATCGGCCCAAGACGCACGCCATAAAGCCGCACTTGGCAGCGGACACGTGCCGTACAACGACGCTCGGCCCCAGACGCACGCCATAGTGTGCTGCTCGGCCCTAGACGGACACCAGAAAAGGGCGCTAGGCCACACACGCGCACGACAGAACGGCGCTTGGCTCCGGATGTGCACCATAAACGGCGCATGGACACAGATGCACGCCAAAAAACTCTATTCGATGCTAATCACACGACATAATGTGACGCTCAGCCACAGGCGTACGCCATATAGAGGCGCTCAGACCCAGCCGCACGCCATAAAACCGTGCTTGGCAGCGGACGCGTGCCATGTAGTGGCGCTCGGCCCCGGACGCACACCACAGAAGGCTGATCGGCCCTAGACAGACGTCATTAAAGGGCACTTGACGCTGGACACACGCCATAAATGGGTGCTCGGCCCCAGATGCACGCCAGAAAACTCTATGCAACGCTAACCACACGCCATAATGTGAACGCTTAGCCACAGGCGCACGCCACAAAGAGGTGCTCAGCCCAGCCGCACCCCGTAAAACCGTGCTTGGCTGCAGATGCGTGCCATAAAACGGCGCTCGGCCCCAGACGCACGCCATAGTGTGCTGCTCAGCCCTAGACGGACACCAGAAAAGGGCGCTAGGCCACACACGCGCACGACAGAACGGCGCTTGGCTCCGGATGTGCACCATAAACGGCGCACGGGCCCAGATGCACGCCAGAAAACTCTATTCAATGCTAATCACACGCCATAATGTGACGCTCAGCCACAGGCGCACGCCATGAAGAGGTGCTCAGCCCAGCCGCACCCCATAAAACCGTGCTTGGCTGCAGATGTGTGCCATAAAACAGCGCTCGGCCCCAGACACACGCCATTAAAGGGTGCTCGACCCCAGAGGCACGGTGTAGAACAGCGCTTGGCCCCAGATGCACGCCATAAAAAGGCACTCGGTCCCGTACACATGCAATAAATCGGTGCTCGCCTCCTGATGCACACCATAAAAGAGCTCTCAGCCCCAGACGCACGCCACAGAATGGCGCTTGGTCCCAGAAGCAGGCCATAGAAGAGCGCTCAGGCCCACACGTGCACCATAAAGAGGCGATCGGCCCAAGACGCACGCCATAAAGCCGCACTTGGCAGCGGACACGTGCCGTACAACGACGCTCGGCCCCAGACGCACGCCATAGTGTGCTGCTCGGCCCTAGACGGACATCAGAAAAGGGCGCTAGGCCACACACGCGCACGACAGAACGGCGCTTGGCTCCGGATGTGCACCATAAACGGCGCACGGGCCCAGATGCACGCCAGAAAACTCTATTCAGTGCTAATCACACGCCATAATGTGACGCTCAGCCACAGGCGCACGCCATGAAGAGGCGCTCAGAACCAGCCAAACCCCATAAAACCGTGCTAGGCAGCAGACGCGTACCATTTAGCGGCGCTCGACCCCGGACGCACACCACAGAATGCTGTTCGGCCCTAGACAGACGTCATAAAAGGGCACTTGACGCTGGACACACGTCATAAATAGGTGCTTGGCCCCAGATGCACGCCAGAAAACTCTATTCAATGCTAATCACATGCCATAATGTGACGCTCAGCCACAGGCGCACGCCATGAAGAGGTGCTCAGACCCAGCCGCACGCCATAAAACCGTGCTTGGCAGCGGACGCGTGCCATAAAACGGCGCTCGGCCCCGGACGCACACCACAGAAGGCTGATCGGCCCTAGACAGACGTCATTAAAGGGCACTTGACGCTGGACACACGCCATAAATGGGTGCTCGGCTCCAGATGCACGCCAGAAAACCATGCAACGCTAACCACACGCCATAATGTGAACGCTTAGCCACAGGCGCACGCCACAAAGAGGTGCTCAGCCCAGCCGCACCCCATAAAACCGTGCTTGACTGCAGATGCGTGCCATAAAACGGCGCTCGGCCCCAGACACACGCCATTAAAGGGTGCTCGACCCCAGAGGCATGGCGTAGAACAGCGCTTGGCCCCAGATGCACGCCATAAAAAGGCACTCGGTCCCGTACACATGCAATAAATCGGTGCTCGCCTCCTGATGCACACCATAAAAGAGCTCTCAGCCCCAGACGCACGCCACAGAACGGCGCTTGGTCCCAGACGCAGGCCATAGAAGAGCGCTCAGCCCCACACGTGCACCATAAAGAGGCGATCGGCCCAAGACGCACGCCATAAAGCCGCACTTGGCAGCGGACACGTGCCGTAGAACGACGCTCGGCCCCAGACGCACGCCATAGTGTGCTGCTCGGCCCTAGACGGACATCAGAAAAGGGCGCTAGGCCACACACGCGCACGACAGAACGGCGCTTGGCTCCGGATGTGCACCATAAACGGCGCACGGGCCCAGATGCACGCCAGAAAACTCTATTCAATGCTAATCACACGACATAATGTGACGCTCAGCCACAGGCGCACGCCATGAAGAGGCGCTCAGACCCAGCCGCACCCCATAAAACCGTGCTTGGCCGCGGACGCGTGCCATAAAACGGCGCTCGGCCCCGGACGCACACCACAGAAGGCTGATCGGCCCTAGACAGACGTCATTAAAGGGCACTTGACGCTGGACACACGCCATAAATGGGTGCTCGGCCCCAGATGCACGCCAGAAAACCATGCAACGCTAACCACACGCCATAATGTGAACGCTTAGCCACAGGCGCACGCCACAAAGAGGTGCTCAGCCCAGCCGCACCCCATAAAACCGTGCTTGACTGCAGATGCGTGCCATAAAACGGCGCTCGGCCCCAGACACACGCCATTAAAGGGTGCTCGACCCCAGAGGCACGGCGTAGAACAGCGCTTGGCCCCAGATGCACACCATAAAAAGGCACTCGGTCCCGTACACATGCAATAAATCGGTGCTCGCCTCCTGATGCACACCATAAAAGAGCTCTCAGCCCCAGACGCACGCCACAGAACGGCGCTTGGTCCCAGACGCAGGCCATAGAAGAGCGCTCAGCCCCACACGTGAGCCATAAAGAGGCGATCGGCCCAAGACGCACGCCATAAAGCCGCACTTGGCAGCGGACACGTGCCGTACAACGACGCTCGGCCCCAGACGCACGCCATAGTGTGCTGCTCGGCCCTAGACGGACATCAGAAAAGGGCACTTGACGCTGGACACACGTCATAAATAGGTGCTCGGCCCCAGATGCACGCCAGAAAACTCTATTCAACGCTAACCACACGCCATAATGTGAACGCTCAGCCACAGACTTACGTCATGAAGAGGCGCTCAGACCCAGTCGCACGCCAGAAAAACGTGCTTGGCTGCGGACGCGTGCCACGTAGCGGCGCTCGGCCCCAGACGCACACCAAAGAACGGCGCTTGGTCCCAGACGCAGGCCATAGAAGAGCGCTCAGCCCCACACGTGCACCATAAAGAGGCGATCGGCCCAAGATGCACGCCATAAAGCCGCACTTGGCAGCGGACACGTGCCGTACAACGACGCTCGGCCCCAGACGCACGCCATAGTGTGCTGCTCGGCCCTAGACGGACACCAGAAAAGGGCGCTAGGCCACACACGCGCACGACAGAACGGCGATTGGCTCCGGATGTGCACCATAAACGGCGCATGGACACAGATGCACGCCAAAAAACTCTATTCGATGCTAATCACACGACATAATGTGACGCTCAGCCACAGGCGCACGCCATGAAGAGGCGCTCAGACCCAGCCGCACCCCATAAAACCGTGCTTGGCAGCGGACGCGTGCCATGTAGCGGCGCTCGGCCCCGGACGCACACCACAGAAGGCTGTTTGGCCCTAGACAGACGTCATTAAAGGGCACTTGACGCTGGACACACGCCATAAATGGGTGCTCGGCCCCAGATGCACGCCAGAAAACCATGCAACGCTAACCACACGCCATAATGTGAACGCTTAGCCACAGGCGCACGCCACAAAGAGGTGCTCAGCCCAGCCGCACCCCATAAAAGCGTGCTTGACTGCAGATGCGTGCCATAAAACGGCGCTCGGCCCCAGACACACGCCATTAAAGGGTGCTCGACCCCAGAGGCACGGCGTAGAACAGCGCTTGGCCCCAGATGCACGCCATAAAAAGGCACTCGGTCCCGTACACATGCAATAAATCGGTGCTCGCCTCCTGATGCACACCATAAAAGAGCTCTCAGCCCCAGACGCACGCCACAGAACGGCGCTTGGTCCCAGACGCAGGCCATAGAAGAGCGCTCAGCCCCACACGTGCACCATAAAGAGGCGATCGGCCCAAGACGCACGCCATAAAGCCGCACTTGGCAGCGGACACGTGCCGTACAACGACGCTCGGCCCCAGACGCACGCCATAGTGTGCTGCTCGGCCCTAGACGGACATCAGAAAAGGGCGCTAGGCCACACACGCGCACGACAGAACGGCGCTTGGCTCCGGATGTGCACCATAAACGGCGCACAGGCCCAGATGCACGCCAGAAAACTCTATTCAATGCTAATGACACGCCATAATGTGACGCTCAGCCACAGGCGCACGCCATGAAGAGGCGCTCAGACCCAGCCGCACGCCATAAAACCGTGCTTGGCAGCGGACGCATACCATGTAGTGGCGCTCGGCCCCGGACGCACACCACAGAAGGCTGATCGGCCCTAGACAGACGTCATTAAAGGGCACTTGACGCTGGACACACGCCATAAATGGGTGCTCGGCCCCAGATGCACACCAGAAAACTCTATGCAACGCTAACCACACGCCATAATGTGAACGCTTAGCCACAGGCGCACGCCACAAAGAGGTGCTCAGCCCAGCCGCACCCCGTAAAACCGTGCTTGGCTGCAGATGCGTGCCATAAAACGGCGCTCGGCCCCAGACACACCCCATTAAAGGGTGCTCGACCCCAGAGGCATGGCGTAGAACAGCGCTTGGCCCCAGATGCACGCCATAAAAAGGCACTCGGTCCCGTACACATGCAATAAATCGGTGCTCGCCTCCTGATGCACACCATAAAAGAGCTCTCAGCCCCAGACGCACGCCACAGAACGGCGCTTGGTCCCAGACGCAGGCCATAGAAGAGCGCTCAGCCCCACACGTGCACCATAAAGAGGCGATCGGCCCAAGACGCACGCCATAAAGCCGCACTTGGCAGCGGACACGTGCCGTAGAACGACGCTCGGCCCCAGACGCACGCCATAGTGTGCTGCTCGGCCCTAGACGGACATCAGAAAAGGGCGCTAGGCCACACACGCGCACGACAGAACAGCGCTTGGCTCCGGATGTGCACCATAAACGGCGCACGGGCCCAGATGCACGCCAGAAAACTCTATTCAATGCTAATCACACGACATAATGTGACGCTCAGCCACAGTCGTACGCCATATAGAGGCGCTCAGACCCAGCCGCACGCCATAAAACCGTGCTTGGCAGCGGACGCGTACCATGTAGCGGCGCTCGGCCCCGGACGCACACCACAGAAGGCTGTTTGGCCCTAGACAGACGTCATTAAAGGGCACTTCACACTGGACACACGCCATAAATGGGTACTCGGCCCCAGATGCACACCAGAAAACTATGCAACGTTATCACACGCCATAATGGGAACGTTTAGCCACAGGCGCACGCCACAAAGAGGTGCTCAGCCCAGCCGCACCCCATAAAACCGTGCTTGGCTGAAGATGCGTGCCATAAAACGGCGCTCGGCCCCAGACACACGCCATTAAAGGGTGCTCGACCCCAGAGGCACGGCGTAGAACAGCGCTTGGCCCCAGATGCATGCCATAAAAAGGCACTCGGTCCCGTACACGTGCAATAAATCGGTGCTCTCCTCCTGATACACACCATAAAAGAGCTCTCAGCCCCAGACGCACGCCACAGAACGGCGCTTGGTCCCAGACGCAGGCCATAGAAGAGCGCTCAGCCCCACACGTGCACCATAAAGAGGCGATCGGCCCAAGACGCACGCCATAAAGCCGCACTTGGCAGCGGACACGTGCCGTACAACGACGCTCGGCCCCAGACGCACGCCATAGTGTGCTGCTCGGCCCTAGACGGACACCAGAAAAGGGCGCTAGGCCACACACGCGCACGACAGAACGGCGATTGGCTCCGGATGTGCACCATAAACGGCGCATGGACCCAGATGCACGCCAAAAAACTCTATTCGATGCTAATCACACGACATAATGTGACGCTCAGCCACAGGCGCACGCCATGAAGAGGCGCTCAGACCCAGCCGCACCCCATAAAACCGTGCTTGGCAGCGGACGCGTGCCATAAAGCGGCGCTCGGCCCCGGACGCACACCACAGAAGGCTGATCGGCCCTAGACAGACGTCATTAAAGGGCACTTGACGCTGGACACACGCCATAAATGGGTGCTCGGCCCCAGATGCACGCCAGAAAACTATGCAACGCTAACCACACGCCATAATGTGAACGCTTAGACACAGGCGCACGCCACAAAGAGGTGCTCAGCCCAGCCGCACCCCGTAAAACCGTGCTTGGCTGCAGATGCGTGCCATAAAACGGCGCTCGGCCCCAGACGCACGCCATAGTGTGCTGCTCGGCCCTAGACGGACACCAGAAAAGGGCGCTAGGCCACACACGCGCACGACAGAACGGCGCTTGGCTCCGGATGTGCACCATAAACGGCGCACGGGCCCAGATGCACGCCAGAAAACTCTATTCAATGCTAATCACACGCCATAATGTGACGCTCAGCCACAGGCGCACGCCATGAAGAGGTGCTCAGCCCAGCCGCACCCCATAAAACCGTGCTTGGCTGCAGATGTGTGCCATAAAACAGCGCTCGGCCCCAGACACACGCCATTAAAGGGTGCTCGACCCCAGAGGCACGGTGTAGAACAGCGCTTGGCCCCAGATGCACGCCATAAAAAGGCACTCGGTCCCGTACACATGCAATAAATCGGTGCTCGCCTCCTGATGCACACCATAAAAGAGCTCTCAGCCCCAGACGCACGCCACAGAACGGCGCTTGGTCCCAGACGCAGGCCATAGAAGAGCGCTCAGCCCCACACGTGCACCATAAAGAGGCGATCGGCCCAAGACGCACGCCATAAAGCCGCACTTGGCAGCGGACACGTGCCGTACAACGACGCTCGGCCCCAGACGCACGCCATAGTGTGCTGCTCGGCCCTAGACGGACATCAGAAAAGGGCGCTAGGCCACACACGCGCACGACAGAACGGCGCTTGGCTCCGGATGTGCACCATAAACGGCGCACAGGCCCAGATGCACGCCAGAAAACTCTATTCAATGCTAATGACACGCCATAATGTGACGCTCAGCCACAGGCGCACGCCATGAAGAGGCGCTCAGACCCAGCCGCACGCCATAAAACCGTGCTTGGCAGCGGACGCATACCATGTAGTGGCGCTCGGCCCCGGACGCACACCACAGAAGGCTGATCGGCCCTAGACAGACGTCATTAAAGGGCACTTGACGCTGGACACACGCCATAAATGGGTGCTCGGCCCCAGATGCACACCAGAAAACTCTATGCAACGCTAACCACACGCCATAATGTGAACGCTTAGCCACAGGCGCACGCCACAAAGAGGTGCTCAGCCCAGCCGCACCCCGTAAAACCGTGCTTGGCTGCAGATGCGTGCCATAAAACGGCGCTCGGCCCCAGACACACCCCATTAAAGGGTGCTCGACCCCAGAGGCATGGCGTAGAACAGCGCTTGGCCCCAGATGCACGCCATAAAAAGGCACTCGGTCCCGTACACATGCAATAAATCGGTGCTCGCCTCCTGATGCACACCATAAAAGAGCTCTCAGCCCCAGACGCACGCCACAGAACGGCGCTTGGTCCCAGACGCAGGCCATAGAAGAGCGCTCAGCCCCACACGTGCACCATAAAGAGGCGATCGGCCCAAGACGCACGCCATAAAGCCGCACTTGGCAGCGGACACGTGCCGTAGAACGACGCTCGGCCCCAGACGCACGCCATAGTGTGCTGCTCGGCCCTAGACGGACATCAGAAAAGGGCGCTAGGCCACACACGCGCACGACAGAACAGCGCTTGGCTCCGGATGTGCACCATAAACGGCGCACGGGCCCAGATGCACGCCAGAAAACTCTATTCAATGCTAATCACACGACATAATGTGACGCTCAGCCACAGTCGTACGCCATATAGAGGCGCTCAGACCCAGCCGCACGCCATAAAACCGTGCTTGGCAGCGGACGCGTACCATGTAGCGGCGCTCGGCCCCGGACGCACACCACAGAAGGCTGTTTGGCCCTAGACAGACGTCATTAAAGGGCACTTCACACTGGACACACGCCATAAATGGGTACTCGGCCCCAGATGCACACCAGAAAACTATGCAACGTTATCACACGCCATAATGGGAACGCTTAGCCACAGGCGCACGCCACAAAGAGGTGCTCAGCCCAGCCGCACCCCATAAAACCGTGCTTGGCTGAAGATGCGTGCCATAAAACGGCGCTCGGCCCCAGACACACGCCATTAAAGGGTGCTCGACCCCAGAGGCACGGCGTAGAACAGCGCTTGGCCCCAGATGCATGCCATAAAAAGGCACTCGGTCCCGTACACGTGCAATAAATCGGTGCTCTCCTCCTGATACACACCATAAAAGAGCTCTCAGCCCCAGACGCACGCCACAGAACGGCGCTTGGTCCCAGACGCAGGCCATAGAAGAGCGCTCAGCCCCACACGTGCACCATAAAGAGGCGATCGGCCCAAGACGCACGCCATAAAGCCGCACTTGGCAGCGGACACGTGCCGTACAACGACGCTCGGCCCCAGACGCACGCCATAGTGTGCTGCTCGGCCCTAGACGGACACCAGAAAAGGGCGCTAGGCCACACACGCGCACGACAGAACGGCGATTGGCTCCGGATGTGCACCATAAACGGCGCATGGACCCAGATGCACGCCAAAAAACTCTATTCGATGCTAATCACACGACATAATGTGACGCTCAGCCACAGGCGCACGCCATGAAGAGGCGCTCAGACCCAGCCGCACCCCATAAAACCGTGCTTGGCAGCGGACGCGTGCCATAAAGCGGCGCTCGGCCCCGGACGCACACCACAGAAGGCTGATCGGCCCTAGACAGACGTCATTAAAGGGCACTTGACGCTGGACACACGCCATAAATGGGTGCTCGGCCCCAGATGCACGCCAGAAAACTATGCAACGCTAACCACACGCCATAATGTGAACGCTTAGACACAGGCGCACGCCACAAAGAGGTGCTCAGCCCAGCCGCACCCCGTAAAACCGTGCTTGGCTGCAGATGCGTGCCATAAAACGGCGCTCGGCCCCAGACGCACGCCATAGTGTGCTGCTCGGCCCTAGACGGACACCAGAAAAGGGCGCTAGGCCACACACGCGCACGACAGAACGGCGCTTGGCTCCGGATGTGCACCATAAACGGCGCACGGGCCCAGATGCACGCCAGAAAACTCTATTCAATGCTAATCACACGCCATAATGTGACGCTCAGCCACAGGCGCACGCCATGAAGAGGTGCTCAGCCCAGCCGCACCCCATAAAACCGTGCTTGGCTGCAGATGTGTGCCATAAAACAGCGCTCGGCCCCAGACACACGCCATTAAAGGGTGCTCGACCCCAGAGGCACGGTGTAGAACAGCGCTTGGCCCCAGATGCACGCCATAAAAAGGCACTCGGTCCCGTACACATGCAATAAATCGGTGCTCGCCTCCTGATGCACACCATAAAAGAGCTCTCAGCCCCAGACGCACGCCACAGAATGGCGCTTGGTCCCAGAAGCAGGCCATAGAAGAGCGCTCAGGCCCACACGTGCACCATAAAGAGGCGATCGGCCCAAGACGCACGCCATAAAGCCGCACTTGGCAGCGGACACGTGCCGTACAACGACGCTCGGCCCCAGACGCACGCCATAGTGTGCTGCTCGGCCCTAGACGGACACCAGAAAAGGGCGCTAGGCCACACACGCGCACGACAGAACGGCGATTGGCTCCGGATGCGCACCATAAACGGCGCATGGACACAGATGCACGCCAAAAAACTCTATTCGATGCTAATCACACGACATAATGTGACGCTCAGCCACAGGCGCACGCCATGAAGAGGTGCTCAGAACCAGCCGCACCCCATAAAACCGTGCTTGGCAGCGGACGCGTGCCATGTAGCGGCGCTTGGCCCCGGACGCACACCACAGAAGGCTGATCGGCCCTAGACAGACGTCATTAAAGGGCACTTGACGCTGGACACACGCCATAAATGGGTGCTCGGCCCCAGATGCACGCCAGAAAACCATGCAACGCTAACCACACGCCGTAATGTGAACGCTTAGCCACAGGCGCACGCCACAAAGAGGTGCTCAGCCCAGCCGCACCCCATAAAAGCGTGCTTGACTGCAGATGCGTGCCATAAAACGGCGCTCGGCCCCAGACACACGCCATTAAAGGGTGCTCGACCCCAGAGGCACGGTGTAGAACAGCGCTTGGCCCCAGATGCACGCCATAAAAAGGCACTCGGTCCCGTACACATGCAATAAATCGGTGCTCGCCTCCTGATGCACACCATAAAAGAGATCTCAGCCCCAGACGCACGCCACAGAACGGCGCTTGGTCCCAGACGCAGGCCATAGAAGAGCGCTCAGCCCCACACGTGCACCATAAAGAGGCGATCGGCCCAAGACGCACGCCATAAAGCCGCACTTGGCAGCAGACACGTGCCGTAGAACGACGCTCGGCCCCAGACGCACGCCATAGTGTGCTGCTCGGCCCTAGACGGACATCAGAAAAGGGCGCTAGGCCACACACGCGCACGACAGAACGGCGCTTGGCTCCGGATGTGCACCATAAACGGCGCACGGGCCCAGATGCACGCCAGCAAACTCTATTCAATGCTAATCCCACGCCATAATGTGATGCTCAGCCACAGGCGTACGCCATATAGAGGCGCTCAGACCCAGCCGCACGCCATAAAACCGTGCTTGGCAGCGGACGCGTACCATGTAGTGGCGCTCGGCCCCGGACGCACACCACAGAAGGCTGATCGGCCCTAGACAGACGTCATTAAAGGGCACTTGACGCTGGACACACGCCATAAATGGGTGCTCGGCCACAGATGCACGCCAGAAAACTCTATTCAACGCTAACCACACGCCATAATGTGAACGCTTAGCCACAGGCGCACGCCACAAAGAGGTGCTCAGCCCAGCCGCACCCCGTAAAACCGTGCTTGGCTGCAGATGTGTGCCATAAAACGGCGCTCGGCCCCAGACACACGCCATTAAAGGGTGCTCGACCCCAGAGGCACGGTGTAGAACAGCGCTTGGCCCCAGATGCACGCCATAAAAAGGCACTCGGTCCCGTACACATGCAATAAATCGGTGCTCGCCTCCTGATGCACACCATAAAAGAGCTCTCAGCCCCAGACGCACGCCACAGAACGGCGCTTGGTCCCAGACGCAGGCCATAGAAGAGCGCTCAGCCCCACACGTGCACCATAAAGAGGCGATCGGCCCAAGACGCACGCCATAAAGCCGCACTTGGCAGCGGACACGTGCCGTACAACGACGCTCGGCCCCAGACGCACGCCATAGTGTGCTGCTCGGCCCTAGACGGACATCAGAAAAGGGCGCTAGGCCACACACGCGCACGACAGAACGGCGCTTGGCTCCGGATGTGCACCATAAACGGCGCACGGGCCCAGATGCACGCCAGAAAACTCTATTCAATGCTAATCACACACCATAATGTGACGCTCAGCCACAGGCACACGCCATATAGAGGCGCTCAGAACCAGCCGCACGCCATAAAACCGTGCTTGGCAGCGGACGCGTACCATGTAGTGGCGCTCGGCCCCGGACGCACACCACAGAAGGCTGTTCGGCCCTAGACAGACGTCATTAAAGGGCACTTGACGCTGGACACACATCATAAATAGGTGCTCGGCCCCAGATGCACGCCAGAAAACTCTATTCAATGCTAATCACATGCCATAATGTGACGCTCAGCCACAGGCGCACGCCATGAAGAGGTGCTCAGACCCAGCCGCACGCCATAAAACCGTGCTTGGCCGCGGACGCGTGCCATAAAACGGCGCTCGGCCCCGGACGCACACTACAGAAGGCTGATCGGCCCTAGACAGACGTCATTAAAGGGCACTTGACGCTGGACACACGCCATAAATGGGTGCTCGGCCCCAGATGCACGCCAGAAAACCATGCAACGCTAACCACACGCCATAATGTGAACGCTTAGCCACAGGCGCACGCCACAAAGAGGTGCTCAGCCCAGCCGCACCCCATAAAAGCGTGCTTGACTGCAGATGCGTGCCATAAAACGGCGCTCGGCCCCAGACACACGCCATTAAAGGGTGCTCGACCCCAGAGGCACGGCGTAGAACAGCGCTTGGCCCCAGATGCACGCCATAAAAAGGCACTCGGTCCCGTACACATGCAATAAATCGGTGCTCGCCTCCTGATACACACCATAAAAGAGATCTCAGCCCCAGACGCACGCCACAGAACGGCGCTTGGTCCCAGACGCAGGCCATAGAAGAGCGCTCAGCCCCACACGTGCACCATAAAGAGGCGATCGGCCCAAGACGCACGCCATAAAGCCGCGCTTGGCAGCGGACACGTGCCGTAGAACGACGCTCGGCCCCAGACGCACGCCATAGTGTGCTGCTCGGCCCTAGACGGACATCAGAAAAGGGCGCTAGGCCACACACGCGCACGACAGAACGGCGCTTGGCTCCGGATGTGCACCATAAACGGCGCACGGGCCCAGATGCACGCCAGAAAACTCTATTCAATGCTAATCCCACGCCATAATGTGACGCTCAGCCACAGGCGTACGCCATATAGAGGCGCTCAGACCCAGCCGCACGCCATAAAACCGTGCTTGGCAGCGGACGCGTACCATGTAGTGGCGCTCGGCCCCGGACGCACACCACAGAAGGCTGTTCGGCCCTAGACAGACGTCATAAAAGGGCACTTGACGCTGGACCCATGCCATAAATGGGTGCTCGGCCACAGATGCACGCCAGAAAACTCTATTCAACGCTAACCACACGCCATAATGTGAACGCTTAGCCACAGGCGCACGCAACAAAGAGGTGCTCAGCCCAGCCGCACCCCGTAAAACCGTGCTTGACTGCAGATGTGTGCCATAAAACGGCGGTCGGCCCCAGACGCACGCCATAGTGTGCTGCTCCGCCCTAGACGGACATCAGAAAAGGGCGCTAGGCCACACACGCGCACGACAGAACGGCGCTTGGCTCCGGATGTGCACCATAAACGGCGCACGGCCCCAGATGCACGCCAGAAAACCATGCAACGCTAACCACACGCCATAATGTGACGCTCAGCCACAGGCGCACGCCATGAAGAGGTGCTCAGCCCAGCCGCACCCCGTAAAACCGTGCTTGGCTGCAGATGTGTGCCATAAAACGGCGCTCGGCCCCAGACACACGCCATTAAAGGGTGCTCGACCCCAGAGGCACGGTGTAGAACAGCGCTTGGCCCCAGATGCACGCCATAAAAAGGCACTCGGTCCCGTACACATGCAATAAATCGGTGCTCGCCTCCTGATGCACACTATAAAAGAGCTCTCAGCCCCAGACGCACGCCACAGAATGGCGCTTGGTCCCAGACGCAGGCCATAGAAGAGCGCTCAGCCCCACACGTGCACCATAAAGAGGCGATCGGCCCAAGACGCACGCCATAAAGCCGCACTTGGCAGCGGACACGTGCCGTACAACGACGCTCGGCCCCAGACGCACGCCATAGTGTGCTGCTCGGCCCTAGACGGACATCAGAAAAGGGCGCTAGGCCACACACGCGCACGACAGAACGGCGCTTGGCTCCGGATGTGCACCATAAACGGCGCACGGGCCCAGATGCACGCCAGAAAACTCTATTCAATGCTAATCCCACGCCATAATGTGACGCTCAGCCACAGGCGCACGCCATGAAGAGGCGCTCAGAACCAGCCGCACCCCATAAAACCGTGCTAGGCAGCAGACGCGTACCATTTAGCGGCGCTCGGCCCTGGACGCACACCACAGAATGCTGTTCGGCCCTAGACAGACGTCATAAAAGGGCACTTGACGCTGGACACACGTCATAAATAGGTGCTCGGCCCCAGATGCACGCCAGAAAACTCTATTCAATGCTAATCACATGCCATAATGTGACGCTCAGCCACAGGCGCACGCCATGAAGAGGTGCTCAGACCCAGCCGCACCCCATAAAACCGTGCTTGGCTGCGGACGCGTGCCATAAAACGGCGCTCGGCCCCGGACGCACACCACAGAAGGCTGATCGGCCCTAGACAGACGTCATTAAAGGGCACTTGACGCTGGACACACGCCATAAATGGGTGCTCGGCCCCAGATGCACGCCAGAAAACTCTATGCAACGCTAACCACACGCCATAATGTGAACGCTTAGCCACAGGCGCACGCCACAAAGAGGTGCTCAGCCCAGCCGCACCCCATAAAAGCGTGCTTGACTGAAGATGCGTGCCATAAAACGGCGCTCGGCCCCAGACACACGCCATTAAAGGGTGCTCGACCCCAGAGGCACGGCGTAGAACAGCGCTTGGCCCCAGATGCACGCCATAAAAAGGCACTCGGTCCCGTACACATGCAATAAATCGGTGCTCGCCTCCTGATGCACACCATAAAAGAGCTCTCAGCCCCAGACGCACGCCACAGAACGGCGCTTGGTCCCAGACGCAGGCCATAGAAGAGCGCTCAGCCCCACACGTGCACCATAAAGAGGCGATCGGCCCAAGACGCACGCCATAAAGCCGCACTTGGCAGCGGACACGTGCCGTAGAACGACGCTCGGCCCCAGACGCACGCCATAGTGTGCTGCTCGGCCCTAGACGGACATCAGAAAAGGGCGCTAGGCCACACACGCGCACGACAGAACGGCGCTTGGCTCCGGATGTGCACCATAAACGGCACACGGGCCCAGATGCACGCCAGCAAACTCTATTCAATGCTAATCACACGACATAATGTGACGCTCAGCCACAGGCGCACGCCATGAAGAGGCGCTCAGACCCAGCCGCACGCCATAAAACCGTGCTTGGCAGCGGACGCGTGCCATAAAACGGTGCTCGGCCCCGGACGCACACCACAGAAGGCTGATCGGCCCTAGACAGACGTCATTAAAGGGCACTTGACGCTGGACACACGCCATAAATGGGTGCTCGGCCCCAGATGCACGCCAGAAAACCATGCAACGCTAACCACACGCCGTAATGTGAACGCTTAGCCACAGGCGCACGCCACAAAGAGGTGCTCAGCCCAGCCGCACCCCATAAAAGCGTGCTTGACTGCAGATGCGTGCCATAAAACGGCGCTCGGCCCCAGACACACGCCATTAAAGGGTGCTCGACCCCAGAGGCACGGTGTAGAACAGCGCTTGGCCCCAGATGCACGCCATAAAAAGGCACTCGGTCCCGTACACATGCAATAAATCGGTGCTCGCCTCCTGATGCACACCATAAAAGAGATCTCAGCCCCAGACGCACGCCACAGAACGGCGCTTGGTCCCAGACGCAGGCCATAGAAGAGCGCTCAGCCCCACACGTGCACCATAAAGAGGCGATCGGCCCAAGACGCACGCCATAAAGCCGCACTTGGCAGCAGACACGTGCCGTAGAACGACGCTCGGCCCCAGACGCACGCCATAGTGTGCTGCTCGGCCCTAGACGGACATCAGAAAAGGGCGCTAGGCCACACACGCGCACGACAGAACGGCGCTTGGCTCCGGATGTGCACCATAAACGGCGCACGGGCCCAGATGCACGCCAGCAAACTCTATTCAATGCTAATCCCACGCCATAATGTGACGCTCAGCCACAGGCGTACGCCATATAGAGGCGCACAGACCCAGCCGCACGCCATAAAACCGTGCTTGGCAGCGGACGCGTACCATGTAGTGGCGCTCGGCCCCGGACGCACACCACAGAAGGCTGATCGGCCCTAGACAGACGTCATTAAAGGGCACTTGACGCTGGACACACGCCATAAATGGGTGCTCGGCCACAGATGCACGCCAGAAAACTCTATTCAACGCTAACCACACGCCATAATGTGAACGCTTAGCCACAGGCGCACGCCACAAAGAGGTGCTCAGCCCAGCCGCACCCCGTAAAACCGTGCTTGGCTGCAGATGTGTGCCATAAAACGGCGCTCGGCCCCAGACACACGCCATTAAAGGGTGCTCGACCCCAGAGGCACGGTGTAGAACAGCGCTTGGCCCCAGATGCACGCCATAAAAAGGCACTCGGTCCCGTACACATGCAATAAATCGGTGCTCGCCTCCTGATGCACACCATAAAAGAGCTCTCAGCCCCAGACGCACGCCACAGAACGGCGCTTGGTCCCAGACGCAGGCCATAGAAGAGCGCTCAGCCCCACACGTGCACCATAAAGAGGCGATCGGCCCAAGACGCACGCCATAAAGCCGCACTTGGCAGCGGACACGTGCCGTACAACGACGCTCGGCCCCAGACGCACGCCATAGTGTGCTGCTCGGCCCTAGACGGACATCAGAAAAGGGCGCTAGGCCACACACGCGCACGACAGAACGGCGCTTGGCTCCGGATGTGCACCATAAACGGCGCACGGGCCCAGATGCACGCCAGAAAACTCTATTCAATGCTAATCACACACCATAATGTGACGCTCAGCCACAGGCACACGCCATATAGAGGCGCTCAGAACCAGCCGCACGCCATAAAACCGTGCTTGGCAGCGGACGCGTACCATGTAGTGGCGCTCGGCCCCGGACGCACACCACAGAAGGCTGTTCGGCCCTAGACAGACGTCATTAAAGGGCACTTGACGCTGGACACACATCATAAATAGGTGCTCGGCCCCAGATGCACGCCAGAAAACTCTATTCAATGCTAATCACATGCCATAATGTGACGCTCAGCCACAGGCGCACGCCATGAAGAGGTGCTCAGACCCAGCCGCACGCCATAAAACCGTGCTTGGCCGCGGACGCGTGCCATAAAACGGCGCTCGGCCCCGGACGCACACCACAGAAGGCTGATCGGCCCTAGACAGACGTCATTAAAGGGCACTTGACGCTGGACACACGCCATAAATGGGTGCTCGGCCCCAGATGCACGCCAGAAAACCATGCAACGCTAACCACACGCCATAATGTGAACGCTTAGCCACAGGCGCACGCCACAAAGAGGTGCTCAGCCCAGCCGCACCCCATAAAAGCGTGCTTGACTGCAGATGCGTGCCATAAAACGGCGCTCGGCCCCAGACACACGCCATTAAAGGGTGCTCGACCCCAGAGGCACGGCGTAGAACAGCGCTTGGCCCCAGATGCACGCCATAAAAAGGCACTCGGTCCCGTACACATGCAATAAATCGGTGCTCGCCTCCTGATGCACACCATAAAAGAGCTCTCAGCCCCAGACGCACGCCACAGAACGGCGCTTGGTCCCAGACGCAGGCCATAGAAGAGCGCTCAGCCCCACACGTGCACCATAAAGAGGCGATCGGCCCAAGACGCACGCCATAAAGCCGCACTTGGCAGCGGACACGTGCCGTACAACGACGCTCGGCCCCAGACGCACGCCATAGTGTGCTGCTCGGCCCTAGACGGACATCAGAAAAGGGCGCTAGGCCACACACGCGCACGACAGAACGGCGCTTGGCTCCGGATGTGCACCATAAACGGCGCACGGGCCCAGATGCACGCCAGAAAACTCTATTCAATGCTAATCCCACGCCATAATGTGACGCTCAGCCACAGGCGCACGCCATGAAGAGGCGCTCAGACCCAGCCGCACGCCATAAAACCGTGCTTGGCAGCGGACGCGTGCCATAAAACGGTGCTCGGCCCCGGACGCACACCACAGAAGGCTGATCGGCCCTAGACAGACGTCATTAAAGGGCACTTGACGCTGGACACACGCCATAAATGGGTGCTCGGCCCCAGATGCACGCCAGAAAACTCTATTCAACGCTAACCACACGCCATAATGTGAACGCTTAGCCACAGGCGCACGCCACAAAGAGGTGCTCAGCCCAGCCGCACCCCATAAAAGCGTGCTTGACTGCAGATGCGTGCCATAAAACGGCGCTCGGCCCCAGACACACGCCATTAAAGGGTGCTCGACCCCAGAGGCACGGCGTAGAACAGCGCTTGGCCCCAGATGCACGCCATAAAAAGGCACTCGGTCCCGTACACATGCAATAAATCGGTGCTCGCCTCCTGATGCACACCATAAAAGAGCTCTCAGCCCCAGACGCACGCCACAGAATGGCGCTTGGTCCCAGACGCAGGCCACAGAAGAGCGCTCAGCCCCACACGTGCACCATAAAGAGGCGATCGGCCCAAGACGCACGCCATAAAGCCGCACTTGGCAGCAGACACGTGCCGTAGAACGACGCTCGGCCCCAGACGCACGCCATAGTGTGCTGCTCGGCCCTAGACGGACATCAGAAAAGGGCGCTAGGCCACACACGCGCACGACAGAACAGCGCTTGGCTCCGGATGTGCACCATAAACGGCGCACGGGCCCAGATGCACGCCAGAAAACTCTACTCAATGCTAATCACACGCCATAATGTGACGCTCAGCCACAGGCGTACGCCATACAGAGGCGCTCAGACCCAGCCGCACGCCATAAAACCGTGCTTGGCAGCGGACGCGTACCATGTAGTGGCGCTCGGCCCCGGACGCACACCACAGAAGGCTGTTCGGCCCTAGACAGACGTCATTAAAGGGCACTTGACGCTGGACACACGCCATAAATGGGTGCTCGGCCACAGATGCACGCCAGAAAACTCTATTCAACGCTAACCACACGCCATAATGTGAACGCTTAGCCACAGGCGCACGCCACAAAGAGGTGCTCAGCCCAGCCGCACCCCGTAAAACCGTGCTTGACTGCAGATGCGTGCCATAAAACGGCGCTCGGCCCCAGACACACGCCATTAAAGGGTGCTCGACCCCAGAGGCACGGCGTAGAACAGCGCTTGGCCCCAGATGCACGCCATAAAAAGGCACTCGGTACCGTACACGTGCAATAAATCGGTGCTCGCCTCCTGATGCACACCATAAAAGATCTCTCAGCCCCAGACGCACGCCACAGAACGGCGCTTGGTCCCAGACGCAGGCCATAGAAGAGCGCTCAGCCCCACACGTGCACCATAAAGAGGCGATCGGCCCAAGACACACGCCATAAAGCCGCACTTGGCAGCGGACACGTGCCGTACCACGACGCTCGGCCCCAGACGCACGCCATAGTGTACTGCTCGGCCCTAGACGGACATCAGAAAAGGGCGCTAGGCCACACACGCGCACGACAGAACGGCGCTTGGCTCCGGATGTGCACCATAAACGGCGCACGGGCCCAGATGCACGCCAGAAAACTCTATTCAATGCTAATCACACGCCATAATGTGACGCTCAGCCACAGGCGCACGCCATGAAGAGGCGCTCACAACCAGCCGCACGCCATAAAACCGTGCTTGGCTACGGATGCGTGCCAGGTAGCGGCGCTCGGCCCCGGACGCACACCACAGAAGGCTGTTTGGCCCTAGACAGACGTCATTAAAGGGCACTTGACGCTGGACACACGCCATAAATGGGTGCTCGGCCACAGATGCACGCCAGAAAACTCTATGCAACGCTAACCACACGCCATAAAGTGAACGCTTAGCCACAGGCGCACGCCACAAAGAGGTGCTCAGCCCAGACGCACCCCGTAAAACCGTGCTTGGCTGCAGATGCGTGCCATAAAACGGCGCTCGGCCCCAGACACACGCCATTAAAGGGTGCTCGACCCCAGAGGCACGGTGTAGAACAGCGCTTGGCCCCAGATGCACGCCATAAAAAGGCACTCGGTCCCGTACACATGCAATAAATCGGTGCTCGCCTCCTGATGCACACCATAAAAGAGCTCTCAGCCCCAGACGCACGCCACAGAACGGCGCTTGGTCCCAGACGCAGGCCATAGAAGAGCGCTCAGCCCCACACGTGCACCATAAAGAGGCGATCGGCCCAAGACGCACGCCATAAAGCCGCACTTGGCAGCGGACACGTGCCGTAGAACGACGCTCGGCCCCAGACGCACGCCATAGTGTGCTGCTCGGCCCTAGACGGACATCAGAAAAGGGCGCTAGGCCACACACGCGCACGACAGAACGGCGCTTGGCTCCGGATGTGCACCATAAACGGCGCACGGGCCCAGATGCACGCCAGAAAACTCTATTCAATGCTAATCACATGCCATAATGTGACGCTCAGCCACAGGCGCACGCCATGAAGAGGTGCTCAGACCCAGCCGCACGCCATAAAACCGTGCTTGGCCGCGGACGCGTGCCATAAAACGGCGCTCGGCCCCGGACGCACACCACAGAAGGCTGATCGGCCCTAGACAGACGTCATTAAAGGGCACTTGACGCTGGACACACGCCATAAATGGGTGCTCGGCCACAGATGCACGCCAGAAAAC
The DNA here is from genome assembly GCF_964188355.1 of Buteo buteo. Taxonomy (NCBI): domain Eukaryota; kingdom Metazoa; phylum Chordata; class Aves; order Accipitriformes; family Accipitridae; genus Buteo; species Buteo buteo. The sequence goes on from NC_134179.1 coordinate 21,124,772, forward strand.
TCTATTCAACGCTAACCACACGCCATAATGTGAACGCTTAGCCACAGGCGCACGCCACAAAGAGGTGCTCAGCCCAGACGCACCCCGTAAAACCGTGCTTGGCTGCAGATGCGTGCCATAAAACGGCGCTCGGCCCCAGACACACGCCATTAAAGGGTGCTCGACCCCAGAGGCACGGCGTAGAACAGCGCTTGGCCCCAGATGCACGCCATAAAAAGGCACTCGGTACCGTACACGTGCAATAAATCGGTGCTCGCCTCCTGATGCACACCATAAAAGAGCTCTCAGCCCCAGACGCACGCCACAGAACGGCGCTTGGTCCCAGACGCAGGCCATAGAAGAGCGCTCAGCCCCACACGTGCACCATAAAGAGGCGATCGGCCCAAGACGCACGCCATAAAGCCGCACTTGGCAGCGGACACGTGCCGTACAACGACGCTCGGCCCCAGACGCACGCCATAGTGTGCTGCTCGGCCCTAGACGGACATCAGAAAAGGGCGCTAGGCCACACACGCGCACGACAGAACGGCGCTTGGCTCCGGATGTGCACCATAAACGGCGCACGGGCCCAGATGCACGCCAGAAAACTCTATTCAATGCCAATCACACGCCATAATGTGACGCTCAGCCACAGGCGCACGCCATGAAGAGGCGCTCAGACCCAGCCGCACGCCATAAAACCGTGCTTGGCTGCGGATGCGTGCCAGGTAGCGGCGCTCGGCCCCGGACGCACACCACAGAAGGCTGTTTGGCCCTAGACAGACGTCATTAAAGGGCACTTGACGCTGGACACACGCCATAAATGGGTGCTCGGCCACAGATGCACGCCAGAAAACTCTATGCAACGCTAACCACACGCCATAATGTGAACGCTTAGCCACAGGCGCACGCCACAAAGAGGTGCTCAGCCCAGCCGCACCCCGTAAAACCGTGCTTGGCTGAAGATGCGTGCCATAAAACGGCGCTCGGCCCCAGACACACGCCATTAAAGGGTGCTCGACCCCAGAGGCACGGCGTAGAACAGCGCTTGGCCCCAGATGCACGCCATAAAAAGGCACTCGGTCCCGTACACATGCAATAAATCGGTGCTCGCCTCCTGATGCACACCATAAAAGAGCTCTCAGCCCCAGACGCACGCCACAGAACGGCGCTTGGTCCCAGACGCAGGCCATAGAAGAGCGCTCAGCCCCACACGTGCACCATAAAGAGGCGATCGGCCCAAGACGCACGCCATAAAGCCGCACTTGGCAGCGGACACGTGCCGTACAACGACGCTCGGCCCCAGACGCACGCCATAGTGTGCTGCTCGGCCCTAGACGGACATCAGAAAAGGGCGCTAGGCCACACACGCGCACGACAGAACGGCGCTTGGCTCCGGATGTGCACCATAAACGGCGCACGGGCCCAGATGCACGCCAGAAAACTCTATTCAATGCCAATCACACGCCATAATGTGACGCTCAGCCACAGGCGCACGCCATGAAGAGGCGCTCAGACCCAGCCGCACGCCATAAAACCGTGCTTGGCTGCGGATGCGTGCCAGGTAGCGGCGCTCGGCCCCGGACGCACACCACAGAAGGCTGATCGGCCCTAGACAGACGTCATTAAAGGGCACTTGACGCTGGACACACGCCATAAATGGGTGCTCGGCCACAGATGCACGCCAGAAAACTCTATGCAACGCTAACCACACGCCATAATGTGAACGCTTAGCCACAGGCGCACGCCACAAAGAGGTGCTCAGCCCAGCCGCACCCCGTAAAACCGTGCTTGGCTGAAGATGCGTGCCATAAAACGGCGCTCGGCCCCAGACACACGCCATTAAAGGGTGCTCGACCCCAGAGGCACGGTGTAGAACAGCGCTTGGCCCCAGATGCACGCCATAAAAAGGCACTCGGTCCCGTACACATGCAATAAATCGGTGCTCGCCTCCTGATGCACACCATAAAAGAGCTCTCAGCCCCAGACGCACGCCACAGAACGGCGCTTGGTCCCAGACGCAGGCCATAGAAGAGCGCTCAGCCCCACACGTGCACCATAAAGAGGCGATCAGCCCAAGACGCACGCCATAAAGCCGCACTTGGCAGCGGACACGTGCCGTACAACGACGCTCGGCCCCAGACGCACGCCATAGTGTGCTGCTCGGCCCTAGACGGACATCAGAAAAGGGCGCTAGGCCACACACGCGCACGACAGAACGGCGCTTGGCTCCGGATGTGCACCATAAACGGCGCACGGGCCCAGATGCACGCCAGAAAACTCTATTCAATGCTAATCACACGCCATAATGTGACGCTCAGCCACAGGCGCACGCCATGAAGAGGCGCTCAGACCCAGCCGCACCCCATAAAACCGTGCTTGGCTGCGGATGCGTGCCAGGTAGCGGCGCTCGGCCCCGGACGCACACCACAGAAGGCTGATCGGCCCTAGACAGACGTCATTAAAGGGCACTTGACGCTGGACACACGCCATAAATGGGTGCTCGGCCACAGATGCACGCCAGAAAACTCTATGCAACGCTAACCACACGCCATAATGTGAACGCTTAGCCACAGGCGCACGCCACAAAGAGGTGCTCAGCCCAGCCGCACCCCGTAAAACCGTGCTTGGCTGAAGATGCGTGCCATAAAACGGCGCTCGGCCCCAGACACACCCCATTAAAGGGTGCTCGACCCCAGAGGCACGGTGTACAACAGCGCTTGGCCCCAGATGCACGCCATAAAAAGGCACTCGGTCCCGTACACATGCAATAAATCGGTGCTCGCCTCCTGATGCACACCATAAAAGAGCTCTCAGCCCCAGACGCACGCCACAGAACGGCGCTTGGTCCCAGACGCAGGCCAAAGAAGAGCGCTCAGCCCCACACGTGCACCATAAAGAGGCGATCGGCCCAAGACGCACGCCATAAAGCCGCACTTGGCAGCGGACACGTGCCGTACAACGACGCTCGGCCCCAGACGCACGCCATAGTGTGCTGCTCGGCCCTAGACGGACATCAGAAAAGGGCGCTAGGCCACACACGCGCACGACAGAACGGCGCTTGGCTCCGGATGTGCACCATAAACGGCGCACGGGCCCAGATGCACGCCAGAAAACTCTATTCAATGCTAATCACACGCCATAATGTGACGCTCAGCCACAGGCGTACGCCATATAGAGGCGCTCAGACCCAGCCGCACGCCATAAAACCGTGCTTGGCAGCGGACGCGTACCATGTAGTGGCGCTCGGCCCCGGACGCACACCACAGAAGGCTGTTCGGCCCTAGACAGACGTCATTAAAGGGCACTTGACGCTGGACACACGCCATAAATGGGTGCTCGGCCACAGATGCACGCCAGAAAACTCTATGCAACGCTAACCACACGCCATAATGTGAATGCTTAGCCACAGGCGCACGCCACAAAGAGGTGCTCAGCCCAGACGCACCCCGTAAAACCGTGCTTGGCTGAAGATGCGTGCCATAAAACGGCGCTCGGCCCCAGACACACCCCATTAAAGGGTGCTCGACCCCAGAGGCACGGTGTAGAACAGCGCTTGGCCCCAGATGCACGCCATAAAAAGGCACTCGGTCCCGTACACATGCAATAAATCGGTGCTCGCCTCCTGATGCACACCATAAAAGAGCTCTCAGCCCCAGACGCATGCCACAGAACGGCGCTTGGTCCCAGACGCAGGCCATAGAAGAGCGCTCAGCCCCACACGTGCACCATAAAGAGGCGATCGGCCCAAGACGCACGCCATAAAGCCGCACTTGGCAGCGGACACGTGCCGTACAACGACGCTCGGCCCCAGACGCACGCCATAGTGTACTGCTCGGCCCTAGACGGACATCAGAAAAGGGCGCTAGGCCACACACGCGCACGACAGAACGGCGCTTGGCTCCGGATGTGCACCATAAACGGCGCACGGGCCCAGATGCACGCCAGAAAACTCTATTCAATGCCAATCACACGCCATAATGTGACGCTCAGCCACAGGCGCACGCCATGAAGAGGCGCTCAGACCCAGCCGCACCCCATAAAACCGTGCTTGGCTGCGGATGCGTGCCAGGTAGCGGCGCTCGGCCCCGGACGCACACCACAGAAGGCTGATCGGCCCTAGACAGACGTCATTAAAGGGCACTTGACGCTGGACACACGCCATAAATGGGTGCTCAGCCACAGATGCACGCCAGAAAACTCTATGCAACGCTAACCACACGCCATAACGTGAACGCTTAGCCACAGGCGCACGCCACAAAGAGGTGCTCAGCCCAGCCGCACCCCGTAAAACCGTGCTTGGCTGAAGATGCGTGCCATAAAACGGCGCTCGGCCCCAGACACACCCCATTAAAGGGTGCTCGACCCCAGAGGCACGGTGTAGAACAGCGCTTGGCCCCAGATGCACGCCATAAAAAGGCACTCGGTCCCGTACACATGCAATAAATCGGTGCTCGCCTCCTGATGCACACCATAAAAGAGCTCTCAGCCCCAGACGCACGCCACAGAACGGCGCTTGGTCCCAGACGCAGGCCAAAGAAGAGCGAACAGCCCCACACGTGCACCATAAAGAGGCGATCGGCCCAAGACGCACGCCATAAAGCCGCACTTGGCAGCGGACACGTGCCGTAGAACGACGCTCGGCCCCAGACGCACGCCATAGTGTGCTGCTCGGCCCTAGACGGACATCAGAAAAGGGCGCTAGGCCACACACGCACACGACAGAACGGCGCTTGGCTCCGGATGTGCACCATAAACGGCGCACGGGCCCAGATGCACGCCAGAAAACTCTATTCAATGCTAATCACACGCCATAATGTGATGCTCAGCCACAGGCGTACGCCATACAGAGGCGCTCAGACCCAGCCGCACGCCATAAAACCGTGCCTGGCTGCGGATGCGTGCCATGAAGCGGCGCTCGGCCCCGGACGCACGCCACAGAAGGCTGTTCGGCACTAGACAGACGTCATTAAAGGGCACTTGACGCTGGACACACGCCATAAATGGGTGCTCGGCCACAGATGCACGCCAGAAAACTCTATGCAACGCTAACCACACGCCATAATGTGAACGCTTAGCCACAGGCGCACGCCACAAAGAGGTGCTCAGCCCAGCCGCACCCCGTAAAACCGTGCTTGGCTGAAGATGCGTGCCGTAAAACGGCGCTCGGCCCCAGACACACGCCATTAAAGGGTGCTCGACCCCAGAGGCACGGCGTAGAACAGCGCTTGGCCCCAGATGCACGCCATAAAAAGGCACTCGGTCCCGTACACATGCAATAAATCGGTGCTCGCCTCCTGATGCACACCATAAAAGAGCTCTCAGCCCCAGACGCACGCCACAGAACGGCGCTTGGTCCCAGACGCAGGCCAAAGAAGAGCGCTCAGCCCCACACGTGCACCATAAAGAGGCGATCGGCCCAAGACGCACGCCATAAAGCCGCACTTGGCAGCGGACACGTGCCGTACAACGACGCTCGACCCCAGACGCACGCCATAGTGTGCTGCTCGGCCCTAGACGGACATCAGAAAAGGGCGCTAGGCCACACACGCGCACGACAGAACGGCGCTTGGCTCCGGATGTGCACCATAAACGGCGCACGGGCCCAGATGCACGCCAGAAAACTCTATTCAATGCCAATCACACGCCATAATGTGACGCTCAGCCACAGGCGCACGCCATGAAGAGGCGCTCAGACCCAGCCGCACGCCATAAAACCGTGCTTGGCTGCGGATGCGTGCCAGGTAGCGGCGCTCGGCCCCGGACGCACACCACAGAAGGCTGTTCGGCCCTAGACAGACGTCATTAAAGGGCACTTGACGCTGGACACACGCCATAAATGGGTGCTCGGCCACAGATGCACGCCAGAAAACTCTATGCAACGCTAACCACACGCCATAATGTGAACGCTTAGCCACAGGCGCACGCCACAAAGAGGTGCTCAGCCCAGCCGCACCCCGTAAAACCGTGCTTGGCTGAAGATGCGTGCCATAAAACGGCGCTCGGCCCCAGACACACGCCATTAAAGGGTGCTCGACCCCAGAGGCACGGTGTAGAACAGCGCTTGGCCCCAGATGCACGCCATAAAAAGGCACTTGGTCCCGTACGCATGCAATAAATCGGTGCTCGCCTCCTGATGCACACCATAAAAGAGCTCTCAGCCCCAGACGCAAACCACAGAACAGCGCTTGGTCCCAGACGCAGGCCATAGAAGAGCGCTCAGCCCCACATGTGCACCATAAAGAGGCGATCGGCCCAAGACGCACGCCATAAAGCCGCACTTGGCAGCGGACACGTGCCGTAGAACGACGCTCGGCCCCAGACGCACGCCATAGTGTGCTGCTCGGCCCTAGACAGACGTCATAAAAGGGCACTTGACGCTGGATACACGTCATAAATAGGTGCTCGGCCCCAGATGCACGCCAGAAAACTCTATTCAACGCTAACCACACGCCATAATGCGAACGCTCAGCCACAGACTTACGCCATGAAGAGGCGCTCAGACCCAGCCGCACGCCATAAAACCGTGCTTGGCTGCGGACGCGTGCCACGTAGCGGCGCTCGGCCCCAGACGCACACCACAGAACGGCGCTTGGTCCCAGACGCAGGCCATAGAAGAGCGCTCAGACCCACACGTGCACCATAAAGAGGCGATCGGCCCAAGACGCACGCCATAAAGCCGCACTTGGCAGCGGACACGTGCCATACAACGACGCTCGGCCCCAGACGCACGCCATAGTGTGCTGCTCGGCCCTAGACGGACATCAGAAAAGGGCGCTAGGCCACACACGCGCACGACAGAACGGCGCTTGGCTCCGGATGTGCACCATAAACGGCGCACGGGCCCAGATGCACGCCAGAAAACTCTGTTCAATGCTAATCACACGCCATACTGTGACGCTCAGCCACAGGCGCACGCCATGAAGAGGCGCTCAGAACCAGCCGCACCCCATAAAACCGTGCTAGGCAGCAGACGCGTACCATTTAGCGGCGCTCGGCCCCGGACGCACACCACAGAATGCTGTTCGGCCCTAGACAGACGTCATAAAAGGGCACTTTACGCTGGACACATGTCATAAATAGGTGCTCGGCCCCAGATGCATGCCAGAAAACTCTATTCAACGCTAACCACAAGCCATAATGTGAACGTTCAGCCACAGGCGTACGCCATATAGAGGCGCTCAGACCCAGCCGCACGCCATGAAACCGTGCTTGGCCGCAGACGCGTGCCACGTAGCGGCGCTCGGCCCCGGACGCACACCACAGAAGGCTGTTTGGCCCTAGACAGACGTCATTAAAGGGCACTTGACGCTGGACACACTCCATAAATGGGTGCTCGGCCCCAGATGCACGCCAGAAAACTATGCAACGCTAACCACACGCCGTAATGTGAACGCTTAGCCACAGGCGCACGCCACAAAGAGGTGCTCAGCCCAGCCGCACCCCGTAAAACCGTGCTTGGCTGAAGATGCGTGCCATAAAACGGCGCTCGGCCCCAGACACACGCCATTAAAGGGTGCTCGACCCCAGGGGCACGGCGTAGAACAGCGCTTGGCCCCAGATGCACGCCATAAAAAGGCACTCGGTCCCGTACGCACGCAATAAATCGGTGCTCGCCTCCTGATGCACACCATAAAAGAGCTCTCAGCCCCAGACGCACGCCACAGAACGGCGCTTGGTCCCAGACGCAGGCCATAGAAGAGCGCTCAGCCCCACACGTGCACCATAAAGAGGCGATTGGCCCAAGACGCACGCCATAAAGCCGCACTTGGCAGCGGACACGTGCTGTAGAACGACGCTCGGCCCCAGACGCACGCCATAGTGTGCTGCTCGGCCCTAGATGGACATCAGAAAAGGGCGCTAGGCCACAGACATGAAACAGAACGGTGCTCAGCTCCAGATGCACGACATGTAATGGCGCTCAGCTCCAGATGCACTCTCTAAAAGTGTGCTCCGTCCCAGACACACACCAAAATGGTGCACTTGACAGGATACGCAGGTAATATAATGGTGCTCATCCCCATACACATGCCATAATAGGGTGATCTGCCCCAGATCCATACCATAGAATGGCGGAGAGCCCGAAACGCATGACAGAAATTGGCGCGCGGCCCAAACACACACCACAGAATGGCGCTAGGCCCCAGACACACCCCATAAAGGGGCGCTCAGCTGTAGACACACTCCATATAACGGCGCTTGGCCCCAGACACACACCATATAACACTTTCAGCCCTAAATGGATGTCATAAAGGGGCGCTCTGCCCCAGACACACTCCGCAGAATGGCGCTAGGTCCCAGATACACGCCATAAATGGTGCTCGGCCGCAGACGCATGCCACAGAATGATTCTCAGCTCCTGACGCACGCCGTCAAGGGGCGCTCTGCCCCCGACGCACTCCACAGAATGGCGCTAGGTCCCAGAAGCATGCCATAGAATGATGCTCGGCCCCCGACGCACGCCGTAAAGGGGCGCTCGGCCCCCAATGCACGCCGTAAAGGGGCACTCGGCCCCGGAGACATGCCATATAATGCTCTTCAGCCCTAAATGGATGTCATAAAAGGGCGCTCAGCCCCAGACACGCACCATAAAAGGGCGCTCGGCCCCAGACACGCACCATAAAAGGGCGCTCGGCCCCAGACACGCACCATAAAAGGGCGCTCGGCCCCAGACACGCACCATAAAAGGGCGCTCGGCCCCAGACACGCACCATAAAAGGGCGCTCGGCCCCAGACACGCACCATAAAAGGGCGCTCGGCCCCAGACACGCACCATAAAAGGGCGCTCGGCCCCAGACACGCACCATAAAAGGGCGCTCGGCCCCAGACACGCACCATAAAAGGGCGCTCGGCCCCAGACACGCACCATAAAGCCACACTTGGCAGCAGATGCACACCATATAATGATGCTCTGCCCCAGAGGCATGACATAGAAGGGCGCTTGGCCTCAGATGCACAGCATAAAAGGGTGCTCGGCCCCAGATCCATGCCATAGAACGGTGGTTGGCTGCAGTCGCATGCCACAAAGAGCCACTCGACCCCAGGTGCATGCTGTAAAAGGGCGCTAGACCCCAGACGCACGCCATTAGAGGTGGCTCTTGGCCCTGACACACGCCACAAAGAGACGCTTGGCCCCACATGCACGCCATAAAACAGCACTTGGCAGCATGCCCATGCCATAGAACGGTGCTTGACCCCAAACGCATGACATAAAAGGGCACCTGGTTCCAGACGCATGTCATAGAATGGCACTCAGCCCCAGATGCGTGCCATAAAGCGCCACTCAGCCCCAGACGAACACAACAGAATGGCGCTTGTCTGCAGAAGCATGCCATAAAGCTGCGATCAGCACCAGATGGATGACATAAAGCAGTGCTTGGCCCCAGACACATGCCACAGAATGGTGCTCGGCCCCAGGCGCACACAATAGAATGCATGGAACCTGCACAGGAACACAACCCATTTCTCTGCCTTCAAAGAAACTGCAACTCACAGAAGGCCCTTTCTGGCTGAGATACAGGGTAGGCACCAAAACATTCCCCTCTGCCCGTTCAAATGACCACCTGGAGAGCTCCTGTTTAACCCAGCAGCCATTTCTCTGCTCCTCTGGTCACTCTCACCTTGCCCTCACTGTTTGCCCACTACCCAAGAGATACACAAGCAGCACAAAGTCCACATCTGTGGCAACGCAGAAGACTCAGCCGAGCTCCCCAGGTTGAAGCCTGAAGACATTGAGACAGCATAGACTCAGCGTATGGACAAAAGGTTTTGGACTATGTCCCTGCATCTATAGGCTGATTAGAACTCAACAGGATGCTTGCTGTCTACACTCGGAAGAGTCTGGCTGCAGCATTTGCATCTGTGAACAGGGCATAAAGAAGAGACTATGTATTTTACATAGAAACAAAGAAGCCTCACCTTGCTTAGCTGAAGCTTTCTTAGCTTAATTTCATTTACATTATCTGTATATTGTGCACAGATTGTGTATATTCTACACACAGAGCAAGCCCTGCATTGCCCGAGTGAGGCAATTTCTGTCCAGATATAAAATACACTCAGCTAGGACACCATCTAGATCGCTTTAAGCACTTAGAATATATACAGAGAACATGTAGCAAATATAAACAGAATATATACAGACAAACATATAGAGATACTTGTCAATATATGTCTTTTGAGACTATACATAGACACACCCACAAGTACAGTCTATACAGAACATGCACAGACATTATGTACTCTATCTCCAGGAAGAGAACCCTCAGCTGATCTCATATTGCTGAGGCTTTTCCCCCCTCTCTCTATTCAGAAGATACATTATCTACACATAAAAAACTATACAGACACAGGAAGCACAACCATGCTTTTTCCCCTCCGTAGATGCGCTCTCCACACAGAACACATACACAGAACACACAGAATAGACATACAATTTGTCACTTGCATACGTACTACCCAAAACAGACACGTGAGGTGAAGCTACACTTTATGTCTTTAGGCTGAATATGAATGTTGCTGTCTTTAAATTGAATAGATAGTGTCTCTACATGGGACACAGACATTTTGAGGCCAAGGGAGGAAAGGCATTTCTCTCTGTGTGTGGAGTGTATGCTGTCCTGACTAGGAACACAAGTGCATGAATACACATACTTTACATGCAGACATACCCAGAGAGGCAAGGCATAGAGCTCATGTATTTCTGTTATATAGAATATGCACCACCTATACGTAGAGTAGATATAAAGAGATGAGGCAAGTCTTCTCTGCTTACAGAAGATGGCCTCTTTCCATACAAGACTATAGAAGACCCATACAGTCGTGCTTTTCTGTCTGTACACACAAGAGATCCTAGCCACCAAATACACACAGGGCTGAAGAGAGGATTTGGTTCATCCCTACAGAATATATTCGATAGGAGAGGAAGGCTTTTCAGTCTTTTCTTTAGAATACAGCCTATGCGTACATGGAATATATGCAGGCAAGGTGACAAGAGGCTTTTCTGTCTGCACAGAGAATGTATGGGCTAAATATAAACCACATATATAGAAAAGCAGTGCCTCATCTACCTCCACATCTAATATCTACCACCTGTGTACACAACACCAACAAGGGGAGGCTTTTCTGTCGCTACACAGACTACATACTCTCTTCCTCAAGACTATGCATGGACAGGCAAAGCCAGGCTTGCTTTCCCGGTATGTAGCATATATCAGGATATACTCTGTCTATCAGAAAAGAGATGGTGAGGCTTTTCTCTCTAGATACAAACCATATTTCATCTGTAGATAGACTCCATGCACGCAAAGCATGTCTTTTCCATCTAGTCGTGGACTAGATACTGCCAAGGCAGGGCTTTTTAGTCTGCTTATACAGTGTACACTGGCTGTATAGAGAATAGAAAACAAGAGAAGGGTGAGGTGGGGCAATACCTTTCTGTCACCATCCAGACTATAAAACTGCTGTACAGAGAATACATATAAAGAGCACCACACACCACTTTCCTGCTGGGATGCAAAATGTATTCTGGTTACAGAGCAGAGATGGGCCAGGTGAGGCAGGGCTTTTCCACCCACCTGCATGTGAAATCTGGGGAGACTGGGGGTTGAAGGGGGATGTCTTTCTGTGCATCAGGCACACTCTGCCTATAGAAGCACACAAATAAGGGAGGTGAGGCTTTTCTCTTTGCAGAGCAAAGACATGGTGCACACAGGTAGTAAGTACAGGACTCTTCTGCCTGTATGTGGAATATAGGCTGCCTATAGACCAGAGAAATATCTCTGTACTTAGAACATATACTGCTCATCTGTACAACAGACCCAGAGAGGCAGGGGAAGGTGGGGTGCTCCTGCCTGCAACGCCCTCTTTGTAGAGCACAGGCAGAAGGGTGAGGCAAGGCAAGGCTGCCAGGAAGAAGCACCTTTCTGCCAACCTGACCTGAAGTTTCAAGTGGCTTGCAGCTCACTGGGTCCACAATGCTCCAGGGAGGCTGGTGAGGCTCATCAAGCCCTCATCCCCACAACATCAAGCACCACCCACAGGGAAGAGCCTAGGCCTGTGGCAGGATTCTCCTCAGGAAGGCTCAAATAGGAGCAAACACATCCTGCTGCTTAGCACCATCAGGCTAGTCACACAGTCAGGGCTTTGGCTCCTATGACCACAGGACCCTTCCTTGAGGCACACAAGGAACAAGGACTGCTGGCCCAGGGACAGGGCTTCCTTGACTAAGCTGTTAAGAGAGTCTGCTAGCAGGCTGGCTAATCCAGTGAGGAAGGCCTGCAATCACATATACCAGCACAGGCTTTTCAGACTCTGCAGGCAGGGTGCGGGGGACAGTGAGGAGGCATCCAGGGGACAGCAGACTTGGAAAAAATCATCTCACACCCCATGTGTGAAAGCAGAATGACTGGGCACCTGTCTCTACCCTCCACTGGACTCCTTGTCCACAGACAAGGAAAACCTGATCAATGATGCAAAGGTCAAGGGCATGCTTCGCTGCAGCCACCATTCGGTTGTAGAATTTAAAAACTTGAGGGAAGCGAGCAAACCAGCAGAATCACAACACTGGACTTCAGCAGAGCAGACTGCTACTTCCTGAAGAACTTCTAGGCAAGAGCCAACAGGAGGCTGGCCTGGACGCCAAAGGGGCCCAGGGCAACTGGTTGAACTTCAACCACAACAGCCTCCTCCCTCCCCAGACGCCAGAAGGATCCATGCCAACACAGAGTCAGTCACAAGTAGCAGGCAGCCAGCACTGACAGACAGGAAACTCCTGACCCACCTCGAATGCAAAAAAGGAAGAACACACAAGGCACAGGCAGAGATGGGATACCCAGGAGGAACACAGAGACATTGCACAAGCATGCAGGGATAGATTTTGGAAAGCCACAGCTTAGCTGGAGGCAAACTAGGAAGATATGAAGGACAACAGGAAGGGCTTCTGAAAGGCTACTGGAAGCAGAAGGAAGGCTAAGAGAAATGCAAGCCACGGTTCAACAGGAAGGGAACCTACTGGCAAAGGACAGGGGAAAAGCTAGAGAAGGTGCTACATGGGGTGGGAGTGTGCGGGCAGCGGTGTGTGTGTGTTTTGGGGAGGGTATTTGCCTCACTTCTCACTCTTACCTCTCTCCCTCACTGGAGGAAACAAAGTCAGACCCTTCTTGAGGGGCACGCTGGACAGAGAAGAGGCAACAGCAAGTTGCAGATTCTGTCTCAAGACAAAGAAAGTTGCTCACCATGAGGGTGCCCAAGCACTGGAACAAGTTGCCCAGAGATGATACTGAATCTCCATCCTTAGAGATACTCCAAAATGTTACTGGACACAGCCAGGGGCAACATATCTGACTGGACCTGCTCTGAGCAGGAAATCAGACCAGATGGCATGGGGAGGACCCGCCTGACCTACCCCACTCTACCAATCCCCAGAGATTTCTCATTTCACTCCAGTATTCTCCCAATTCATCACTGGGCACAGCTCATGTTAAAAGCTCTACGGAAGTGTTTACAGAGCACAACACTTGCTCCTAGAACATCAGGGGAGCTGCTGGATAGAGCAACCCTTACCTTCCATCACTTCTACACAGCTGAAGCATGGCAAGCCTAGGGCACACTAAAACCATTTCAGGCAGGTAATTGAAGGAAATTAATGCAGACTTTAAAGGCTAGGTCTTTGCACCTGAAGCCATCGGAGACTTATAAAATATCAGTACTTTTAGAGAAATATCATTCATAAAAACATGCCCATTTAAATATAACTGCAGGCAGGACTATGCTTCAAGCACAGAGAGCCACATACAGCAAATGAAAGCATGTTTACCCAGGACAGCTATCCTGGGACAACTCAGGTGTGATATTGTCCTGTGAGGGTTCACAACAATTGCAAACCTTGCTGCTGACATCCCCACAAGGAACAAACGGTCCTTGCTTGCTTTTCCAAAAAGCAAGTTGCTACCACAAACACAAGATACAACACTGTATGTACCAAGCAGAAAGTGGAATCCCTCCACCCTACCAAGTGAATTTACCTTGGGAAGGCAGAGAGGAAGGAACCAAAGAGATTGCTCTTCAGGAACGCAGTAAGCCTTGGACAGAATAGGCTGATCTAAGAACAGAGATGAACTTTTATGAAATGTGTTGAGTGGAGGGTATTTTGGCCTTGGCCGTTTCCTGCTGTCTAGCAAGAAGCAATACATTTCAAAGCAAAGGCTATTCTAGAATAATCCAAGGTGCTACTGCTAAATGTCCCCATTTCGTGTGGCTAGGTGCAAACAGACCTGTCAGGCAGACAGACAGCAGGTGTCAGGTACCAGTACTTGGAGGATACCCATATAGGAAAAGCTAGGAGAAGCGAGAACAGGCTACGCTTGACTTTCAGTCAGGTCAAAGAATCCCGCACCATCACTGAGTGTGAACACAAGCTACCACTAAGCTAGCTTGTGAAATCTGAACTCAGTGTCAGCTAAGCAAGGCGTTTGTTTCTACCAACCTTTGCTTCCGTTCACCTTTGCACCTTCACAATACTCTTTCTTTGCAACTCAAGTTTCTCACCTGGAGCTGGAAAGTCACCTAAGAACTGGTCCCAGCTGTATATAGCAGAGAAGCCGACCTGGTCACCAGTCAGCTCTAGTCTCCTCATCTTCGTTCCAAGCTTGTCAGAAGATGCTGCAAGAGACAAGCCGCATTACTACAGTCCGTTACAGAACAAAAATAAAGCAGGAAGATTAATTTCTGGGCTGCCAAACACCAGAATCCAGCAAATTCTGCAAACAGGTACTTCAGAGGGAAAGCAACGAGCAAGCCAGTGCACTTCAGACCACACCCTACAAGACTTCCACACATATGAAGGCAGGCGGGTGGGCCTCTCTGAAAGCGGGTCACCTCCTCCCTCTGCAAGCAGCAGGGATGGAAAAGCGACAGGCACCCACACCAGAAGCTAAGACACATTTGTGACACTGCTCTGAAAAGATGACTCCACACCACCTTTTCACTCAAGCCCCACAAAGCTGGCCAATGCCAGAATTAAGCCTGCTCAGGCAGCTCCTGCTCGGCTCGGGGGTGATTCACATACCCTTCTCCTCATGTCCAGCACAGCAAGACCAGAGCTCACTGAGCATAAAGCCCTTGGCTGGTTTCTGGTCCCTAAAACCCCAGGTGTAGCTCAGTGCATGGGCCACGCTTCATTTGTTCCACGCAAATAATTCTGTCTAAAGAACAGGGTTTCGAGTATGTTTATGTTTACGAACCTTCCTACAGGCCCCCTGTTTCAATAATAAAACAGCTCTGCTACTTTCCAAATGCCAAGGGGGCAGATGCTGTAATGACTTCTGTTGAGGCAGAAACAGGCAGCACCGGAGGTCCCCAGCCTCCGACTTCAGTGCTCAGCCTCTGAACTGCTGGGACCTCAGGCTACAACCCCCCAGTGTTGCGCCCACGTTCCACAGCCCTGGAGCACACTTGGTGCCTGCTGCAGCACCGGCTGCTCACGGCAGGGCCGGGCGCAGGCTCCGGGCCTCTCGACAGGCTGCCCGCCGCCTGCTCCCCGGAGGAAAGCGGGATTCTTTCTCCCCTCGCCGGTACCTCAGGACGAGGCGTCCGCTCCCCCGGCCGCCCTCCGCCTCAGGGCAGCGCCGCTCCGGCCCGCCGGCAGCTCCACGCGCAGCGCCCCGCGCCGGCGGCCGTTGCCTTCAACGCCCCGCCCCGCCTCGCGCCGGCCGCTGCCGCCCGAAGCTTCCCGAAGCCGCGCGCGCACCCGCCGACAGGGAGAGCGGGGGAGAGGAGAGGGGAAGGGAGGGAGCCCCGGCCAGAGGCAGGGCTTGCCGCCGGGCAGGGCCCGGCGGAAGCAGGGAGAGGGGAGAGAAAGCGGCGCCCAAGGCAGAGCCCCCCCCCAGGGACCGGCCCCGCGGGCAAAGCCGGGCAGGGCAGGGCAGGGCAGGGCAAGCAAGCCCAGCGCAGCCCCGACGGCCCCTCGCCCCGGCCCTGGCCCACCTGAAGCCAAGCCTGGGGCAAGGCCCAGCTCTGTGCTACAGACCTGCTCCGGCCCCTCCTGGGGCAGGCTTGCTGAGGCGGCTCTGCCCTGAGACGGCCCGGCTCCAGCCAGGCCCTGGGCACGGCCCCCAGGCTGGCTCTCCTGGGCCGGGCCGGGCCGGGCCTTGCCTCACCACTGCGAGGGCAGCTTCCCCTGAGGGGGCTCCGCCTCAGCAGCCCCAGCTCTCTCTCTCCTCCAGCAGAGCGCCGCCCCATTGGCCGGCGGTCACGATGCCTCTGGGCGTGGCCAATGGCGAGCGCCCTGGCACCTGTTGCTCGGCGACAGGGCCGGCAGCCCCAGCTGGGCCCTGGGCCTCCTGCCCGGCCCGGCCCTTCGGCAGCCCCGGGCCAGGCTGCGCCGACCGGCACTGCCCATCCCGACACAGCCCCGACACGGGGGGAGCGGCACGGCGCAGGGCTCAGGGCTGCAGGGAGGGCTGCGGCCATGCGCAGCTCGGGGCAGGAGCGGTGGGGCCCAGTCAATGGCAGCTTTGGTTGCCCCTCGGCTCTTTCCCCCGAGAGGAGCCTGTTCGCTACAACAAGACAGGCACACGAGGCAGTCAAAAACCATGGTGTGGGTGTTGTAGAGGGCACCACGTCCACAAAGTCCTCCTCACTGTTGACTGGCAGCTGCACAGGACAGCGGCGCCTTCACCCCACTGCAGAGAGAGAGGGGATTCAGCCAAGCCCTCTAACAGTCTTCCATGTCAGTATCAACAACATCCATGTTGACTCCCTGCAGCAAAAACATCAAGGAATAACTTGGAATAAACTTGGTAAAACTCCATGCTTGAGAGTCCAGAAATCTCTTCTTCCCTTGCTGTCCAGACACAACTTTGGTTCAGCACAGCCAAAATCCATGTTCCACGATCCACAAAGTGCCTTGTGGATGCCTTATTTAACAAACACATTAATAACCAGTTACAGTGTTAGAAGAAAAAATACATATCCAGAAGGCATCTGTCAATCTCTAAAAAACCCCACATATATAAACTATGACCTTTGTCGAGCACTTTGAGGTCTTCCCATTACAAGCACAATACAAAAGTTCAGCATTTCACCATTTCAGCAACTGACCTGAGTCTTTGAGCACTGACACGGGGAAAATACTACTGAAAACTCCCACTGACCTGCAAGGCTTGCTTCAGCTTCTTCAGTTCTTCAGTTCAGTGCCTACATTCTGGTATTTTCCAGTTTTTGACCTTTCACACCACAGACAAGACCTTTGGCAGTGCTGAGTGTAGATGAGCCCTGAGTAAAACTTGGGAGCAAACCCCAGCTGTCTGAGGGGTTGCCTCAAAGAGCACAGCCTTTCCTCAGGGCTGAATTTAACATGGTGACTTTATGGCAGTTTGGCCAGTAGTTACTATAGGCACAGGTTGGTAGGGAAGTGTGGTCAGAAGGGCTTCTGCCAAACTGGGAAAGGATGTACAACAAAGTGGAAATCATGCGTATTCTCTTCTTTTGAGGGCGCAACCATAACTTGTGCTGAATCTTGCTAAAATAGAGGCTATGGTACCTGGAAGAGTTCGGTGAGGCTCATTAAAAATTCCAGCCTCCTGAGAGAGAGACACGGGTCTGGCTCCATGGCAGAGGGGTTTAGGGCGTCAGCATCCCAGTGGGAAGACACAAAATGCACCATCCACCTCTCTCCCCTCCTCCTGAATCCTGGAGATGCCTTGGGCGACACCATTGAGGCTGGTGTTAAAGAATTTTCAGTCAAGGGTTTCTCTAGGTTTGCTTTATTAACAACTCAGAGTTGGGCCACCACTGCAGTGAATGGCCAAAGATAACTCAAAAACTCCTTCTATATATATACGATTTTACAAAACAGTATGCAATTGATGATTTGTCAAAAGAACTTCTAGGTGTTCTTCCAGAAACTCCCAGTTCTCTATTCTCCAGTGGTTTCATAAGTCCAATACATTTTCCTTTCTCAACTGATTCTTATTGTCTTGTTCCAGTTCTTCTGACTTTAGTGGTTGTAGGCAGAAGGTCTCTGGTCACCACAGTCACTTATCTTCTAACACATCAAAGATCACCTTTGAATTTCTGAGAATCACTCAGGTTGTTCTATTCATCTTACTCTAAAGTTAATAACTTACTTTTATCCATTCTTATGTCTTAGGTCTAAGATGTATGATCCTTTTTCTATTGATTCAGCTTGACTCGGTTTTAAGCCAGCCATGGTGAGGGCTACACAAAGGACAAATAAGCAACTTATGCATATTGTTTTATAAGCACCTGCATTCTATTAATCACTTCTAAAACAATCTCTAATCATTAGTAATATATCTGATATTAATAGTCTTAGAAACAATGAGGTTTAAGGCCTAGTTCCCTTTACAGCTGGGCAGTCAACTGTGAGGTCATCTGATGTATGAATGACTGTCTCTGGTGTCAGCCATTTATTTCTTGCCTGACCACCACAAAGGTAGAGGGACCCCAGTTTCATAACTGTGGCCCTCACTAAACACAGGTGAGAACAGGCACAAGAAAAACTGCAGGAATCATGAAAACAAATGCTCATGCTGAACACAATCAGGCTGGTTTCTGAAAAGGAAAGTGTGTCTGTGGTCCAAGAATGTTCACCAGCCCCACCAGCTTCATGCGGTTCAACCGTGTCTCCAGAGCAACATGGTTTGTCACAGCAGGATGGTGAAGAGTTCATAATAAGAGGGAGGAGGAGCAAAGAAAAATTAAATCAAATTGAAAATTCATTAATTTCCTTTATGAATTAAATCATGTTATTTTAAGTAATGAGTTAAATTTCCATTCCCACCCACAAAAATACTCGTAAAAAGAAATTATCCAATAGTTCACATGTATTCAGGCAACCTCAACAAAATGACAACAGAGAGGGGACTATGCAAAAGGAGCAACAAATCAGTTCCCTTCTCTGACAGCGTAACACCTTGTCAAAGGCAGGTACCTGGATGTGGACTCCAGAAAGCCTCCACGCCCTCTCACCTGATGTTCCCATAAGCAGGTTACTGGAGGTTAGTCTCAATCCAGTTACCAACGGTTGATGGAAAACCACTCCCAGATGCATGCCTGGGCTGGGGTCTCCTGTTATTTCTCCACTGACACAGTGGCCGTCTCTGAGGATCACCATTCAAGAAAGATACATGACAGTTAGAGGCATCCAGAGAATACAACTAAGAAGGATCAGGCTTTTGGAAAACATGGTATCTGAAGAAGGATTAATCATAGGGTGAATGGAGTTGTTGTTTAAGGTCAGGAAGAGAAGGCAAAAGAGAGCTGTGTAAGGACCTTTAAATATCTAAAAGGATGCTGCAAAGAAAAAGCAAATTGACTTCTCCCTGTGCACCATGTTGAGGACAAGGAGGAATGGGCTGGAAATGAAGCAAAGGAAATGCAGTTGAGATGTTGTGGAAGGATAATTCAGAGGCACTTTGAAAGAGATCTATGTATCCTGAGTGAAAAGAAGGAGAAGAAGGAATTACAGTTTGCACCTCATAATGCAAGAAACAGAGAGCTTAAAGGAAATTATCAGTTGATAGACAGAAAAGAAACAAAGGGACCTGGTTCTTCACACCTCAGGCAGTTGAGCTGTGGAACAGACTGCAGATGTTGTAGGTGCCCAGGGCAGGTAGACATCATATGCATTTAAAAGGCTGGATTGAATCCCGCCTGATGTGAATTACAGAATCACTTAAGTCATGAGTTTCTGAGCTTTTTACTTTCCTCAGTAACTAAACCTGGCCTGCCTACCTGGCAGATGTGAAAATCTCTCTGAAAATTGGCCAGAAATGGTCTTGTGACACAAGAGGTTCTTTTTTGGAAGTCTTGTGGACAGCACCCTGAGGATGGGCTTATCCTGAACTGACCCCTGTTGCTCTCCTGGGGGACCCTATGTGGTCCCCAACATTTTCATACAAATTCAGAAGCACAAGCAACTTGAAAATAAATTTCCAGAGGTGCCTTAACCATTTTGTATTAGATTTTCAGAAGAATCCTTCCCAAATGGGAGAGGGTGCCATTTGGAGCAAATACACCAGTGTGTGCTATGACTCCTTTCTAATGGAAGCTGGCAGAAGACATAAAGGAGGTGGTACTGAACTCAGTATTGCAGGCGGGAGTGAGCACACAGTGTCAGTGCAGCTCTTACTGAATAATGACAAAGACAAGAAAACTAAGAAAAATTCCTCAGATTATCATAGCCTCTACTGAATGGGGGTTGTGGGGAGCCTGTTCCCCTTGTCTGCAAGACACTTCTTCAAGGCAAAGGTGTGATGCCTTGGGAGGAGAACAGGAGAAAGGCAGTGCACCAAATACTCTTACATTTCATCTGGGGCAGCAGTTCTCACAGCAGGCGCCTTGGACAGAGACCAGCAGGTAACAGACTCTTCCTCCCTTCACACCTCCTTGGCACGGTGTCACCTTTTGTACCATCTTCCCAAGGGAAGGGGAATCTTGAAGGAAGAGTGAGTCTGTAGTGATAGTCTGGAAGAGGCATAAACCTATTAATGAAGTGACTGTAATCTCTAGAAACAGATACGCTGGTGTACGTGTAAGAGTCATGCTGACAGTTCACATACAAGGATATGCAATGCATTTCACACACAGTGGATTTCACTTCTCTCAGGCTTCCCTGAGTTTCTCATTGAAGAAAGTGCTTGGCTTTCTTTACTAAAACAAACCAAAGACCTTGTTCAAGAACAGGTTAACATTTTCTCCATTACTTCTTCAGGATTGTGGCCTTTTAGTTTCCACTGTTAGTAAGCACATTTACAAGCTACGGGTGAGGCTGAGGGCTACAACAGAGCTTTCTTCTAGCCTTTTAAATGCCTTCTTTGAAGGGATTTCAGAAAAGTACTTAGTCTCAGGAGTGTGAACTACTACAGCTCTGTCTCCTCCATACAACTCCACAAGCTTTTGCCAGCCAACATCTGTCCAGGAATCCTTGTCCTTAGGAGTTCAGTCCTGATGGAGAGACCATTTTGGCTTTGTCTTGGAGAAAGATGCAGTGAATCCATAAATTCATTGGTGTTCACAGAGAGGCCAGAAGGGAGAGGACAAAGGTTTATATTGATCTGAAGTGGTAAATAAAGAGCTATATTATTTCTGTGCTCACAGAATAGGGCAATAACTTCACAGTCCATAGCTGTGAAGACCAGAGTGAGAGATATAGGTATGGTATCACTTGGCTTTTGCTGTGAACCCTGAGAGAGAGAGAGAGTGCAGCTCTTCTAGAAGAGGACAAAGCAGTTAAAAGAGGTGTGTTATGGTAAGTTGGATGAAACACGTGGGCAAAGCAGCCTGCCCTTTTTTGGGACTACCAGGAATGAAGTGAAACCTGCTGGAGGGAGGAAAGAGCAGAAGCCCTCAGCCAAGGCGTGGGGGGTTCTCTGGGAACAGAAGTGCAAGGGGCTAATTTCAGGAAACTGTGGCTAGCTGTCTGGTAAATTAGCAACAGAAAAAAGAAAAGATCAAAGCTGAAATACCAAGAAGACTGAATACCTTACCCCAGGGGGTACTGACAGCACAGGTCACAGACCCATGTGAAGGGTAAAGAAGAAAGAAAAGGAAAAATTAAAAGATGAAGGACCATAAACCCTACAGACTTCTTTCTTATGCTCATAGTTTTAAGGTGAAAGTCTGTTTGCCAGCCATTCTCAAGCTAGCTGTTGTCCACCTACAATCAGACCCTTTTCAAACCTGTACCAGCTACACAAACTCTGGGCTCACAAATGCCATACAGAAATCTAGCAGATGTCCAAAAAACCCCCACGGCCTCAGCTGTGCAGATGAACTGTCTCTCTACTTGCTTACATAGATGAAGGAAAAGTATTCAAAAGATTTTACATAAAATACATATTCATGATATGTTTTCTTGTTGGTTATCTGCAAATGGTTCAGTTCACTCTATTCACCATTCAGACACAATTTGTGAAATAAAGTTGTCATTCATTCTCAGCCTGGAGTTGGTTCCTTGCAATTCATTGTGAAGATGATGGTCAAATATTCAAGCTGTAGCAGTGTATTTTCATAAGACAGACGGAGTATTTGACAGCACAATCATTCTTCAAAAGGTGTAGGCTTTAGCTTTAAGTAACCAGATGAAGAGAAACCAAAATTTGTTTTGTATGTACCACTAGAAAGCAGCAAAGACGTTGGTACAGACACTGTTCCCCAAGGAGGCATTTAGATTCCTAAAATCCTCACACTCATTCCCAGAACGAAATCCCTCAGTTTCCTAAGCTTACATGGCAATAATCCTATATTTGTTTGTGGTGGGTTGACCCTGGCTGGACACCAGGTGCCCGCCAAAGCCGCTCTATCACTCACAACCTCAGCTGGACAGGTGTAGGAGTTAATTATATGGAACTTAGTGACTGGGCCTGAAAGTAGCTCATCGTCGCAAGAGCATTCCAGACGCCTTTAGAAGGCCTTGAATAGAATAAACAAGAAGACAAAAAAAGAAAGATGCCAATTAGAAGAACACAGGTGCGCATTCCACGATAAAGGGAACTTGGCACAAACAACCTCAATTTGGCAGTTTATCTTGACCAATTAGACTGAGACAAGTTTTGCATGTTTTAGTTAATATAGCCAATTATGTCCTATGTTTATGCGCGTGTACAGAGTTAGTATAACCAACTATATCTTATGTTTATACGCATGTACAGTGTCGATATAACCAATCGTATTTTATGCTTGTGCACGTGGACACTAAATGCTTGCATGCAGCAGCCAATCAAAGCTTCTTAGGAACTTAGAGGATTGTATAAGAAAGATCAGCTAGGCTCAATAAACTGGCGACTTTGATCATCATATTGGTGTCCTGTCATCCGTCCCCGTATGGAATTTCGCAACAGAGAGGGGAGAGAAAATATACTGAAAGGCTTGTAGGTCGAGATAAGGACAGCGAGAGATCACTCACCAATTACCATCACGGGCAAAATGGACTCAACTTGGGGAAATTAGTTTAATTTATTACCAATCAAATCAGAGTAGGGTCATGAGAAATAAACCCAAATCTTAAAAACACCTTCCCCCCAGCTCTGCCTTCTTCCTGTGCTCAAATCCACTCCTGATTTTCTCTACCTCTTCCAGGGGGATGGGGAATGGGGGTTTGGGTCAGTTCATCACACCTTGTCTCTGCTGCTCCTTCCTCCTCAAGGGAAGGACTCCTTACACTCTTCCCCTGCTCCAGCGTGGGGTCCCTCCCACGGGAGACAGCCCTCCATGAACTTCTCCAATGTGAGTCCTTCCCACGGGCTGCAGTTCTTCAGGAACTGCTCCAGCATGGGTCCCTTCCACAGGGTGCAGTCCTTCAGGCACAGACTGCTCCAGCGTGGGTCCCCCGCGGGGTCACAAGTCCTCCCAGAAAACCTGCTCCAGCGTGGGCTCCTCTCTGCATGGGGCTGCAGGTCCTGCCAGGAGCCTGCTCCAGTGCGGGGTTCCCACAGGGTCACAGCCTCCTTCGGGCATCCACCTGCTCTGGCGTGGGGTCCTCCACAGGCTGCAGGTGGATATCTGCTCCACTGTGGACCTCCATGGGCTGCAGGACGACAGCCTGCCTCACCGTGGTCTTCCCCATGGGCTGCAGGGGAATCTCTGCTCCGGTGCCGGGAGCATCTCCTCCTCCTCCTCCTTCACTGACCTGGGGGTCTGCAGGTTTGTTTCTCTCACATGTTCTCACTCCTCTCTCCCGCTGCTGTTGCACAGGGTTTTTTCCCTCTTCTTACCTATGTTATCCCAGAGGCACTACCACCGTTGCTGATGGGCTCGGCCTCGGCCAGCGGCTGGCCCGTCTTGGAGCTGGCTGCATTGGTTCTATTGGACATAGGAGAAGCTTCCATCTGTCAACAATTGCTGACAGGGAGAGGAATGTAGATTTTTTTTACTTAACTGCTAAGATTTGGCTTATGTGCGTATTTGCCAGCGTATTAAAACCAAGTTCTATTGCAGTCGTCTGTTTTCGTTTGGCTTCCCCTCCCCGCCCCAGTCACGTGTGAGAGTAATAGAGAGATTTAAAGGTTATATAGCATCATCTAGTGGTCATATACAAATTTACAGGAGCCTGCAGTTTCACCACCCTTACTGATTCAGATACCTGGCACCAGTGCTGACTCCAAAGGAAAATGTGAGGTAAATTCCTTATTTCCAGCTGTCAGCTTGTGGACTCTAAGGAAAAAAAAAAAATAGAGTGTTGGGTTAGAAGTTGTGTTATGCCCACGCTGTTAGCATTCACAGCTGTGGAACAAGAATATGAAATATCTTACTGCAAGTTTTCTTGCAGATAAGGTTAAGCCAAAGAATTTTGGTGTGCAGTTTTAGTAAAAGCCCAGAAGTCTGACTTAGTCAGATTTGACAAAATAAACTATAATACATTACTTCTTAATTACTTGTTCAAAGGCAGCAAATCCGAACAGGAATCCAAATCTTCTTGCTCCAAGGCTGAGCTTTTTAAATTAGATTAATTAGAATAAAATGCAACAGAAATCCAGGAGGAAGTCACAGACTTCAGAAACCTGACTTGTATAAAGCTTGTCTGTTTACGTTCGCTATTCTGGAGGGGGTTTGTCTTCTGCCTCCTTCTTAAAAGCTTAAGACTTCAAGATTTTAAGATTGGTTGTGCTTAACTGTGTATTGTGTTAGTGTGTATAAATTAGCCCGTAGCAAGATCTATGCTAAGGCAAAAAAAATTACCCTGGTCTTTCATTTAAATCTAGGCTATAGTGTAAGGCTTTCTTATACCTGTGTCAATGACACTCCTAGTCATCTCTAACAGGTCTCATCACTCTCTGGGAAAGGCAGCCTTTATTCCTAGGGAGCACAGCAGCTCCCTTCACCACCCAAACAGCAGAAAAAATTCAGGTCATAGCTCCCCAGCCTCTTCTGCTGGGTGGTTTCCCATGGTATGCCATCCACTATGAGTAAGCACTGTGTGGTGGCTCCCCATAAAGGCCACAGAGCATGACCCAAGCGATGGTGCAGGCAGGGATATGATGAAGGCAGGTTATATTGGGAACCAAGGTGGCAACAGAACAGAGCTGGATGAAAGGCTGAGAGAGACATACTTTTTTTCAACAAAGACTATTCTCATCTCCTGATGAGAATAAAATATGACAATTAAATATGACTTCAACTGAGTAAGGTCTTGTGTCACATTCATTTGAGGAAATGGCTCTTCAGAGTAGTCCAGGAATATTTGGGAAGCTGGACATTTTTTCCAGTGAAATCAGTGAGTCCTCAGAGATTCTCATTTGATAGGAATTCCTGGGGACTAAAATTAATTCCTTTTAAACCCATTTAAAACAAAACATGTGTTTCTCTTGCATTCCTTTGATAATCCAAGGCCTAATTTTTTGGTGACACGGGGCAATGGACTAGAAAGCCCTGTCCCACAACAGTGGCCCAGTCGTGCACCACAGGGTTTTATTTATGGGCCCAAGCTTGGTGGCCTTTGTGGCACTTAGTCATGTTTATGTTTGCTGTGTAACATCAGCAGATAGCTGTCAGCTACAGGAAGTATATTTCACATGAATCTTTATGCATTGGACACTTGTATTACGGAATTCATATTGGTGTGTAGCAAATTGTGTCATGTTGTCGTGGTTTAAGCCCAGCCGGCAACAAAGCACCACACGGCCACTCACTCACTCGTCCCCCTCCAGTGGAACGAGGAGGAGAAAATATAATGAAAGGCTCGTGGGTCGAGACAAGGACAGAGATGGATCATTCACCAACTATGGTCACGGGCAAAAACCAGACTCAACTTGGGAAAAAAACAAAAACAATTTCATTTTCTACCAATCAGATCAAAACAAGGATAATGAGAAGTAAAACCCAAATCTGAAAACACTTCCCCCCCACCCCCGCTCCTTCCCAGGCACAGCTTTGCTCCCGGATGCTCTACCTACCCCTGCAGCAGCACAGTGGGATGGGGAATGGGGGTTGGGGTCAGTTCATCACACCTTGTCTCTGCTGCTCCTTCCTCCTCAGGGGCAGGACTCCTCACACTCTTCCCCTGCTCCAGCGTGGGGTCCTCCCACAGGACACAGTCCTCCATGAACTTCTCCAATGTGAGTCCTTCCCACGGGCTGCAGTTCTTCACAAACTGCTCCAGCGTGGGCTTTGCCATGGAGTCATGGCCATGTTGGGTGGCATCCACCTGCTCCAGTGTGGGGTCTTCCCCCTCCTTCCTCACTGACCTTGGTATCTGCACAGGGGTTTCTCTCACGTTCCAATCTCCTCCCCCGCTGCAGGTTCCCCTTCTTAAATCTGTTATCCCAGAGGTGCTACAGCAGGTCCAACTTGGAGCCGGGGAAGCTTCTAGCAGCTTCTCACAGGAGCCACCCACCACTGCAGCCCCCTACCCCGCTACCAAAACCCCACCACATAAATGCAAAATGTGAGAAATCTCAGAACCAGAGTCCTCGGGAGCATCCAGGTATTAGAGTTTGGGGTGCAATCTGAAAAGAAAAAAAGTGAAACAAAAGCACGAAAAAATGGACAGTGGAAATACTTATCATATTTTCCAGAAAAATATTCTGTTTTGAAAAAAATGTGTTTTCTGTCATGTCTCAACTTGGTGATGTGACATCTCTCCATATACTATCATTAGGTCTCATTTCAAAATAATGCTAGCTTTGTTGTGCAAGTATCTGTCAACACCCAGTCATTTCTCTCTTTTAATATCTGTCCATGTGTATGTTTGCTGCTTACATACCTTTCCTAGGTCTATAGTACCATGATTACATTTCAGAAATGACTGATTTGGCATTGGAAGTTTATGTTAAATAAACATGTTAATTTAATCAAATAGTTTTGGAACTTGTTTCTTGTGAGTTATTCACGCTTCTCTACAAGACTGAAATCTGGTTTTCTTGAAAATCACCCTTATTTCTGCTGTCATTGTGAATGAAACAGCAGAAGCAAATTACTGCATTGTATACCAACACAGAATACCAATTAGAAACAACAAGAGTGTTATTCTTTCCCATGACAGAAGCAAAATTAGGCAATAAATGTAGGGGTGATTTATACCTCCTGTCTTTTATTTTACTACATTTCTTTCCAGTTGTCCTGTACCAAAATTTATTTTTCTTGCTTACATAATAAAGACTAATTTATTTCTTTGAGAAACATTTTTGCTAACTCTCCTTTCCTTTCTTGCAAGGAAGCTTGTGCCCGTCTCCTCCCCTTCCCTTTTATTTTTTTCAGTCTAAGGAAAATGGCTGCACCTGGAAGAAAATGGATCACAGTCCTCTGAAAAATTTCTCTGCAGTCTCTGAGTTTCAAGAGGTGAAAATATCTCCTGATTTAAATTTCTGAATTAATTGTTTACTCCTTCCAAATGGCAAAAAAGCTGTTTTGGTCCAAGTTTCTAATTGATGCTGTCATTTTACACACTTCACATCAGTTAATCTGGGCACTAGCATCTAGCTGCAGATTTACTGCTTTGGATGTTTGTGCCTTTCTTTTAATAAATCTTTGCCATTATGCTGATTTTTTTCTAATTAGTTATTGCCACTTATTCTCATTTTCATCTAATTAAAATGCTATGCTAAAAATATAAGTGAAGATTCAGTTAATTTGTCTTATAAATGGACGCATAATTAATGAAAGATTTTTAAAAAGCCCACTCACAATGTGATCCTGGTACCTTTTCCTGCAGTTTGCTCTTTCCCTAGTGATATACAAACAAACAGCCAAAAGATTTCCTTGATTTATAAGCAGACTTAGGGCTGTATTTGAGTAACTATCTCTGAGACAAAATAGACGCATTATATTAAAAAATTACTATCATCTTCCCACATTAGACAATTGTTTACAACCCTGATGCTCTCAGGAATATATATATCTATTTTGGTTTCACCAAATTTTGAATATGTGTTTCAGTGAGTGGGGATTTTGTGTGGTCTGCCTCAAAGCAATGAGTTCCATCATGTTACGTACATAAGGCTGATGTCTTTTAGGATAAGTGTTGTCAATGAGGTGATGATAAAGGTTGTGTACCTCTAGGTCCTAAGTACTACAGATATCTAATTCCATGATCAGTTTAACCTTCACCTTCTGAGCTGAAGATAACAAAAAGACGTGAATGTTATGGTACCATCTGAAGTAGCCTATAAGGTAAATACACCTCCATAATATTATTATGAAAATGAAAAATATAGGTTAATTCAAATTTTCCTGTTTCAGGTCTGATGGAGAGGGTTCTGTTTATTTGGGGGTTTATATAAATACCTAAACATTGGTCCTGCAAGCAGGCCTGCTCAGGCAATTTGAGTATTGCCTGCACTCCTCTTCTGGAGCACTCTGATCTGAAAGAGTACATCTGTGACAGAACCAGGTACCCATGACACATTTTGTGTGTGGGTGATATAGAGAACAAACTGCTAATTGCTTAATGATTGTCTCTCTGTAACTTTACATACCAAAGACCGGTGTTCCTCAAGGATTAAGCCTGTCAGAGACTGGTACTTGGGAGTGATGAGCAAGAAGGAACCATGAACAATCACAAAACTTAATTAAATGTTTGATGTATTTACGATCTTGTTAAGAAGGCACAAGTAGAGACCTTGCTTGAATCGATAGGGCCAGAAAAGATAAGAACTCCTGCCTTTGTTCTCATCCTTGTAGATAATTTAGCTTAAACTAACCATATGGTTTTACACCACTAATGAGAACTTAGATAATAAGAGCACTAACGAGCACTGATGTATCAAAATATGTAAAAGACCATACTGCGCAGAATCACCTGAGGAGGGTCAAATAGCGGACAAGTGAGGAAGACTATGGAAGACCACCAGAGGACTCCTGAAGACCACCAGAGACCTTCAATGAGCCTTCATAAAAGACATTTGCATATGCTAATAGTTTCCCGGAAAATTAATGAATACGTATAACATTTCTCGGAAATCTAATGAATATGTATGTAGAACATGTACTTAACCTGCACAATTAGGCCCGATGGCGCACACGACTTTGGTGGGACTACCCCCTGTGCTGCCCAGCACTAAATAAACATACCTACTTTACAATCTCACTGATTGTGGAGTCTGTTTTCTGCACGTCATAGGCTTGCTCTTAAATCAATATTTTTTATCTTGCTGGTAATTCATCTTTTAATATTAGGAATTGGAACTCTGGAAACATTGGATTTACACTTGTCTTTGTAGCCATTTATCCAGTCATTCACGCAGCCAGCCTCATGGGAAAATGACTGCTTCATCTGCGAAAGAAAAACTGCATATGGTAAATATCCCACCACAGCTATGAATCTGATATTTCCTAAAATAGGAGCAATTGGATTTGATTTATTCATTATTAGTTTATTTAAATTTAACTTTATTTTTTGTGCTACTGTGTATGCCCAATTCAGTAGATTGCTTCTGTTAAAAAAAAAAAAAAAAGACAATGTGAGTATTTTATTATGACCACCCTTCATCAACAGGATTTATCAGCACAGTTTAAAGCCTGAATTGTCAGGATCTGCAGCACAGGTTACTCTTTCTGGTGAGGGAAGATCAGCAGACAACATGGGAAGGCTTTTGCAGACGGGAGAACAGGATTGATAGGTAACATGAGAATGATGGTTTCCAAAGAAGGAGAAGCTTTAGGTCCAAGGATGTATGGAGGAGCCAGGATATGAGGACGGTGCACCTCCTGCTAGATCCACCACACACACAATGTAACTACCCCTCGGATGCCTGATGCTCTTAGCACAACATGTGTTGCTGCATTAGTGGTAGAGTCCACTCATGTGGCCATGGCCTGTGGCTGATGACCTCACAACCTCATCTAAAAGAGGTGAAGTGGCAATTTAAAATCCCTTTTATAGCCCTGTCACGGGGTTTTGCTGGAGGACACTGGAGCCAGAGAAAGCCTCCCTGCCAAATACCAAAGGCCTGGGACAAAAAGAAATAGATAGTCTGTTCAAAGCAATAGACATAGCTGCAGACCATAGCAACAGAGATTGGTAAACAACCTAAATATATTCACTACTACAAGTTTATTCAGTGAAATACATGAAGAATACCTTTAGCTACAATGTGGTCTTGTTTTCCCTGGAGCCTCTCGCAATGGAGCAGCACTCACAATCACTGGTGGAAGTGTCTGGGCATGAAAAAAGGGTGCCAGGTGACAGGGAGGCTCATCCAGACCAATATCCCATCTAAAAGAAAATTATTTCTTCTTCCCCTTAGGACATTTGCCCTAAAAGAAAGAGGATGAACCCTTCCTTTCAGTGCTGCTTTATGTGACTGAAGGATAGTAACATCCCCAGCTTACCAGAAGGTTTTCTCACCTGCAAAGCTCTGGGTCAGTTCTGAGTTCATTCCAGTGAGGGTGCTCATGACTCTTCCTCACTGGCTTGCCAGTTCCTTCCTCGGTGTGTCCCATCAGGACTAAAAAACTTTATGTTTTGATAGTTTGGGGATTTAAGCATGGGCTGCCATTTCTTCTTATAGTCACCTTAACTAATCTAATTGGTGCTCATCAGCTTTTCTGTAGTTATCTTGAAGCAAACTCTGCAGCCCAGCTGAAAACTACAGTGTTGTCTCTTGAAACTTGACAACAATTACATATCAGACCTGAATTTACCATCTATCACTACCTACAATCCTTTCCAAGACCTGCTTCAGTTACAATGTCTGTAAGAGCACAGCCGTACTGACTAATTGGTAGAGTTATTAAAAGACAGGTGAATAGAATAGTGATGCTGACATTACTTAATTTTCCATTTATTTAAAATGCTGACATCCCTGAAGGGATGCTATGACTCAAGACTAGACAACACCACCACTCAAGTCCAATTGACATCACATGAACCCTCCTCTCACGCTGCCCAGGGCAGCAAACCAACAGGACTGGATTCCAAGCTGGAAACGCCAGTGCAGAGATTTCTCAAAGGAAAGCTGTTGTCCTTAAAGTCTTACAAAAACTTCAGCAACTTATTTGCCCACACAGATAAATGGGAAAATGGTGTAAGAGCTATAAAATTAATTATAATATTTTGCAGGAAAAATATTTTTATTATATTAATTAAAAACTTATTCTTACTCTTTAAAGATTAACTGGGTTGTTGAAGTCCTTTCATTACTGTAATAAGGTAAAAGGCTCAAACTTCAAAAATCGAAGGAATTCAGCAGTCTGTCTAGTAGATGTATTCTTATTTTACATTATTTACCAATTAGTGCACAGCACAAACCTTTTTTTTAATCAAATAGCTCAAAAATGTATATAAGGCAAGCATTATGTCATTAATTTATCTTAATTCTTTATTATAAGTCTTTTGAGAAAGTATGTTTTTGCATCTAGACTAGTAATGCATATTTGTATGCCTGCCCAGACTGGTGTTAATAGGGTCTGCCTTTCTAGATGGCAGAGCAGGAGGACAGTTTTTCATACACAATAAAATTCTGCACAGACATGGAACCAGTCAATTTACTACATGTAATCTGCCATGAGGATGTAAGTACATGGCATCTCTGTGAAAAATGAAGATGTTTATTCACATCTCTTTACCTTAGGCACCTAAAGTGAAATCACTCATGTAATATGAATGACCGGTATCTCTCACTAGGACAATTCAAGCTCTCCCCCTTGACTATAGAAAGGCAGACAGAGTTAGAATCCCAAATTGGACACTTCTTTCAGTGATGGTAAAAATAACCCCCAGCATTACTCACTCCTTAATGTTCCCAACTAAAATTTCTGCCATAGTGTGATTACGACCTTTGTGCCTTTTATTTCATAGAATCACAGGTTTCCTCCCTGTATCTTGTGCCCTAGCTAATGTCTTTCAGCATCCTTTGCTTTTCAGGTAAGTCTTGCTGCCCACTACCTCAATTAAAGCCTAAATATATGTATATATAAAACCAACACAATTCTTGGCTTTTAGCCTCCAGATTATTTCATAGAACATCTTCTTTGAAGAAAAAACAAGTATCTTTAAAAACATTTCTGAAATTATTATATAAAAGTAAGTAAAAACAATATTGATTTTATTTAATCTCAAAGTATTTTTCTATGTCTAAACCTGTAATTTCAACTCCCTCTACAGTCAGTCAAAAGCAATAAATCTCTCAGTGGTGTGTTTTAAACAAGTTATGTTCTGGACATACCTGATTCTCTGCTTTGGCTGTCAAGGGAATCTACATAGCTAGGTTAACGTTTAAATGTCCACAGTTAGGTTAGATAAATCCCACCCATGGAAACTTAATGAAAGAAAAACTTTATTAATTGAAACCTCTGTGAGGCAGCATGACTAGGAAAAGTGTTCTCAGATCTGTGCTAATCTCTGTTGAACACTGTTTTTCAAAAGCCTTTTGGTTTCTGTCTCAGTAGTGGAGACAAAAATAAAAACTGACCGTTGAAAAATTATGCTATTTACTAGAAAGTATCTTTAATAAATAGAGAAGATGGAAATTTTTTTAATTGAACTGATAGATTTCTTTTAAATTTACTGTCAAAAGTTTACAGCCAATTTTCACTTGCTCTCATCTAGGGTTTAAAGTACTTTAAGCACACAAAGCCCAACCAAAACTCACATAATTACTTCAAAGAAAATGGGCATTTGCAATTTTTCTCATGCAAAAGAAAGACTACAGAGATAACAAATGATGTGTTTGTTTGCTGTGTGCTCTCTTGTAACCATTGCTTATCTGAGAAAAAGCAGCTGAAGATTATAAAGTCCTAGAAGTAGGTGAGGTGAAGGTAGCTGGATGGTTTCATTTCTGTTGGAGTGTAACTTAGATACTGATTTCATCAGTGGAGGGGTGGCCTTCGTATTACTCCCTTTGGAGTCTACAAGACCATGGAAGTTTAGCAGGAGACTTAAGGTCTTCATAATGACTGTTTCCACACAAGACAAACAACCACTAAAAACACAGCTAGCTGGGTGCTGCAACCAGGCTGATTTAGCTACTTCCAATGCTCTTATGACCTGAAGGCTGCAGGTAACAGGCAACTGTCCCAAAGCCAAAAGACAAAGGTGCCAATGGCAGCACCTGCCATATGTCACTGCTGCTCCTCAGCTGGCACCTGGAGCTCTCCTAAGAGCACCTCAGCCCTAACCCTGCCTGTGCCTATTTTGGGGTGAGCTCTATGGCATTGCTGACCCTTCTTTACCCAAAGGAACTAGGCAGGGAAAGGGAAGGTGAGAGCTAGTAAGAAACAGAGAGACAAAAAGGTTGACAACACAACTGTACAATCAGCCCCGTAGCACCTCAGCCTTTTGGGAGAGTGGGTATACGTTGTAAGCAGCATAGATTTCAACATTTTCTGGTCAGACTGATCTGTCTTAGACATCTGTTGCTGCTCCCAGATCCCATGGGGAGGACAGAGCATTACTCACAGCTCGCTGATCTGGCAAGTCCACGTCAGGGTCACTGGAAAGAGGGAAGGGAGCTGGAGACCTCTGCATCTGAGTCACCCTTTTTTGCCCAGCCCTCACCTTTCATGATAAAAGCCCTGCAGGCACAAACACCTGGGTCACAAACCTTCACAATGCGGCCCTGCTTTGGCATACATACTCTTCTTATAGTGACTGTTACCCTGAATCCAGTGACTGCCGCAGCACAGAGTGAAAAAGGTGCCACCGGAGAAGATGCCTATCCCCCTCTGTGGGACCTTGCACCTGAAAACCTGCTGGGTTTCCTAGTAAAGGACAACAAGATTGTCATCAATGCTTGGAACTATCAAGAACGACTGGGAGTGTATAAGAACTTGCTAAACTCTTCAGCCAAATATTTTACCACCTTTGGATCCCAAAATTTTGGCAATATTCTCTGGGGATTACCATTACAACATGGGTGGCAATTTCGTACAGGTATGAATTAAGTCCTTAAGCTGCTGGAACAGCGAAGTGTTTGCCAGACCCACTTTGGGTCATCCTTTCCAAGGTTTCTGCCTCACAAGCCCAGTATAGTCTCAGATGGTGTAAATTTTGACATACTGAGCTAAGCTGCTAATTTGAAAAAGAAATCCTGAATGAAGGGAACACCCTTGCCTTGTTGAGCAACAGCTATTAAATGTCCTAACAGAAAAACGTATTGCTACACAGGACTGGTCAGAATCCAGAAGATCTATGGTTTAGATCAGCAATGTTTCAGTTAGCTGAAAATCTTTGTAAAGATATTCACAGTTGTTCCTGTTTATATTAGGTAGGTTTCAGGGCCTGCATTCTGCAGTGCTGTTCTTAAATTGCTAACTAATAGGCTTTTTTTGGTTGTTTATGTTATGATCTTCTATTGGTGGTTTGAGTTTCATTTCTAATACAGATAGTTGAAAGTCCACCTGTCCGTCTGAGAATTTGTTTCCATTTGCTCTTTTTGATCAGTTTAGGAGTAGCCTCATTATTTTCTAAACATGTGTTTTACACAAAATTAAAATTTGTTCTGTTTGTTGGTTTTCTTTTTGTTTGGTTTTTATTTTGGTTTTTAAATTATGTCTAAATTCTAATAGCTCATCCCCCCAAAGCTGGTTGTTACCTGGGGCAGTCATTCTTGTTTGCTTGTTGGCCATGCCAGGGAAGCAGATACAGAAACATGTGTGAAAGGTCCCTTGAGGCTAAGGCTGCAATATCTTATCGAGGGCTTTATCAGGGAACGTGTTCTACCACACGCTGCTTCACATGCAGCAGGCAGTGAAGCTTTCCATTCAAAGCCAGAGTTGACTTGCCTTGTTCTAGCAACCAGGGGAGGTGGAGAGAAGAGAATAAGAGTCAATCATGTTTTCAGGAACTTTTTTAGTAACAAGGCATAAGCAAATGCATCTGTCTGCCTGTTGTTTTCTCTATTGGTTTTAGTCTGTAGTTTCATGAGGTGGTGGTTTGGCTGAAGCTGTATGTTTGGAAGAAGACAGAGGAGCTGCAGCTGGTGGAGAAGGAAGGCTGCCAGCATTTAGTCGCACCTAATGGAAAATAACTGCTAAGTCAAAATGAGGAAAAGGAGGTAGAGTAAGCAAAATCCAAGGAGGCAACTAGCTGGCAAGCAGACAGCAGCAAGAAGAATTTGGCTGGAGTTTAGGGAAGCTTTTTCCTCTTTCCCTTCTTTATGTATAGGAAAAGAAAGAAGTTGAAGAGGATGGCTGGTGCAACAGGAGAGTTGACCCAATGTGTGGCAGAGGCAAAGATGACTGGATGCAGAAGCTACACTTGAGTGGCGACATGCTGGAAAGGATCTAGTTATGTAGTGTGGCCTCATCCACAAAGTGAAGATGTGCCTGGTTGCAGTGAGTTCCCAAATAGAGATGAGGGACACAGTAGGTGAGAGGAAGGTTTGCACCTGGTTGCACAGAAAGGTAAAGATCTGCTGTCACCAGCCAAAGAGTCGTAGGACTAGTCCTTACGCAAGGAGATATATTTTTGAAATTACTTGATTAGAAGGTTAAAAAATAGTAGAAGGAGAAATATCACATGGCTGGAAAGCATTTTACACTAAAAAATGTAAGAAGTTGAAGGTTGACTGGATAAGGGGAAAAGACAGACATAATTTTGGTGCATACAATAGTGAGGTTAGCAACTGGCTAAACCTAATACTGATAGGCAGCTGGGCTAGATTAGTGAGGAATGACTGAAGCATTTGTATATTGACATAATAAGCTGGAGCAAATGAAAGCAGGATTTGAGTTCATCATGCCAGACAGCAGATCCTTGAAAATACTACAAAAACTGTTGAATTAACAATTAGGTCTGGTTATGAAAGTTATGTTGCTGAGAAAATATATTTTTTTATATGGTCCTATATAAACCATAAAAAGCAAGTGAAGCTGCTACTTAATAAGAGCAGTACAAAGATTTGCAACAATCTACTCATGGACATAAAATGGAATCAGTACTTTGCCTAAATTTACAGTAGAGACAATGATGTTGAGACAGCATAGCTGGTAGAAATGAGGCTGCGGAAACAGAAATTATCACTTGGGAGATGGAGTTAAACTGAGAGTCCTACCTACACAGACTGAGGAAACTGGATATTTTCTACCCGCACTTGGAAGAATTGACATATAGATGTACAAATCCAGGAGCAATAACTTTAAGAAAGCTTCAGGTGGTATTGTATGTCTGAAGAGTAGGAAAGGTTGTACCTATATTGAAGAAGAAGGAAAAATGGGATAAGGACACGATAATATTTCTTTCTCCTACATCAGCAGTAGATGAGACATTAGAATAAGTATAGAGGAAAGAATATTTAAAGACATGCAGCTAAACAGAAAAAGGCATAAAGCACAGCTTATGTGAATCAAAGGTAGTTTGTGTAAGACTAACTTGATACCTTCTTTTATAAGTGATGTTTTACTGAAGTCGAGAAATGCATTTCTTCCCTTTGTAAAATCAAAGCATAGAATCAAAGTTTTTAATGACACTTTACAAAATAAGAATGAAACAGGGAATTGTAAATCTGGTAAAGGAACACCTGAAGGAGAATTGAGGGACTAGTGTTGCTAAGGTAAGTTTACAGCTAAATGGAGGATATGCTCAGAGTTCTTCAATTATCATTCTTGAGAACAACGTCATTTAGCTTTTTCAGTAACAACCTTGCCACCAAAAATATACCAGAGAAATTTGCTTATGAGATTGCACATAGTTGCTAATGACATACATGCTAAACACATGGGAGGCACTGTCAATACAGAGAAAGACACAAACAGCTTGGTGTTATGAGTTTGTGTGGCGCGGGTTTTTTTAGTGGCGGGGGAGGGGCCACAGGGACGGCTCCTGTGAGAAGCTTCTAGAAGCTCCCCCGGCTCCAAGTCGGACCCGCCTCTGGCCCAGGCCGACCCAATTGGCAACAGTGGGATAGCACCTCTGGGAGAACAGGTTTAAGAAGGGGAACCGGCAGTGAGCGGGGGGATCGGAATGGGAGAGGCACCCCTCTGCAGATCCCGAGGCCAGTGAGGAAGGAGGGGGAGGAGGGGCGCCTGAGGAGGTGG
Organism: Buteo buteo; assembly: GCF_964188355.1. Classification (NCBI taxonomy): domain Eukaryota; kingdom Metazoa; phylum Chordata; class Aves; order Accipitriformes; family Accipitridae; genus Buteo; species Buteo buteo. The sequence continues at coordinate 21,161,684 of NC_134179.1, forward strand.
ATGTCCCTGCCGCCCGCGGTCAGACGGCAGGATGTGTCCCTGCAGCCCGTGGAGGTCCACGCTGGAGCGGAGGCCCCCCAAGATGGCCGTGACTCCATGGGAAAGCCCGCGCTGGAGCAGCTGGTGACTGAAGATCGGCCCGCGGAAAGGACCCACGCCAGGGAAGTTCGGGAAGAACTGAAGCCCATGGAAAGGACTCACGCCAGGGAAGTTTGTGAGGAACTGCAGCCCGCGGAGAGGACTCACATTGGAGAAGTTCGTGAAGGACTGTCTCCCGTGGGAGGTACCCCATGGTGGAGCAGGGGACAAGTGAGGAGTCCTCCCCCTGAGGAGGAAGGAGCAGCAGAGAACCTGTGATGAACTGACCCCAACCTCCATCCCCGTCCCCCTGTGCCTCCGGGGGTAGGAGGTGGAGAGAACCGGGAGTGGAGTTGAGGCGGGAAGGAGGGAGGGGTGGGCAGAAGGTGTTCTAAGGTTTGGGTTTACTTCCTAATATCCTTGTTTTGTTTTGATTGGTAGTAACTTAAATTGATTCTGTTTCTTCCCTAAGTTGAGCCTGTCTTTTGCCCATGACCATAAGTGGTGAGTGATCCCTCCCAGTCCTTGTCTTGACCCACAAGCCTGCCTTTAGATTTTCTCATCCCACTGTGGCCGGATGGGGGGAGTGAGCAAGCGGCTGCGTGGTGCTTTGTTACCGGCTAGGCTTAAACCACAACACTTGGATAGACCTGAAGACTGAAATAACAATCATGTACACAGGGAACAGGAGGGACCAGAGAGAATAAAACTGGTGTGTAGACCTGGAAGTAGAGCTAGTGCTTCCAGCTCCAAGTAATTAATATGTAGGTTATAATTATCACTGATAATGCCTAGGACTTTTCATTTTCTGAAAACACCTAGGCTAACAATCTTTGGTAATCTAATGTACAATTCTTTTGCAACATTTTGTCTTCTTTTTCTTCTTTTCCTTTATCCTTCCCATTCATTCCCTTTGCGCACCAGTGAACTACTGCTGCCTATTTCTGGTGCCCTGTGTGAAAGTAGAATCTTGGAGAAAAAAAAAAAAAATCATCTTTCTGTAAATATTAAAAAATACCATTTTTCATTAAAAAATATCCTGTTGAACTGCATTCCTCAACACTGCAAATTCATGCCCTCAGTGTTCTGCTACTGAAAGATATAGGCTTGAGCAGCTAGCATGTCCCAAAGCACAAGCTCTGTCCAGTCAGCTAGAGAGGATAATTAGGATAATCTGTATGCACATGGTTCATGATCATCTCTTCTTCTCAAGTAAAAAGTATCAGAAAATTTGGTTAGGTTTTTAAAGAATGTAATGAGGTTTAGTTCTAATCTGACAGAAATGATAGTGTCGTTATTCAGCTGACTTGTCAGACAGTAAGTGCTCTGCAGGGCAGAGTTTGGGAGCTTCTGGAACAGCTCAAGTCATTGGACCTGACCATGGTGATTTCACGTCATACTCTTAAAGCAGACTTCCTGACTCACTCACATGACTAATAACCACATAATGTACACGTACGTTATGCTTTCAGGAATTAGGCTGTTTCTCCATGTCACATGTTTAAGGTAAAATGTGCCTTACATGCTGTCATGAATAATTGTGAAATGTCTTGCATGTTTGTTACAGCACAGATGCTTGAAAACCCTGCTAATCAGGTACAACAATGTTTGCATGCTTAGCTTCACAGTAAGGCCATGTTTGTATGCATGATTAAACAGGAAGGGATTCTGTATCACACAACGCAATTAGATGAGACAATTACTAGCACATTTAATTTGTACTATTCTGCTTGTTAAGCAGCTCTCTTACACTAGCAGCCCTGCATCCATTGAAAACGATGCATCAGCTATACATGTGTTTATGTCCATATGTGTGTGTATATTTAGAGCTCTATAAAAATATCACTGCAATGTCCTACTTTCAGACAGTTCCATAAATTTTCAGAATACATTTACAGTGAGGAACTGTAAAACACAATCAAATTACAATGCACTGCAGAAGTATTGACTGAGAAATTCAACTACTCTAGGAATAGTAGTTTATGAAGCAAAACAACAGTAATTCTTCTGCTTCTCTGAGCAAAATGGTGCATGCTTTACTGCTATATAATTTTTTTATCTCAGAGGGATTTCTTGTGTGAAAAAAGATTGAGAAGTATTTGGTGTATTATTTCATTTGATTCAGGCAGATTAACAGATCCTTCCAGTGTGACTTCCTGTGGCCATGAAGGTGGAGACCTTTTGTGCATATCTGTAAGAAGCTGGTGGTCCTGTAAGTATGTGCTGTTACATTGTTCTTCTCCAAAACATGATTAGTGTCGTAGAAGGCAGTTTAGAATCTTTCTTCCCCTTAGACTTCTATATTACAAAGCAATTTCAGTGCTACATAATTCTCCATTGAAAACTTGTAGCAAGACTCCTAAGTGTGAGTGACTAAATGAAAGTTAATTGACATTGATAACTTATTTGAGGAAGGAAAAAGATGTCAATTTTCAGGCTTAAAAATGTTTGCATTGCAAAAATGCATGTAAAAATGTGTGGGAAACACCATGACGGGTATCTCTATTTGTAGACATTGGTAGAAATCACAGTTTTCAATTACTCCAGAGCAGATTTGTTCAGCTTAGATGCTGGAACTTCAAATTAAAACTTGGTGTGAGAATGTCAGGCAGGAATCTCTGTGGTTCTTGCATCACCCTCGGTAATACAAATCTGACAGGACTTTTCTCTCTTCAGTTGCACCTCCACAACTTCACTGTGGTCAGTAGGCTACACAGAAAGAAATAAAGGGAGACTTTGTGCCCATGATACCCAAATAACTTCATTATCTTTATTACACTGACATTTATCCAGCAGGCTTTCAAGTATTCATCTAAAATTTAGTTAATACTTCGGCCTGGTGTACATGAGCTATGAGGCAATTTCTGTTCACTTTAATATTGGCTTTGGAGTTCTAGTAGGTTGAAATTCTGTTAAATTTTTTTCATTATTCCAATGAGTAGCAACAAACTGAAGTCACAGAGAAAATGTAAAGATCTGAAGTTCTATCGTCAGTGCTCCTGATACTTTCAGTGTTTTCCTCTTTATCTCTAAAGACACACATCCAGATAATTCAGTCTTCCCCAAAATGGAAATATCCAAAATTCTTGCATGCTTTTGGTAATTCAGGCCATTCATATATTGCTGTGTTGAACTGGAGGGATCAAGTTAATGCATGGTTTCTCTTAGTCTGAGATACACCAGAATTTCATTTGTAAAAATGTCTGTCATAGGTGTAACAGGAGAGTGGCTCTATCCATTACACCTAAGCAAATGTGCATTGCAGGAAGCAACGTCATCTCAATGATAGTGGTATCAAATTTGGAACCACCTTTGCACTACGCAGTACAGAGAAAAAGCAAAGTGTCAAACTCTACTGAAGACCCTGGTGTGAGCTAACTCAGCCATATGTGCTGTTGGCATCACTCCTGGTAGATGTGGTAGAGCACCTTGTCCTCCCATGGGACATAAGGGTAGGTCCACCACCAGGATCATGGGAGAAATAATAGTGTATGGGACAGGATACTATAACCAGGTTTTTACATAGAAAGGAAAAAGCGGTTATAACCACTGCTGGCTAAGAGCTTTGTAGAAGAGGAAAGAAAGGAATCTGGAATGCCACATGCAACTCAAGGGTATCCATTTATTGTTGCGCAGGGCAGCCCAATGAATAACACTTGTAGCATCAATACAAAAAGCAGCAATGCTACAGTGGTCTCTGTCTCAAGTGCAAGAACATGTGTAGCCTATTTCCCTCTGGTATTTTTACAGCCTATATGGAAACACACTCCTCAAACCACAATGCATACCTAGATTTCCACAGAGTTCATCTTACAAGGCATTTTCTTCTGAGCCCATAAAAAACATAAACAACCATTAAATTGTCTCATTTGATTAATCAAAAATATTTAATTAATTTGCCTACACAAATTGTATATCCCAACCAGTCCAAATAGAATGCCCCAAACAATGTTTTTGTTTCCATTTTTCAAAAGCTGAATGAACATATTATTTAAAAAAATAATTCCCTTGTTGTTCTCTGATCTGAGTCAAAGTCAGTATTTTTGGAGACTCAAACTCGAACTCTGACTCTTTTAGAGAGTTTATCTTCTATTTTTAAAGAAATGGAACTGACAGATAGGGTGGGACAAAGAAAGACAAGACCAACCTATAGAATACAGTCATTACTTATGTCTAAAGGCAATGAAATGATGGAAATCTTCATTTTTTAAGGAGTTAAAGCCCTTGTAAGTCCTCCAGTTTAAATATTCTTTCCCCTCCTAGGGAAGGGAAAGCTTCATATTCTTTTTCCTGTAGCACATTTTGCCCTCTATCACTTCTGTGCCTTGCTCTCTCAGCTTCCCTGCTGGCCTGTCCCAAGTCCCCTTTTCACCAGACCTGCTGGCAGGTTTCAGCGAATGGCTCTGTCCCTTCCCTGCCACATGAGTGCTTTGGTCTAGAGACCCTTTGAATGAAGCCTCTGGCTGTGACCCAGCAATTAAATGTATATATCTTCAACTGAACAAAGGCATAAGCATATGTGGCAGTGCATCCGTAACAGCATAGAGTAAATTTCAAATATAAATTTAGAGTAAAACCAAAGCTCAGTGTGATACTCCAACTTCAGTTTCCCATTTCTGTGGATGGCTAGCACTAGGTGCTCTGTGGCAAGGTGTCACATGCAGTCCCAAGCAAAAAGGGTCATTGCATAGCCCTGTGCAAGCAGGGGACGTTCCTGGAATAGAAACCACCACATGTACTTTCTCAGTGTTTGCATTCCTGCTCTTTACTTACTTCTAACCACTGCATGTTTCCTTCATACTGATTTTGTTGCCTCCAGAAAATGTATAAAGTTAGCCTTAATTTACCCTATTGCAGCAGGAACATGCAAAAAGTCTTTCAGACTGCACAGAAATGTCTCTTACTGTTGTGAGGGTGCAAGTGGTTTTGGCTGGCCTTCAGGGCAGCCCTCTGTGGCACGAGTAGTCATATGAAGCCAGAAGTCAGCTTAAATCAGAAACTCACATTTAATACAGCCCAGGGTGTATGAGACTCTCCCTGCTTAAGAACTTCAGCCCTTTTTACCTAGAATAATATTCAGTATAGTCCTTTTCTGCATTATTTTTCTGCCCTCTGAGTCACCCAAGCAGGTACCAATATGTAATGTATGCAAGCCCACTGAAAAGAATGTAAGTACTTTCTGATGTGAAATCCAGGTTTCAGTACCTCTCATGAAAATAGTGAACAAGAAGCAAGACCAAGCTTAGCAATGACTCCCAGTGCGACACTGTCTTCTTGTGACTTGAGATTTTTCCTTTGCTATTCTGACAGGCCAGACCTTTCCTCCTGAAAATGAGCAAAATCTTTTTTAAAAGCAAAATTATTATTTTCCAGTAAAATATCACTAGTATTTACCTTTTCCTTTCTTATATGCCCATGATGCACAGAAGAGGTTTTTTTTAATGAAAACAATATTCACAGAGTACCCCTTAGTCTTTCTGTACTTAGCTTGCAATCAATATTTGAGAGACTTTTGATGTCCTGTCCATGACAACCTATAAAGATCTAACTTTTATCGGTTGTTTGTTGTTTCCTGCAAAGTATAGGACACTGTTGGATCATGCATGGCTATTAAAGGACAATATATAAATGAATATTACAAATCATATCTAAAGCAATACAGATATCATCATTAGTGCATTTCAGTACATATGTCCCACCGCCAAACACAGTTGTATCAATGGCAACTTCAAACGGTAGCATTTGGTATGGGAGAGTGTTCGTTATTCTATGCAGGAATTTTTATTTGCTTGTGGTTAATACATCCTTCTTTTTCATTATTGTCACAGGTATGAATTACTACTTGGCTGTCATACCCTTTCTGGGGGCAGTGGAGGCTGGCCTCTTTGGGCAGCTGCAGTACGAGATAGAAATATTGCCACCAGAAGAGCGAAGAGCTGATTTCTGTTACAGCGTTGCCGACTGCCGATCTCGCATTCCCAAGCTCATGGATGACTGGAAGGCCTATTTTGAAGTAAATCATTTTACTTTTTTTTCATATTTTATAGGAAAGGATACCAGAATATCAGCTTTAAAAACTATTATTACTGTTATTTTTAAGATTCAGAGAGCTTGCTTTGCTTTCAATAACAGCTTGATATAAAAGTAACAAGCAGGAAAAATGAAAAGCGTAACGTAAAGTGAGTCAGAGCTAAGAGGGCCAGGGTTTTTACAGGTTATGGATTTTTTCCTTCCTTCAAGATAATTCTGTATTTTAGAGTCTATCCCAAGAGACTGTTTTGTTAACAGTTAAATTTGTATTATTCTTATACTGCTTATGTTAGCAATGCAAAATAAGCATGCGAGATAGAACATTACTCTTGAAAAATGGCCTTGCATTGGTTTTATAGGGTTTAGTTATTCCTTCGAATATCTAAAAATCTGAAAATGCTAAAACTTCATGCAGAAGGACACTTATTTATGCAATTAGATATTATCTTTCCTCCTCATTCAGCTCTTCCCTAATCTCAAAAATGACAATATTTCTTACTTCAAAGTTCAATAACTATTTTTATACATAGGTTTCTATATTCAACATTTTTGTTGGTAAGCAAATAATTGATAATGATCAGAAAATTTAAACCATAAGTCCCTCTTGGCAAGTGTGAGTGAAGGTAGAGGTTTTAGGAGCAAGACTGGGTTTGTTATCTTAAGACTGTTTTTCCTAAGCAGTATGTTTCAGAAGTTATTATAAAAGATCTGCTTCTCAAATAGCCATAATGATAACCATTAAGGATAATTTCCAAAAAATCTTCTGAAAGTTGTGGTCGAAAGAGTATAAACAGGTTTTCAAGGAATCCAATATTTCAGCACAGAAGCTTCCATGGCACTTAGATACAAAAGTCCACTAAATTATTGTGGCAGAATACCTATTTAGGTATTTATGTGGATAAAACTGTTGCTCTGTTAAAGTCAAAGAATGGCAACTCCTGTTAACTTCAGTGGGGATATGTATTAACTTTATAAATCTATATTAATCACCTTTTTCTCCTTATGATAGACATTATAGTTTCTTATAAAGCAGCACATTCTAACTACCCAAAAGCAATTTCCCTTAGCTTGCAAGCTTACTGTTCTGTGAGGTATGTACCTAAGTCTAAAAAATTCATTGGGTTTAAACCTCTCCCCTGTTTCTCTGTCTTTTTTCCTCCCTGTTGCTGCAGTATCTGTTATCTACAGGACACAAAGCCGTGAGCCCTGCAACCTTCTCCTCCTTCAAACTGGATGATGCCCTCCGTCTCATGTGGAGGGCACACATCGCCTCCATTGCTTACGCGCTGCCCAAGTTCCAGGACAGGTACGGGGACAAGAGACGTGGCCAAGGGGGATCTTCCCATCTGCATGCCTCTTTGGAAGTATCCCAAAAAAGTCCACATGATCTTTCTTACTTCAGGCCTCTACTCTTTAGGCTCCACTCTTCCTTCCGCTGTCTTGCAGCCTGGGATGACCAGTGAGAGATGGCTGCCCAGGCTGCGATGGGCAGGCAGGCTGTGGGCTTAAAAATAGATGCTGATTCCTCTCTGGGAGCATGGGCCTGAGTCAGGAGCTGTGTTTAATCTCCGCCGGGGCAGCGATGCCAGAAGAAATTATGTAAAAAGTGATGAAGGAGGTTGTAAGTCACTGTGTCCCTGACACCACTCAGGATTTTACACTGAACAAAGCACATTTGGGATAAATGATCAACTACCGTGGTCTACAGGGGATTTCAATTATCTGTTACATTTTTATTTTGATCTCTTCCAGCTTAAAATATCTCTCTGATCCAGAAGCAAATTTTGGTGAAGACTGGGCTAATGCTGTGGATTTCATTGCAGCCACACACTTCTCTACAGATTTCCTGACCACAAACAACTTCCAGGCTTTTCTGCCCCAGAGAATGCTTGTTGAAGGGGATGTCCTCCCATCCATTAGTGACTTCAGTCCACAGCAAAATAGAATCCTGCTTTCAATGAGAACTCTTCATAAAGCAAATCAATTAACAGGTATGAGCCCGACCTACAAATCTCTGTAGTTCTTAGATATTTAATATCTTGTTCCCTCTTTCAATACCTTTCTCCATATGAACACAGTGAATTTTGATATAAAATAGTATAAACACTTCCTAGAGACTAACAGCAAAACAGTAAAGCTAAAAGTACAACCATAAGTAAACAACACACCAGAGAGCAAATGCAGTAGATGGGATGACACTGAAGATAAGCATTGAGGATTTCCCATCAGACAAATGCATCTTTTGTTGGAGCAGATGATCTTACTTTTTTCTCCAGTTTTCACAGGATCTTTAAAAACACAGACACCACTTTGTGTTTCACCAGTTAAATCTGAAACAATTAAAGCTGTAGATAAAATTATTAGATCAGTTGAGGTCATTACAAAAAATGGGCAAATGATGAATATCATCTGTCCCAGCAAAACCGTATCCTTAGACAATGCTGGCCTCTCCACGTTCACTAAAATAAGTTCTGCATCGCCATCTAGCGGTGAGACACAGAATTGCACGCGCCTGAGGTTTCAGTTCATTCGTAGGTATTGCTGGGTTGGATATTTTTGTTTGTCCTTTGTGAAGTAAAGTTATTTTGAATCTTTAAATGAAAATACAGTATAAAAATGCACTGAAAAACTAGTATCCAGAGCCATGGCAGTTGTTTTGTGATCCTCTTCTGCCCACACAGTTCAGTGAAAATTTTCTCAGTAGCTGTATTTGTAGCTGAAAAAGATGCGTAATGAAGCTACTCAGTGTTACAAAAGAGCATCCTCGCATCACAGAGTGCTTCCCTCATACCTTCCACGTAGCATGATTCCTCGAAATCTGAATAAGGATCTTAACAGCTCTATCCCGTCCCTGGTAGTCTATGCCAGAATTTCAGGAAACAGTTCAGGCTTTCTTGACCTACCTGCAGGAGGGGAGGGGGGCACAGGAGGGAAAAGCAGGACTAGCAGGGCAGCAAGGAGGGAGCAGAGCACCAGGGCAGCAGAGCAGATGAGAACAGCACTGGAAGGAGAGAGGAAAAGAGGCATGGATGCTGAAGATGGTAGAGGGAAGGAAAGAGAGGGATGACGAAGTTTCATGCAGGTGCAGCCATAATGAAGTCCATAGCTGAAATCCCTTGCTTTGCAGACAGGAGGTTTCCCTGACTATGCTTTGAAGGGATGGGCTTTGCATTCAGCTGGGACTTAAGTGCCAGTTAACTCAACCTGGTGAGTGATTTGCAGATCAGAAAAGGAGCTTTAAACCAAATTTGACTTGTGTCTGCATCCACAGCTTCAGTGGGGACCTGAAACACTAGATCTTATTGACACAAAACGCAGATGACAAAATGTGACATACTGTTTTTGTAGAGTTGGATTCTTAAACCTTTTAAACACATCCTGTGAGATGCAGAGTCCTCTTCTGGTGCTGCAAACTTCAACAGCAGATAGAGGGTCTCGGTACCTCTTACAATGTGACCCTGTCCAACCGAGAGTGAGATTTGATTTCTTGATTCACAGTTTGATTACTCTTTATTTTCCTCTAGCTACCTCTGCCTGTCCAGCAAGGACCTGTATTGAGAGAATGCTCTGCTACCTCTAAAGCTTCTTGCCTCATCAATGGTCAGAAGCTTTTTTTTTTATGCTCTGCCCCCCACTGATATCTGAAGGCAGACAGGCAGATGCCTTGTTATTTGAGACCTTCCCTGCTGTCCTAACCTTTCCTGTGGTCCTACTAGGCAAAAGCACTGTTTTCTGCCTTCTCCTCTTAACTCCTCATCTCCCCAGTACAATACCATACAAAGTCAATTCTTCACTGTTGCCATTTTTATATAAAAAAACATGTTTTGGAGGAGAATCATCTCCTCTTGGTTTTCTAGCAGACTTTTTTTTACCCTCAGATTTCCTGTATGGACCCTCTACCCACTAAAAAGATTAGCACTTAGAGGAGTAGGGAGCAGGTAATGACTCTCCTGCAAACTAGTGCTATGCTGGACTGGTCAGGCATACTTCTTAGAGAGCCACTGCTTATTGCGTGGATGAAAGTATTAGGATCATTTTGTTCTTTAGGTTGAGGCCTTAGCTGGCAGAGAATGCAAATTCTTAGTTGCTTTAGACTAAAACCAAAGGCATGCATGATTGTAACTACCAGGCTACTGTTTCATAAGCCATGAAGCTATGTGCAATTGCAGACCAAGACCTTAACATGTGTCTTCAATCACTTTGACTTCCAACACTGGTGATGAGGGAACAAGCCCAGCTGTCTGTCAAAACAAAGATCCTGAGCTGAATGAATGGCCTGTGTCTCCCTACACATTTGTAGGCAATTATTACCCCATCGGCATGCTCCAGCTTTGTGTACATTTCACTGTCCACAGGAGAGCAGTGGGTATTTGTTGCCAGACGTGCGCTTTGTCCCTTGTGTGCTGTGAGCTGCGTGTGCTCCGTGTTAATTTGACAATGTCACGTTGTGTTTCTTTCCAAGGAGGATTGCTGCTGAAGGTCTGGCAAAAGGCTATGTCTACCGAAGCAGGAAGAAAAATAGGCCGAAAACTGATTGAAGACTTGGCTTCGAGCCAGAATTTTGACCCAGTGGGAATATATAATGATTTGAAAGGAGCAGATTTGACAGCGCTCACTTTCTTGAGAAAAAGGAGTTCCAACATTGATTGATTTAATCTTTTAACAGATATGTGTATGTCTTGGTAATTTCTTACAGCAGGGTTTCCCGAGTCTGCCATGTCTGCATGTCTCTCATGTTGAATCAATATTTTTGTACTTAATTTTCCTAATTAGCTCATGTGTTTAACTCATTTCCTCATAAATAAAATGCCTCACAGAAAATCTTACTTTATTACTTTTTTTGGGCTTTATAAATAATATGTAATTATTGGAGACAAGATTAAATACAAGCAGATTATATCCTGTTTCAGACTGTTTTTTTCCCTGTATACAGGGATCCCACCAGATATGTAACTACTCAGGTCCTTGATGGTCTATAGATAATAATCCAAAACTTTTCTTCGAAGTTCTGGTACAAAACCAATGCCTCGACTGCTTCCCGCCAAAGTCGTTATTTTGCAGATCGCCTGCAATCAAATTCGAAGCTTTCAGGCTTAGCAGATTAAATACTTGAGTACAGATGGATTCCCTTGGTATGCTGCTTTGTAACAAACACCTAAGTGCCTCGTGGTACTGTGGACCCAGTCCTGAGAAGTCCTGAAGCAAATGAGCTTATTCTGTAGCAGCTTTTCCATGACCAACAGAGATTTCTGGCGTTTGATTCCATTCACTTACCTCAAGGAAACATTGAACTATCTATCGATTTATGTGACTACATAATCTGTATAACCACAGGTTACTTTTCTGTTTCCCCGTGCCTAACCCTTCTTGTTGCAGCGTGCCATACGTTAGATTTGATTACCGAGGAAGAGATGCGTTTGCGCTGTTTGCACTCCCAGCGCCTAGCGTGCTCTGACCCAAGCACTGATCCCAGTCGTCTGGGTGATAACACATACAGGGAATTACTTATAACAGCTTGCCGTGACAGGTTGTGGGGAAGCGGGGCAGGGGTCCTGCAGGCAGCCAGGGCTTGAAGTTTCTTAGGAAATCTGCTGACTCGGCTCCTCCGTCCTTATGAAGGCCTCCCATAGCGAGCAGGCGTGGCTGGAGTTCCCTTGCCGTGGTGGAGAGGGGAGGACGGCGATACAGCCGCGGCCTGCTGCATCCCAGCAGGTTACAGCTTGCCGTAGAGGGTACTGAAAACAGACACGGCCCGCAGACTCCTGCGGCAAAATGAGGGAAAGCAGCTTCGCTTTGCTACCGCTTTCTACCCGCCCCGCGTTTTCGGTTGCACCGGCATCCCGGTGGGTAACGCCGGCCCATACCCCCCGCTCGGAAGGAGAAAGGCGCGTGCCGCGGCGTCTCCCGCCGCCCACGGGAGGCGTCTCCCACGTCGCTCCGCGCGCTCCCCCTCTGCCTCTCCTGGCGGCGGCCCTGCGGGCGGGCGGCGGCCGAAGGGCTTCGGCGGAGGAGGAGGGGGGAGGCTCGGGCTTCAGCTGGAAGAAGCTCCGGCTGACTCGGCAGCAGCCCGGCAAGGGCCCTTCCGGCAGGGCCCCCGGCCGGCCCCTGCCCGGCCGTGCACCGCTGCGCAGCGGCGAGGCAGCGCTGCCTACCCCGGCAGCGCTTTCCGTTAGAGACGGCCAGGCGGCGTCCGCCCGCCGGGCGCCAGGGCCGCGGTGCCTCTCTGAGCTGCCGGTCCAGGGGCGGGCAGCGAGCGGGAGAAGCGACAGCTCCTCGGGAGTCTGCGCACCTCCCGAGCTGTTGGCCGGGTACCCGGGTAGCCGAAGGAGAAGGAAATGGTTTGCGCCCTTCCGTGCCACTTTCCCGGGCTGACGGGTCCTTTCTCCCCAAACTTGCGCGGTGTTTGAACCGCAGATTAAGAAGTAATTATCAAGACATTGAGCAGGTAAACACTCTGCTGTCCTTTAATGTCCCGGGACAAAGGTTTTAATTATTCATTGTCATTTTATGGGTAAACTCTTAATGTACCATCATTACCTAACAATTTTCAAAGGAAATACATTAATGAGTTCTAAGAAAATGTGGGAGTTTTTCCCTCAATTACCTGGTTCATAGATCAGAGTAATTAGATTTCAACAGACTTTAGGTGTAATCTAAAAGTAATTACCACAGCTGCCAGCTGTTAAAATATTAATTGTGCTCCAGAAAAGTTTGGAAAAAAAATTTGACCTTTTCTGTGGTTAACTTAGATATAACCTAGGCTGAACTTTGAGAAAACAAAAAAGAGCTATTAATGCAAATAGGGAAAACAAACTTACAAATTGCAAACTGCTGCACTTGAGGGGATATTTGTAACACGTTTTTGAAAAGCAAGTATCTCCTTACTTGAATTTATGGTAACATTAGGAAACATTTCAGTATTTTGAAAAAGAACCATCTTGCTCAGTACAGCATCAGGCATTTAGGTATTTCAGACACTTTGTCGGAATCCAGCATGCCAACCACCCAGGCAAAGGCTTTGGAAACTGGCCAGCAATCGCACTTTGGTCGTTGATGCACACATAGAAGTTTAGATGAAACATGGGATGGTGGATTCTTACAGGGAGAGCAGACCCAGGTATCTTGAAACAGAAAAGACGCATCCTAGTGAGAAAATATACAGGTATCAGAAACTAAGCAGAGAGAAGTGTATCAAGAGAAGGCAGCACAGGTATGGTAGGATGTCTCTAGAGAAGGATGGGAGAGCACTGCTAGTTAGAGCTAGCAAAAGCTGACAACTACCAAAGTGGGGGTTTGCCCAGCAAGGGGGCCTTACAAAGTGGAAGCGGTTTTGTTCCTCGGCATTTTTGTGGGGTATTCAGCTCTGTTCTCACGCCTTTCACACATGTAATCTCTTTACTGAGGACTGCTTGGCATTAAGCAGAGCCACATTCTGTGTCACAGAGGTGCTATGAGAAGAAAGCATAAACACAACCGGCTGCAGCTCTGGAGAGCCAGGAAGTTAAACTTCTGTACATGCTTGCAAATAGCCAGCCTAAGGGGACTGAGACAAACAACATTTGAGACAGAAAGAGAGAAGATTAGAAATGGATACATGATTAAAAAAGGATTTGGGAGAATAAAAATCCACCAGGAAAGAGCCTGACCTTCCTCAGAGCTTGGGCAACAGTCCTGAACCCTGCTCCCCTCCCACACCTCTGCGGGGCTGATGGGGAACCACTGCACTGCCTTCCTCTTCTAAGTCTACTCACACCCAAGGTCATCCCAGCTCATTTTAGGCAGGTCAGCTCCTTATTTCTTGAGATGTGCAGTTTTCACTGTCTTAACTACAAGAGAGGAATTTCTGAGGAATGGTCAGAAGTGAGGTTCTCGTCCTTGTCTATGTCTTTGCAACTGGGAGCAGAGCCACTGCAAAATGGGCCTGTGCTTTACCAAACATTCTCCTAAACGGTCACGTAATATAGACATGCATAATATATATGTGCTTGGCAATGTGACACCCGTCTACAAGAAGGGTCGGAGGCAGGATCCAGGGAACTACAGGCTTGTCAGCTTGACCTCAGTACCAGGGAAGATTATGGAACAGTTCGTCTTGAGAAAGCTCACATGGCACGTGCAGGACAAACAGGGGATCAGGCCCAGTCAGCATGGGTTTACGAAAGGCAGGTCCTGCTTGACCAACCTGATCTCCTTCTATCACCAGGTGACCCACCTAGTGGATGAGGAAAAGGCTGTGGATGTTATCTGCCTCCACTTCAGCAAGGCCTTTGACCCTCTCTCTCATGGCATACTCCTTGAGAAGCTGGCGTCCCATGGCTTGGACAAGTATACTCTTCGCTGGGTGAAAAACTGGCTGGATGGACGAGCCCAGAGAGTTGTGGTGAATGGGGTTAAATCCAGTCGGTGGCAGGTCACAAGTGGTGTTGCCCAGGGCTTGGTGTTGGGGCTGGGTCTGTTTAATATCTTTATCAGTGATCTAGATGAGGGGATCAAGTGCACACTCAGCAAGTTTACAGATGACACCAAGTTGGGAGGCAGGGTTGATCTGTTTGAGGGTAGGGAGGCTCTACAGAGAGATCTGGACAGGCTGGATCGATGGGCCGAGGCCAATTGTATGAGGTTCAACAAGGCCGAGTGCCGGGTCCTGCACTTGGGTCACAACAACCCCATGAAGCGCTACAGGCTTGGGGAAGAGTGGCTGGAAAGCTGCCTGGCAGAAAAAGACCTGGGGGTGCTGGTTGACAGCCGGCTGAATATGAGCCAGCAGTGTGCCCAGGTGGCCAAGAAGGCCAACGGCATCCTGGCCTGTGTCAGAAATAGTGTGGCCAGCAGGAGTAGGGAGGTGATTGTTCCCCTGTACTCGGCACTGGTGAGGCCGCACCTCGAGTACTGTGTTCAGTTTTGGGCCCCTCACTACAGGAAAGACATTGAGGTGCTGGAGCGTGTCCGGAGAAGGGCAACCAAGTTGGTGAGGGGTCTAGAGCACGAGTTTATGAGGAGCAGCTGAGGGAACTGGGGTTGTTTAGCCTGGAGAAGAGGAGGCTGAGGGGAGACCTTACCGCTCTCTACAACTACCTGAAAGGGGGTTGTAGTGAGGTGGGTGCTGGTCTCTTCTGTCAGGTGGCTGGAGATAAGACAAGAGGAAATGGCCTCAAGTTGCGGCAAGGGAGGTTTAGGTTTGATATTAGGAAAAATTTCTTTACTGAAAGGGTTGTCAGGCATTGGAACAGGCTGCCCAGGGAAGTGGTTGAGTCACCATCCCTGGAGGTATTCAAAAAGTGCATAGACAAGGCATTCCAGAACATGGTTTAGAGAGCATGGATGATGGTTGGACTTGATGATCTTGAAGGTGTTTTCCAACCTAAATGATTCTATGATTCTATGACATATGTAAGGGTGGATTTCTTCAGCAATCTCCCTTTTTGTTCCTTAAGGGGAATGGCACCCTTCCCTTTCTCTAGGAAAAGTAGATCTGTCTTCAGAGAGCTCTAAGCAGGTATCAGCAGTCATTTCTTTAGCTTTCTTAGGTATGGAGACATAGAGATTGCAGGGCTAACATGCAAAGATGTTGTTAGCAAAAATGCAGATAAACATATTTTTTTCAAGCAGAAATTGGATTCTTGGCTTTCCTATTCCCTATGATCCCTGATCTGTGCAGAATTACTTGGGCTGTCTTCCTTTCCAGCCTATGCTCTAATACAAAATAACGTACTTTTTGCTGGTGCAAAAAAGCACTCTCCTTTACACTTGCCAGGTATGCAGGGAGTGCAAAGATGTTCTTGCCCACAGCAGCTTTTAACCTGGCATCTAGGTTTTTCTTGTTGATGCACAACAGTAAAAAAGACCCACATTTCCCAAAAACAAACTGCTCAGCTATGTTTTCAGGCCAGGGCATGTTGCCTGCTCTTCCTCAGCAGTGTTGTGAGCTGTGGACATCCAGTTCCCACTACTGAAGATGTTGAGATTCAAAATGATACACGCATTTTACAACATTTCCCCCACCCTAACTTTGGTGGCTCCAGGAGGAGCACATTGTCTTTTTCTAAGCATGTGTTGAGCCTTCATATACAGAGTGCAAAGAGCTGGCACCTGAAAAAGATCTGGAATTTACTTCAGTTTAATTTTTGAAGAAAAATCCTGGCTTGATACCACCTCTCCCACTGCCACTTCATTTTTGCAGTGATGCTGGACACCAGAGCACGTAGTGGGTTCTGTTCTATTTAAGTTTGAAATGCTTACAGCCCATTTCCACCCAAGCATTTGGGCTCCTAAGACCCAATAGGATGTTTTTGATCTAATCTTCTCTACTGCGGATGAGACAAAATGGGCAATGAGGTGTCTTAGGAACAACTTGCATGGCATGAAGTGTAGCGCTACGCCAGGCAGGAGCTGGTAAGGATCTCTATGGGAGCCCAGAGCCTGCAGACCTGCCAGGCTGCATAGGCTGGAAACAGCTGCTGTGGCTGGGAAGCATAAACAGTCAATCAAAATACGGTTCAGAGGATGAAGAGTGGAAGCAGAATCACATAAAGTTTTGTTACAAAGCATTTATACTTACTTAAAATATTACTCAATTTATGTAATATGTTTATGTAGAAAAAAAAATTATGATTTTCTAAAGTTTTTTAACTGATTCATGCCTAACTAAACTCTCCAGGACAGAAAATGCAATGAAATAAAATCCTTAATGTGTCTCACTTCTTTCTGCAAACCATTTGTACCTGTGAGAAAGAGTTGCATGAACTATTTGTGCAGGAAAGGACTGCAGCAGGTACGGTGGAACAGACAACAGGAGTATAAACCAGCCTTGCGGAGTGGAGAAAAGTGTCATTTTAGAATGAAAGGCTGTTTCTGCCTCTCCTTTCATGCAATGTTGAGCCCAAAATACTAACAGATGTTATCACTGAACCTAAGGAGAACAGGCAGCTGTAATAAGGTGGAAAAAGGAGAAGACTCTTTTTGCTGACAACATAGCTGCAGTACCTGGTGGGGCAACCCCTGAGCCCCGCTCAGACCCTTCCTCTGCGCCGTGAGGACCGGGGGATTACAGAGGAGTCAGCGTATTTCCAAGAAAGAAAGATCGTAACTCTTGAGTTTGCCCTAGGAAGAGCTAAAGAAGCACTGCTGCTTTCTGAGGCTCGCCTGAGCTGCCGGCTGCCAGTGCTGCTGTGCCCAGAGCCTCAGGGACAATGTCACAGAAAGCATGGCAGTAAGGTGCTTGTATGTACACACATTTCTTAAATCCTAGCAGGATTGAGCCCTTGAGACATCATGTAGCCATTTCCACATACTCCCAAATCTTAACACACATGAGGAATTTAGAGTTACATGAGAACATAAAGATGGCTGGACTGGGCTATCCATCCCGGTATCCCCTCGCTGGTGGTGGCTGACAGCAGTGGACTGGGGCAAGAGGAGCAGCAGCACCAAGGCAAAGGCAGGGTAATCCCTCCTCTTGCCCAGCCTGCCAACGGCTCACAGTCTGCACTTCCATCAGACCCACATGGTTTTTACTCCCACAGAAAGAGTTGTAAAAGGCTACCTTAGAAGAGGCAAAACCCCAAGAAAACAGACAGAAAGCTCATCAAACAGATGTATTATTGCAAAGCACAAGGACACTTGCAGCACAGAGACGCATTAAAAAAAGGAGGGAGGAAAATTTAAAAAAACCAGCAACAACCTGTCACTAATACAGGAAATAGAAGCAAGAAAACTCTGTCTTGAGACTATCAGTTTTAATATGGTGTCAAGGAGTTGAAAGTTAACATGGTACAGGTGCATCAAAGTGAAAAGAATGTTAGGAAGACACTTGGGCAGTCTTAGGAGAGGTAGGAATAGTATCATGCGCGTTAAGTGAAGAGATCGCAAGAATAAACAGCGGCTTCTTATTGGGAAGTGTGGTAGATAACCGTTTGTTTGACATGTTGTATTTAAAGAAAAGACCTTTTGGCATTTAAAGAAGAGTGCAGGGATAAGATTCTTCTTATCTTCCAGGCACAAAGGCTGGATATACAAAAAATCTGCATGTTGATTATCCAAACAGAAAATGCCATCTCACTAAGGGCTTATGCACACATGGAGTGCTGTAGAAGCAGCTGCTCCTGAACAGGCCTTCAGTGAGAACACACTGGAAATATTTCTTAATATTGAAAGAGGTAAGCCTTTAAGCTAATAAGTCTGTGCAAAAGCTTATGCCAATCTTTTGCAAAGCAAATATCTTATTATTTAAATACACTTTTATTCTGTTCAGGCATAGCGATTGTGCTCTGTGTTCAGCTGAAAGTGGCTTTCCCTCTCCAATGCAGTCTTCTTGAGCATTAATGTCTGGGAATGATAACCAGGTCCCTCAAGGATTGTGATGACATTATAGCTTTGTCAAACACGTATTAGCAAACAGTACGAAATCACTGTGGTCATCTGTATGGCATAAGGGAATCGCAATACTTACTAAGTCTTAAACATCAAACATGAGCCTTTTACTAGGATATTTCTTCATGACTCCTCCCTCCCCTCCACTTTCCCCAACAAGACTAGATGTCCTTTCCTTGCAGCACAGCACCACAGCCTATCTTCTATGCCAAGATCTGAATGCAAATGCCACTGTCCCTCTGCGTCATGTAAACTGAAAAGCCAGGCTAGTTCTCATCTCTCTGATAGGATACGATGTTGGCTCATGTGCCTGAGGAAAAAGATACTGCAGACATCTCTGCTACTAATATATTTATATTTACAAGGTTCATAAAATCTGCCACTTTAAGTCAGATGAATAAAACTCATTGAACTCAATGATGTTGAATATACACGACAGGATCGTTGCACGTGACAAGGGTGGCAGAACCAGACTCCTTATGTGACACGGTCTATGCAAAGCAGGAAAATTGCTTCTTTTGAAGTATTCTAAAGGGAAGAAGTTGCAGAAAGGGCTGATAAGTCTTGGTTTTTGTCACAAACTGTATCCCAAATACTTTTATAGAATATCTGAAAGAAGCTTAACTTTGTTGGAAAACTAACTGCATCCCACCCTGTTCACACCCATCCTAACCCCTAGAGCAACTAATGAGCCTCATGTTTTTTGTAGGTGCTCTCAGCCTCTCCTTGTATGTCAGATGCTTGAAGTCCTCAATCATCTTCATGGTCCTTTGTTGACCTCTCTCTGGTATGTCCACATCCTTCTTGTACTGAGGAGCCCAGAACTGGACACAGTAGCCCAGATCTGGCCTTGCCATTGCTCAGCAGAGGGGAAGAGTCACCTCCCTTGTCCTGCTGGCACTCTCTGCCAATGCAGCCCAGGAGGCTGTTGGCTTCCCTCTCCTCCTTTCTAGCTGCAGAAGTCAGGCTTCTGGTACTTCAGTGAAGGCAAATTGTGGTAGTAACATACCATATCTTTCAGACATCCAGCAGAGGATAACATCACATTCAGTAGAAAAAGAAAAAGAAGTCAGTCATACACACTAGAAATTCCTTTTATTCAAATACCAGATTGCGTTTGCTGGCATAACAAACTGGGCTGTTTTGATCTGCTACAAAGTGAAATATAGATTTTTGTGAAAAATGCTTAAAATGTGTTCCAAATACCCACAAGTGATGTGTCAGCCAGTTACAAGTTTTGTACACACCTGCAGGCCTCCCTATTAACCAGTGATATGCAAAACGCTGTATGCTACATATGGATGGAATCAAAGCACCCTGAGCAATATTCTTAGTACCTAATTGTTACTGATTTTAATAAGGATGAATATTTATCTTGAATAAATTAATGTGAGACAATATTGAGAAATTCTAAATTAATTTGCATTAATGAAAATTAATCATTCAGTAGAATTTTAATAGGCAAGTCTGAAGATACTATACTGTGTGCTTGAAAAGACTTTCCTTAAACTGTATTAAGGCATTTTTGTGAGCATTTGCTTTTCAACTCCTCAGCAGGACTAAAAATATGGCATGTCTAGACTTTCTAAACATGTTCCCTTTCTCCACCCTGCTGTCTGGGATTTCAGGAAGTACCACTCTGATCAAGCTGCTGTTGAGTCTGGAAACACTTGGCACATCAACTGTGTATTTACACATCAGTTCTCAATAGTTTTCCCTGAGAGTCAAAGTACTGCCAGAGGGATACGCACTTGCCCTACATCTAACACTTCCAGATACACAGCACTGCTTATGTATTTGCTGCCCAGTTCCTATTCTTATATGCTGCAAATGATGGCTATCATCGGACTCGCTCTGCCAGAACACAAGGACTATGTCCAGTGCCACCCAGAAATGTTAAGCACAGTCTCCGTGTGCGGCTCGTGTGACTGCACACAGCGATCCCACACAGGAATACGGCAGCTCTAATAGCAGCACCAATTATGTGCTCACTGCCAAGCCCACTGAGATGCTTGTCTGTGTAAGTAGTGCCCTGCCACTGCTTGGCACTCACAGCCTACAGACAGGGCAGGGCACAAAGTGAGGTCCCTCCTTCTGGACCAGGAGGTCTTGTATCCTTTCAGATACCATGTAACCATTTGGCTATCATTTTTCATTTTCAGAAGTATAACTAAATGGAAATCCTTCAGAGGAAACACTTGTTCTGTTTAAAAAAGGAGAGGTGATGCTGCTGCTGTTCCTGTGCCCTCTCTCTAGTGGGGTAGTGTTGGCCATTGATGTATGATGCAGAGAGGCACCTGGGGCTGCCTCTTCCTCCAGACACTTGTGTGGGAATACGAGATATCACAAGGTACAGGTGAAGCTCTTCAGCGCTGCTTTTCAAAGACCTCTTAGAGAGGGCAGCCTGTGCCTTTTTCTCAGTTGGGAAGGCTGGCACGAACTCTACTCTTTCAGCTCCAGCTTCTGTTCTTCCTTCCTGGCTGTGTTTTCAGCAAAGTGCTGAACATAATAGCAAAATATACTGCTCTAGTGTGATTCTATATATGTTCAGCTGTGCAAGGCATTATGGAGACGGCAATGCTATCTAATTTAGGCACCCCTGGTCCTTCTGAACAGCACTTCCCTCTATGAGGAGTGGCATTGCTTTGCAGGCTGAGCAACTTGTGGTGCAACAGTACTACTTATGCAATAAATCGTTGCTCATTGTCTGAAAGAGTGTCAGAATCTGTCCATTTGCAATTTTGAGCCTTAACCTGAAGCGTATGTGACTGGCTAAAGAAATGGATGTTCACCTTAGACAACCCTGCATTCCCATCTCTACCCTTCCCTCCTCCAGAGGAAACAACCATACAGGTATTTCACTAAGGGATATTCCTTTTGTATATGCTCTACAGTGGTTCAGAAAATCAACTGGTCTTTCAGGTGCAATAAGAATGAAGGATTGGACTCGGCATCATTATCTGAATTAATGAATAAATATGTAAAGAAGAACTTTGTCCCTTCAAAGGGTCATGAGACATTAGCTGGTTTGACTTCTTATTTAGGACGAGTAAGCAGTTTAGTTTCTCAGGGGATTATTATAGTTAAATTACAGCTTCATATGCTCTTCATGAGACAAGAAGGAGACTTTCATGAGCAGCTTTTTCTTACAATTGTGGTCGATCTTAATATGTGAAGGACACAGCTTCCTATTTGTTTCCAGTTAATTTCAGAATAATTTTGCTTCAGATATCTCTGAAAACAAACAAAACAAAATGACAATGTGAAACAGGAAACCTTTACATCGGATTTAAAAATTACACAGACAGTGCAGGTGAATGAGCTCTTGAGTCAAATTAATGTGTGCAAGTTAGGGCTCATCTGTGCCATAAAATGGTTTGTCAGTACAATTATACAGCAATCCCAAGTCTACAGCAAAAATAAAGCTAATATATGACTCCGACAAAGCTCTGCCAGCAGCTTTGCCTAGGTGTGTGAAATATACCAGTAAATTTTTCTTTTACTAGTATAGCTTATGCAGTTTAGGGAAATGTTTGACCTATATGGGGCAAAAGAGCTCACTTTGTCAGTGAAAGCTGTGACTCCAGCAAAAAGTTTTCCCCATGTTTCTCCAGTTGCTGGTCTGGCAGACATGGGAGAAGAGATACCTGTCTCTTGGAGACAGGTTTCCAAAGGGTGTGCCCTGGGGCTGGGGTAACAGAGAGGCAGGCCTGGAGGGAAGTTAATTAGTAACTTAATTAATACTTAATGGCAATATACCAGCATGCTAAGACTTCACCAGTGGGCCCTGTCCCCAGCTCTGCCACACTACAAAACCACGTTTTAATCTGCCCTCTAGGGGAATGGCAAGATGTGCGCATGTAGGATGAGCATCTAGGTGATGAAGGTCTGGTAGTCTTCCCTGCCCTTCGGGTCTCTCTACAACTGGTTTGAGTCAGGCTGCTTGGAGTCCTGCCTGTATCAAAGGTGAGAATTGAATTGCAGCTCTCAGAGCAGCACACTGTTTATTTGCTCCCTCTCAACTCGTCATTCCTTCTGTAATCACCATTGATTGCACTGTGGAAAAAAGGTTTAGTTTGCACATTAGGAATAAGTGAAAACACCAGGCAGTAGAAAAATTACCTAACAATGAAAATTAGCAGAGTAGCTGTTGCCCCCAAATCTGCATTGGAAAGTGCTTAGCAGGGGGACTTTCAAAAGTGCTGAGAACATACTACTCCAGTCATGCATTTGCGTTCCTCACTCCAGTATTCCCAAGGCTACAAAGTTTGCCTCAGCCTTTCAGCCAGACATAAGGGGAGCTACGAAATCAACACCTAGCTTACAGGATGAGTGGTATGAAAGCTCCAGAGAAATGTCTCAGAAAAACAGTACAAAAGCATTAATAAAGATGTGCTGGGGTCAGAAAGCTTGTCTTTCATTTGTAGCACTGTCTCTAGCTTTCAGTTTTGTAGGAACTTACATCTCAGCAGATCCAAGGTAAAAAAAAAGTTACACCTAAATCTGTTTCATACAATTACTTTAAAAAAATCAGTACAAATTGAAATTAAAGAAAACTACTTTGTCCAAACAAAACCACCTGACCTGTTGAGTTCATGACAACAGGAAAACACAGCCCTGTAGTTTTTTTCATTCCCTAATGCATTTCTCTCTCTTTTCTACTTAAGCTTTTTTTGGGTCCTATTCAATAAGCACCCAGGCTTATTCAGCTGAGACCGTTCCTTTTCCAGCACTTGTGTAAAGTTCAAGTCCAGAAAGCAATGTCCTAAAACAGCCTGAGACCAGTACTCGTTTTCAGCTCTCCAGGTGGCTGGGCAATGTTGTTTCTGTCCTTTTGCAGTCATGAGGTTACAAGCAGCTATCAGCAGTGGAGACAGAATCTGCCTTCCCTGGTTTTGCTGTTCTTTTTTGTTGTTGCTGCTCTTGCATGCCTCCATCTCATTTTTGTTTGCAGGGACGTGGGATGAGACATTACAGCAGCACCAGAGCTATTGCAGTTCATTGCAACGAACCCCCTCTCTCCCCATTTTTCTTACAACCAAGAAAAAACACTATTGACATCTTTAATGTGTTCTAAAAGACTGTCAAACTGAGGGCTTTCCTCACTAAAAAAAAATCCCCCCGAGCCCCGAAACTAACTAGTGGCAGTAAAAGGAAAGAAACTTGTGTTGTTAAAAAGAAAGCCACAGATTTTAAGTGCTTTCAGGTTTTTTTCCTACTTTATCTTGAATCTTTAATGAAAGATTAAAATATGTTAACGGTGGTTGTTGCTATAGCAAGCTCAGGCATCTGTTGTCAAGTCCCTTGTTTAATTGCTTATTGTTCTGGAGTGATGAGGTCACGTTAACATCATTGACCCTCTGGGGCATTTATTCTATCAAAATTAACATAGCAATGACCTGAGGTAAATCTCTGGTCTTTCTTTCTCCCTCCTGCTTAGGGTGAGGACTAGCTTTTACTAGTGTCATCCTGGCATCCTTTGGCCCTGATTGTGGAAAGATTTTTTGGGGGCAGTGGTGAAACACTGCAAATATTATTATTACCAATTTTCTGAAATTATACCTGACCGTTGAGCTTACTTCTGTATTTCATTAGAACGAATTTTTCCCCCTAATGACTCTATTTAAAAGTAATTTGGATCAATAGATTTAATTTTGATAATCATATATACCAAATAATTAAAAGTAGATATTCATAAATAGCATAAATGTCCTGAGGAAGGGAGGGATCATGGGTGCGAAATGGCTGAGTGAAGAATTCTTGAAGTAGAAGTAAAATGATCAGATGTTAGGCATTTGGCACAGATGCAAGAGACAACATACTTTTTGTGCATTATTTGCCTGTAAGTAAGCCTAAAAGAGCTAATTTGGTTATTTTTAGTAGCCCGCTCAACCAGCTCTGTAGCATACATTCTCAAAAGCTGATTTTTTTAAGCTCCATCAATTATTATACCTGGCGAGATATTTTACAGGGCTTTTCACCACATTAAAGGTTAATTTCATATGCACATATCAAATCTGTATTTCTCAAAATGCTCACAAGTGCAAGTGTGGAAGTTTGATAGAAATTTTAAGTACTAAGATAAAATCCATAATGGAGGGTTTCTGATGGTTGGGGGAAGACATGGAGCTACGTGCTCCTTGGCTAGCTAATGATTTAAGATGGTAGATACTTCTGTCATCCACCAAGGATGATAATTTGTGGCATTGCTTTATAATCCCAAGACAGACAGTGATGTCCCTCAAGGTGGCAAAGGTCCTTTTTTTCATGTTTTGCTAGAGCCCTCAAAGAAGACATCTCATAAAATAAAACCTTGCCTCTATTGATAGGGAGTTTAAAGGGCAGGTGGATAAAGACTTAAAGGATCTGATGTCATGACAGTGAGTTGTATAATTAGAGGCTGATCCTCTAGGCTGGCATTGCTTCATTAAACTGTGCTTTTCCCTTAATGCCTATAGTCAAAAGGACTATTTTAGTCAAAAGAGAGTTTCATGCTCGCTTTCATGACATCTTTACGTGACAGAGCAAGTCCACATCCTCAGTGGCATGTGGACTTAGGAAGTAATGCATTATGTGAAATACCTACTTTTTCTTTCATTTTTCAGTCTTTCCTGCACCTTTTGAGTTTCTGTGGCTGTGAGGACAGGAAGACGTGGCCTCATGGATACAACATGCTGCCCTGCATGTCATGTTTCTGAGCATTCCAGAAAAAAATAACAGCTTATTTCAGATTCAGTGCCCTGCTTAACTCGAACTAAATAGAATAGAAACATTGCATGCCATTTTAAAATACATACAAAGTACATTTTGAAATAAAATACCTCTTTATAATAAAATAATTTTAAAATCTCTGAAACAACATTTCAATTTTTGCTGGGTTTACAAGGGATTCTGTTAACAAAAGAAGCACTTCAGCAGAATCAAGTGAAATTCATAGAAGGTTCAGCTATCAGTGGGAAGAGCCAGGACTACACAGTTTCACACAGATCTAGAAAAAAAGTCTAATTTGTGTTTAGCTGGAAATGGTGCTTGGAGCTTTTTAGAAGCAAAGGATCTCTTCACTAGCACTTTAAGTCTCTGCAGAGTACCAGAGTAGAACCGTGAGGATTTAGTGAAAACACAGCTAATTCCTGAAAGCTTTTTAAGAGACAAACCTTAGTCAGGCATGACAAGGCATCCATTTCCAAAAAGAGGAAAAGGATTGCATTTAAAGTACTATAATTTGTTACAGCAAAGTGGCACAAATCAGAAAAATTACACAGACTTTCAGATACAAACCCTTTCTCTGGGTTTCTGTGTGTTTATATAAGGATGACTGCTGGTCTAATGAAGGTTTTGTCTCTATCTTTAAACCTGGTCTTGCCTCTGCACTTATATCACCAGAACGACGATAGGTACCACTTTGACAAAGGTGACATTGCTAAAAGTGACAGGGGGTCATAGGCTGCAGCTCAGAGGTGTCCTTCCTTCATTATTCACAGGACATTTGGGGTAATAGTGGCAGCTCCCAGGGGAAACCCTCCCTTGTTTTGGGAAGTGAAGGTTACTGGACAGTCTGAAAAAAAAAAATTACTCTGGCCGCACTTGTTTGCATCTGTAAATGATCATAGGTCACACTTACCGTCTTCCTTCAGAGACCGCATGCTTATTTCTAACAATGGTATCCTGACATATTTTTTCTTATGTTTTCAATTACGTTTTCATCCACATAGTCACAGTTGTGCTCTTCTTCCTCTTCATTTTCTGCCTCACACTTTCCAAGTGCCTTATTTGTTAGACCTGAGCAATTAGCAAAATATAACTGTAAGGAAATTGAAGGCTCTGCCCTTGCCCTGAGAAAATGTACAATTCATACAGACAACCACAAAACCAAAAAACAAAGCAAGCAATGTTCTCCTCACTTTTCTCGTTTTCATATAGATCTTAAATGAATTGCTCAAGTTCCTGAACAATATCTGTGGCAGATCAAGAATGAAACCCAGCTGAGCATTTTATAAGAGTGTGCAGTCTCATGAATTCCTACTTCAGTTTTTGCATAATACTTGTACCTGAAACTCTGTGGGCAAACAGGATAATCTGTCGTCTGCTCCCTGCTAGCTGTCCACAAATAACTCTAAGGTTTAGCAAAATGGTTAAAAAGGTTGACCACTGACAGTGTAAAAGCAGGCAGATAAAATTGTCTCCCTGTTCAAGAGAAGAGCAGTCCACTTCCCATGTGCAACATATACTATCTCTATTGCAGGTGTGCTCCCATGCTCTTGTGTTTCGCTGCCTGAAGAGATGAGCCTCTGCAGCTAGGAAAATTCGGGATTTCCTAGAACCAAAGCCACCAGTTTCTTCTTATTCAGAGGGCAATATAGCAACAGAGATTAAGGCTTGAAAGTGGCTTCAGCTTAAAATGAAAAGTTTTGAAGTATGTTTCTTTATGACCACCTAGACCAGCCTGAGGCGATACTGAGGGCAAACCTTCCAAAAAGCAGTGGCCTTTTCCCACAAGGGCAGAGACCCCCATGGGTGGCCTCTTTGCAGGTCCGGCGCTGGGGCTGGCTGTGCTCTGAGTCTTGGTGCAGCAACCGCTTCCAATTACATCTCCCACCAGTGAGCTACAGGCCGCTGCCAGAAGGTTCCAGGGTCTCCTCCCCTGCCTGGGTGGTTCCGCTGCTTCCCTGGGCCTAGAGATAGCTCCCCACAGTACAAGACCACTGGTCGCATGGAGCACGACCCGACCAGGATCAGTCACCGAGTGCCGCACATCGCCCCAACCCCGAGCCACTGCATCCCTTGCTCCAGGCTGTGGTGGGGAAGAGCAGGCAGGGCTGAGGCAACAGCAGCAGAAGTCCCCTGCCAGCAGCAGCTCGCCCTTTGGGTTTATCAGGAAGCCTCACCTTTAATGAATCTGAGAGGATACTGTGTTTCTAAAGCAAACAGTTTCATCTGAAATGGCAAAACAGTGTGGAACACTGGGTTTGGTAGAGCTGTTTGCGTTTGGTTAATTTGCTACGACATAACCTGAAACAACCTGCAAATGTGCACGAGGCCTCACAGCCTGTCTGACCTCCCAGCAAGGCCGTGCTTGTCAAACAGGCCCTTCTTTATGGGGCTGAGCTTCTCAAACAAGAATCCTCTCAAGCTTACTCTTGCAAACACTGTGTGCCTCTTCACCAAGAAAATAGCCATATATTCTCTCGGTGGTCTCCAAACACCACTTGTGTTCCTCCTGAAACTCTCCATGGCTAAGGTGTCTCTCCCTGAAGAACCGGGTAGGACTCACTTCTTTCTGAACTTGTGATCCTCTCCTTTATAGATTTTTTTTTTTAAGGCCAGAAATAACCATTAAGTTAATCAAGCAGCTGTCTGGCTGCACCAGCACAAAATTTATCACAGAGCAATTTACCTACAACTCCCCCTGCTACTTTTAGGAGTGAGTAAATTACCAAAGTATTTCCAGATCTAGGCATCAAAAGAAAAAAAACCCAAACCATAAACCTATGATGAGAAATTTAATGAAGATCTCACTCACACATGTGGCCACTATCTTGTTAATTAGCATTTCCAGGTTTGTAGTTCATTAGCAAGTTGGCTGTGTTTGATATCAGTAAAAGTAAACTAATGAATAAAACAGGCACTGCAAGAATAAGCTAATCCCTGTGATTCAGCAAGGGAAATATTGTTTGTGCGCTTAGACTTGCTAATACGGATATAAAGTACAGATTCCTCACGGATGACATAGCTAGACTTTCTTCTTTCCCAAACACATGCAAACAAAATGATATGCTTCTAAGCAAGACAGCTCAAGGAGAAAGGAATTAATGTCATTGGGCCAGACTAAATCACAGCTGTCCCCAGTTCCAAACCTGTGTAGGATGCTTTCTGAAATGTATACATTTACACTTCAATAAAGCATTAAGCAATGAATGGGACAAGTTGAATGATCCCTAGTGGATTCTGAACAGTGAAATCAATACAATTTGCTTCGCTGTTTGAAAAAAACCCCAACTATTAGTCTCAACACTAAATTGCCAAATCAGAGATGCCATCTCAGCCTGCTACGAAAACAAGGCTTATGTCATTGTGCTGTCCATCCATCCGTCAATCTCTTCAGCGCTTTTAAAAGATTTTTGCCAATTTCAGTCAGATTTAAAAAGGGGGGCAGAAGTCTCAATGCGGTTACAAAACCAAGAGTTGAATTAGTTCCTCTATTGAAAGAAAAGCAGGCACAACACAGCTGTTATACACTCCATTTGGGAGCAGACAGCAGGATAAATCAGCATGTGTATATTGGTTGGCCACTCAACACACACAGCTCCAGACCTGCTCTTCTTCCTTTGATAGCAGTGCCATAAGGAGAGTTTTGGTTATTATCTAGGAAGGGGGAGAGGAGCAGTAGGGGACAACAGACCTGAATACTCATTAAACCAAATTTCATTAATTTCGCTCTTCCTGGAACAATTTGTATAATTACATTTGCCTTTATAGTGGAAGGGTAGTGCTGTGCAGACTAAGAATTTCCATTTATCTCACTTGTATCCTTGAGTGAGTACTATTTGTTGTTTTTTTCCTTGACACATACTTGCTTTTTTTTCACGAATTTCAGGTTACAAACACCTGTCATAACTCTTCATTTTGCCCTCCTTCAAAATGTAGGCAACAGAAGTAACCCAACCTATCAGGACCCTTGCTTGAATGAAACCAGTGCTAGAAACCCCAACTTACGTACATACAAGGCTGCACACCTAAATGCCCCTGGCTGTGACCATAACACAGTTTTATAGCTGTGGTAAATAGTTCAGGATTTATGCTGCATAAGCTAACATTCAACCACATAATAACATTTAGTGTTTGTTTATTTATGCCTAACTTGGAAAAGATACTTGTGAATTATTGTGTGCAATAATATTGTGAACTAGAGATGGTAGAACCAAATCCTTATTTCTGCACGTCACTTGAGTGAAAATGCACAGAACTGAAGGCATATGCATAAGCCAAAGTGTTTTTTATGAACAGTAGCATTTTATTTGCTGTGGGCCTGGTTCTGATGCTCCTCAGTGCTAATGAGAACTAATTTCTTAGGGAGTGCTACTGAAAGCTATTCAGTGATAGCAGAATCAGAGCCCATAAAACTAATGGACTGTTCCTTGAGCTGGTATCCATCAACCATTCCTTCACATGATGATGTAGCGTATCTTTCAAAACTGTTACGTACCACAATCACAATACTTCATATGCACTGTAGGGTTACAGTTCATGCATGGGTAATGTTTATCGCCTTCTGGAATCTCCTAACCCATTGTTTGGAAAAGTTTAATCTTAAATTTAACTTCTTAAAAAATCTTGGATTTCATGAAAGAGACATTTGTTGACCTCTTTCACTGTCCTTTTATTTTTTAATTTTCTTCTTTGTCACTTCTTTTCTGGTCTATGTTGCTGGTGTTACTGAATTCCTAAAGACACTAATTTCCAGTGTTGCACTGCTGCCTCTTTTTGTAAAATAAATCCTCAGTGTATCAACAGCTCTTGCAGATAATAAAAGCTTGCCATAAGTTTTAAACAATTGCATATTTCAGGCCCCATCATACCTTCCTGCAAGAGGGGAAGGAAAAGGGCTTAGGACACTGCCGCACACCTCCCCAGGCTCCCAGCTGCTCTTGTGCAGGGCTGGAGGAGTTGGGGAAGGGCCACAAAGCTGGACAGCACTGCCAGATAGTAGCAGAGGTGCCTCATGCAAAGTCCCCTTTAGCTGTGCTGCACGAACACTGCAATGCCTCCTCCTTGCAACCACTTCTACAAGGTGCTGCCTGGAACCAATGTGTATTACTGCAATTAAAATCAGTCATATCTAATAAACAAGGGAAATATATAAGGATTCATAGCCTATGCTTTCTTTCCTAACTTTCAACAAGTTAGAGTTTGGTTAAGAAGAAAGGTGATTGAAAATGTTTAAATATGATTTACTAAAGTGTACTCGCCATGCTGTGAAATTATGTGATCTCCTTAATTTATGTTCTTACCTTTTTTTAAACTTATCTCAGCAGATGTGTCAGTCAAGAATAAGTTTTGTGTTCACAGCCCAAAAACGAGGAAAAAGAGTCCAATTATTTTTTTAAAAGATAGTTACAGGACCATAAGAGCCAAAGGGTCTAATAACAGTTTTGCCCAAATCAAGCACTGAGCTAAAGTGTGGAAGCTGGAGAGAGTTGTCATACATACAGTAAAGGATGCCTAATTCATATTGCTTTTACTTATGCACCTAGTTCAGATTGCTAATACGAAATCTCTGTGACATCACAGAACACCTTTTTTCAAAATAAATCAGAATTCCATCTTTTGCATTAAGTTTTTGGGGATATTATGTTTAATTCACTTTAATAGTTTGTTTAGAGCACAGCCCCATAACCAAATGTATTGCCATAACTGATGGGACAGCAAGCTACAGCACAGGGGCAGGAATTTCTTAAACCATGTTCATTGCCAAATTTAGTAGATGCTATATGTGCATCCTAAATTGCAATCAGAAGGCCCATTACTTTTTTCTTTCTCCAGCCCACTGGTCTCCTAAATCAAATTCCTAAAGTCAGAATATATAAAGATCTTCCCTAAAATGTCCTGACATCAATAAACAAAACCAACATAAACACTTTTTTATTGCAGATTGTAACACTCCAGAAACCTAAGCCATGAGCAAGAAGATTAGGTAATGTTTTAGAAACTCCACTTACAATAAATTTCAAGGTTAAGGAAAAACTGTTACGGCAGATTTCTGATGATTGCTATTATCCTGCAGATATTGCTACTGTTTCTAATGAATTCAAACTCAGTCAAATATAAGAAAATAAGATAATATCTTTAGTGGTCAATTCAGGTTTAATTGTAGCAGAGGAAAAAGGTTCAATTTCTTAGAAACAAAGATAATAAATCTTATCTTTATTAACATGAACTCTGTAAGGAAAGACAATAGAGGCTTTAAAACTGAAAGAAAACCATGTTGTTTTTCTTTTTGGAACTATCTGGCCCTTGGTAAGAAATAGTAATTGTCTCTGTAACAGGTTTTTTTGAGAGCACAGATTCAATATCATTATTAGGAATTTGAAACAGGTTGGTGCTTTGGAGAGTCGCTCAACATTCACCAACAGAAGTTTAAAAATTAGTCAGTGAATGCTGCATTTCCTCCCACTCAAAAACCACAGGAGAGTGTCTGCATTATTAGTCTTCACATATTTTCTAATCCATTATCTGCTGAATTAGCAGAGCAGAGTATACTCTCTGGAACAGGCAAGCGTGCTGCACACAACAGTGGACTTGTGGCGTTCCCTTGGCTGGCCAGGAAGACCTGCTATATCTTCTAATCCAATTTCCTGTATAATTCTGCAGCTATATTTGAATTAAGCTGAATAATTTTGAACTATACTAACACACATCTTTCAGAAAAACCTTCAGCTTTGATTTGGGTATGTCAGCGTACAATCCATCACTGCTCTTTGGTCTACGTTAAATCTGCTTAGCTCAAACTCACACAATAGTCAAATTTAGAGAAAGTTTGTGCAGGGATATACTCCAAGGCAACTAAACAAGAAGCAATTTCCTAGCCTTGCAAAAGAAGAAACATTACGGTACTATCTCTTGATTTTCTATGTGTGTACTGAACAGAGGTACTAAGAGTTTGAAACCCTCAGTAACCAAGGCTATTTTTTATCTGATTTTCTGTGAGTAGTCTAAGCTAATACAGTCTATAGGATGAGCTTAAAGTTAACTAATTGCAACTTTCATGAGGAATGAGGCAGGAGATGTATCATCGATGAGCTTTTAAACCAGAAACATGCCTAAGAACTGAGCTAGCTGGGAAGAGTTAGTGCTGTGAATCTTTGCAGGACCAGAGGCAAGCAAGCCTTCAGCAGCCCTAACACCATTTTTTCTCTGATACTCTTGGCCATACAAATAGGGCTACCTGCAAAGCACAGGTCTCTAGCCATAAACTCAGGGAAAAAATGAGCCTGACTGATACGTAAAGTTTAAGAGAAATGTGTCTACTGGAAGAAGGAAGAATTAAGTCAGTAATCTACCATTACGATTCATGCGTGGGTCTCAACCAGCAGAAAAGAAAACTCTGCTTTCACAGAAGGGATAGCACAACAAAGGTTAGGATCTTAATGGCATGCAGGCCAAAGGAAATAGAGCAAGATCAGCTGACAGAAAATAATTTAAAACTTGAAAAAGTCCCTAGAAAAAGCTTTCTTCTCAATTAGATTGTTTCAGAATTAAAAACAAGTGAAGAATTGCCTAAGAAAAATAGACTTGAGCTAGAAAGTGAAAAATAGCAAATAAAAATCAAGTGCTCTTGGAGACTCTGAAAAAGGTTTATCAAGGACATATAAATAAGGCTTAATGGGGTAGACAAAAGAGAAATGCTACCAGATCAGAATGAATAAAGAGGAGGCTCCAACCAGGATGAGAGAGCAACATCACCTTGTTTCACTGCAGTGCTGAAACATGTTCAGTAGAAGGCCCAAATCAAGAACAGTTGAAAAAAAGTCCATGTCTGTTTTCTAGTGTCCAGAACCACAAATTACATTAGCTAACAAGCAGCATGAAGGAGAAGGCAGAAACTCTGCTGGTAGCATGGCTAACAGAAGCAGCCCTCTGCCTAGGGGCAGGTGAAAAGCCCACTGAGAGGTTCTGGGTCAGGATTTAGTGCACAGACAAATATGGGCGATGTTGTTGTGGGTGTCTGGTACAGACACAGTGATTCATTAATGGCATGGATGATGGGACAGAGTGTACCCTCAGTAAGTTTGCAGGTGATACAAAACTGGGAGGAGTAGCTGAGATGGTTGTGCTGCCATTCACCTGGACAAGCTGGAGGACTGGGCAGAGAGGAATCTCATGAAGTTCAGTGAAGGAAAATGCAAGGTCCTGCACCTCGGGAAGTATAAGCCCATGTATCAGTACAAGCTGTGGCTGACTGCCTGGAAAGCAGCTTTGCAGAGAAAAACATAGGGGTCTTGGTAGACAAGCAGATCATGAGGCAGCAATGTGTCCTTGTGGCAAAGATATCCAACAACCTCCTGGGCTGCATTAGGCAAGGAGGTGCCAGTGGAGATCTTCCCCCCTCTCCTGAGCACTGGTGAGAGCACACTTGGACTGCTGGATCCAGATCTGGGCTTCCCAGTACAAGAGGGACATGGTCATTCTGGACTGAGTCCAGCAGAGGGCCATGAAGGTGATCAAAGGAGCAGACCACCTGAAATAGAAGGGGAGGCTGACAGGGCTGGGACTGTTCATCCTCATGAAGAGAAGGCTCAGGGAAGATCTTATCACTGGGTATAAATACCTGATGGGAAGATGCGAAGGAGATGGAGCCAGACTCTTCTCAGTGGTGCCGTGACAAAAGAAACACAGGTGGTAACAAATACTTTCACAGTAGGAAAATGATTCCAATACAAAGAATGGAAAGAGTAGGTGACCTCCCAGTCCTGTTATTGAGCTGAAGCCTTAGCAATGATAGCTCCAAACTTCTTTTCTCAGCTAAGGGATCTCAGTTTAGAAACTACTGCACAGTTCCTGTAAGAGGCACAGGAAGTGACTGTACGACTCCACTTCTCACTGCATGAACTGAGCAGCTGCATTTAGAAAAATCTTTGAAAAATCTTCACTGTAAAACCACAACATGACTTTAACCTGTGTGGCTTTTCTTGTCTGTGATGAGTCTAAACCCATCAGATAAAGCACCTACATGAGCACTGACTCCTGTGCTTGCAAATAAACCTGTCCTCAGCATAAACTTTAAGCCTGGTTTACTTCAGTAAGGATGCTTTGGTCATGTGTTCTCAGGTACGCCCCCTCCTGCTTCCTTCCCATGCCTGCCTCACCCCACAGAGACTAATCCATGCAAGTGATCCAACTGATCCCTGTAGAACAGACAGCAGTTTTCAAAGTCAAGCCCTAGTGATTTGCAGGTAGTTCCCTTGGCACGAAAGAGTACAACACTAACCAATCTCGTTATTAATTTTTTTCTGGGGTTTAAACAGAGGATACTGTCCTTGTAGCTGCCAATATGGAAGCTTCAGCATTTACTGCTGTAAAATCTAATCAAATATTTAAGCAGTGACAAATGGAGCCTGCAGGGAGATTTTTTCAAAGCCACAAAGTAGCAAATTTGGGATTGTCTTTCAAAGCAGCCAGATACGAAAATACCTTTCAAAAACCAGTCCCCAAATAATCAACTTCCACAGCAATAAGGATTAGTGAATATTCAACAGCCCACAGTAATTCTTCACTATAAAAGTTGTTTATATTGCATTTGGAAGTTTCAGTATGCATAGTTTCAAATAGGCAGTCCTTTTAAGGAGTCTCACACACTGAATGACAAGACAATAAAGAGAAACTTTATGGGAGGTTCTTATACTAATATCAATTATCAGTTAATGAATTCTGTGAGGATAAGTATTTGTGCTTTAGTCTCCCAAATGTTCTAGTATTGCAATTAATGTGATGTGTTCATATTTCAGATATAACATGTGTCTGAGAGATAATTAAATCAATTGAAATTTTTTATATTAACTGCAAAGTCTTTTGGATTTGTCCTCTTATCATCTAGCTTCTCAACTTCAATATGTTTCCTTTCTGAAAAAGGGAAAACTTGTAAGGTAAGCAGAAACACTAACCAGCTATCAAAAATGCTTTGGAAATCCAAGCAAATGGTGACTTTAAAAACAATTATCGGTCAAGTAATTTGCTCAATATTATTTTTTTCTTCAAAATACAAAAATGTGAGTGAAGACATCTTCATATCTTTAATGCAAATTGCTTGCTAGTCTTTCAAACCTGTTGGAATCCATGTTTCTTTATAACAGATGATGAGTACGCATCATCCTAAAACAAAAGGGAAGTGCATCTTTTCCACACATCTGTTCTTAAAAGCTAGTGAATATTCATGCTACAGTGTCAAACAGAGTTTAATACCATGCTGCTATTGAGAGCTTGGATGAATCTGCCTTGTGGCATTTATGGAGGAAGAACAGAAATGTTCACTTTCCATCTCTTTTAACTAAGCCACAGATTACAAGCGAAATCACACAAGATAATCCTGTATGGAAATTATTTATCAGGGCTGGGGTTAAGCTTTGTTATATTAATAACTCAAAACCATAAAGCTTAACTGACCTTTAATCACACTGGTTTCCACTAATGTAGCTTTCCCAGTCATGTCCTTCTTATTCTCACGATGCACCAAATCATTTTGACAACTAACTTGTAATTCCGAAACACTGGCAGCTTGATTTGAGAACAGTTTCTTGGTTGTGTCTACACAGAAATTCTGAAATTACATAGAAGAGCACATTGACTTTACATGTAAATTGTTACTCCAAACTGGATGCTTTCAGAGATATGACACTTAAAAGCAACGTTCTTTGTGTTACTTCTGTGAATTTCAACCACAAACCTTCTGTTTGTCAAAGTCATCAATCACATTTACCATAATGTTTGTCTTTGAGTCACAAAATAACATCACCAGAATGCACTTTAGATGAAGAAATTACCTTTAAAATATATCTCTAGCCTTTCTTTTCTTTTTTTGGGGGTATATGGAGTCATGCAAACAGAAGGAGGGAGATTTATGTATTCCTTTTAGTTCATAAAGATTTCTTTCTGATTAACTTTTTTCTTGTATCAATCTTTCCTTTAATGAGTTACATTAATGTAATATTACATCACAAATTCATATAAAGTCTGACATTTCAATTACATTTATCCAATAGCATTTATAGCATAGAGAGTATAGTTAGATAATATGAACAGACAATGATGGAGTAATTAATTGTAGTGTTATTACATTGCAGAAAGTAAGTTATATGGCTGCAATACTTGCACTGCTTGAATTTCAGGTTTGATACATACATTTCTATAATTCTACTTGGGTTTTTGTTGTTTGGTTTTTTTTTTATTTTGAGATATTTATGTCATAAATACTTTCAGTTGAATACATATTTTTCATCTGTGTAAATAAGAGTCAATTAAAAGTGTCAAAAAGTATATCTTCAGTGAAGCTACACAGTAGCTGCAGTGGAGGTGCAGTACAATTGCAATCATTATGCCAGAAAGTATCTATTTTAAAAAATAATCAGTATAGATTTTCCATTCTGCATTAAAGGTAGATTTTTTTCTCAGCAATGACAAAGCCCATCCTATTCAGAGAGAGAAGGTTGTGTTGGTAAAACTAATGGTAGCTACATGGTAACACAGTAATAATGTCTGATTGTTTCAAAATCAACCCACAATTTGTGAAAGCACAACACGAGCCCACATTTTATGACAATCTGCCCCTTTTTAAAAAAGGTATCAGCTAGCAACAAGAAAGTAACTGGTAATTGAAACAGAAAATTTGAGAGAGTATATTAAGAAGAACAGATGAAGATGAAATCTGTAAAATGTATGGACAACTTTCCTCTGTGGCGGGTCATGAAGTGACATAAGTGGAAGACCCTCATTTTTCTGTTAAAGGAATCTACGGTGGTTTTTCTAAAAATAAACACTGAACATTTTCTAAAATAAACACTGCAAGCTCGATCTGCAGAGGTTGACTGAATTACAGTATTCAGTGCATGTTTCTGCAGTGCAGGCTGTACAATGCTGCGTAGTGCTCTTCTTGATTGCAAAAGAGCCTCTGAGGTCAAGCAAAGCTTTAAGCAGTGATGTAATTCACAAAAACCTCAAGGATTTGTACAAAAATAAATATTTTGAGATTGAGATTGACAAATATTTTGCAAAGAGGACAGAAATGTCAGAGGAAGTTCTTCACAGCAGAAAATTAACCCAATGGAAAAGGCACTGTTCAAACTAGGACGATGCTTGGCTAGTGTGTTGTGGAATAGCTTCAGTGAGGTTATGGGACCTTTGTCTTTCTTTTTCCAGCACAGCACGGCCTTTCTTTCATCTCCAGTTCTTTTCATGATCATCTGCACCTAAACATGTCTGTATGCACCACCTGTTTGTTGTCAGTCTGGCCTGGTAATATGAATACACTTTACAGGTAATTAGTGAGAAATGTCTGCCTCCTGTTCAGGGAAGATACATGCTTAAATA
The DNA here is from genome assembly GCF_964188355.1 of Buteo buteo. NCBI lineage: Eukaryota > Metazoa > Chordata > Aves > Accipitriformes > Accipitridae > Buteo > Buteo buteo. The sequence continues at coordinate 21,199,238 of NC_134179.1, forward strand.
ACCATTTTTCAAAGTTGTCACTAAACTTGTGCTATCCTCAGTATCAGTCATACCAGTTATCACGAATGAGAGGTCTTGGGAAGGGCAGGGAACCATTATTATTTATAGGCAGATTCTTCCTGTATTCAAGTTATTTGGCATACTTAGCACACAGAAAGCTTTCACTTAAAAGTCAGCTGTCAGGTAAGAAGGGAACCTTAATTTGAATAGTAGACATAAAAAAAATTTATTATTATTTTTTAAGTCATTAATTCTCTTATTTTCTAGTCAGCTCCTTATTTAATAGATTAATCTTAGCAATTAATATAATGAATGAGTAAATTGAGATTATTTACTTTGCATTGCCTTAACTAACTAAAAACAAGCCTTGATATCAAAACAGAAACATCCCCTCGTTAAGAATAACGTAGCTGGAATTTGTGCTAATCTTATCAGTCATCAACGAAACCACACACTGGGATACAATGGTTACCTTGGGCATCTTGCAAACAAATTAAAACATGCAGAACTCAAACATTTAAAAACAAACAGGATTACAGAAATTGAACTGTCACTTCACTGTATGCTGAAATCTGATATTGTTTTAACATTCTTATTAGCACTATAGATAACAATTATACCAACAGAGATAAGATGCTTTTTAAACTATATAAGAGTGAAGGCTTTTAAATACTAGGAAGCCTTACTAGCACAGGGTTTCCATCTATGTGGAGTCATTGTTCCACTAATTTAAAGAAGTCAGGATATCAGCCATGGTTTCCAGTAGTGTTACTGCCAGAAGAAACACTAATTCAGTTAAAAACTCATGATCTGAACTACAGTCATTTATTATAACAGACTACTCATGAGGAAACCCCCAACCTCAGCATTTGGAAAAATCCGACCAACAGCTACAGGTGCGTGAACTAAAAATTTTGCCCCAATTGATAAGCATTGCCCAATACATTTCTAGGTTCACTCATTGTCCAGAAACAAATCAGAAGACAAAGCACAAAGCCATAAAGGTAAGTGCACTGGGTTTGTGTGGCAAGGTTTTGGCAGCGGGGGGGGTTTTACAGGGTTGGCTTCTGTGAGAAGCTGCTAGAAGCTACCCCTATGTCCAACAGATCCAATACCAGCTGGCTCTAAGACGGACCCACTGCTGGCCAAGGCCGAGCCCATCAGCAACGGTGGTAGTGCCTCTGGGATAACATAGGTAAGAAGAGGGAAAAAAAACCTGTGCAACAGCAGCGGGAGAGAGGAGTGAGAACATGTGAGAGAAACAAACCTGCAGACCCCCAGATCAGTGAAGAAGGAGGGGGAGGACGTGCTCCAGGCACCAGAGCAGAGATTCCCCTGCAGCCCATGGGGAAGACCATGGTGAGGCAGGCTGTCCCCCTGCAGCCCAGGGAGGTCCACAGTGGAGCAGATATCCACCTGCAGCCTGTGGAGGACCCCACGCCGGAGCAGGTGGATGCCCGAAGGTGGGTGTGACGCCGTGGGAACTGTGCGCTGGAGCAGAATCCTGGCAGGGCCTGTGGCCCCGTGGAGAGAGGAGCCCATGTTGGAGCAGGTTTTCTGGCAGAACTTGTGACCCTGTGGGGGACCCACGCTGGAGCAGTCTGTGCCTGAAGGACTGCACCCTGTGGAAGGGACCCATGCTGGAGCAGTTTGTGAAGAACTGCAGCCTGTGGGAAGGACTCACGTTGGAGAAGTTTGTGGAGGACTGTCTCCCGCAGGAGGGACCCCACGGTGGAGCAGGGGACAAGTGAGTTGTCCTCCCCCTGAGGAGGCAGGAGCGGCAGAGACAAGGTGTGCTGAACTGACCGCAACCTCCATTCCCTGTCCCTCTGTGCCACTGGGGGGAGGAGGTGGAGAGAACCGGGAGTGGAGTTGAGGTGGGAAGGAGGGAGGGGTGGGGGGAAGGCATTTTTAACATTTGGTTTTATTTCTCATTACCCTACTCTTGATTGGTAGTAAATTATACTAATTTCCCCAAGTTGAGTCCATTTTGCCCGTGACGGTAATTGGTTGAGTGATCTCTCCCTGTCCTTATCGCAACCCACGAGCCCTTTGTTATATTTTCTCTCCCCTGTCCAGCTGAGGGGAAGGAGTGATAGAATGGCTTTGGCAGGCACCGGGCATCCAGCCAGGGTCAACCCATCACAGTAAGGTAGCCTAAGTTTGCACAGTTCCTCTCAGGAAATAGGAGGTGTTATATTAAAAAGGATACAAAAAAGTGTGAGAGTTAAGGTGAGAGATGCATCACTTTAGTAAGAACAAAAGTTTCAGTGTTCTGCAGGAGTTGTGAGTGCAGAGTTTATCAAAGATGCAGAAACTGAAAACACTGCAGTAGCAAACTGAGTTTCAAAGTGAACAGTTTCAATTAATTTCCTTTGATTACCTGAAGAGCTTAATGCACTGCATTTGTGTGCATGTGTACCTGAGCTCTCTTCCACAAGCAAGGCTTCCCTCTGCTTGTCCACTGTAGAAGCATTGAAATCTGACAGCAGTTCTTTTTCTTACCAATTGCACTGCACAAATCATAACACTTTGCCTATCTATAGCCCCAGTTGTACAAAACCTGTTCCCAAAATGCTGATTTCCCCTGCAATTTAAGTGTATGCTAGCATCCCCTTCTCACAACTCCAAGGTTTGTTCACCTCTGACTTCAAAAATTCTGGCTATTAACAGTTGTATCCCTGTGAATATTTCTTTCATTACTGTGGCTAATTGCTTTTTTAACTCATTTACTTTTCTGTTATCAACGTCATGTGGCAATGAGTTCTAGAGTTTACTTCTGCATTGCGTAAAATTTCCTTGGGGTTGGTTTTTTTTACTGCCCTACCTCATAATTTCATGCTGCTGCTGTAATCCCTCTCTATTCATTTTCTCCCTGCATTCAGGTTTTTACTCTTTTTCCTGAGTCATCTTTTCTTCAAGCTGAGGAGTTTCTGGTCTATTTAATCTTTCGTCTTACAGGAGCCAAATCGTAATCCGTGATGCACCAAGCTCCTGAAATTCCTGCTTCTTTGCAAGACAGAACCCAAAACTACTGAAGGCAGTCCATATACCACATGTACTCCAGACAGCAGCATTTGATCACAACTACTCAGTAAGCCAAGAAAATAGCTCAGGAGTTCTTAAAATTAAAAAACCCACACAACTTTGCAGGTGCCCAGCAAAACCAGTGCAACCTCTGAGATAGAATAGCAGAAAGAGAAGCTCTTAAAGCAAGTAAGAAAAAATAGGGTGTTAAATCTGTTTACAAAAAAAGAAAATAATACATATGTTCGTAATACACATTATTTTTTTTCAATATTGTGTTTCCTCTTTTTTTTTTTAAAGGAAAGAAAGCCTCAACAGCATCTAAAATAGTCAGAGTAAAGAAGGAGAAACAACATTTGTTTAAAGTACAGAAAAAGGTGGGAGTAAATATGAAACCAACAGCTGTCATAGTCTCTGAAAATGCTGTGAGAGGTGTAGTGGCATAAACCAATCTGACAAAACTATGCTTTTCCAGAGAGCTGTTACATGATTACAAATGACTCTAGTGAAGAGGAGTACTCATTTGTCGGAGCAATCAGTGCTGGACATGGCACTACACCTCTGGAGTACATTTATTATGAGTCACCCATGCTAGTAGATACAGATCATAAACCTTTTACTGCAATCTTTAAAGACAGCTTGGAGTGGCACTCTTTGCTACCTTCAGAAACTCAAGCCGAAGCTGTAGATATATATCTTTGCTTTGGCATATACTGCACAGGTATACTGTAAAATGCTTAATTGCTGCATGCACCTTTCCACCAGAAAAAAATCAGTATATGTAGAATGAAAGTGTGATGAATGATTTTGCAGTCCAAACACATTTCACTGTTTCCAGACAAAAAAGACAATTTATCCCCACAAGCTACACATGAAGATTCTGTAAGAGTTGAACAGCACTGTATTCATGGGGAAGGCCAAACCAGGCTGAACAAAGCTTTAGCTTTTAATATTTTGGAGAATATTTTAAGGAAATTATGAGAGACGGGTGGAGAGAGACCTATTGGTCTAAGTGAGACAGGTTTTTCATAGTTGCTGATTTATAGAGAAGACTTCATGAGTTTCAGAGCAACCTACAGAATGACAACCTACCTATATAATTTTTCTCCAACATTCATTACATCTGTATAACTTTCTGCAGTGACAGTTTGGAACTGCAGTGAATCAGAGAAGAATCACAGTTTTTGATTCCCATGTTGTATCAATACAGAACCAGGGTAAGTGCTATCACAGTCAGAGCCTTAGACCATCATGAAAGGCAGATCTGAATTATTTTCTTGTTTGAAAGAGCATAAGCTGGAATAACTACATTCTGGAGTAACTACATTCTGGAGTAACTACATCGGTCAGATTTACACCAATGTTACTCAAAATAAAATTTCACCCACTGTATGACTATAAGTATGAATGGGTACTCTTACCAAACAGATGGGAAACACAAATTCAACTAATGGGAATATACACATGGAAACTGCTGACACTTCTCAGGAAATTTGCATTGTTATGGCAGACAGTTAGGACTGATTTATTCCACTTGAAAGGAAACAATTACCTTTAGATTATTACTCATTTGTATCCCAAGGCAGCCTTCTTGCATGATCTATTTGCAAGCCAACTTATCTTGCACATCAAGGTAATTTTTGCAAGGGCACAGTGTACCCATAGTTAAGGATACTGATGAGGGTCTATGATTCTGTAGTAAAGAATTTTAAGAGGCTTCCCCATTGCACTGATTCCAGTACATGATATCAAGCCTTCATTTTCCACAGTCCATTGGAGTGTGGAAAAGGAGAAGAGCTAGTTAGAAGATGCTTCTGAAAGGCCATGGGCAATAAAGAGGATCCTCATTTAGCCTCATTAACATACAGGACAGGAGCACTTTGGAGAATTATTATTTGCCTGAAGAACTCATAAGGTACTATAAACTCCAGATGAACTGTTTTTGCTAAAGATGGGGTCAAGGTTATATCATTTCAAAGACAGGAACAAAATTACATTAGTTTGTGAGTTCTTCTCTGCCTAAAAGGGACACGAAACATCTGATCAAATTAAATTTTTTTTTTTGATCAGGGTTACAGCTCTTAACAGGTTTCTTCTCCCTCATTTCTGTACATGCCAACAATATCACAATTAATTTGACTTTCACTGTCAGTGCTCTGGGTTTTCCCAAGGATTAAAAAAGGTGGAGGCTATGTAATAAAGTCATGATAGATTGTAGGCAGATGCCACTGTAGGTTCATTCTTAGGGTTCAAACAATGTATTTTAAAAGTGCTATTTTCCTAACAGTAGGGACAGAAGTAGTTAATCCTTGTTCAGAGCTTGAATAAGAATATTTGGATTTAAAAAACAGACCACAAAGTCATGATCTGGCTATATCCATTTCTGCAAAAATAAAAGCAAATAACGTATGAAACCGAACAGTCTCGGGGAAATCGACGGCACCTGGACGGAGCGTCCCGAGTTTTGCCCGACACGCGGGTTACCTGGCAGCTTGAACAAACACGCCGCTGCCAACTTGCCTAGAAAAGAACGAAGGGCGAAGGAAACGCCAGTTCGGCAAGCACAGAGCAAGCTGCTGCCTTTTGGGGGGTCTCGGCGCGGGGGGTTCGGCCGGCGGGGTGGGCGCTGCCGGTGGGCAGGGCCGCCCGGCACCGCTAGATGGCTGCATCCCCTGCCGCATCCCCTGCCGCATCCCCGCGGCTCCCCCCGGCCTTCCCACCCGAAACCTGGATGCAAGGGCTTCCAATTCAAGGGTAGAACAGTGGGTGAAAACTTAGCGGGCAGACACTCATCTGACAAAGATTTCCCCTTCTGGGTCGCCCACCCGCCTCCGCCCCCCTTTTGAAACTACAAACACAACAAATTTCGTAGTTGCGAAAGAAAATATTCTTCATCAGATTTGATGGTTTCTTGGGGCAATGGTATGTGGTGCAATGTTAAAATCTGACAATTAAACAGGCTGAGGTGTAATAATTTGGGGGCGGGGGGTAGCAAACGGGATCCAGTCAACAGCATGACCGTTAAAGAAGGTCTGTTGTTTGTGCATGGTACACGCTTTTCAAGGAAATTTCATGAGGGCTTTAAGGAGGTAATTAAATAGTGCCACTCTTCACTGACAGTTCCCACACTTCAGATAAATTTTCTACAGCTGATTGAGACAAAATAAATTGCATTATGTTATCAATAAAAAACATGCAACAGTGTACTGCTATTACATTCTACTAAATTCTTTACTTGCTCCAGAAATGCAGAGCCCTGAGCTTTTTGTTCTTAATCCAATGACTTTCATGTACTCACTCACTGCTCACAGTACTCATTTAATCGTTTATTGTTGAATGAGATCTTTTTCTTTTCCAAAATCTGTCCCAGAATAGTACAGAGTACGTCTCAAGAGACTTTAAAATGAAGCTTCGCCCACCAAAGGGTCTTTTATGTCAACGGGTAACTAGAGCTGTCAGCCTCTTTTCCCAGACATTTTTCTCCTGCTCTGTGTGTGCACAAGCAGAAGAGAACAGAAAATGCTGTTGGGCACCCTTGAGTGGCCTGGGACAAAACAATGCTGTATTAGCCAGTGCAAAATCACCAGGCTTACATCTTCAGCTATTAGTGTTACAAACCAAAAGGGTATTTTAAAATCTTTTTTACCAATAGTTCAAATGCAAAATACAGAACTGCATAATACCCTCCCAGCTCCATCTCCTCCCTCTCCTCTCCCTGCTAAATACATGAAGGGGGGAGGGGGGGGGCGCTTGATCCCCAGAGCCTCAGATCACAGAACAATTTTTCATCTTTACTGTAATGTATATAATGTTAGCATTACATTTATTTTTATTTTTGCAGAGATGTCTTTATTTTTTTTTTCCCTGAGTGCTTAGTTTTAAACAGCACTTTCTTTATTCAACACACTGTGCAGTGAAAGGTAAGTATTCTTTTCTGCATTTTACATGCTGGCAAATTGAAATGTGCTCTTTTCCACATAGCTTGAAAAAGTGGGTAGGAACCGGTGAGGCCTCCCCCAGCTGTCACCTTTCCATATACCCTGCCTCTTCACCACCCTGCCTTCGCTGCTGGCGGCACTGCCTGCCCACGCTGCCCAGCGACTGCAGCCACACTTGTGAGCACTCAGCTACAGAAATTAGGCCTGGGCTGTCTCAGATTGGGCAATGAAAAGTAGTTAGTAGCCACCTGTGAAAATCCTGGTTTCCATGGCACTCATGGCTGAGAAGGCAACCGTGAAAGGAAGCGAAAAGAGGACTCTGTTGTTTGATGGAGACTCCGATGCCTTAACCCTGAGGCAGGCTTCTCCTTGGCTACTCACCTACTAAGCACTGAAGTTCTTGGGAGGAAAAAAAAGTACATCTGAAGAGATAAATTTTTAAGATCTGCTTCTGTATTGCAAATACATCTCACCTCGGCAAATGGAAGTGCTTGTTTGTTCAAAGACTATGAAATGTTGCATTTTGTGAAATCACCACTTAAGTAGAAGGTGTGAATTCTTCTCATTTATCTTAATGGGACATTAACTGGAAATTTAATTACATGGGAGAGCTAATTATCTGCAGGTTTGCCAAACTGCAGATGGAATCTACTCAACAGAATGAAATCTGAATGCTGAAGCTGATGTGAACACAAGTGCAGTTTAGTGTGGGGAAAATTTGAATTGAAACCCAGTTAAAAGAAGAACTAAATCTCCTCTAACTCCTGACACAGAACCTCAAACGAGGCACCCCTCGTTGCACCGTTCACCCAGCTGTCTCTCCCTCAGTGTTCAGATCTTCGCTGCCCCTAAAAAATGAAATAACAGCTACACTGGCTCAGGTCAAAATACCAAGGAAGATTAAGGACAGAGCAAGGCTATCTGCTACCTCCAAATACACTCTCAGCCTCTTCCTATTTTCAGCTCAGGGAATTTCCTGAGTGTGATGTGGTTTGTCTGTTAGTAACCCTCAAAGGGTCTCTGTTCCAAGTATTTGTCCAGTCTCCCCTTGAACTCCTGATCCACTTCCAGCCTTGTTCTGGCTCCCCTTGGTCTAAAGGTATCCTGCCCCATTTCCTCTAATTGTGCCCCTGCGGGGGCGGGGGTGGGGTGGGGTGGGGCAAGACAAGATTTTTAAAATAAATTGTTTTCAAGTTCTTACTGCTGTCCTGCCCTTCCTAGCATGAGTCTGCAAGTCCAGCTGCAGAGCTCACACTGTGCTTCCTCTTACTGCATGACAGAAAACGCTGTGCATGGCAGAGAGCAGCCTCAGGAAAGCAGCAGGACACTGCATTGCTAGGAGTTAAATACTTCAGACTGGATTTGGATGTCAGAAACTGGGTGTAAATCTGGAGTCACTCCCTGCAGTTCAGAAGCATTATTCTGGATTTACTCAGTCATGGCTGAGTTCAGCATCAGGCTTCTTGTTTTTCAAAATCATCTGGTTTCCAGGCCACAGTGGGGAATGTAACAGCAGGAGCAAAAGGAGAAAAGGGTTATTTTATTAGTAAAATGCATTCCTATTCTAACAGGTATTTCTGCAATGTTGGGATCCCTTCAAGAATTTTGCCTTCTCACACATGTACACACATATAAATGTACACAGAGGTATGGCTGCATAAATATTTCAGCTTGCCCACTAGAAGCTAGTCTGTTTTCGTAGAAATAAACTATGCTGCCCCATTTTTTCACTTCCGTTTTTTTTCTTTATTCTCTGAGATAATTTTGAAGCTCTGACACTGAATATACTCGCAGCTGCATTAAACTGCACACCGGTGGTTAGCAAACCTGGCCAAGTCACAGTGGGTTTTGCTTCCTCATCAGAAAGGATGTTTGCATCCTGGAACTTCTGCAAATTGTGAAGTGCCTACCCCCTCCCCAAAAAGATTCACTCCTAATTACAAGTACTTATCAAAACTATTAAAAGGGGACTGTTTCTGTCTGTTGGCATTTTAGATTTTGAATTTCCTCAGTTCAGTGTGGGAACCAAAAAGTAAGGGGAGGGAAGGTTTTCAAGGGCATTTGCTCCCCGGTATCAAAATGAAACTGTGTAATACAAGGTTCTTCTGCCTCCCGCCCCCCTCCCTGAACCTCCCTCATTCCTGGGTGATGGAGCTGGCTGGAGCTATGGGAGGTCTGAGAGCTCTCACTGGGTTATCTCCATGGCAAATGGCAGGCCATGGTCACCAGCCCACTTCAGAGCCAGGCTGGAGGTTCAAACCCAGAGCTGCCTCAATACCAGGCTATGAGGATGAAACTTAAATGTCGTCCTCTGCTCATAACTGTTTTCCAGCACTTTTCTTACATCCACTCCATTTTTAGGTTCTCTCCAGAGAGTTGGGGTTGTAGGACAGACTTGGCACTCCAGCGGTTCTCAGAGCTATGCCTCTGTAGCATTTATAAAGCGTTTTAAGTCTATTCAAAAAGAGAAAGGTGAGAAGAGAGGATCTGTACAAATCCTAGCCTGTTATTTCTTGGCTCAGTGTTAAAAACTGGTTTGCAGAAAAGCAACTGGAATGTCATCCTAGTAAGCAGCATGGAAAAGAGAAGAAGGTTTATATTCAGTCATTTTAGATTTTATTGTGGTAGTCAAGGCCTGTAACGCACATGTGCATATTAATGCATAATGGGTTAGTTCATAGGACACAGATGGATCTGCCATACCATAGGCTTCTTCTAACACAGCACCACTGTGCTTTGCCTCCTATATCTTCTTCCCCATGGTTACATGGCAATTATGTGTTTTCTTCCCTTGCGGTGACTGTGATGGTATCCTTGATACTAATTTCTGTTGCTCCTAAAGGAACTATACTGGAGACAGTAGCTACTAATTTTCAATGTATTCTGTTTATTTAGGATACTATTAAAAAGATTAGCATAAAAATGTACCCACTATCTGTATTGCAGAACTATGGCTTAAGTTATAGCTAAAGTAAAATACAGGTAAACTTAAATTCTCCCAGTATTGCCTCTTAAAATTATACTGGCTTTCACACTGAAACTGGAGCTAAATCAGATGAGAAAGGATTAAACACTACCTAAATCTAAAATTGTTTCATAACTACAAAACACATAAAACAATGGAAAAACTCTATATGGGAGAGAAGAAAGAGGAAGGCAGTTAAGAAACAGAAGTTTTTTCTTTTACACGATTCTTCAAAGTTATTTCAACTGGGAAATAAATCACATATTATTTTTGTGAATGTGAACACTCTTGTGTACACCAAATGCACATACTATTTCATGTTTGGAATTGAGCATTTCAGAAAGAAAGCAGAAAACAGACCTCCAAACTGTTCACAACCTCCTCATCCCTCCATCCCTTGCAAATGCTACATATTTGTATTTTATGATGGTAAACAGCATGCCTAAGAAGGAAACAACATGGAGTCTTGTCAGATACGCCACACTCCCTCCCCCAGCTCATGGTGAAAAGCGAAGGCTGTGTTCTCTGTGAGGGACTGCCAACACAGAACCTCAGAGCGAACAAGGTCTCTTCAGCAGGTCTGTGAGGCCACAGGCCAGCAGCTCAGGTGGACTGGCTAAAGCGGTGTGGTGATTTGTCATTTTTTTAGCCTGTTACTCCAAGCCATTGTATTATTGTTCTTGAAGAGGAGCAGGGACCTATGGTTTAAGCTCTTAGGGGAGCTATCAGAACTGGGGTGTGGAAGCATCCAATCATGAATGTTGGGCAATGCCAGCTTGGGCCTTCATGGCTACTGCTGAACTTCAAACTCCCTCTGCAGGAATTTGGAGGGGATCAGTAACAGCACAATCCTTTGCGAGCAGGTAACAAACACTATGAGGAGTTTTGAGCTGTAGCCAGTCTTCAGCCTGGTTCACTTGATTTTCCTAGACTGCCTGGCTCAACATAGCATGGCCAGTGGTGAGACATGAGAGGGTACGTACCACTGACTGGTCAGCTGAAACAGGTCAGCTCCTACAGACCACCAAGTCAGTTAAGACAAACTTGAAGGTACAAGCCATTTGTCTTTATTGCTCTGATCTTTTGGATGTATCATACAGGGCAGGCAAGTACTTCCAGTTGATACAAAAGGCTTGCGTGAATCACATGGTGAATGTAAGGTTTGTATTTGATGACCTTGTTAATCTTCTCACACAGTCCTTAAGGAATATCATTCTCAGTCCCTGGGGCAATCTCTTGCTTATGTTCTCAGTGCATGACATTATCAGGATCCACCTTGTCACCTGGTGAGCTCCCTGGCACTGGTGATGAAGCTGACAATACTGTGTTCAAATGAAACAGATTTTAGCAAACTGGTTGCCGCTGCCTGTTTTACATGCGCAGTCACGTTCCCAGTCACCTGTCTTGAGTAGACAGTTTATTTGTAGTCCACCTACAAGTGACAATGTTCTTATCACAGTTATGGTAGATTGGATGTGAACAGTCCATTAAGTAAATATTGATGCTTTGCAAGTATAATTAAGAGAATCATGCTTTTACAGGAGCCAACACCTGTGGGTTTTTTGTCAGACACAGAAAGGTCTGTGATAAAATCTTTTAAGGTATTTAAGTATTTAGGTAATTTTTAGACCTTTAAGGCAGATTTTATGCTCAGTCAGATAGCATGCTTGACAAATAGGTCTCTTTTGACTGCTTGTCTCTTTCTGATATGGGACAATTTCTTCATTATAGAATGATACTTCAGCTATAATAATGGTTGGCCTGCTTGCTTAAAAATAGGAGAATAGGGATTTCATTAATCTCACTGAAAGTGTTTTCTCACATCTGTTCATTGGCTGTAGTAGCTCAAAAGGAGAGCACGAAATTTCAGCCATGTTAAGTATGCATTTCTCTTAAAAACTAATGATACCCCGATAAAACCTCAGTTGTTAGTTCCGCCATTCTGCAGATGACTCTAATGATTATGCAGCCCTGAAAGTGTGCTTCTCCCCAGTTCACATTCATTTGTGTTCAGACTATGTGCAACTTAATGAAATATTGTCTGAACTTTGCATATAGTCTTAATGTACTAAACCAGGCCTTTTAAACCACTTATTTAATATTTCCCTGGAAGACCCTATGTGCAGAAGACATTGTAAATGATAAGTATCTGCATATCCTAACCCCCAAAATGAAATAAATAATTTCCATACTACATTTACAAAGCCTAAGAAGACATCCACACTGCTGGGTTTTTAAGCACCGATGCAGCTGACCAATGTATTACACAGCTGTTGGCATGGATAGTCCTGCTGTGTCCTGTGTCTAGGCACAGACACAGCTGTTAAATTCTGAGCTGTCAGTACAACCACATACATCTTCAGAGGGCTTTGCCACAATGACCACAGATATACACCAGATAGAAGATTCTCTGAGGAAATAAATAATTGCTTGGTTGACAAGGCTTCAAACTATTGACAAGAAGGTGCTTTTCAGCTAGCTCTGAGGACAAAGAGCTGTGTAACTCTCATGAGTTTGATCACATAGGACTGCTTTGGTTTCCTCAGTCCACTGAATTAGCTTGGGAATTTAGAAGAGGTTTTATTTCTGCAGCCTAAAATTTTATCTCATTCAGTCTTTGAACCAAGCTTAACTGTTCATTCGCTTTTCAGTTCAGCAGGCAACTTTTAAAATTATAATGCTGTCTTCTCCTCAGGCTTCATGCTCAACATTCAGATGGTCAGTTGTTGGTTTTTTTTTCTGGTGTGAATACTTTCTTCTCAGGAGATAGAAGTTGAGATGACCCCAAGCAAGCTCACAGAAAGTTTTAAAAGAGTTTATTATGACATCAAGCTTGTGCCAGTCTTGAGAGGTAATATTTGTAGTCCTATTATCTGCAAAAGAAAGACAACTTTCTCACTCTTACTTACAGCAAGTAGTTCAAACATGGAGACTAGACCTCCCCTCAACGGTACATGTCACACCTCAGATTATTAGTAGAGCTTTCATGCTGCATATTGCAGAGGAGCTTGTAAGCAGCGTTGCAGGCTGGTCTCCCAGGTCTACTAACTCAGCTCTCATGCTTTGGCTCCAGAAGCAAAAAAGAGACTGTATCTAAACAAACTGGCAGCATTGGCAGCAGCAGGACTTATTTTTTCTCAGCTGAAATGACTGCTGATCTCCAACCTCCCCTCATTTCCTTTGTCTGGTTTGCAAAATGGTGGCAGGCAGGAGAGGAGGAGGCTCCGCTCTTGGCTGAAGTGGCAGGAGTTAGTCGTTGCTGCTTTGGGAAACCACCCAGCGCAGCCAGCCAGAAACACAGGGCTTGGAGAAGAAAGGCTCACGACAGCCAGCTGTGAGAAGACATTCCTCTCTCCAGAGCTGTTCTCTTCCGTGTCTTTTACCAAAACCACGGATTGTAGAAGTACAGTGCTGTAGAGGGGCACAGCATCAAGCAGATGCAAAAATGTTCCAGGCCTGGAGAGGTTGGGCTGTCTCCCAGCCGTGCCTTCGGCCAGCTACCATGAGCAGATAAGGAGCGGTGTGGATCATGCAAACAAAGAGGCATATGGCAGAAGTCGTCTAAGCTGAAGCAAAATAGCAAACCTGAAATGACCCTGGCCAAGTCGCAGAAAGATGAGGTGGCTGGTGCTTGTTTCAAGCTGGTTGAAAAACATTTTGCTGAGAGTTCAAAGTAACACAAATTCTCAAAAACATTTGGCTGGTTTTGGCTAATGTCTTCTTGACCCAGTGTGGCAATACACCCCCCCCGACAGGAAACGAAACTTCTCCAGGCAGGGAGGAGAGGAAAAAAACCCAAACCCTAAAAGCCGCAGGTTGAAAATTGAACTGACCAATCGAGATGTGCCAGGTACACTGAACTGACCTTTTGGCCAATAGAGATTAAAATGACCACAGATCAGATTTGACAAGGGTATAAACGGGGTCCCGCTGGAGGCCATTTTGGGAAAATCAGTCCTCCTCGGAGCAGCGGGTCTGCAGCTGGGGACTCCCCCTTGGGTTGGGACACCACCCAAGGTAACTCCTGCAGGTTGAGAGCCCTCATCTTTTAGGTGAGTGATGAGCGCATTTTGAGCCATCATTTTAAAACTTAAGAATTCTTAAGTTGGCTGTGTAGTACTAATTCCCCTTACATCATTGAGCCTGTGGTTTACAAATGTTACAGGAGTTCTAACTAACTTTTTACTGAAGAATAAATCTGAGCTTTAACACCTGTTGGATTTGATTGTGCATGTCTCCGTAACACCCAATGAGAAAGAGATTAATGCAAGAAAAATATCTAATCAGCTGGAGTAAATTAGTTTATTAAGATCAATGTGCATCCTTGTGTGATTACAGCTATGCACATGTCTAAATGTTCACAGGAGCAGAGCCTTACAGACTTTGATCCTGCCAATGTATTCACACATACTTAAGTTTACTACAGTGAACAATCCCATGTGGCAAATGGAAAATCTCACCGTGGTATTGTACAAGCCTAACAGTTGGCAAGATCAGGACCTTGGACTCAATGTTTTTTACAACAAAGCGCATTTTTGGCACTAAGGAAATTATAGAATGTAGCCAAATAATCTATCAGATACACAAATCCTGTGTGTTGTAAACCGAAAAGTACTCGGGGAAGGAACTATGTTTTTCCACAGATGAGGTGGAAACATATTAACATATTGTGGGTGCTACCAAAATTCAAATAATAAATAGAGAAAATAACTTGGCATCATTTCTTTATTTGCTGCTTTATGGCTTCATGAGAAACCTAATAAGAATAAAAGAAGAAAGTACGCTTGTTATCATGAATTCTGTGGTTTAATAGTCTTTTATTTACTTAGGTATAGAAAACTTCAAAGCTAACAAACCCATCTATGTTTTCTGGGTGCTTGGTGACATTGGAAAGCTTATATAAATAATGCAGATCTCAGGTTATCCTCACCCTCCAATGCTTACTTCAGCTTGTTGGATAACTAATGAGATCAACAGCAGGCAACACTGCATGTGACAATGGCTCTCGGGAGAAAATTCTCTAATCTACCTGGAGTTGGACTAAAATATCTCATTAATTTCACATGGATCCTCAGAGAGCATCTGTGAGGTACCAACAGTTTGTGGATGACACAACCCTGCTTGCCAGCAGAAGCCTTCCCCTCAGCACTACTCATTTCCTAAGACATACAGTCTCAAATTCTGCATTCTTGACTGAAATAATGGAAACAAAATGCTGTGAACTAAAAAGTTGCACCATAGGTGACCTGAGGATACCCCTGGTGCCTCCTTCCAAGCCAGAATTCATCGGGTCAGCAACTTCTGACTCCTCTGAGCCTATTTGCCTACCTCTATAACCAGCATATTAGCAACAGGGGAACATACCCCTCTGTGACAGTAACTGGCTCCCTTTTGAGGCCCCATTTTACATTGGCATAGCAAAAAGAGGCTTCAGTGTAAGTGAGAGCTAGACCCAGGGAGGAGTAAGAAGCCACACTTGTAGTGTAGAGCTCTTCGAAGCCAGTGAGTTTTGCCATGCTCTGGTTTTAGCAAACCTTTGCAGGACGTGGTCTGTGTGGTTTTGTGACACAAAAGTTTTGTTTTAAGTTTGGGGGGGTTGGGTGAAAGAAGACATTTGGGAAGAAATTGGGTGAAAGATTTATGCGTATTTTTGAAAGCTTCAGGAAGTCTTCACTGAACTGCCTGGTTCCTAAGCCAAAGTAGGATTTCACTGGAATTTTCCAGTAAAATTTCTAAGAGCTTGAATTTTTCCTTTTTTTTTTTTTTTTCTTCCCCCAGAAAAAATGATTTGCAACATTCATATAGTGGGAGGAAGAAAGCAGAGGCTATAAAATACTCTGCTGATAAAAGCAGTATTACTGATAGAAATTTCTATCATCACATTTCTCTTACAAACTTAAGAATATTCTTTGTAGCAATTTCATAGTGTAGCTATCTAAAACTTCTATATTAAGCCCTGGATTCAAGCAGGTATTCATTTTTTGTGACTCTACAGGTACAATTGGTACATTGCTCCTGGCACACTGGCAAGATAGCACACAGGAATTATCTCATTTAACTGTAGATCAATGCCATGGCTGCAACTATAAAATTGTAGGCAAATTGTACAGTAACTACAAGGTTATTATCAATCACTTTTAGCTCTGCAGTGGCGCAGGAAAGAGGACAGATACCATAATAGGCTCTTTGCTGAGTACATGTCATTAATATACTCTCTTTTCTTCCAGAGTCTTGCACATCTCTTGCTCCTGATGGCTACTTTTGTCTTGCTAGTAACAAAAGTAGGGAAATTAATCCAGGTTCAAGTAAATACATCAGGATCAGTGATGCTTTTCTTTTTATAGATGAAAAGGTTTATTTAGTTATTTATTATTTGTTAGAAACTTATCACATGGGCTTTTAATAAAATCAATCAGTATCTTTCTGCTTTCACTTGGTAATTATTAGGTCACAGCCCCAAGTGGAAGACAAAGCAAAACCAAAGGTCTGTAGTGGATTTCCAGTGTAGGCAGGTGTTACTTTACTGAACATGGTAGCATTACAGAGGCATAAAATCAAAAGGCTGGTCAAGCCCCAATACTGTTCCTCAACAACTGATCAGATTTTAACAGGTAATGCGTAGAGGCAGGAATGGAGCCACACAACTTTTTCGCTGCTGCTCATTATCAATGGCTGTAAAGTCATTTAAAGATTTAAAGCAGTAGTACAGAAAAGTAGACTTTACCCTTTGTTAAAATAATCTTTTTTGCCAATCTCAAATATTTCCTTTTAAAATTACCCTTTCAAAAACATTTATTTCAGTCCTTACCAAAATCCTTCATTTCAGGTAGTCATCTGACTTCAGCATTCTCATGGCCATGGTGGAATTTCATGTTCTGGGCCAGGGAAACAGTTGTAACACACATTGTCACAAAAGGGTCTTGAGGATTTTACTCCAGAGAACTGAGTATAGTAGTCACCTGCACCAGGATTTCTTCTTACCTGCCTATATTTCATCTTTCCACCAAAAAGAGAGGAAGAGGAGGGACTTCCAGGAGAGCAAGGTGGCAAATTTATTCCTGCTATCAGTACAAAAGTGGGCATCATTCAAGAAGGGGCTGTCTGGTGATGATCTCCAACTACTGTGGAATAATTTTGCAAAAATAATACTTAATAGTATTTCACAAGGCTATTCTAACACAGAACTTCTCACTAGGCTTTGATGTAGATGTATAGGGACACTTTATATCCTCGTGACAAGTGCGTCCTTCCAAGGACAGCATTAATTCAACCTGAACAACAGTCTGTTGACTTAAAAGCTACTACAGTTGTTGTGAATGCAGCTTGTAGGCTGGTGGTTTGACAAAATTTGTATCTGGGATCTCAGTCTACTTTTCTCCCCCAAAACTGCAGAGAAAAATTCCTGTCCAGAAATTTAGTTCAGGACAAAACAGGTCTGCTAGCCAAGACACGTAGCCACTAACCTGCTGAGTGACTGCAGGCAAGTCATTATCTGCTGTCTGTTCCCTTTGCCATGCGTTCTCCATCTATTTAGAGCATAAGGATTTCTGCTGGGACTGCCACTCACTGTGTGTTTCTGCAGGCCTCAAAGACCCCAAGACTCTCCCTCCACATGGGACTGTGGGTGACACAATGACTGTAAATATCCGTGCAAGGGATCTTTACCATCACAACACTTCCTAGCAGAATTTAATTTCATCCAAATATCCCACCCTTATTTTCCAGTGATTGGCCAAGGCAAGTCCCCAGGTGTGAGAAGCCCTCCAGCTGCCTAGAAACTGAAGCTACATACAGCTGCAATAGTATTAAATACCTCCCCAGGATCCTTATAACCAACAGTATTTTTTTGTTCTCATCTCTTTTCATATTACCCTTATACAGTCCTCTTGTATAGCCAATACTAACATGAAAAATGTGGAAAAAAAAAATCAAGCTTGCCTTAATTCATTTGTCTTGACAAAATAGACACACGGACACACAAATATTTATATATTTATAAAATACACATATTTTGAATATGGAATGCTGGAAACCTTCTAAATGAAGCAGAGGTCTGACATCAGAAAGATTGCACTAAGTTATGGTTAAGGGTGCAAAGATGAGTTGATTTAAATATAGTCTGCCAATAAAGAAAACTGTTTTCTTTTCTGCACATACTATTGAAAGAATCCTGTCTCCAGCAACCAACTTGTCTATCATCAAAAAACAGTGTCCTTGCAGAAGTGTGTTTATCTGAACCCCAATATATTAAAACCTCTGAGAAAACATGAAACTGATTCCTCAAGACGAAGAGTTGCCTTTTGTGAGGGTTCATTATATATCCTGGTCACCATGACAATAATTACCAACCGGCTCACGGTGTTATCTGTGACACTGCAGGGATCTGACTTACACGAAATAGAAAGCAGAATGCAGTACACTATATTCCACTAGGCTGCAATGCAGGTAAGCATTGATTAATATTGAGACTAAATGACAGGCACAGAATCAAATACTAGTAAGCAATAGGGTCAGTTTGTAGTTTCCCCCACTGCCCATAATGACTTTACAGGCCACATAACTTTCCATTTCAGTTACATCAACTGTAACACCAGCCTTAACCTTGATACAGGTTTTTTTTCTGCAGATTTTGCTTTTCAGATGGTAAGCTCTTTCAGCAAGGATAATTTCTTCTTTGCTGGTTGCAAACAAGCCAGCCCTCTCTCACGTTTAGTAGCATTTACGTATGCACATGGCTATCCTGCTGACTCCAAACTAATTTTGTCAGAAGGAAAGGCTAATGTGCAAGAATGGCAGCATCAGAGCTAGACCAGGGCTATGCAGAAGCATGCCTCAGGTACCACTAAGGAAACTACTCCAGCACTTAATGCTGAGGAGAAAACTGACCACTGAAAACAGAATACAGCCTTTACAAAATTACTAACATGAGACTTGAAAAGTAGAAGCACATCAGCTATCTTAATTACATGGTTCCTCTGAAATGAAGTGCCCCATTAATGGTTACATGTCCAGTGTGCAGGTGAGACTATTCACTATTCAGTCAAAAACCCTAGGGTGAAATTCTGTGCTGTGCAACAAAAAACTTACAGCTGAGAAAGAGGGAGCTTTGATGACTTAAAACAGTCTTCTTATCATCCAACTTTTAGCTGCCCCAGGAGCTATAGCTGACATTGACTACTTTTATGCCCTACTACCTTGTTTTTTACCAAGGCCCTTCAGAACAGAGGCAACATTGCAATGAAGTACATGAGGTACCATCCAAGGATGTATTTGTTTAAGTCAGATCTAGTGAAGAAGGCATGCTCAGCAGAGGAGAGACAGGAGATAGGAGAGAGAACAAAATTAAGGAAGTGAAGAGGAGCTGTTCAAATTAACTCATTGCATCTGTCTTAAGTCATAAAAAAGATACAATTTCACCCAAGAGTAAGCCTTCCAAATGGCAATTTATTTTCTAGAAATTATTTAATAACACACCACTACTTGAGTGCCTGGTACTTTACATACAAATAAAAATGGCAAGTCCTTGCACTTCAGTGTTGTCATCTGAATTAGACTTTTGAGACCAAGTCCTCTGTGGGTATAAATTAGCATAGCTCTACCGATGCTGGAGGAATTATTTATGTACCAGAAAGGGAAACACTATGGGGAAAAGACATTTTTTGACTGTAAATGATATGGGAAAAAGACATTTCTTGACTGTAAAACAGCAACCCCGTTCTGATTGTTTTTATTTAAATTATTAATCCTCTGGGCCTTTCAGTGGCTCAATGATTTTACAACATTTGTAGATCTAGAGAATCCTTATATAGATTTAGAAAATGATAGGATCAGACCTTTCAGCTCTCAAGTAGAGGGAACAGAGGGACAAGCCATGCAAAACAAGGGAATTCTATAACCAAGGCTTCTAGGCTGCTTAGGTAAAACTGAAATTCTGGCTTTAAAGGCCATAAATACCAGCAGGGAAAATAGTCATAAAAATTAGATACGCTCACATTTAAAGAAAAAAAATTCCTTAACTATTAATTATTCTCAGAGCCAGTGTATCCTCTGAACTTACAGGTCCCTTGGTGGAGATTGTACATCTTTCCGAAGAGAAGCAACAGCAGTAGAGTAGGCATTAGCACTCTCCTCATGCCACTGGTGTGTGCTGTTAGTATCAACACATGGAATGTAATCTCCTGCCTGAATGCATATCAGTCACAGAAGAGTGGTAAAATATTAATTTTTGCTGTAATGGAATTTAAAGCCTTGTCCAAAAAAAAAAAAAGTGGTACCACTTACAGCCAGAAGGAATCATGCTTCTAAACGCTTAGAGAAGAGCATGTGAGATGCTATCCATCAAGATCACTGGACTCAATGACATGGCTGCATTGAACATTGCCTTGGAGCCAAAGCATTTGTACTTTATTGCAACCGGTTATGATCCCTTCAAACAGAGGGACTACAACGGGGCTATTCATCTTTCAATGATACATTGATGGTCCTTCAAAGGTGATATAATATTGCTTTTTTTCCTTTTTCTTCTCAGGAGACATTAGGTAATGGTACTTTTACCTGCTGACATGCCTGAAGACAGTTCACTTGTGAAAAGCTCCTTGGGAATGTTCGGAAGCTAACAGCTATACTCCCATTTTCTTACTGCTAATTCCTTTTATTTAAAAATACTGCTGATGCATTCTCTCTTCTCAAAAAATATATCCAAATGGGCCCACAAAAGGCAAATAAAAAAAGACATATGTGATGTTAAAAATACAAATTTTAATTATTTAAAGAGAAAAAGATTTGCGGCAGTAGGAGACTAGGTAGTACTCTGAACAGAGGCATAAGCAAGTGCTTCGTCCTCTGGACTTCTACCGAATATGTTTTACTAGGAACATTTTACTCATCAGTCATGATCTGCAAGTTGAATGACAGTGATGTTTTCCCAGACTGATTAATTTATTAAATGAGGATTTTATATCACCCCATTTATTATAAAGTGTAAAACGCAGGCTAAGTGGCTAAAAAACTTTTTTACAGATGAATATTGCAGTTATTATTAGACTAGGCAGAAGTGAATCAAATTCTAATGTGAAAAAATGTGCTTTTTCTGGGTTTGGTTTCTTTCTCCACAGAAGTGTTGTTTGAAACAGTAGAGATGGCATCTTTCCTTAACTGAACATGCTTTTAAACGTAATGCAATGATAGGTGCACAAAAATGCTCTTAGTGGCTGTATATCAGTAGATAATCCTCCCAGATTTGAAAAAAAGTCTTATCCAAGGTTATCTCAGTCTGTAAGCTATGACCATTTCAGGTAAATTAATAGAAAACGCTAACTTACTACGCTTTAGGGGAGGATTCCCAATATGGTGTGGTGTTTTGTAAATCATAATTCTTTATAAATTAAATCTATTCACATACATCTTCCAGATGAAAGAGAAAAGTTAGTGAAATAAAGATCAGAAAGTAACATGAAAGAGAAATAAATTCACTTTATTGCTCCTATTAATGAAAATATGGACCCTGTGCGCTTAGTAGCTGGGGACACATTTATTAAATACTGAAGAAAAAAAGAATTTCAGTATAAAAATGTTCTGTGTATGATTTCTTTTATCTACTATTGAAAATTATCTAGGACAGAAGTTCAATACAGTGAGATGCTTATGTAATAAGCATGAATGAAATGGATTGATAATCTTCAAAAAGAAAAGGAAAGCTCAAAAATTTTGTACTTCTATTGTGCTACATTTGGCAATATCCACTGTGGAAGAAGAGGGAGAGGACCTATTCAGTTATACAACCCTGTATGTGTGGGGCAGAATTTTAACAAATTGTTACAGTTTATTTACTGATGAGGAATGGAAAACCACAATGCATGGATACTCTTTTATTGCTGAAACAGAAGCTGAACAGACACATTGACATGTACAATGTTTCAGTATATAGGAATTAAAATTTATGACAGGAGTACAAACCATACACATTACCAATGTAAATGGATTTTTCAAATGTAAATTCATGTAATTAAAGTTTTCTTTGTCACAAGAAGGGTATTAAAAGCTTATTGGAATTGTTTTTTTAATTCAAGCTGGTATTTCACATCTTCAGCAGAAGTGAAAATGAAGGCTTCAGAAATCCCCATTATTCATCTTGTAAGAAAAGCATGGGCCATGCTATAGTGGTAGACTGTCAAAATAAACAATTTTCATCTTTTCTGACTTATTGTGTGTGCATGTTTGTAGAGGGCAAAGGACACTCTTCATGAATTTCAAGCCTTGAGCCAAAGATTCAACCGCTAAGCAAATACTATCTGTTTTAAATAAGAGTTTGGAAAACAAACAAACAAAAGCCACAGTTGTCACTTGTGAGTGGTCAGTGTTTCTGATCCTTTTGAAACATGCATTTGTCTTCTCATCTATACCCCTAGTTCCTGTTATAAATGCTACAAAAGCAAAGTGGTGGATGAAAACAAGGATCTGTTAGACATCCTACAATCCAGCGTGCCCTTCAATTAATGGCATTGCAAGAGCTGTGGGAACAGGATGACTAGCTTACATTTGAATTCTTACTTTATCTTTTTGTCCGGAAAGAATTGGCATGACATTATTTAGTTTTAAGAAAAACAAATCTGACAAACACAAAATTTTTCCAGCCCTACTGAGTAATTCTGTTACATGCATACTTACGCATTTTCACCAAACACCTCACTTCAGTAGGAATGAGATGTGCACAACAGGAAAGCATGTATCCGCAAACCTTTGTTTTGAGGATCTACTTTTAAATTATGTTTGTGCCTGTTTCTGTGCAGCAGTGAACTTCTTCCTTGATATGCATATGACCAAACTTCCAGACCCCATGAGACTCCTGAACAAGCCTGAGAGACTAAGACACATGCCACATACCTGGGAGAGGCAAAAAGGCAAGACACTAGAGCAGCTTGTAG
The DNA here is from genome assembly GCF_964188355.1 of Buteo buteo. NCBI lineage: Eukaryota > Metazoa > Chordata > Aves > Accipitriformes > Accipitridae > Buteo > Buteo buteo. The sequence goes on from NC_134179.1 coordinate 21,222,091, forward strand.
GCTGGGGATGAAAAGAGTCCTCTGAGAATGTGATTTTTCCTCTACAGGTGGATGTGTTGTAGGTTTCTGGATGACACAGGGACACCTAAGCCTCAGCCTTCCCTGCCAAAGCCCTTCCTTCTGAACCAGGGTTTCACCTCATCCTTCAGACCTTGTGCCCGCACAACCCTGCAGTGTCCAAGTCAGCACAACCATGGCATCAGGGCTTCGCTTGAACTGCTGACAGGCCTCGTGTGTACCAGCAGGCACAATGATGCTTTCCCTACGCAAATGCATGAAACACTATTATGAAAAAAGAGACACCTATGATTCAGTTTGGGTTAATTACTACACCATGGATAGAGTTCAGCTCCAGATCAAGGCACAAAAACGTACATAACTACATGTACCCATCTACGTGCTCCACATGTCCTTGCTCTGACTACAGTCAGGAAACCTCATCAATACAGTTAAAAAGTGATTCAGCTAACCGCAAAGTGTCTACTTAACTCTCTAGATGCTGCTGACAGTACAGGCCATAATGGGAGCTTAAAGACATAGCACACATATGGCCACCTAAGCAAAGATGTCTTTCTCTGGAGCTGGGCTGTCCCAGCCCATTCGTCATTGCAGCATGCTGGCCCAGCTCTGAAGAAACACACGTGCTGTCTTCCTCTCCCCAAACAAATTTTCCAAATTTGCATGTCTTGGAGAAAGTTTCAATTGCATTGAAGCAAATGGAGCTGTATTTCCTTATACCAAGTACTGTGCGTGTCCCGGCAGATCCATCTATCTGAGCACAGGCAGCCTGAGACAGAACATAGGCATCAAAAGGTAGTCACAGCTGAGCAGCTAGACAAACACTAGAGCAGTCGAAAGAGAGCTCGTAGTAAGGGTTTCAGAAAGGAAACCATTTGGCACTGCCCAATGAACGGCATTAGCTAGAAAAACCAAACACTCTGACAGGCATTTTCATATCAGTGCGGAGATTTCTTTGTGGTTACATCTGAATGACACTACATGTTGAGAGAAACCCAAGCACCACATTTTGGTTAGGAGTGCATACAATGTATAAGCATGTAACAAATTTGTAAAGGATTTTTTTAAATCAACAAATTAGTGTTGCAGACTGTCATGATATTACACCTATGCCATACCTGCAATTGGGGTGAAATCTTGCATTTACATTTGAAAATTATAAATACAAATTATATTTGTACATTTGAAAATGTATTTACATTTCAAAAAGTTATGGAAAATGTGATGGCAGTTCTTGGCAATATGTCTTTTGAAATTGTTAGCATAATGTTTTATGCCATTAGGTATCAAATCTCTTTTTGTAATTACATAAGAGATCACAAGCAACAAATAAAGAAAATGTGTTTAGGTGCTCAGGAAAAACAAATTAGTTTCATCTACAGTCCATAGAGATTTTAGAGTCGTATGTTATTGTTATTTTTGAAAGCTGCTGTTTTATTACTCTAAACATATAGCCACAAATTGAAAACATGGATTAAAATGTCTCCTACTTGACCTTTTCACAGATATCCCATGAATATAAACATTAATTTTATGCATTCAACAGCTTCTGAGCAAGTTATATATTGTGAAAAGTATTGTTTGAAATGTTATTCCACCATACAAATTACATAGTTCCATGGCAAATTTTATGGTTTTTTTTTAATGCTAATAGGCACTTTACAAACTATTGCATAACCTCCACAGATTTACACTATGTGAGTGGTTGTACAGGCATATAATGACTTCTGGTCTATGACTGGATGCTCTCTGCACTTTATCAATAAAAGAAATCCTCTTTGATATTAACTCTTCACCCGAAACGAATCTTGACTTTTATTTATTCATTCAGAGATGAGAAATCAGTCAGCTACTCATGCATAAAACTTTGAAAATGAATGCAGAGCAACAAAACCAAAACAAGCCTTTTCCACTTTCTCTTGGAATTTTATTCCTGTTCACATTTGCAGCACTTTCACTCTTAGCCTTTTCATTATTTCTCTCAGACACTGCAATCTCAGTGAAGACTAAGTTGTCTCTGCTTGGCACAAAGCAAAGTAAAAGATAGTGCTGAGCTGCAATGATTGAAGAGAAATAATAGAAGCAAGCATATTGTCTCAGTACGGCTACTAAATTCTGGTATGGGTTGCAGCCTATTCTCCCTTCTGTGCCTCATCTGGTTGAGGCACTGAGGGAGAAAAGATTGCTTACTCTCTTCTTCTCAGTGTGTATATCTGCCGTAGGATCAAGCACACAAACAGTAAGCCTTTACACTCATGCAATGAATTCCATTAAATTAAACTTACACAAGCCTTACAAGATACAGTTCATGTGTACTCTGAAAAATACATATCTTATCTATTGCTGCACATGAGGCTCCAAGGATGGCATATTAATTCATGAAATATTAGATACTCCTAAATTTTGGCTAGGTTTTGGGTGAAAACTGAGAATTAAATAGAATAATTTTACTATTTTTTTTTTCAGTCCCAAAGCCTACTAGATGTTAACAGCATTATTGAATGTGACTACTTGCCTTCTAGCCCCGCTGGACTTGTAGGTCATGTCATGAATAAAAAGCACTTGGGACATAACAAGAAAACGGTCACTGCCAGTACTACAAATACTCAAATGGCTCTGATATCCCAGCACATTGGTGACCTTAAACTGTGTGTTTTGAAGGAGGATGGGGACTGCTTGAAGTTGATATAAATTTGCTTGCCCATCAGTTAATCAATCAGGCACATGCATGTCCAAAATGAGAGCTGTGAAAGGACTTGCCATACTCTTTACACCAGCTGCAACAGCCTTCTATTGGCTACTTTGCCTCTGTTTATTTTCTGCCAAAGCAGACTGGTGATTTTTTCCAACTTCTATTTTCCTCAAAACAAGTTGCATCGAAAATTTCATCTTCAGGTCCCCCTATGATTTCTTGTAGGGAGTGCTTACTATTCATATCTATAAAATTACATATAAATGACAGGTTTCTTTCCTAGTTTATAACCATTTTCTGATCTGTACATTGACCTGATGTTACCAGATTATTTGCTACTTGTCCTGCAAGGCAGTGAAAACAATTTGGGGTCTCCATGTTTGCTGGTATTATACTGGTCATTAGAAAGCTACTTTAAGTTCCCATTTATTGTAACTGTAGCCATATTGGTTTATCAGAGGACAAGAACACTTTCTGGGAATTATCATTTCAGCTGCCCTAGAAAAGTGGTTTCTGTACAAACTTTATTTTTTAAGTTGAGTCTAAGTTATACTTATCCTGTGGCTTCTGTACCCTTAATGAACTGTAGCCTGCATGGAAATACACCACCTCCCTCTGCTACACCCATGGAATGGGGGCCTCCAATATGCAATTTATAGATTTTGCCTACAGAGTCTCTTCTAAATGGCAATTATTTGAGATGCTTTTCCAAGTGCTTTCAGTCTCAGCCTGAATATTTGTCTGCCTTTGTAACCTTCTCTGCTGTTTGTCCTGTCTCTGGCCTTGTTTATAAACATGGTGAGCAGTAAGTTATGGTATGAATTTGGGTCCTTGCTACTAAATGTCTTTGTAAACACTCCTACAGCAAACTGAATTGCCTTGGTTTGAGGCAACTTAATCCTCTCTCAATGCCATGTGAAATATTTAATACTTTCTGCATACTGAGTGACGACAAAAGAGGCCATGCAGAAAACCAAATTAACTGTAAATTCACACCCTAGCACACTTCTTTATGTAGACAAGCCATCTATTTCAGTTAATTCTTTGCAACTAGGCCGTAGTGATGTTATGTGTTTGTGTGGCGCGGGTTTTTTTGGTGGCGGGGGAGGGGCCGCAGGGACGGCTCCTGTGAGAAGCTTCTAGAAGCTCCCCCGGCTCCAAGTCGGACCCGCCTCTGGCCCAGGCCGACCCAATCGGCAACAGTGGGATAGCACCTCTGGGAGAACAGGTTTAAGAAGGGGAACCGGCAGTGAGCGGGGGGATCGGAATGGGAGAGGCACCCCTCTGCAGATCCCGAGGCCGGTGAGGAAGGAGGGGCAGGAGGGGCGCCTGAGGAGGTGGATGTCCCTGCCGCCCGCGGTCAGACGGCAGGATGTGTCCCTGCAGCCCGTGGAGGTCCACGCTGGAGCGGAGGCCCCCCAAGATGGCCGTGACTCCATGGGAAAGCCCGCGCTGGAGCAGCTGGTGACTGAAGATCAGCCCGCGGAAAGGACCCACGCCAGGGAAGTTCGGGAAGAACTGAAGCCCATGGAAAGGACTCACGCCAGGGAAGTTTGTGAGGAACTGCAGCCCGCGGAGAGGACTCACATTGGAGAAGTTCGTGAAGGACTGTCTCCCGTGGGAGGTACCCCACGGTGGAGCAGGGGACAAGTGAGGAGTCCTCCCCCTGAGGAGGAAGGAGCAGCAGAGAACGTGTGATGAACTGACCCCAACCTCCATTCCCCATCCCTCTGTGCCACCAGGGGTAGGAGGTGGAGAGAACCGGGAGTGGAGTTGAGCCAGGAAGGAGGGAGGAGTGGGGGGAAGGGGTTTTAAGATTTGGGGTTTACTTCTCATTATCCTTGTTTTATTTTGATTGGTAGTAACTTAAATTGATTCTGTTTCTTCCCCAAGTTGAGCCTGTCTTTTGCCTGTGACCACAAGTGGTGAGTGATCCCTCCTTGTCCTTATCTCGAACCACAAGTCTGCCTTTATCTTTTCTCCTTGTCCCACCTTGGCCAGGGGACAGGAGGGGGAAGTAAGGGAGTGGCTGCGTGATGCTTTGTTACCGGCTGGGCTTAAACCAGGACATGATGATATACCAGCATCCCTGAGAAAAAGTTTCATTTACTCTTCTTGCTTTCACTTTCACTGTCATGACTCGAGAGCTGGTGTCTAGTCAGTGAGAGAATCTTATTATAGCAATGTCCAAATGTGACACACAGCAAGGATTAAAATGTTATCCAACTTGTACATGCATAAGCAGGCTCCCTGGAAACAGAATTCAGAATGATATTTTCATTTTCAAACCTGTATTTTCCTCCACCTGAGCAGTCAATGGAGCATCTTCGTTTCTAAGTAAGATCCAATTATAATGAGAGCTTGGACTGACAGGAAACATTATTATAACTGAATGAGCTGTCAAATCCGTGATTAATAAGGTTTTTCATTTAGGTTCAACAATAGCAGCATCAGACCACTGGCATATTATTATTCAATAACTCATAACAGTCATAAGAAGTTTTACTTTCAACTTTGGAGCGTAGAGGGAGATCTCACATTTAGATCTTCATATGGGGCAGAAGTGGTTTCAATATTTCATGAGAGGATTTTATCTCTGTGTTTTCTGAAGATGCAAATTAACGAAAAGCCTTATGCAAAATCTAAACCTGCTATTTAAGGACTCAGTTTCTGTTTTCCTCCTAGCTTCCATATTTTTTGCATCAACATTCTTATTGCTTGAACCATGAGAACAGAGAGGGAGTATCAGTAGTGTAGGAGGTTTGTAGCCTGGGTGTCCACATCATCAGACGTTGATGGTATGGAGTATAAGTAGGAGGCAAACCAAGACCTCTATGGTCCATCTCTGTTTAGCAAGGTGCAAAGCAGCAGATAAATAGCAGATATTTCAGGTTAACCACCGTCTAGGTATGTATTTTAAAATCATCGTGTGTGGTTCAAGCAGAGCAGGTTTTTTCTACAGTACACTACTCTTCATTTTTATGTGAGGGACAATAAGGGCAGGATAGTTATGAATTAGGGTATTCACAAGGGGAAAAGAACATATTTAGAAAGAAAAATCCTCCCCCTCAAAAAAGCCTTTTTATAACAAAAATGCAATTCCCTCTACCCTACATAAATTCTGCTTTCCTATCCCATTTCACAGTTTGATAGAAGATAACTGGATATCCCATTTTTCTGTTTCACTAGTTCTCAATTCACTTTCCTAGCCTATGTCCTTAATCCTCTCTTCCATCCAAATGGTGGTGCTGCTCCATCACTGCAAGTAGTATAAATGATTTGGCTGTAAAAAGCTGTGTGCTAGGGCTGACTTCAAAAAATGGCCTCTTAGTCCAGCATTCATTTATACATCGTCAGTTACATCCCACTACTTTTTATCCAAATATGATCTATCAATATAAAAATATATATAACCCATACTGTAGCAGTCTCTTTTCCTCATTTTCTTCCCTTGCTGACACCTTGCATGCTTGCACAAACTAACCTTTGCTGTACAACTTTTAGTTTAATGTTATCATCTGTCAAAGTCCCACAAACTGGGGATGGAGGCATCCTGAGAAACGTTTGAGTTTCCATCCATAACCCTTCATGTCTTGAAACTGCTACCTTCTGTAAGCCAACAGGTGAAGACTGGGATTAAGACACTAGATATACCACAGCAGATGCAGAAGGCAAACACAAAGGCCGATGCCTACTATAAGAATAAACTATGAAGTGGTTAACAAAAAACAAGTTTACAAAGGTGTTAGTGAGCCTCAAAGTTAACACCTTGCCATGCTAAATGGGATTAGTTCACACCTCTCTTCTTGTTTCTTCCTCTTTCAAATATCTGCACTTCAGAATGCAGCTGTTGTAGACAAGTCACCTGCTTTTTGCACCTCTTCTGTAAACTACCATTCAGTTGAAAATTTTGAAGCAAGGTTAAAATGTACTAGTGTCCAGGAATTTAATTGTTGTTGTTATTTTTATGTTGTTACTGTTGTTCCTATGGTGGTAGCCAATGCAAAAAATGCTGCATACATGCAAAAATCATGCTTGTCTCTATAGATATCCTAGATGGGAAAATGAAGCATTGTGTCCCACTTCATAGACAGAAGAGACAGCTACATGAACAAGTTGCCACCAAGTAAATGAGCGTTGATTTACAGCTCATTAACCACTCCATGGCAACCGTCTGTGTGGTTATTGCTCCAGAGTGAATGTGAGGTAGCTCTGACCCTTACTGAAAGTGAGGCAATGTATCTTGCATTTCCCTGAGATTTAAGCATCCATATAAAGTAACTAATGAGCTGTAAATCCACACTCTTTCTTTACACATGTCAGTTTCTTTGGGTATCTTGAGGCAATGATATTTATGCAATTTATCTGGTGTCACTGAAGCAACATGTGACAGAAGTGGGAATGTAAACCAGACCTACTGAGCTCCTGCAACCCCCACTCCTCGCATGGCCAGAATTTTCTTGAAGAGCTGTTGTTCAATTGCTTGGCACGTCTCCCTTCAAATGAAAGCAATTCACAGGCAAACTCAGCCACTCTTTTCCTCATTAATACTGCAAAGCATGCATATAACTCTGATGCAAAACAGATGGATCGGTAAAAGTAGCTTCCAGATACAGTTTCTTCATTTCACACATAAGATACTATTTACTTTCTCAAAGACTCTTAAATTTAAACTTTAAAAGAAAGTGATGCTTTGGGAATAGCTTTCTCCTGTTTTATTAATCAGATTTCAACTCTACCTAATCTAGGGTCCAAATTAGTGCAGTTTAAGCAGTCTTTAGCCACTGTATTGTCCATTGGGGTGGTGCATGGCGTGCCACAAACTAGCAAAGAAGCTTCTTTCTTTTCCTTTTTTCTCCAGTGACTCCTATCAAGTGATACTCTACTAAGACTCCATTACACTAGTTCAGGTGGACCATTGATACAAACCACTGCCTACAGTAATTGCAAGCCTGGGATTATTGTTCTGATTTTTCAATACCCTGTGCCTCCTCAAACTCCTTGTTACTTTCTATTAAAAAAAGGAAAGAGAAAAAGAAACCCATGGAGGGGGAAATCTGAACCACAGCATCACAACATATTGCCATTTAAAATATTTGCTGGTAAAATTATTTCATGTCCTGAGGTAGAACAAGAACATAATGCTGTTAAATACCTTGACAAAGTTCAGTGTAAATTATACACCTCTATCCATAAAGAAGGGAAATTAATTTTCTCAATACAGACATTAAATACATTGGTTTTCAGCTCTTAAAAGCTCCCTCATATAATAATTGATAAACCTCACTATTTGTTTTATTATCAACATGCTTTTTATGTCATGTGTATGCACTAACACATTCAAAAAGAAGAGGGAAAGCCCAGGACTTGGACCATCTTCACAAATTTTAATGGATTTGATGAGTCTCTCCACAGCACTCTCTGTTTCCTGATAATCACTCAATTCCTCATTGCAGGGACTCTCTGGAAAATGTGAGTTGTACCTACAGGTCCTTTGGGATTTGACCCTGCTGTCATACTAACAGCAACTTTCTCATTTCATTTCACGGGGCGATATATTTCGAAGCATAATACCAACCTTGTGGGATGCTTCCAGTTCTGGGATGCCCAGCTCTGATAGTACTGCAAAAGCTTGAATTTCATGAAGGAAGGCGTAATGCAAATGGGAAATGTCAGTGCTTTCTTTTACATTGACCACATACAACACTTTAGTGACTCTGATGAGCATCATTCTTTTCTTTTTTTTTCTTTTTTAATGGAGGCTACGTCAACACTAGTTGATTAAACCATGCCTGTAAACATCCCTAAGCTCAGTTTCAACCTGTGCCAACTAGTGCTTTCCCAAACCGGACTGGAGCATGATCTGGGAGTTAAAGTACCCCAAGGGCCACTCCCAGTACGCAGTTTGCAAGCAGCCCCACAAATTTGAAGACCGAAAGAGTTCCTAGCAGAGACATCAGCCACCTCATGCCAGTTGGCCTTCAGAGCCCAGTAAAGTCCCTGAAGGTGTTTAAGCAGGGATGGAATCAGAGAGCCTGGCAGCTGCCTGGAGTTCCAGCAGCTGGCTCTGCAGGAGCTGCCCAGCAGGTCGCTGCCACTGCTGCAGGCGGACATTGCAGGAGTACAGGGACTGTGTTTCCTGCTGCAAATTCATTGTGGTGTAGATTGTCTCGGGCCAGTTTAAACTGGAAAACTCTTTGGTGACTTCCGAACAGACCAAAATACAGGCCATAATAGGTAGCACTTCAATAACCAGCTATCCACAAACTTAGTTTTCCAACATTCTTGCCATGAGGAGAAGGGCAAACGATAGAGTGCAGCCTGGAAAAGAGGTTCACAGGAAGTCAGGCTGCTTGGAACCCCAGCTGAAAAAAAAAACATTTCAGATTCCCCCACCCCAATTATATTTTTGGAGGGTTATTCTGCTGCAGTGTTTCCTAGAATTTTAGATTTATTTTTCTACTTTTTTCTCCTGCTTTATAATCATAAATAATTATGTGATTTGTTATGTTACATGTTTTGTTATGTTATGCACTTTCTGCAAGAGAGAAAAAAATGTGCCAGCCAATTCTCCCTTTACTGACATCAATGGCTTTTGGCTCAAATGCTCCATGCAGGATTTTCCTTCTTCTTATCAAGGGTTCCATATTTTCATGTGGTCCAATTTTTTATTTCTTCTGGGCATCCTTTTTATTTTGATATTTCTTTTCTCTTTGTTCTCCAAGTAATTCATTTTTAGCTCTAAATTAAGCAATTTGCTTTTAACCAGTTGGCATTTTCATCAGTCAGCGTATCCAAATGTTCATCTGTACCTTCCTTAATTTCATGTACTGTATCAGCATTTCCTGTAGCAGTAATGGCTTTCTGCAACGAGACTTACACCTCAGATTGCCCTGCTAGTTTTTCAGGCAATTATCTATTGCCTGTCCTTCTGGCAGGCACATTGCTATCTTCCCCACTGTATTTTCATTTTGAGAGTAACATCAATCCACAGTAAGTGCCTGCTACAGACTTGATGCTTCTCTGTGGAAATTTTAAGCTTTTAGTATTGTTTAAAAGAGAAAGAGGTCTTAATGCCAACTCTCCATACTGAGAATATCAGGAAAACTCCAGTCATTTATTAGCTGGGGCTTTAGCATTTCCTGCTCTTCTAACTCCTTCCTGTTGGTACATACAGAGTCCATAGGGTACCTGGCAGTCCTGGTCCCCCATCATCCAGATGCGAGTGCTTCTCCAGCCAGCATTTCTTGGTTTCTTTTGCAGAAAAACCTGGGACATGTGGTGGGATGGCATACATGCAGGCTTCAGCTCAGCATGGTATCAGGATGCATATAGCATTCCCAGAAAATGGTCATGGCCCCCAGATATGGACATAGCCATAAGGATCTCTGCAACAGAGCAGCAATATAAAGTCCTTCAGCTCGGACTGTCCAATCTACAAGAGAATTAAATGGCTTGACACTTGTCAGCACCTACAGCCTGCTCCAGTTTTGCTCCTACGAACCTAGCTGAAGACCAATGCTCTGCTGAGGTTTGGAAGAGGTGCTGCTGGGGGAAGAGATGAAAACCCATCTGTGACTTGGGATGTCCCTGCAGCTCCTACCCGATAATGCCTGTGGCCTTGGGTTCAACTCACTGCATGAGAGAAGAGCAAGTGGGTGAGATGTGTTGGGAAGAAGACAAACCTGTCTGAAATCAGTAGAGAGGACTGGGGAACCATGGTCCTATAAGTTGTGGGGGCTGAAGGGCACAAGACAAGTGCAGTGTTTGGGGGCCTAAGGTGCCTGGGTCTGGGTGAAATCAGGCACATGTGGCACAAGGATGGGTATTAGGAGGGAACAGACCCTGTGGCACAGTGTGGATGTAGTGCTTGGAGGATTGAGAAGCTGCAGCGCAAGGAGTTGGGGATTTGGGGCCTGACTCACTGGGTAGGGACGGGATTTTGAGAGACTTCAAGAACTTGGCCATAATGACAACATGTGGTGGTCATTAATATGTAGGGCCTGTGCTTCCAGCCTTCCCATGCTATTTATTAGGGACTTACAAAGCTATGGGAAAGCAACAGGGAACAACAGTACATGAGATGTGGGGATGGAGGGGGAGAGAGGGGGTGAAAGGTTAGACTCCAGGAAGAGGGAAGCCTCCTCTTCAGTGGGGACAGAGAAAAAAAGAGAGGAAGAGGAAGAACAGCTGCAGCCTCAGCAGCTACAATGCTGCACCAGTCAGAGAGAAAATCTCTTATATTTGCATATGCATATTTTTGCATCTCCTAATGAACCACACTTTCCTCCCTCATTTCCAGTGCCAAAAGATTATTAATTCCTGAAGTCTGTTCTTACCTATTCCTTTCTGGCTGTCCTGCATGCATTTTGTAATATGTATTTGTTTAGGAAGGTTAGTTTCTTGCTACACAGCAGAAATATTTGTGTTAAATCTACTCTATAAAGGCTCTAAAAATGTGAAAAATGCTCTGGAAGCAGAAAAGAAATAGTTAGGAGGAAGGAAAGGAGGCACTGCAAGAAAACTCATTTGCTGCAGCTTATGTCTTATCAATTTAATTCCAGATAAGTCTTCATTTTGCTGTGAAGACAGATGCGATAAATATGTTAATGGCAGATTTTGATAGTTCAGTTTGTAGAACTGCAAAGCCAGATGGAAGTGATAATTTTTCTTTCATTTTAATTTTGAAATAAAAAGCAAGAAAGCAAGAAAGTTCCTGATATCGTAACACTGTAATGACTTTTTGAAGGATAATGGACCTTAGCACAGAATGACGATTAACTATCATGCCCTGATACTTACTATTTTATTAAATTCCAGTTTCCCTGGCTGGAATTCTCTCAGCTTTCTTACCAGAGCCAAGCAGATTACTGCCTGTGACTGACTTTTCCAGTTCCACATTTGTAAAGATATTGAGCAGCAATCCTAACTTGAAGCTGGTGAGTATTTTACGGATACTACTGTTGCCCAGGCTAGATACATGCCTAAGCCAACCACTGAAAATAGCCTTGGATGTAGCTAACCTCTCTTACTGTTTATCAGGAGCCAAATACTGTCTTTCTAAATTTCCTTTAGCAGTGCATTTAGTGACCTTGGGGTATTACGAGCATCAGGACTAAACTGTGGCCTTCCATGCCTTGATTACAGTTCCCCAAGTATTAACATGCACCTAGCAATATTTGGTGTGGGCTCTTCTTTGATTGTTTCCATTTAAAACAAAGCCATTGAGGGACATATATTAACACCTTCTTAAATCTGTAGGATATTTACTGCCAGAACTGTGTTGGCGATTTCTTTCAATCTGTTAATCACATAGTACTGGGTCAGTCTCTCAGCTGAACAGGTAATTCTGATAGGCAAAAAGAAAACTAGAAAACTTTTGCTGCTTGAATCCCCTTGAAGGGGAGGAAACTGTAGGTAGGAGGTAAAAAGCCTGAGGAAATTTTAGGAAACAATTTTTGAGCCTTTTCTGTTCAGGGTCCCACCCAAAATATTACTCTGGAATTACTAAGTGAAAACTTGGTTTGTTATATTTACCATGGTATTTCTAACTGTGAAAAGAACAAGCACATCTGGCTTGTTCTTTTTAAATTAATTTTAATTTCAAGAAGATGAGGTCCTGACTGGTTCCTCTCATGGGAACTTCTCTCCAGAAACAACTTGGCAAGAGAGTGAGGTGCTCCATTCTCAAATCAGTAGCAGTAACTGCAGGGTTTTATTAGGTCATTCTCATTTTCTAGCTAAGCTTACAAATCAGAAACTGAATGGCATAAACTATTTAATTCAACATGGCAGTTAGAGCTCCCTGAGGACTTTATTCCAATGAATCCAGTGAGGAAAACATGGATTTCTTGTGAATGACTGCTTGTATCCCAAGTTTTACCATTAGACAAAGGGTACAATTGTTGTTTGACTGTCCTCAGCTGGGGGTGCAAAGTCAGTAGGGTTTGTGGGTAGAGATGATACTAGTTATTAGATAGATATCTGATATTGATATTAGAGAGAGATATCTGAAATATAAGATTAATTTCATCATTCAATACATGTTATTTCATTTCATGTGTTTACTTTGCATGTATTTTCTTGGGATTTTTCTTTCTTTATTCAGTTAACAACTAATACGAAATTGCAAACATATGTGGTCTGGATGTTTCTTATCCAAACAAAATGATCAGATGAGAGGGAAAGGGAAAGTCTACACTGCGCTGTGGAGAGGAGAGGGAAGATCCCCAGGCTCTGGAAGTGAAAGCTCTGTCAGCAGGAGCCAAGCCAACTTAATTAGCCCTGTGAAGAGACTGAGCAGAGTGCTTGGTTAATGCAGCTATATTTTGTTTGAGAATCCATCTGTTGTCCCTGGACTTTGCTGAACTGTGCAAACATCCATGTCTCTACAGCATTGCACCTTGCACGCAAGCGGAGCCAGTCCTTGCACTCATCTGAGGTTTCCAGTCCATGCTTGCTGCTAATCTCATACAATTCAGTGACTAACATGACCAAAAGTACACAGTGAAACATACAGTCCTGCTCCTGGCCCTAGTGTTCCCTTACCAAGGTCAGAGAACAGCAGGCAGAGACAGCTGGAGCCCCTCTGCCCTCACAGCCTTGCTGTGAGCTAAGAGGCAATCAAAGCAAGCTGTAGCTAGAGGTGACCCATCCTTGCAGAGCATCCTCAGGTATTGGCATAAAACAGCCGGATCTTAGTCCTCTGTGGACTCGTGCAGCAGCAGCATTTAATCCTGGAGCACCAAGCACAAGCAGAGCTTCCCAACTGGTGGGCAAGGAAGCCATTCACCACCCTCCAGCAAGCAGCCAGAGCTCCCTAAACATCAGGCAGGGAGCTGCCTGCAGGAGCACCATGGCAATTCATGCAGCACTAAAGCTTATTCCAGGCTGCCACCTTGTCAGGCTTAAGTTCAGCTCATTAGGATGTTCGTCTGTTATTTATGCAAATAAGTCTATGCATAGCCACAAAATATGCAAAGCGGGCCATTTATCAGTTTGGCACAATTTCCAACTTTCTGAACCCTCAGGGATCCCTGATACATGTAGAAGAAAATGCACTCTCCCCTATTGCTACGGCTGGCAGAGAGGCCAAGGCAAAGCCTATCTGCTACCATCCATGTCCTCTCAGAGGATTCATGGTGCTCGGGATAGAAAAGATAATGCATTCTGTGTGACTTTAAATCTATTACGTTACAGCTCAGGATGTTTAATCTTATGAATAAGGGATCTCTATTTGTTTCACCTTTCCAGGGAAGGAGATTTACAAATCTGCGTAACTCTAAGCATTCTGATTGCGGTTTATTATTTGTTGTCGTGGTTTAAGCCCAGCTGGTAACAAAGCATCACGCAGCTGCTTGCTTGCTCACTCCCCACCCACCCCCATCCCCAGCCATGGTGGGATGAGGAGAAAAGATAAAGGCAGACTTGTGGTTCGAGATAAGGACAAGGAGGGATCACTCACCACTTGTGGTCACAGGCAAAAGACAGGCTCAACTTGGGGAAGAAACAGAATCAATTTAAGTTACTACCAATCAAATCAAAACAAGGATAATAAGAAGTAAACCCCAAATCTTAAAACCCCTTCCCCCCACCCCTCCCTCCTTCCTGGCTCAACTCCACTCCCAGTTCTCTCCACCTCCTCCCCCTGGCGGCACAGAGGGACGGGGAATGGAGGTTGGGGTCAGCTCGCCACACCTTGTCTCTGCTGGTCCTTCCTCCTCGGGGGGAGGACTCCTCACTTGTCCCCTGCTCCACCATGGGGTCCCTCCCACAGGAGACAGTCCCAACTGCTCCAGCGTGGGCTTTCCCATGGAGTCATGGCCATCTTGGGGGGCCTCCGCTCCAGCGTGGACCTCCACGGGCTGCAGGGACACATCCTGCCGTCTGACCGCGGGCGGCAGGGACATCCACCTCCTCAGGCGCCCCTCCTGCCCCTCCTTCCTCACTGGCCTCGGGATCTGCAGAGGGGTGCCTCTCCCATTCCGATCCCCCCGCTCACTGCCGGTTCCCCTTCTTAAACCTGTTCTCCCAGAGGTGCTATCCCACTGTTGCCAATTGGGTCGGCCTGGGCCAGAGGCGGGTCCGACTTGGAGCCGGGGGAGCTTCTAGAAGCTTCTCACAGGAGCCGTCCCTGCGGCCCCTCCCCCGCCACCAAAAAAACCCGCGCCACACAAACACATAACTTTTGTTTATAACAGGCATGTGACAAAAAAAAGGTCTTCTGGAACAGTCTGCTTAAATGTGCTTCTTTGCCTGGACAGCTGCAGTCTAAGGTCACTCTCACTCATGAATGTGCAAAGGAACCTCAGCCCATCCCTCTCCTGCCCTTATCACTCTCTTCTCACTTCAGGAAAATATTATCTTCTGCACAAGTCTAGTTTAGACTCAGCATCTACCTGTTGCTCTCCACACTCAGCCATTAGTAACTGCAGGAGGTCTGAGTCCTCCTGACAAGGGGTACAGGTCTACCAGAAACACACCTTAGGGAATTCTTCCCCAGTTCTCTACCCCGGGCCAGTACCAGCCTGACGACTTGTCTGTTAGCTCCAGGGAACAGTTTCTTGTGTATCCTCCCTAGCCTAACAGGATGGCTTATTTAAGCTGCTACAAGGTTTGCTGTACAAACTGGCGGAAAAGAAGTTTCCGTAGTACAAGACAGAAGAAAATGATGCAGCTTTTTGCTGTGTTACCCTTATCTGAGGAACCCACCTTACCCATGGACTTCTCCTATGGGCTGTTGTAACCATCGCCCAGGACCTATGTGGAGCTGTGGATATGCATGTGGTCTTGGAATTGGCACTGAGGGGAGGAACGCTTCCAGCAGGTAAGGAGAGGTACCCACAAAGGCTCCCCTTCCAGGGTGGCTACAATTGGATCTTAATTTGATAGCAACACAAAAAATTAACTTTCCCTGAACATCCCAAAATACAATTCCATGAGTTACGTTGCATCTAAAGTGCAGCACAATCACAATGCAGAGACCTGAAAGTATTTCCAATGTTTTTTCCTTCTTCCCCTGTATGGAATTTGTATTTGCACATGAAGAAAACTGCAACATAAGTAAAGTACCTCCTGGACAGTCTCTCTCATTAAAGTCCATCAAGGCGGCCTGCCTTTGATTCTTTCAATATATGAAAGAAAATGGTGGTGGGTTGACCCCAGCTGGCAGCTAAGCACCCACCCAAGTGCTCGCTCACCCCCCCCTGAATCAGGATGATGTTCTCATCAGGAGAGAGAATAGCAAGAGCAAAAGCAAGAAAACTCATGAGCTGAGATAAAGACAGTTTAATAAATGAAGGAAAGAGGGAAAAAACCCCAGTGATGCAAAGGCAGTCACTCACCACCTCCCACAAGCAGACTGACAGCCAGCCAGTCTCTGAGCTATGGCTACCTTCCCAGACCAACCACCCCCTCAGTTTTTATTGCTGAGTGTGGCATTATATGTTACAGAACATCCCTTTGGTCAGTTGGGGTCAGCTGTCCCAGCTGTTTCCCCTCCCAACCTCTTGCCCACCCCCAGCCTACTTGTTGGGGGGGGGGGGGCAGCCTGGGAAAGAAAGAAGGCCTTAACACTATGGGTGCACTGCTGTGCAATAGCCAAAACACTGTTGTGTTATCAACTCTCTTTTAGTCACAGATCCAAAACACAATGTCTTACAGGCTGCTGTGAAGAAAATTAACTCCATCTCAGCCAGACCCAACACACAAATTAATGAACAGATGCATTGCCTTAGGTTAACCAGGAAGAAAATTGTCCTAGAAGGGGCACTTCTTTCTTAACATCAAGTGTTATTCTAAAATGGCTGGCCTTTTTCTTCCAAATCTATCTGCCACTTGGGTAAGTGCAAAAACATGCAGTCAAAAATATCTATACAACCTGACTTTCTGTGAATTTAATTCTGCCATTTCCAGCTGAGCAAAATTATCTTTACATCATGAAAACATATGCTTCCCCTTAATAAATATTTAAATACAGCCACTTCAAATCTTTTGCATTGGTGCAGTAAAGGATTATCCATGCAAAATTATACAGCCAAGCTTTCTGCTGTGAGTCAGCGTGGTTCCGTTGTTTTTCATGGATCAATTAACACACACTGGAGATTTTAGCCATTGGTGTCTATAATGGCTAATTTGCCTATTACAGGGAACTGAGCGCCATCTGTGTACATGCCATAAGGATACACCAGAGAAATGGAGACTGTAAACCAACAGAACATGACCTATGATTGTAAGAGACTCAAAGACAAGGTGTGATAGCTTACCTTTGGAGCCTGTAGTACATCAGACACATCTTGCTTAGGTACTGCAAAAACAGGTTTTGGTGCAAGTGTTGGCTTTTTGGGAGGCCTTGGTGGTGGATGAAGGGTTTGGTTTTCATATCTTCGCACCATATAGTATTGCTCTTCGCTGATCTCTTCCACTGTTGTCTTAGTCACAGGTGGTACAACTGTCTGGCCATCTTTGCTGAGCAAATGGACTGACATGTTTAGGCGATACACAGGAATCTCCCAGCTCTCCATTGGACTGCTAGCACTACTGATCAGCAAATAGGAGTCTGTGATTTCTTCTTCAAACTGCAGACCAGGCACAGCAGCCAAGACATCTTCCTCAATGGAAAGGTCCCTCACGGACACTTTGACATTAAAAGGCAGACGGAATTCTTTGCAAATCTCAGAAAGCTGGTACTGTTTCTTGTCATGAATCACTTCCACAAAGCCACCTTCCATATACATAGGGAGGAGCACTTTCTTATATGTATCACTTAGTATTTGTTCACAAGCTAAAACGTCTATGAGTTTCTTTCTTCCCTCGTACAGAACTTCACTAGTCTGGCATTGCTGAACTAGAAATTGATCTCCAACCGAAACAGAAAAAAGCTCTTTATGAGGGGAATCAAAGGCTTTAGTTGCTACAACATGAAGTTGTTCTTTTTCACTTCTTGCTATCTCTAAGTCATAGGCAGTTGGAAACTCCCGAGGTCGTCTCTTGAACTTTCCTTTGTAGCTCATAGGGATTAAAAAATGTCTTTTAGGGGAATCACTTCTGATCTCAGAGGCTAGGACTCGTGTTGCCTGGTACTTTTTGTAGATGATGATCTCTTTTCCTGTATACAATAAGTTATAAGGTTTTTGGCTTCCTGAAGGTCCTTCCATTATCTCAGCAATCATGGGAAATTCCTTGCTTGTTCTCTCAAATACATCTTCCAAAGAGAGTGGCTGAAGGAAAGAGCTAATATCATAACAGTCTGTTATATCCTTGACTTCGACATCTAGATCTGAGAGGATATGAACTATGTCCTTTCGAACTGAAAAGAAAATGAAATATATTGATTTTTGTTTTCAAACCGACATTGAAATAAAATATACATGTCTTGTTGGCCAGATGCTAAAAGTACCTCCTCTGAGGTGTGCACCTCCATGTGTTAACATGCACAACTAATAGCACCAGTCAAAGTCTAACTGTTTTAATTTGAGATATATGGCTATCAGATATGCAGGAGACCTCACAAAGGAAGAGAGAAACAAGAAGAGATGAGAATAAGGTGTGCAAGTGAACAAAAGTTTAAGAAAAAGGAAGGGAATCTAGTTCACTGTCTTTCTCACAGCACCTCCAAGTTTAATCAGCTGTTTGTCTTATCAAACTCTTTTTCTTGAGTACAAGATGTATTTCTATGTTTTAATTCATAGTAACTTATGGTTTCTCCAAAGGCATGGGTGGGGGAACATTTTTAATAAATAAATAAATAGCATTTGAACCCATTACACATGTTTCTCCCACAGCCTAGGAGAAATAAGATGTTTTGATAGTTATAAGAATAATGCAAACATCTATAATTATTAGAAAATAATATCACTTTAAAAAAAAGGAAAAACCTTTGTATAACAAAGTCTAAGCTTATTGTTAACGAATGAAATTTCTCTTATAATGTGGAATTCTTGCATCTTTTTCTTTGTCATCTGGTTTTACTCACTATCAGAATGGAGCCATTGCATTTAACAGTCTGACAGGGACCAACAACTCTTTTATAACAACTGAACTTGCAAAATTTTGGATGTAAAACTTCAAGCACAAAGCTGACTATGCAATTAAGGCTTGTTTAAGAATTTGGCTCCAGATCAGTGACACCACAGATCACTGACCAGGGCAGTAAAATTTAACAAGCAAATATTTAATGACTCTCTTCAGTAAGACTTATTCAGCATAGACCTGCACACAAGGATAGTATATCCTGGATTCACACTTCCTTGTAGCAGGATATACCAATATTTTATACATAAAGATTGGTGTCAGATGTATTTTATATGGCAGAGTTTTATGACATTGATTCAGGATCTGTTTATCCCAAGTCTGCTTTTGTCACATTGACACCTTCAGGTGACAAACATCCTAAGCACCACAAGGGAAAGTCAATGAAGGAGGAATAACTAGTGAAAATGGAAGTTTCCTATGAGTGTTTAGGGGAGTTCCACACACATAATTTGTTCATTATTAAGAATGAGAAGTATTGAGGATTCCTGCCCACAGCTTGTGAAAATGTAATCTGCTATCCCTCTTATCAGGAATCTTTTTTATTGAATTGTGGATAGTATTTCTCATACTTTATCTTGTATCTATTTATAGTTCTTCTAAAAATGGTGAAAATCCATTTTTCATGGTCCACAAGAAAGTAAGTAGTTCATCACGTACCATGAAGCCTACTTTTCAAGTTTGTATTAAATAGTTATTGAGGACATATTTAATGCTTCTTAAATGTTGAACACACTATGAAACATAAATGGCCATGAAATAAAATCAACAAATACAACTCTCCCTGGAATACCTGATTGGAAGACAAGTGAATACCAAACATTTCTGAATCTTCGGAAAGCTTTTTAGAAACATTAAATTCTTATTGATTGTGCACATATATCTAAGTGGGTATAGGAAGCCCTATATTCACACCTAAGTGAATCCAGCTTTAGGAGGTGGGCTAGATTCCTGAATCTAGCTAGAGTTGTAGAAAATGAAGTATTTTATCTTGTGAAGATACACTTTCCAAACTCACACATTAAATTACGTAGCAAGCACATCTGAATGTCTCATGATAAGCACTTAGCAACTATAGTGTATTGTGCTAACGGTCTCTGCCCACTTTTCTTTCTTTCTCTTTTATCCATTTACTTACATCATTCATCAGAGAAAGCTCAATTATGAAAAGATTTCTTGCTTAATAGCCTCATGAATAACATATTTCTGCTAGGATTTCATTTCTATGGAG
Source organism: Buteo buteo (assembly GCF_964188355.1). Taxonomy (NCBI): domain Eukaryota; kingdom Metazoa; phylum Chordata; class Aves; order Accipitriformes; family Accipitridae; genus Buteo; species Buteo buteo. The sequence goes on from NC_134179.1 coordinate 21,242,061, forward strand.
CTGACTGATTTGCTTCTAGTAAATGCCACAGACAGCAAAACCTTCCCAAAAGCTAAGCTCCTATCCTGCAAACTTTAACAGGATAGGTGCATCAACAACTAGAATTGCAGCAAGTTTCCATCTACTGCCTGGGCTGTCCTCAAGCAAGGTCAAACATTTTAGCTTAAGCTGTTTTTTTGCTTAGGTAGGTATCTCAGTTCAGAGAGGGTATGCTATGCATGCACACATAGGTCATTACTGCAGCTCGGCTATTCAAGTCACCATAACTCAGGAGAATTTCACTGTGTGCTTATACCCTTGCACACCTTGTAATTTTATTCCTGTGACTAATTTCACTAACACGTTTGAAGTAAGGCACAGATAAAGACATAGGTAAGAACAGAACCCAGCAGTTTCAATGTTTTGGTGGAACAACTAGAATAGTGATAATGTGCCATGGAAAAAATATATATTTTTTTTTAATAAAAACTTGTAACACAAATTACAGCTTTTAAGGATATTGGGTTTTCTAATATCTTCCTGTTTCCTCAAACCTAGAGGTTTCAGAAATTGTCCACGAGTCTTTTCTGTTTACATTCTATTGATATTTGTTTCTGCAATAGAGTAAAATAATATGGTTTTACTTCCTGCGGCATCCTCATTCTGAAAAATAAATGGTAGTTGAATGTGTTACGACATGTAGGTCTATACTTTTTTTCTACCTCCTAGCTATAGCCATAAATGATCAAGTGGCTTCTTCATGGCCAAAGTCTGAAACACAAAGAAAGAGAATCTGAGAACCGAACAGAATTCCTAAGCTCCACTTTTTCATTATGCAATATATTTTCTTTGAAACAATGATTTAATTGTGGTGATCAAAAAAATGGCAACAGAAAGAAAAGCAAGGTAACTACCTGAATTAGCAGCAGATAGAGGAATAAAAAGGACAATATTATTTTTATCTTTATTCATCTTGAAACTAGCATCAATGGCAAATATGGGTCAGGAATTCTTGACCAAACTGAATCCTTTCTGCCTATTTTAAGCAAATTTTGTGTATTTAAGGATACTTTGCTATACCAAGATGACAGAACATTGGCTTTGATTCCTACTTACATTTCATTACTGCCTGCACTTCATAGACAGGCGTCAGAATCAAGCAGCCATCAAAATTCTCAGGGAGTGGATTAGAGGAGTCCCACATATGTAAAGTATTGGAAAGTTTGACAATCCGGTTTCTGCACTTAGGGATTTTCCATTCTGCAATCTCTTTTAGGGTGTATATCTGGTCATCTTCACACTCGTAGAATTTTCCTTCTTGTGAAAAGGGCAACGTAAAGGAATGAGACTGGTTATTTCTGACCACGCCACAGTTCACAGTCATCGTTCCATTGACCTCTTCCACTGAGTTGAAGGTGATGTGCTCACCATGTTTGATAGTGATGTTTGCCAATTTTATATCCTCAGGGCTGTAGAAACACGGATGGCCAAATCTTGTTGGCCCAATAGAGACTTTTCTTGTAATTTCTTCAATGCTGACATATGGAGTTTTATCTGCCACAACCTTATACAGACCTAAGAACAGAAAACCTTTATTATAAAAAAGGGAAATATATGAAGGAAGCCATGCCAAATTTTAGACTGTGAATGCAATAAAAATGGTGAGCAAAGCACATCAAACAATTAATAGCTGACAGTTTGTTTGCTAGAAATGTGACTCTATAAAGATAACATCAACTACATGATACAAATCATAGGTAGCTGGAATTAGCCCTTTCTACTCTGCAGGTAATTTCTGACATCCAACATTTTTACGTCCATGGTAAAAAGAGAAAAAAGTTATTTTCTTTGCTACAGAAAAAAGAAAAATTATCTTAAATTCTTATCTGTCTTCTCAGGAAACCAACCTTTAAGAAAAAAATGCAGACATGGTATGAGGAAGAGCAACACTAATGTGATCGGTGAAATGCAGGATAAAGTTTCTGGCTAAACATTGTACTATGTATTCTTCCACACACAGACTGGGGATTCCTAGACCAAGTATGTTTAAAGACACATCACAAATGAAAAAGTAGTGCCTACAGATAAGAATGAGCAAAGGAAGTTGATTTTAGCATATCTGATAGCCCAGACCACCAGATGGAGTAATCCAAAGTTTGGGTGTTACAGCACTGTGCCCATCACAAGGCAATTAAAGTGCTGAAGTACTGCAAGGCAGAAGCTGCATCTGAGCTTCCCTATCCCCTAGGGACATTATTATTTCATGTTAATCATGCCCCTTGGAGCTGTCTCATTAAGAATCCACATTGCAAGAAAAATATATGCAATTCTATATTTCCATGACTGTTTTTATAGAGGAAGATGAAGTGGATGGTTTAGAGGACTAAACAGTAGGCTTTAGCTGAACTGTATGATTCAGCTGTCTCCTTCCCCAAACATGGCAGTGTGAATGCTGCCTCATGGAATTACATTGCACCTTCCTGGGACTGGCATCGACTAAAGCTCTCCTCCAAGTGAATATAACTGAATGTAGAGGTTATTGCTAGGCCAAGTCTGCAAGCCAGGAGACACACACAAATTAACTGGTAGCTACAGCTACAGCAACAAAGCAGCCAAGCTCCCTGGGAGATGCAGTGCTTTGCTCCTTCCTTCCCCCGAAGCCAACTAGCAGGAACCCTATGGCCTCTGCTCCTCCACATTTTTGCCTCCTCTGGACCACAAAAAGAGCATCATATCTTTGTGGTAAAGGAATACTCCCACCTTGGCAGTTACGGAGCATGGGATGGAGACTAAAGGATTGCTGCTTGGCACTACTAAAGGCTCTTTCATGGCAGCTCCACATCTCATGAGTGGTTTCTGCCATGTCTACAAGGTTTAAGTGTCCCATCCACCTGCCCCCAGTTGCCTAGTGTGGGAACTGGGTCCACACTGGCTATGACTCCCTTCCTGTGGGGACCAGAGTGTGAGAAAAGGGTAGGATTCCCCAGCATATACCTAGGTCTCAGCAAGGTGGGATGCTGCCAGAACGCAGTTCCTGTTGGATGTTGGGAAGATGCTCATGCCCTTCTTTATACCTCCTCTGATAGTGGGATTGTTTAACAAATTAGATCAGAGGATTGCTTCAGTTAAAAATAACCTCCAAATTGCTTATTTTCTCCCACGCCTTTTCCCTCACTGAGTTTCACCTACTGTCGTGGTTTAACCCCAGCCAGCAACTAAGCACCACGCAGCCGCTCACTCACTCCCCCCCATCCAGTGGGATGGGGGAGAAAATCGGGAAAAGAAGTAAAACTCCTGGGTTGAGATAAGAACAGTTTAACAGATCAGAAAAGAAGAAACTAATGATGATAATGATAACACTAATAAAATGACAACAGTAGTAATAAAAGGATTGGAATGTACAAATGACGCGCAGGGCAATTGCTCACCACCCACCGACCGACACCCAGTCAGTCCCCAAGCAGTGATTCCCCGCCCTCACTTCCCAGTTCCTAAACTAGATGGGACGTCCCATGGTATGGAATACACCGTTGGCCAGTTTGGGTCAGGTGCTCTGGCTGTGTCCTGTGCCAACTTCTTGTGCCCCTCCAGCTTTCTTGCTGGCTGGGCTTGAGAAGCTGAAAAATCCTTGACTATAGTCTAAACACTACTGAGCAACAACTGAAAACATCAGTGTTATCAACATTCTTCACAGACTGAACTCAAAACATAGCACTGTACCAGCTACTAGGAAGACAGTTAACTCTATCCCAGCTGAAACCAGGACACCTACCGACCACAATCAACACAACTGAGTGGCCTGCATGGAGGCAGAGGCTCCTTAAGATTATATTCTTTAAAAAGGATATATCAAACCATTCCCTCTACCACAACAGCCTTTTTTTTTTTTTGCCACAGAATTGGTGTGATTCTTGTTTCACTGTAACAAAACCTGCTATTTTCACTTCGTAGCTTTAGCACCCTTCTTGTTAAAGGAGATGTTATTAAGATTCTGTCTGTCTGTTGAGTAGCTTTTAACTGAATTTGTTGCCAGATTGGGCATGTTTGGTTCTAGGTATCCCATGCGACCACTAGGATCTGTGGCAACTAACAGCTCTGAGGGCTTGTCAGCAGCCTAAACAGTAACAGCTTTTTTGATCTACTGCAGAGATAGTCGCTAGTTGTGCCTATGCAACTGCTTTCTGCAATTCTGTGCCTTCACAGTTGTCTGTATGACAGTTAGCTTTTCCTGTGTGAAATTAGTACCCTTGTGCAAATACATCCTCTACATATATGTCCTCACTGCAGGACTGCGGGAATGCCTTCAGTCCTTTTTCTGGGCTGCAAGGAAGCCTCATCCATGAATGTAATTGCACAAATACAAAGTTCAACTTCAACACACTTTTATTTCTTGCTGGTATTTTTACTGTTACTCACAGCCGTTTTTAACACAATTATTAATAAGCAAGTTAGCTACCTCATTCCTAATCACTACTGGAGATGTCAGTGTAAATCAAGACAAACTGGGTCACTAGCATTTAGAAAATATCGCAGTGACAAGGCACCTATGACAAACTGAAATTGTGGAAAAGACAGCATCCCCCAAACAGTGTTCCAGTGTCATGCTTTGCAAGCACAAGATGGGCATCGTCTCCTGGCAGTGCTGGGAGAAAGCAGATAGGAATATTCTTCATTAAAAAGTGTATTCAAAGTACATATGATGTATCCCAAAGGCAATAACTATGTTTACCCATCTGTGGTTGATACAGGAGCACATGCATTGCCCCTAGAAAACCTCCAGAATTGCATTACAAAGCCTCCATAAAATATGTTAAAAAAAACATTCCCAATTGAAAATATTTGACTATGTACAGGTATGAGAAACATTCTTCTCCTCTATGAGTTTGACAGTAGACTCAGGCTCTACTAATTTTGCTGGGACTACATAGCTGTTTGGAAGCCAGCTATTTCAGCAACAAACTGATGAGCATCCTGGGTTGGAAAGCAGGTTTCATATGGAAGCATAATTACCAGATCTCATACAAAACTAGACAACTGATTATCCCGTTGGGCTCAAGCAGACTGACTTTGTCAGGGTTGGGAGCAGAAAAATCTTCACCTTCTGTTCTGCTAGTTTTCTTAATTTTGGTAACAGAATGCTTGCATAGACAACTGAAGAGCCATGTGGCCTTACACACTTAGCTTCTGTATTGATGAGACCCATGAAATAGAGGCACCTAATAGTGACCTGTTTATGTTTATGAGTATGTAAAGATCCATATGTTTCTCTCCATATAGAAAAGAGGTGAATATATAAAAAGTTATTTTGATATGATGGATGAAAGCCACTGTGGTTCCTAAGTGCCATAATCTGCCATGGTATCTTCTCATAAATGCTCTCCTTGCTACAATATATATTTAAAAAAAAAAAAAACCAACACAAAACCCAAACACTGTTATGGAACCATTCAGAATCCTATTAAAATAATTATTAATCAAATTAGAAACCCAAATGTTTTCCAAACCTAAGACAGCAAGGAAATCTCCGGAGTGGGAGACATATGGTAAGTTGAGATGCTGAAGTTTGGACATTTTGAGTTCAAACAAAAATATTTTTGGACTTTTTCATAATTCATAAAATGACTGACTCAAATTCACTTAGACTTGCCTAAGAGAGCTTGGTAGACTTCTGGGGGGAAAGACAGATGGAAATATCAAACCTGGAAAAAAGTCCAGCTGGTTTACTGACAACTGGCATTATTGCTCCTATAGACCTACTTTCTAAATGTAATCTGGTCTACAACCAAAGTGCACTGATGGCCAATAGTTTTGGGGAAAATTACAGGCAGAGACCCCAATAGTTTGGGGGAAAATTACAACTAGAGACAAGAATAACTACACATACATAATAACTACAGGAATGTATAACCATCATCACACTCCATGAACATTCTGCAGCTAGTAGCATTTCACTAGGTGAAGTGCCTGCCTAGCCGTAATATGATAATTAATAAGCCCCAAATCTATTCAGCCCATAATTTTCAAGAAAAGTTTTAGGCACTGATGTACACATTGGTAGAGAGAGAGGGTTTGGGAATCTGAAAAAATTATTTTCACTGGTATGGGAGAGAAAACATAGCCCAAGGATCATGCATTTAGTCCTGTAGGAAAGCATGTTTTGATAGAGCGATTTTTTTACCACCTTTTTACAGAATAGTATATGCAGCTCTCTTTTACTGGTTATAGAGTGATAAAGTGTACTTCCCTGTAGCTTTATAGACTTCCCATTTTCAGTCTTATTTAGAGTCCTGAAGGAAAGGAGTATCCTTTTTATTCTCTCTTTTTTCTCTCATCCCTGCTTCTGTGGAAGTTTTTTTTCTGAGAAAACCAGTAGTTAGGCTCACCTAGTAGAGCAGGAAGTAGCCTTCAAGGAAAAAAAAAAATAGCAGAAAGACCTTCTGTCCCAGACTAGCAGTTTCTGTTCCCCAAGGTGATGCAGAAGACTGGTAAGAGCTCAGTTCCCAAATTCTCTGGAGCTGACTTGATTGCTATTCCTCTTTCCCTCACCTCCACCACTCACTGTGCTACCTCCTCTGCTCCAGCATCCTCCTCTCCCCATCCTGCCCCAAAGACCATCTCTCCTATCTCTCCATCATCTCCTACCGAGATGAGCCTTCTAATGCCTAACCCCTGTCCTTCCACACATGCTGCGTGGCCACAGACAAGTCTCCTGTCTTGTGGCTCGCAGAGGCTGAGAGCTCAAAGGGACAATTGTGCTCAGCTATGTGTTTGTCAGTCCACGTAGGAATGAGCAGCAGCAATTGCCAGGGACCTCCGGAGAACAGGTCAGCCCAGCAATATTTTTGCAGAAGAAGGAATATAACAGAACACAATGAAATCATTTGTGCGGGCATGCAGTTCAGGTGTTGTGCAAATTACCGGTCTCTGCTAATTTGTTAGTAGTGAAAATTGGAGTTCAAAATGCTGTTAGATGTAGCCATTGAAGTGTCTAGAGTAACAGCAGACTTCATTTTTTACCCAGTGTATGAGCATAGAAAGAATAGCCTGGCCCTCTGAGGCATGAAAAAGAACAAATTAGGATGAGGATAAAATGAAATAACACAGATAGTGAACTTGTGGTTGCAGCGGTTTCTCTAATGCAAAGGGCAGATTAGGCCTTTATCAAGGATCTGATTTGCCAGAGCAGAAAAAAGGAATTCTGTAGACAGCAAATACATTCAGAAAGACAAAGAGTAAGGTTCGTTTAAAGCCAATGAGCCCAGTTCTTCGCTCAGAGAGACGCTATCCCCAGAGTTAGAAGCGTCGCTTATTTATGCCAGCATGCACACGGTGAAAGGATACATGAGCCCATCACATGCAAATGATAACTCACAACAGAGGAAATGGAAAATAACATCAAAGCAAAAGATTTCTTCGCATCAACACTGGCAAGAAAGCACTGTACATATAATGAAAACACAGTGCCAGACTCCTAGAGACCTGCAGATATTTTTATTTAGGTAAGTCAATGGCAGTGTGAAAAAAATCATGTCCAATTAGGTTCTGTGCTTTGTTCTGGAGATGGGAGCAAGCCAGCAATGCTCTAATACAATGTTTCATTCAGAGTTTAGCATGTGTTATGTAATAAAGTGAAAAGGAAAAAGGTCAAGAAAAAGCAGAGACTGGGACATCTTGACTTTGTAAAGCAGAATCATTCTTCAGCTAAGAACTAAATTAGAGAAATGACAAATTTACATCTTACCCCCCAAAATCTTGAATGCATAGGAGTACATATACAGAGAGAAACAAGAGAGCGGTGCTCCCTGTTGGGCTAATAAGAAGTGTCATTACGCCCCTCTTCAGTGCTGCTGTTCAGTAATACCCATCATGTGGAGGATAATAATGACAAATTTCAGCAAAATGAACTCTGAATTTATTTTTCCAGTGAAATAACCCAGTTTTCTAGAACGCTGGTTGGGAGACTTCATAAGTATGCATGCAAATTGTAGTGATTAGACCAAATTTGAAAATGTGCTCAATAGGGCAACAGCATCCAAATGCCAAGTTGCAAAATTGATCACTTGAATGCAAACAAACCCAGAATCACCAGGTTCAAGCATTTGAAATCACAAGTCACTCTGTTCTAAATATCAGGAGAATCAACATTAATAAATATAGGATTACTTTTATCACTCAGTTGAGTTGGATATTTTAGGATTCAAATGTTCAAACCTATCTGCCAATCAAGATTTAGAATATGAATTCCTATATGTATATATACTTTAGAGATAGAAGAAATTTTAATAATAGCAAAGAAGCTTGGATTTCAAGAAAAATACCAAATATCTTGAGAGTTCACAGTACAGCAGTACTTCAATATCTCTAGATAGCCACAGATAATTAAAATGTCTTTGATCACTACATTTGGGCCCTGCTAGTGCTTGAAAATGGCATTCCAAAGAAGTCTTTTAATAAGTAGTTGTACAAATTGTTCTGATTCACTAAGAAAAACATGAAAATAAATTGACGATCTACTGGGGAAAGGAAAATTATATATAAGACAATTTCAGAGAGAAATCTGTAGTTTGGAGATGGAAAATGAAAGCATGGCAGAAGACATCTTCCTGTGGAATTCAGATGAAACATTACATTCCCATGTACTTTTACAATTTATTTGCTTCAAGAAGTGTGTTTTGTCTCCCTCTGCAGAAAAAGCACATACCAGTTCAGGCACTAGCATAATCTAAACCATTTATATGCATGTGCACACATTCTCACATGCTCAGCAATACATTAGAAGAACATCAATGAGCTTACTAAGTCAAGCACTCAAACACTAGAAAACGCTTATATTATGTTTCCCTGTGCAGCATCAATTTAACCTCCCATGTGCTTCGAGTACAATACAGTGTTAATTAAATGTTTACATCAGTTTTTTTCTCTACAGAACTGTAGTCTCATTCAGTGCATTAGCTAGACTGCTGGCCAAAGTGAGTCCTGGATGTGATCTCAGGCTCTCAAGGGCTGCTCTGTCCTGTGTGTGCTCTGTCCCTGTGTTTCCTACCTGCAGGTGTCCACTTACTTTCTCTCCCAGACATACACAGGCTCCCTCCCACATTCCACTGGTCTCCTTGTGCTGTTTTCCAGCCTGCTTGTCTATCTCTTCTCCCCAAGGGGCTCCCATTACCTCTGTTGCCTGCAAGACTCCTAGCGTAGGAAATGCCCTACATATATATGTCTGTGTGGGTGCAGGCCTCCTCTGATGACGGTAACCACCTCCACTGCCATCTCCAGTCCCTGATCTTTGCACATCAAGCCTTCATCCTTCTGCACTGCTCCAAGGTCCAATCTTTTTCTATCAGTTTCCTAACCTAGCTTGCCTCCTCCACTTCCCACACACGGATACTCACAGTCCAGCACTTCTCCCTCTGCACTCCAGTCACTTCCCTAGTTAACACAGCTGGGCCCTAATAGTGGAGGAATTGAGATGAGAGCAGAATTGAAAAATGGATTAATATGACATGTGATGAAGTCTTGGCCAGCTCTCCCTAACAAGGCCACATGAACAGAGGAAGATACGTTTCAAATAACAAGTCAGTACCACATGCCAAAATTCAAGTCCATCTTGCAAAATATGAATATTTTGGGACTTCTCTATAGAACAGTTGAAGTGTTTTTTAAGCAGAAAACCACATCCATTTTCCTCTAATCCTGTTTCCAGGCATGGAGCAGCCACCTTGGCCACTGGAATTAAAATAAATCCTTAAAATAAAAACAAAACCCCCAAAGTATTCAAAATATTTTATATCCAAAATAATAAAACAAAAATATAGTAATAGCAAATAAATTATAGTCTGAGCACACAGCAAGGAAGATTTCAGCTCTGACAAAGTTTGGCAAAGTCATAAGTAACTGAAAAGAAGATTTTTGTAAAAATTCTTACACTGAGTGACCTCAAGTATGGAAAGCATTACTACCAAACATTATAACATTAATAATGTTTATCCAGGCTTGGAAAAGCACTGTAAGAGTTGAAATTTAAAAATGAATTGATTGTGTCTTGTGCCATCTGATAAAATGTTATCCTTGACAGCTGAGTTGTAGCCTCAAAGAAATATCAATCAAGACAGCAAATCAATGAAGTGAACAAAGGTGACTACTCAGGGTTAAAATTCCTCAAAAACATGTATTCATGAAATACTATACCAGGAAAATTTAGTGGTAATTCCACTTTGGCTGAAAACCGGCTGACTTCATTATTCTCACAGATACTTGCTATGAGCTTATTAATTTTGAAGCCAATAACTTTAATGACTTCTCCTGTTGACAGGCAGCATTCATTTCCAAACATTTCATAGATGGAGCCTGAAAAGAAATACAAAAGGAAAGAAAAACATTATTCAGCTTTTTCTCACTCTGTGAGGTGTTTTTACCTCTTTCTTTGAATGAAAGTGAAAATACTTAAGTTACATGAAATAATACTTATCCTGTGATAACTAATCTAATTTTCATTTTCTTCCTTAGTGTCACGAGAGAATCCATCTTGTGACTTCAGTGACCTCTAGATCAGCTCTATGTGTACATTGTTCTTACACGCATGTAAAGGAGAACAAGGTCTGAAGAACCTGCATTTCCAGTTATTAGACCAAAACAAAACAAGGTGGAGCATAGGATCGCCTGGGTCATCAGGAGCTGCCTCCTGAAGTCAGCAGGCAGTGAAACCTTGGCAGGAAAGATGCTTCTGCAGAGCGCGGGGCATAGCATATCCCATAGGAAACAACAGACTACAGCAGAAGACAAAAAACCATAAACCCTAGAAGGTGCCCAGGGAGAGGCTAGGAGACATCAAAGTGCAACCAGCATTTGAACTTTCTGTGGTAACAGAAAACCTGAGGAAAGTACAAGAAATTGGAAAACTGGCAAATTAACAGTGGTAAACTCTACCCCATGCTGAAACGAGGCTACTGATTCTGACCTGGCAGCAAAAAAATTCCTTTTTTTTCTGTTAGGTTCAGAAGTTTGAGAGCACAAACAAGGCAATCCAACCAAGTGTTTCAGAGCTTCCACAGTAAAACCTGGAACTGCAGCTTGCCCTGCCAGAACTAACCCTCCCTTCTCCATTCCAGCTGTGGTCAATAGCTGCTGTTTCAGAAGTGGGGACACGGGGAGAAGAATAAAGCAAAACAAAACAAAACAAAAGCCAAGTTATGCAGAAGAATGAAAATTCTTCCTGGTAGCCGCAGGAGATTAGCAGAAGGATTGGGGCATGGGATCAATTAGCTATATACAAAGGCAGTGCAGTAAACACATGGTGTTCCATTTGTCGATGGAATTGCATTGAACACAGAACATCAGAAATGTTGACTTTAATGCTAGCTTCCATTCTTCTCATGCTGCGCAGTTCCTTCCAAAAACTTATCAAGCTCTGTCCTGAAGTGATGTGGAAGTACCCTTTCTGGAATCCCATCTCAGAATTTCATTTCCCTCATGGTGAGAAACCTTAGTCTCGTTTCCACTCCCAATGCATTGGTGAGTGTATTCATTTGTTCTGCTACTAACATTGCTCTGCTACTTTACTTAAAATACTTTTTTTTCTCATTTCCATTTCTCCCTTCCCCAAAGGGTTTGCAAGGTTAATTTTGCCCTTCGCTGGTCACATTTTTGACAAAAATCTAGAAGAAACAATTTCTTTTTATCTACTCTGAGAAGACAGCTTTTCCTTTCCACAATCCTTCTAACAACCCTTTCTTGCATCTTGTTCTGTTTAAAGTCTTTTATTTTTTTTTCCCTCTTAACCTAGGTAACCAGAATGGTCTCAGGCAATGAGAGATTACTTAAAACCTGACCTCTGTCTATATAGTAACAATCAAAAATTGAGATGGCCTGTACTGAAATATTGCCGTTGCCTGCAGAACTCACTTCCTACAGAAAGTAACATTCTTTACTCCACAGATCTCCTTGTAGTTGGTGGGGATAAAAAACCCCACAACTTTTTGTTTGTTTGTTTGTTTTTGCCAGGTGTCATATCAGAAATGCAACTGCCAAGTGATTTTCCTAATGCACACTCAAGATCATTCCAGTCACAACCATAGCCTCGGCTAATAAGCATCTCTTACTGAGTCTGGGATATATTTATCAACTCTGCTGCAGCACTTGCAGGTGACAAGCACTTGATTACCCCCTTAGCCTCACTGGAAGTCACTGGGAGACCAACATGAGCAAAAGTTGCCCTGGTTTTTAGCCCAAACCCAAAGCCTCAGTAGAGCACCACAGAAAAATGGGTTTGTGTCAGGACAGGAGGATGAAGGATAGTAACACTGAGTAACTCGTTAAGTACTCTGTTGTGAAGACAGGTCCAGGCAACCCTGTCTGTTGCTTGTGCAACACTCTTACAATTGAGATAGACAGCAGGAAATCCCCAGCTGCTCCCCTGAGGAAGGCAGGTACGGATGTACATTTTTAACCCAATGTAGAAGAAACTAAGTTAAAAAAAAATATTAAAAAATCATGTGGTGGATGCTTCTGGTGGGCTGGATATAACAACATTGCCTGGTTTCCCTTGCTGAGAATCCTACACAGGATCAAGGGAACTGTTGTACTTAGGCTCTAAACTCACCCAGCAGGCTACTGCCTTTCTGTTGCATACCAGGATGATGATTAGCACAGAAGTATTCTGGATTATATGCCACACAAATATCAGCCACAGTCAGGTGAAAGAACATGCTGTTTATGCATCCTTTCAACCTATCTGGTACTAAGCAGAAGACCAAGGCAGCTGCTGCCCTTTAACTAGAAAAGAACAATCTGTTTTTCTTGTAAAGATATGAAAAGTGCATAGTTGTTTGCTCTCCCTTTAGTCCCTGAGCAATTCAACATTGACTAACTCAGATGTCTCCACTGGATATTGCTACAGCTCCCATCGGTAGGCTGGCTGCTGCTCTAATAAACACATGAGGAATTATCATAACTCTCATTGCTTTAGCTGAGCTCCATAGGATATTTTATGACAGTCAGAAAAGTCTGTGTGCAATACTTATTTCATATTAGAGTGAGAGGAAGATTGAGCTGCCACGAAGAGGGCAATATTCCTTTTGTGCTGAACCACCTCACCCCTCACATCAGACACAGTACAGATCACAAACAACCATGATATTATTAGATACAGGGAATCCCAGAGGACCTGGCATGGTGAGCTCTGCATTATAGAAACATGGAAAGGTGAGCAAAGAATTCCAATATTCTCACCTCTCAACAAATGTTTGTGAAAACCTACTCAAAATGGGAGCTTGTGGCTTCTAGAGGCTTTTTTTCTTCAGTGCAGATTTAGATCCAGCTTCTCCAGATTACCTCACTTGAAAATAGACCCCCAGAAACCATTTAACATATGAAAGTAACTACAGTGACTAATTATGGGCTTTAGGCACATTTGCTTTCATCTCTGCTAGACAGCCTTTGCAAGCGTGCCCCTTGATGCAGCCAGGACCTGCCGTGCACCCAGGAGCGGGCAGTGCTGCTCCATACGAGCACAGGCACCCAGCCATGCAGGTTGGGTGGCCTTGAGGACTGTGGCTCCTCTCCAAATAACATGGTAGCTGGAGGAGAGCAAACCAAGCAATTGCCCTGAGGGAAAGAATGGAGCCGTTAAGTGGCTGAACCTCTCAAAAAAATGATGTGATTGAAGAAGGTCTAACTACTGCTTCAGTCTATATCTGCAGCAGAGTGGTGCCACCAGGAAATAAAGAGGGGAGTCAGAGGAGGACCCTGTTTCTGATCATGGCTAGTTCTGAAGGACTTACTACTTTTATCAGGTTTGCTTTTCCTCAGGCAAAATAGCTTAACTGCAAATTATACTACATAGAGTTTGAGAAGTCCTGCCCTCCATCACAAAATAAAAAGTACAAATGGCGCTTGCAAAAAAGTGACAACACTGATCAGTTAGTGACAGGTCCAAGGCTGCAGATCCAGTCTGGTAATATCCATGAGAAGAGACTAGCTCTGCCAAACACTCAAAAATAGACGATTGGATGACACAAAAATTAGCCTTTGACAAAGCAATCAAAATTTGCAACACATGAGAAATACAGATAAGAATCTACACAGGTAATCAGTGGCTGACCTGGCACTGTAAAGATGGCAGAGAATCTAAAACACTGCAAGAAAAGGGTAAAATACACAAAAAAAGAAAATCTGCACTCATAAAAGAGAGAAAGTACCTGAGGCAGACAAGCATATGGAGCTCAAGCTGGAGTCTACAAAAAGCATTACATGGAGCTGCAGGCTCTGTTTGAAACATCAAGGGCCAAGATAATGCATTCAGAAAAAAGATGGATTATAAATGGCAGACTGAAAGCCACAAAAGAGTATGCACAGAATAGTCACACAGGGCTGTCACAGCACCTAAACTCTCAGGGACTTTTGTCAGAATAAAACATAACATTGTTGTGGGAAACAAATGGATCATTCATCTAAAAGCATTAGTTTTAGAGAAAGTAAGATGAAAATTAAAACTTAAAAAAAAAGTCATGATTTTAATTAAAATAAAAAAAAAAAGAAAAGAAAATCAAGAGAGCTGGTTGTCTTACCATCAAAGAAATAAACTATTACATGGGTACATAATCTACTGGCAAAGATAATGCTTTGTAATAATACCAAGTAAAGTGAACCCCTTCTTAATATAAAAAAAAGAGGAAGAAAGAAAAGATGTATTTTTTGGCATCGTCAAGAAGCGAAAGGGTATTAGGTAGCTAGGAAGGATGTTTTAAGTCTTCTAGAAGAGAGGAAAACTTTCAGCAGAGTAGAAGTGGAGAGTGCCCAAGAATCCCAGGACTCATGGCCATAGGACGGTACCTTTCATCCCAGAAGAGAAGTTCAATAAATTGCTCATATAATGACTGAGTAACAGAGGTATGCCACCACATTTTCCATCCAGTTAAGGAAGTCAGAGACCAGCCTTCAACAGCATATCAGTAGTAAAACTTATATACATGAGTGGATCGACAGAGAGATAGATGTGTATGTATGTATGTAGGTAGATGTCTACCTAGATGACCATTTTCATGGGCAACTTGCAGGATTTTAATTACCTCCTCCTTTATCAGATCATTTGAAATAGACCAAGAGGTTGAAAGACTATGAAGGTGAGAATCTGGGAGGAGGATGGCTAACAAACTGAAACCAGAATTGCAGAAGCCTCATTTTTAACGACACCAGGATAAAAAAAAAAAAAAAATCATTAAGAAATGAAACTGCCAGCCATACAAGAACAGATTCATTTTGGGGGGGACGACAATTGCACATACAGTATTGATTGTAATTACGTATTTGTCTGCAACTAGATTACCTTAGCTCTGATTTTAGCCCTTGCTTGGTGATTTGCCTGGAATAGTACAATGAAGATTAAATTCAGACAAGAAAAATGTTACCTGTGTGATTTGTCATCTAGGCATTTGCAGCAAATATTTGTGCTGATAAAAAGGAGGGAGGGAAACTGCATGGTTTTCAAAAGGGACAATAAAAATTCTTTTTCCTTTAAAAGCCACAATAATTAGTCTTAAAACATTGTGAAAACACCTGCTGTGTGACAACATGACCCTGAAAGATTTTACTTCAGTTGTGTGATGTGGATGCACATACACAATATATTGAAAAATAAAATTAAAATGAACCTTTTAGTACATTCATTTGTCCTTGCACAACAGTAACTGTATTTTTCCCACTCAAGCCACAAAGAAAGTGTAAGATGTTGAAAATGTAAATCAAGTAACCTTAAGGACTGAATCTTTTTGATTTGAAAAAGATGTATGCAGTATAATGCAAAAAACATTTTAGCAGAACCCAGAATAAAGCAGCTTATTTACAGTGATCAAACAATGCCCCTGAAGGCTGTAATTAAAGAGCTTGTTGCCTTTGAAACCACCTTTTCTGGATTGTACTTTGTTCAATAAAAAACACATTTATATCCTTTCATAAGCTCGTGTCTAGTTTGACAATCTATATTAGCAACTGCTGTGATCACATCAAAGTAATCCTAATAATTGGTTCAATATCTTTTTCCTCCGTCTTTCCTAAAATGCTAAGCAGCCACACCACCATCCTCTCTAACATGAACCCTTTATTTGATTTATTTCTCATTATAGGTACAAGAAGAGTCTTTTTGTATTAAAAACAACAATATAAAATATAAATACAGTGAATGCATGAGATGGAGGATGTCATTCTTCATGTCAGGGCATATGACAGTACCACGGAGAGAAATATTTTATAATACAAGGTAGAACAGCAAACATCTCAGTAATATTTCCCTTTTTCTTCCCAGCAGCTTAGAGCGCTATTCAATGACTGCTCTCGGAGGGAACAATTCACTGATGCTGGTAGGAAGTATGACTCAAAACCAGGTCCATGACTAAACAGCAATAATACATCAGTTGTATGTAAGGCCCTTTTGCCGCATGCCCCTGTGCAGTTTAGCAAGGAGGGCTAGGGAGAGAATGCAAACAAGACAAAAGGCTTCACTAAGGTTGCACAGAGGATCATTCAGCAGGGCTGGAGCTGGAGCCCAGGCTGGCTGACTCCCAGTCTGTCTGTCTGTCTGCTACAGGGTGCTGCTAAGCACTTCCTAATATCCCCCTTTTTTTTAATTTTTGTTTTTTTAACAAAGAGCAAGCTCTTCTAACAAAACCAAATCACTTTGCAGGCCAGACACTAGGCATTGACTCCCTAGCCCCACGAGTTTGCATCCTTGAAGGAAAAAAGTCTCCCTTTCATCTCTCAGTAGCACCCACTGAATTCATTGCAGCTGGCAGGCTGAGCAGTCTTTGAAAGAAGATCCAAAGAACCAGAAATCTGGCTGCTTTGCAGGGAAATGAAAGATGTCCAACATGTCCTGAAAGAGCAGAACTTTGTCCCGATGTCCTTTTCCCAGTGCTTCTTTCTCCACTATTATGTTGTCATCAGTTGCCCATATGGGTGCTGCCTTCCTGGATCAGAGGTGACTCTGTTTCAGGGGCTGATGAAATGGTTCTGCTTTCACATAAAGGCACAATCCCCTGGTGCAGCCGTTCAGCCAGAATTACAATAGCCTGCCTTCCCCTACGACACAGCTCAGCTGAAATCACTGTTTTATTAAGGCTGCTGCAGGCTCCCAAAGTAATATATGAAGGGCATAATGTATCTATAATTAGTGTCAATAAAAAAGATACCATTCTTTATGGGCATTATTTGGGGGTTAGCCAATTGTTCAGCCTTTATGCTCTTTGGCAAGAAGAGAGATCTATTTTAGAGTTGCGGGGAGGAGAGTTTTGCTTAATAACTTTAATCATATTATACTCTGATTAAGCAGTAGGGAAAAGCAACCAATTTCTGATGGTGAGAAGTTAGGTGTCTTTTTTTTTATTTTATTCAAATACCTCCTGAGGACCGAAGATGCTTATCAGCATGCTGGATTTTCCCCACTAAACTCAAACAGACGAACATCTTGTGGGGAAGATACAAAGAGGCTGAAAATCAAAGGCACAATGGCAGGCAAAGAAAGAAGCATGCCCCAGCTTCTCTCCAACCCCAGGAGAGAGTGCACTTTGAGAGTGGCTGCAAATAGTATAAAGCACCTGTATGGCTTTCATGCACCCCTTCCTTCGTACCCCCAGAAGGTGCACCCACCGAGAGCGTGTGAGCCCAGCTCCCCCGTGCCCACGTGGTGCTCCAGAGGCCATGGGGTAGCGGTGGTCACAAAGGTGACGTGAATTTGTGTAGAAGATCCTCTATCAAGTGACAGAGCAACTTACTGGATTTTATAGCAGCTTTTCTCTCTTTAACGTGTCCTAAGCAACAAACCTCTGCAGGTTTGGTCAGTCCGGGACACAAATCCTTCAAGGAGTTCAGCTGCTGAATTGCCACAGAGGTAAACTCCCTTCAAAAGGCTCTGTGCAAAGGCAGCATCTTATCTTGATCGTACCTAATTAGGCTGCAGAGGATCTGATTTTTGCCAGCACAAAACCATCAAAAAACAAAAGCTGTAAGATTTATCTTTTGCCATATAAAGTCAAACTTTAAATGTCAAGTGCTTTAAGCCATTTCAATCATAATGGAATTTTTTAAAAAATTACTTCTGCAATTTCTGATTTATTCCTTTCCTGATAGGTTTATGGCCCTTTTTTAATACTTTCTTCTGATTCTCATCTATCCAGAGGGCTTGCACTCCGCATGTGGCAGCAGAGCTTTGTGCGTGGAGCACCAGCTATAATGGAAAGAGCAAGTGGAATCACAGCTCCAAATGCAACATCTTCAACCTTTTGTTTGGGTTTACCCGCATGAGTTGGAATTACTGCAGCGGTGAAGACAATGCCAAAAGCTGCTTTTGAACAGCATTAGTCACTGGTTTAGCTGTTCGTGATTTCTTTAGTTTTATTAATTTTCTTTGCAGCATTAATTACTTTGACTTAAGGTATGTTTATTAAAGTGCATGTTTAACAGGAATCTGTGCTTTGTTGAACTAGGTTTAAGTAGGCTGCTTAAATTAAGTTGCAGCATTAGGCCAGAGTGTTGAGCACTTCACAGGTGAAGCCCAGAACTGGAAACATGTTTAAGCATCTTCCCCTACTGAGATCACAGCACGCGGCCCCCTGTGCCATCATTGTGTGTCCAACGGAGCTAATCGAAACTGTGAACCTGGACTAATGCCATGTTCCCTCATGCATAGATCACCAGGTACTGGAAGAAAAAATACCCCACAAAAGCCCTGTAACGCAGAAGGGGTGCGTGGTCATGGGCTTGTGTGTCCATTTATCCCAGGATCTTCCCTCCTCTGTCATTTGCTATAGATGTACCATTATCTTCCCAGAGACAGAGTTTGTGAAAATTTTCTTGGTATTTTTATAGGATGGCAGGTTCATATAGGGAAACAGGGGTCCTCCTGCTGCTGACCTCCTCCTTGCATCCCCAGAGGCCAAAGTGCAACAACAGCTGGGGAGCCCTCACCACTGCAGGAAACCAGCACGTCAATGGCAGCTTTAGCTAGCCAAGGCAAGGGGTTGACCCCTGCATTGAGGCAAGCAGGGCAGTTTGGGTATTCTGCCCACCTCCTATGCCATTCACACGGAAGCCCGAAACTGGATGTCATGGAAAGAAAATCCCTGCACGGAGATCCTCGAAACAGCTTCACCCACAGTGCCAGCTACCCAGGCTCAGATTTCTCTCAGTGTGTCTGGATGAGTCATCCCACTAAGGGCAGCAGCGTGAATAAAATGAGCAATATTTGACCCATAAAAGTCAGGTTCTGTTCTCATATTGCATTCACTGAAGGGCACTTTCCTTCTTGTTCAGAATAAAATGTGTTTTTGAAGCAGACTGTACAAGTGCAGGAGAGTTTCAGTGGCACATATCAATAAAGAAAATTTACCAACATGCTCTGACTACTGACCACAAAAGAGAATCCAAACTATCTGTTACTCCTGCTGTACCCAGGGCTCTTGCTCCTAACTGCTGAATCAAGAGTAAGGGAAACAACTGTGTTCAAGGGGGAGAAAAACCTTCCATGTTTACAGAGAGATTTGGCTTTTATCTCTGTAAAAAAAATGAGACAAATTACCACGTGCAAACACTGTACCATTTAACGTGCAATTCTCCCTTTTGCATGCACTCAGCTGAGACTCCACCCAGTAAATGCACAGGTCATTTTTATTGATCTTCCACCTCTAGGAAATACAACCTTCATTATCTTCATCAGAGCTGTTCAAAGCTGTCCATACTTTAGCCTTTGTTTAAATTGCCTTGTTGCTTTTCATAAGAAAAAGTGCCTTTATTAATCCTGACAAGGCAGCTCGCTTGTTTTATTCATACATATTACAGACCGCATATCCTAGCTTTCATCGACTCACTGGCTTTTCCCACTGGTAAGAGAGCAGGATTCATTCCCTCTAGGTTGGCTTAAAACCAGTAAAAAATCATTCCATCCTACATGATCGTTTTCTAACTATTAGCGTTGAGAGCGATTTCTTGTCTAAATTAGGACTTGGGGCAGCTGAGACTTGGTATACAATGATTCCTTTTCTGCTCAGTTTACCTAGTTGCAGTTACGGGGTTAACAGGACTTTTCTAAGTGGTTCCAGCGCTCTGCTGCTGGCCAGCCAAACCCATCACTCCCCTGAAAGGTTCACAGAAGCCCATGCTGGAAAGATGCTGTTTCCCAGTAGCAGAAGCAGAAAGGGTGAAATTGAAACCGCAGAGAGGGCGAGCAGGTGTGGATATGCAGCCAGCAAAGGAGAGCCAAGAGGAACCGTGAGCGTAAGCATGTTCATGTTCTTTATGGTTCACCAAAGAGAGTTTTGAAATGGAGCTATTCACATTCCCCAAAGAAGCAGCAAATCCCAAAGGGTGGGTTTTTTTGGCATTGCCCCTCATGCAGCTGTCAGGGAGTGCCAAACAGCTGCCTGGAGAGGGGATCGCTACCTGGCAATACGGAGCATCTTGAACTCCCTTAGGTCTGGAAGGGCATTAACCAGGGATCTATATGTGACCCCACTGTTGTTTCTTCCCACCATTTTGTCCTTGTGCAGAGAGACCTGGCACTTTCCAGAGCCCCGAGAGAGGAGGCAGAGAGCGGAGCACCACATTTACAGCCTGCTGCTTCACTGCACTCCCAATCTGCAGAGGTGGAGGCTGCTGGCTTACAGATCCCTTCTCTCCAGAGAAAGAGCACACAGCATAAACTTTCCTGATGAGTCTCATGGGTCCATCATAAAGAGGAGATGTCCTGGCACTGTGATTTACACAAGTGCTGCTTTTGAACAGCAGAGCTGCAGAGAGGAGCTACCAACGCTCCCCGTACTGTGGCAAATCCCAGTTCTTGGGGTCCTAATCCCATTGCTGATGTGTGCATTTAACTTTAGGGGAATAAAAAAAGGCAATGCAGGATTTCTATTTAGGCGGAACAAAAATGGGAAGGCTACAGGTAGAGGAACATGGCTAGTGGCAAGAAACACGAACAGAATAGGTGCCTTGAGCAGTTCTACTTTTTTCACAATTAAAGTTTGACACTTTTTACTGTCCTGCCACTGGTTAAATTAAGCCTGGAGAATATTAAATTCAATTACCCATAAAATAATTATATCAGTATTAAAACAGACATAATTTTTGCAACATAAAGATGAAAGCCTGTACTTGCATGCTATCTGTAAAAATCAGCGGTCATACAGTACTTTGCTCACTAAGCATCAATATTTACTAAAATGTTCAAAGAAAAATATTGTCAATAAAACCAGTTTCCAATGGAGTTTCAGTGGTTTAATTTTTTAATAACGTATTTTAATGAGCTTTTAAATTGTCATGCACTTCAGTCTGCACTGTAGTTCCTTTCTAATCAGTGCTGATTACCAAGACACTTGTATCTGGCAAACTTGCCCGCATTTTATAATCAGCCTTCCTATTCCCTTCAGAGATTCAACAGTCCAGTTTTGGTAGCAATGATATGACTGCAGAGTCCAAAACAACTGCCCTGAGAGGCACCCCTGGGGTTTGCAGAGCCACCCTCTCCTTCCACCTATGCTTCCTTTTCAGACCAGGGATAACAATAATTTCTCTACTTCTGTATGGTCCTTTGCATGTGGTGAATGACAAGCACTTTAGAAGACCTCGGGGCTATTACTAAACCCCCATTTTCCTGACTCTGCATAGTGTTGGGCAGCCGCAGGCGGAGACTGCAGGTTGGGGCTGTGACTGTGCAGCCACCCAGCGCTGGAGGGAAAGGGACTGGGAACACGACAGTATGAACAAGCTCCTCAGACCTTGGCTATCCTGCCTGAGGCAAACTGGGTAAGCCTTCAAACAACCCAAAACTCCAGGTGTGGCATGAAACACACTGATAGCACCCGAGGGAAACCCTTCCCTCTGCTTCAAGCCAGGAACAGAGAGGTGCACAGGAACAGAGTTTCCTCAGAAAGGTGTCTGGGTTGTAGTATTCACTACCAACAGCAAAAGTTCAATCGCCTCTAGATTCTCCAGCTTAAAGTATTATGAAAGGAAACAGGGTCTAGGTAGTCCTGTCCATTTGCAGTTGTGGGAGCTACAGTTAAATAAATCACAATTCCATTAAGAGCAGCAGAAGCATAATTTTTTATAGGCCAGTAGAGAGACTGGAATGCACACATGCATTCCATGTGCATTCGAATGGATGCACACAGCACATGTTTTCAACTTACACTTTTCAACTTACACTTCACCAGGAGCTGCAGCAGGCTGGCTTGTGTCTAAAAAGAGAGACCTAGATTGCATTTGGTGCTACATGGGTATGCAGGCAGAATGGGATCTTTTAGAGCTTTTGCCTTGCCCAAGGGCAAGCGAATTCCTACTCTTTCCCTGGAGCTTGACTTTGCAGCTTCTAATAAAAATACCTTACTACGTGGAAAAAAATGCATCCATCCTTACGAAGGCTTACAGCATTATGCTTTCCTTATGATTCCAGAGGCACTGAAGCTCTGTCAAAAGCAGTGAGGCTAATTTGCAAGTCACATATTTACTTATAAAATCACCTAGACGTAAGTGCAGTGTGTGCAAAATGTTGCTTCCAGAGTAAATGAAGAGCTTCAACCCCACAGCACACAGTGCACCACAGAAGACCAGTGAATGAATTAAGCTCCATCGTCTCCTTACCACCTAGATAGCTATAGCCTTCATTGGTTGGCCGCTGCAGCTTTGATGTGACAGCTCTAATGGATTTAGTAGAAGGTTATTTACTCCAGTAGCCATTCTATGTATCTGGTTAAGCTGACATTAAGCTGTAATTTTTTCTGGGGTTGTGGACAGGGGAATATACATAGAATGTACATAAGTACAAATTCTCGCTATTTTAAATTCTTACACCAGAAAATTAATCATGCCTTGTGATTAACCAGTTTTAAAAAGTTAAAATTTAAAAATAAATCTTCTGCCTTACTATCTGCATGTTGTGCTGAGAACGGGTAAAGATTCCTATGAAGTCCAATTCCATAAAGCTGCTAATCCAGGTAGGACTCAGCTGACAGGCTGACTTTGTAGCTGGTTGGAAGCTACTACAATCAGTGCACGAACACTCTGATTTGGTCCCTGCAACCACAGTAATAAACCCATGTTCCCTCTCAATAGACCTGCCATTACCCACAATGTGATTGCTGGTGTACTGCATGTGGTAAGAGAAATCAAAAGGGTTGTTGCAGGGGCAGGGGGATCTGCCTGAGGAACGACTAGAAAATGGTTGTCCTAATGGAAATTCAAAGTGCACAAAGTGGTCCACTCCTGTTTAGCAATATAACAGGGATTACTTCAGACTCTCTCTGAAGCACTACTCTCGCTTCAGAAAATGCAACATAAATCATAATGCAATCACAGAACAGCATGTTCACCCCTGCTGCCAGCTATGGAGGGAAGCAAAATGTTCAGGAGAGATCCAACACGGACAAAGAGCTCAGGGAGGGAGCGGGGGAGAGGAAGGGAGAGCATAGCCCAAGAAGACCTTTTGTAGCCCTAGATCTTGCAAACCTCTCGGGCACAGAGCGTCTCGAGTGTCTCAAGCTTCCTCTGAAGCAAGGAAGAAGAAGAGAGAGGAACCAACACAAGCCTGATAGCAGACATTAGGGTTTCTAGGTACTTGCAACAGTGCTGACTGTGAGGCGAAGGAGCCAAGTAGCACATCTGTATCAGCCTTGCTCATTGTGTAAGAAAGAAACACCTGCATGTATGTTAGTGCTGCACCTAGCCTGCTGGTGGAAACACGTATGAGTACAGCTGAGAGGAAGCCACCGGGAGCAGAGGACAGGAAGAGGTGGTGCTGCTGAAGGCTGAAGAATCTGCATCTGAGCAGCACAAGGCCTCTCGCTTTTAGTACAAACATTCCCCGGTCACTATAGCACATACCACCCCTTCCTAAGGCTGTGTAGGCTCTTTTATTATCAACAGTCATCAGCTAATAGCCTTTTTCTCTCACATGCAAGGACATTGCTGCAGAATGGTCTGTGGGCTAAGTCTCCACTGTTTTTTTTCTCCTCATGTGGAAGAGTTTACACAGTAAATGGAAGCACATGCTGAAATACCCTGGCTCCAAAGATGTAGTGGTATGAGCTTTATCATCCACTAGCAGCAGGATGCAGACTGTAGGGACTCATAAACCTGTTGACAGCTGAGCTACCGTAATTTTATTATAGCATGTTGTATATACTTCTATATCTCACAGTATTTTATGTACACATATACATACATATATATATCCATATGCATGTACATGTACATATACATATACATGCAACCTGTATTTATATTACCTCTGCTTCCTAGGTGTGTGGAAATAGACAAATATGGTGGCTGCTCCAACTTAAGGAGGTGATCTTCCTGCCTTTAGTTTAAATTCCACTCTCCATCACTTAGGTAGTTGCCTCCTTATCAAGAACTTAATTCAGTTAAAGTTCTTGGGCCATTTTAAAATGTAAAACTTGAACAGACCACATGTCAAAGGTCAGAAAAAGCATATTTTCAAAAGTTTCTAGTGATTTTGGCCAAGTTTGTTTTCCAGAATGCCTTTTTGTGTATCATCAGTACTATTCATGTGTCCTAGGCAGCTTCTAGAGCAGCCAGGATAGGCAATCAGAAGAACATAGACAGTATTCCACTATCACAGCTTAAGTATGCCTTCTCCTGTTTTCTTCCCTCCCCAAGGGGCTGTTCTCACGGAGAGAAGAATTGCAACTCCGGCCACAGTGCTGAGACTGCAGCTCAGACTTTCCATGGCCACAGCTGACGGCGACCACCTCCTTGCTCCTCCTACTATGGAGCAGCATGGGGATTTTTAGATTAACATAAAGATAGATATTGTGGATCCAGAAGCAGGTGTTTGACTGAAGATGAAGCAGGCTTTAGCTCAATTCATAAAGCTCCTTCTGTCTTATCTAGTGTGACCCCGAGTTTTTCCTTGCAGAGGCAGGGAGGTAACTTTCTTTTCCTAGACTAACACATGGGCCTGACATGGTGTGTTCACTGTCATTAAAGTCCATGCCCTGACCAAGCACAGAACTTTTCCCTCTAGTGCAAGCATCTTTACTATCCTTCTGCTGTGTTTTGTGCACAAGAAGAGCCCAGCAATAAAAGCACCATAAAAAGATCTGCTGCAGGAAAACTCAGCAAAATATCACCCTGGTGATGCTCCTGTCTGGCTCATACCCATTCCTTTGTATTGGTGCACACCCAAAGTACCCCTAAATGTGGCACAGAACTTACAGGAAAATCTCCCTCACAGTCACTTTCCAGACACACTGATTCTTTATTTCTGAGACAGAAGAGCACTGCTCCATGCCGATCCCAGAAGAGCAGAGCTAGATTTAATCAATTAACCTCTGGGAGGTGATTTGCAATTGCTGGATTGATGGCTCTGTGTGAACAGAAAGCAAATGCCTGACTTATTCCAGTACTCTTTCCAGGATACGACGAGGACTAACTACAGCTCCTTCCTCACTGCCCGCGAGAAGACCAGATGCACACTGTACCAAAACATTTCCAAAGCCATGGATCATTACTCTGGTTCTTCAAAGGGAAAATTGCAGCTAGTGGGAAACTGTTGGGAGACAACTCTGTCAGCACCCTCCCTCTGCCTCCCCCACACCCCGGTCCCAAGGGGGACCTGATGTCAAAGACAGACTTGCAAAGCCCTGCCAGAAAGCATCCGATGCTCACCTTGGAAATAGATGCCTGACTGGATTTGGAGGACCCTAGGAAGGGCTCTTGGGTCCAGAGAATGAATGAACTTCTCCAGGGTAGATGCCATGGTCTGCAGCAAGGCAGCATGTGGGTTGGGCACGTAAAGACCAGTGAAGAAATTTCGAGGCAGCAACACTTGCAGCCTGGTGCATGCTGCACCCGGGAGAGCCGTGGGGCTCCGTGGCGGAGGGAGGAGCAGCACGGGGAGGCACTTCTGCTTCCTCCCCTCCCTCGCCGCTTCCTCCCAGGGCTGCAGCTGGAGTGGAGTGAGGCAGGGGGATGCCGAGCAGGTGGCCCCGCCACCAGGCTGGGGTACCTGTACCCACCGAGGGTCTGCACTAGGCTGGGAGAGGTGCGGGGTGTGCTGCGGGTACTGGGCTTTGGAGGAGGCAGGGGGATCTGCCACAAAACTCCATCTCATCGGTGGTGGTTATTGACCTGGTGAAAAGAAGGTACTGAATATCAGTCCTGCCTAAAGTGGGGAAAAAACTGTCATGTCTGGGTGGTTTTTGAGGTTTTTTGTTTGTTTTTTCTCTTGGAGCACGGCAAAATAGTTTGGTGTTTGTTCTCTCCAAACCCAGAAACAGCCTTTGAAGAAAAGAAATGAAACCATTTTGTTCTGATGCTTTTTGCTGCCTTAAGTATTATATCTGGATTTAAGACATACAAATAGAATACAAATGACTTCATCATGTAAATGGACATTAAAACACAAATGTTGTTATGCAAAATGGCCAAGATTTTTTTAATGTCACCAGTGATTTGTGGGCCTTTGAATTTGAGATGCTGCATCTGGGAATGAATTTTAAGAGGCTACTGCCCACTACCATGTGAAACTCAGACTGCATTGAGGATAAATGCACAGCACTGGTCCCAACTCTGCTGTTCTGAGCCTGATCAAGCACTGTTACTACAGCAGCACTCCTCTGAAGAGTGAGCCCTCAGAGCAAATAAGCAGCAGACTCAGATCACCAGGAAAACTGAAGTGACTGTGATTTCATGTTCCCTTACAATGCTTTCCTGTTTCCCTGAGGCGTCAGGGAAACTAGGAAGCATGATGTTGTGACAAAATGGAGAGCGAGATAACCAACTTTATTTTCAAAAAGCTTGGTAGCTGCATTTCATCTGTGTGTGATAATTTGCAGGAGACAATATAATCTTCCTCACATATTAAAAACCAAAATGCTTATACTGGGTGCCCAGGCCTTGGAAGTGTCAGGCTGTGGGGTTTGGAGAGTTTAACTTAGTCTTAACAAATATTGCTCCAGAGAATGTGAAATAGGTTTTATAAGCGAGCAGCCTGCAGGTGCAGAGCTCGCTATTGCCAGTTGCTAATGCTGCAGGTGCTGCGGGCAAGGTGAATAACAGGACTTTGGGTCTAGGGGTGACAGGTATTAGTAAAAGCCAAACTAGAGAACGTGCATAGCCAACCACTCATCAACTATTGTAACACAAAAGATCCCTCATTCTCCCCTCCCAACAACACACAAGTGGAATTAAGCAAATATAATTGATCTGGGAGAGAGCTGGGGAAATCACACACATTCAGTGCTAATCAAAAGACCCACATTGTAAAAAGCTGGTTCTTACAGGGTACAGAGCACTGAAATGTGAGTATTTTCAGCTATTTCAGCGGGACATCTTTATATGTTTAAAAATTATGTGTGGTGTGCAACTCCAGCAAATCAAAGCCAATTTTCTTGATGTACCAGCTCCCAAGGTTGTCAGGTATTGTGTCAGTGCCAGCAGCTGGGCTTTACCTGTCTACACTGTTTTGGTCTATGAATAAAAAGCCCCTAAGACCATTTCTGCTGTTCCTGAATTCACTTATATTTGGCTCTTCACTTCGCTAAGATTGCCAGGAACACCACCACAAAAACCATTTAACATGGACTGCAAATGCACATAAAAATTAGTAACTGGTTTCAAAATCACTTGAATCCAACAAAGCAAATGTACAAACAGGCATGGTTTTCATACAAGAAAAATAAGAACAAAACCTGTTGCTGAATCCAGCAGCCCAACAGCATGGAGGAGGTGGCGGCAGGTCCATGCTCCCAGGACCAACCAGCCACATGGGCTCCACACGAGTATACAGCACCTATCCAGAGAAGTACTCTGCCAGCCACACAGAAACCACAGCACTCACACGAGCACCAATGGCCTCATCCTGTCCCACTCTCTGGCTGATCCAGATGAAGCTCTGTTAGCGAGAAATATATATGTGTATATATGCAGTGGAACCCTCTGGTAGCTGGATTTAGGCACAGTCCACCCAGTAACTGGCCTCTGATCTTGCTGGCACCTGGGCATGCGAGCAGCCCTCAATATACAGAGCCCCATGCCAGTGTCTGGTACAGACACCCCCCCCCCCCCCCCCCCCCCCCCAGATACACATAAGCACATGAACATATGCAGATGTTTCCCCCCCGCGAGATTCCAAGCCACTTGTCCTGCTGGCAACCACACAGCCCTGTGGCCCATGGTCCCGCTCCAGCTGCTCACACTTAGACACCCCCCCCCCCCCAGACATGCAGGAAAATAATTAGAAATGGAGCTAAATGAAGCTGATGCTGCACAGGGCACAGCCAGACAAGTGTATTGACCAACAGCCTGCTTATGTGTGACCAGCGCCTTTTATCCCCTTAGCCCCCTATTTTCCCACCCTTGTTCCTCCCCAAACTACCTTGATCCCCTCCTTTCCTCACCTTTGGTTCCACCCCCTAAACATCCCACAGTAAGTCTTGTACTCTTCTATTGCCCTACATCCCACAGTGAGTCCCATACCTGTAAGCATAGCAACCCCCCGCCTCAGTCTGTAAGGTACTCCAGAGACCCTCTCCCCTCAACTCCTGTGGTGGGTGTTATGCCCAGCTCAAGGGGTGGTCATCCTTCTGCAATGCCATGGGTGGGGTTCTGGGCAGGACCCCAATTCTCTGCTGGGTTACTGGGGTGCCCTGCTGGTGCAGTGCCTCTGTGCTTCCTCAGTGGGGAGATGAGCTGTTATTGGGCTGATGGGCCTTCTGCAATACACCTGGAAATACCCTGGGCAGGGCACCTCTGGGGTTCCACCACCCACTGTTGTTTCTCTGTGTTCCTCTGTGTCTGCAGAGAGCAGATATTTATCACACAACCTAACAAAACAGACCACCTTAGGTGCAATGAAGGAACTATATATACACTCTTCTGAAATTGCAATCCAAATCAGGAATGCTACCCACTGCTCACATGTTATCAGAGGAGGCCTCATCTCTGCTAGCACCTAGACTGGTAAATGAGAACCACTGATGTGTTCTCCCAAATGCTCTGCAGGAGCTTTTTCCAGTTTGCTGTGCAATGCCAAGTGCAGAGAAAAAGAATTTGCCATCTCCAAACTATCCTTGGTCCCAGAGTGGAAGATTATCACCCCATCATCATGGACTGCTGGTCATAAGGGATCATTTTGGGGGGTTATCCTGTTAGAGATTAAATCCTCAGGAGGATCATGACTTGGAAATATTCCTTTTGCTTTGTCCAAGTTTCAATATTGAAGATCAAAACAAGCTCCTGAAAAATGCATGTATACTGTACTGAGAGGAGGCAAAATCTGAGCCTGTTCTTCCCATACGGAAAGAACAGAGGTCACAAACCTCTCCTTAATGCACCTCCATTTTTAAGTTTTGAGTTCTTCACAAAGAGCCTATTGGGACCTCCATGTTACCCATGTCCTACAGCAGTCTGCAGGCAGCATTCAGTTTGGCCACTCCAGCTCCTACCGCCAACAATGGGGTGAGGGTCAAGCCAGGCAGGGAAACCTGCAAGATCCAGAGCAGCCATGAGTCCTCATGCAGGTGTCAGCAGCTCCAGCTGCTCTGGAAAGCATGTACAAACAGGGACCCACCTCTCCTCCTGTGGAAAAGCCCCTGCTCTTTCCCCCAGGGGACAGCTGTAGGGGAATGTGCCTGAAGAGTGGTGGTTAGCTAATTCAGAAGAATGGACAAATGGGCAAAACACAGAATTTTGAAAACTATTTCCAAGAATATTTTTCTACCATGCTGATGAACACTCATTTGTTTTACTTATTGGTTTTCAGGAAGCCAATAAAGTGTTTCAAGTTTCCAAATAAAATCAGTTCCGAGCCTGTGAAGGTTTGTGGTATTTTTTTTTTTTTAAGCTCAGACTGTTCTCCAGATAAATGCAGCTATTAGTGGAGCTGGTTGAAGGGAATCTTTAAAACACTCCTGTAAATATGAAACCAAGCATTATGTCTACAGGAAGATACGCTCCATTTATTGAGCTTATAAACACAAGGGAAATGTTTTTGATACTTGAGCTGGCAGAACTATAATTCCAAAGAGGAGGATGCTTTAGGGAAATGAGGAACAGCCAAGCCCTGGGAGGGAGGCAGGTGTGAGTGAGGTTTTTACTGAATGGTTATGCTATCTTCTGAATCAAACTCAAAGTACTGCAGGAAGTTCAATACGCTTATGTATTTTTTTCAGTGTAAGGTGGAAACTCCACCTGTCATTAAAAATAAAGTCAGACTAAACTGTAGGGAATCCTCCCTGACACAGGTGCATTGGGCTGTGAAATAATCTCCCAAGGGAACAAGTAGACACCTGAAATGTTAAGGCCTTGAATAAATATAGGACTATAGGACACCGTCAAGAACAGTTCTGATAAAGAAATTGAGGCAGGTCATCTATTCCTATAGGTGATCAGCTGTAGTGCCACCCTTCATTTATAGGAGTCTACTGGCTCAATCAAATGAGGTGAACAGTGTTATACTGAAACTGCTCCAGAGGTGAACCCAGCATGAAAAGAAGCTGCAGAGACTTTAGGAGCCGGGATCTTCCTCTCCCAGTCAGCACTGGTTCTGGTAGGATCGCTCAGGTTTTGCACAACCCACCCAAAAGGCACCTGACACTCAGCTGACAACTATGCCTTTTTAATGGCCCCTGTGATGTAAACTGATGGTCTCAGCAGCTTGAACATGCTGTCCCCATCATAAGCAAAAAATCCAACCCCTACAATGGTACCCTTGGATTTGTTCCAGAGAGAGAGGGACTGAATTGGCTAAAGACCTAATTGAAACAACAACATGAGTTGTTGTAACATGAGTTACAACATGATGGATGGATCTTTGTGTACAAGCTTTTTCTACTGCTTCTATATGTATAGGTGGATGGGATTGATTGCTCAGTAAAGCCAAAATGATCACCTCTTAAACACTGAAACCATACCTTCCAAAGTAACCTAGCTTTGTTAGCCTAACATTTACATAATTTACGTTCCAGCACCTGCAACAATTGTTTCTAATTTCACATTAAAATATAAAGTGCTCATTGCACAGCATATTTCAGTGACACCCAAAAGACGTGGGTTTTTTTAACATTCCTACATCCACAGGCAGCCTCTGCTCATACTCCCCCTAGGATGAGTTAGTTTTGGTAGAGGACTTCTTCATCCTGCAGACAAAGGCATAGCAAGATCCTGCGGCAATTTAAAATAAGGAGCCATGTCATAAAGCAAGGATGATTACCCGCAGAAATTTTTACTGTTTCACCACCAGCTGAAGCCCATAGCTGAAGATAAAATCTGCCCTTCTAAAGATATTATCTTGCTCTGCTCCAAGTTTTTGGACTTGGTACAAAAATGATTGGGTTGAAAAACCTGACACCTTCACAAAGCAGGCAGTCACCCCAATGAATTGTGATGGCTCCTGGCTTTAAAAGCTTGGAATATTTTAATGCCCTGTGATTATATTGTGAACTTTCCTTTATGTTTTCAGGAACTATGTTTTGGGTTCTTTGACATTTCCTTGCAGCTTGGCAAAGAGATCTTAGATGTGCTCTTCATGTGAAATTTAAATGGCTTAGCAGGTGTGAACCAAAGGCTGTTAGTCAAAGCTCCTGAGCCCAGAGGGTTGTTTGCCAATGTTTGACTTCCAACAGTCTATTGAGGAACCAGGATCCCCTAGTGCTTTTAAAAGAACTGAAGCACATGTACACACATTAGATTTTGAAAAATAGTAAGTTTTTGGCTGACTGTTTTTATGGACTGACCAATAATAACCTGTGGGTATTTTCTACATTTTATTGAGCAATTCTGTACCTACTAGAGTCAGAAAGCTCTTTCCATTGATTTTAATAGGGGGTGGAGCAGATTCTTAATAAGGAAGAGTTATGTCTTTCAGTTGGTTGTGGCTTCCCATAGAAACGCCTTGCTGATAATAGCATTTTAAGTTACAGTCTTGCAAAGAATATTGACATGCATTTTTCCCAAAGTTTCTTCAACAAAGAGTAATTGCTTTGCACACATCAGTAAACTATAGGAATTATATCTCCAGAACTCCTTCCAACTGTCAGTAAGTGTGATTAGCATCATGGTCTTAATAAATACATCTAAAGTTTTATCACTGTTTATGAATTGGACACTCAAACCTCTGAAAATTTCAAGTGCTGCATAAGCAGGCAGCTCCGCTAATGTTTTGCTCATCCACAGAGAGAAGGACGTGATCTGAGATTTCTAAGCTCTGCACTAGTATGGACTCAAAATTGCAAGCTAAAAATTCCCCCATCAATTGACAGGTATTAATTAATGCTACCTGTCTTCATAAATGTATTAAGATGATTGATTCTTAAGTGTTATAAAGTATTTTGAAGATAAAGTAGAATGCAAACGTTTAATACAGTTTAAGGAGTTTGGGGCCTTTCCAATACAAAGAGGAACCTGTCAAAATGGTTGTTTATGCAAAATGGGCCATACAGGTGACCCCCAACTAGTGTTACCACTTTTTATTTAACAGCACAGAATGTGAACTCAGTATTCCCATGGGAATATTAATAGCTCTGTACATGGCATCACACCCTAAAATCTATCCAGGCATCTGACTGATCCTCAGCATTCCAATAGCTCGGCAAATATTAAGCATTTTTGGTCTCTACCTTCCATACTCAGTTTGAGGCATTATTTTGCAGTAGACTCAAGGCAGAGAAATTACGACTTACCCAAAGGCTACATGGAAAATCTATGGCAGAGCCATGGATTGCGTCCAGATCTCCAAAGCCCAACCTGAGTGCTGTCACCACAGAACTAGTTTTCTACTCTCTCTAAAAAAAAAAAACAAGAAAAAGAAAAAAAAGTCAAACCCAACCACCTCTGCAGATTTCATTAAATATTTGGTTTCAGTGAGTGGTTGTTTTTTTGGGGGAAAGAGAAAAGAAGGGAGGGACCTAAAAGAAAAAAAAGACAGCCCACACTTATAGCGAGACAGACATACAGGTCCATTAAAGATTTACTTTGGGAGGAAAATATACTTGAGATACCTCCGAATTAGAAAAAGTGTTTTGAATTATGTTTGGCATATCTTCAATGCATTTTTGACAGCTGGAGGCATGTTGCAGAAATTTTTTGAATTAATTTTAAATATCACTCTCTCCCTTTGTGATTTCTTGAGTGGGGTGTGCTGTAATTTATTTTTAAATAGGTAATGTAGGTTTCTAGATGCTGTTAAAGGAATCCAAAATAATTTTTTTGCACCCTGCCACTGTTCAAAGAAAAGGACACTGAATTCATTTAAATATATTTGTGAAAGATTGATTCCCCCAGTGGAATTTACACAGCTACTTTCACTAATTATTCCTGAAGTTCCACCTATCAACTGACAATTTTCTACAGAAGGGAAGCAAAACAGTTTGACTTTCCTTGACAGCAAAGAGCTTTAACAGAACTAGAATGGAAACTGGCACCTCACACTCCTTACTTCTCTAATGTCTACATTACCAGAAGAAAGAGCACTAATAACCCCTTTTTATGCGAGCATTAGAACCCAGAGTTTAATCTAAGCAGCTGGGAAAAGAAATCAACAAAACATTTATTTTAATAATGGTTACCTTGAGTTTTTTGTCATCCTTAATATTTATCTTAAATGACAGACTTGTTGTCTGACTTTCAAATTAATGATAAAACAGTGGCACTGAATAGGTTTGCCCATTTTCATTGGATCTGAAATATCAGCTGTCATTTTAAAATACATACAAACCCAAGCATTTCCCTCTTTTTTTTTTTAACCATTAATGGGAACATTTCTAAAAAAGGTACACAGAAAGATAGTCTGTGAAGCACACAATTTTATTGGCCTGATTTTGGAAACAACTTCAGAAAATTGGAGAACAAACTTAATTGCAATTACTTCCACTCTGTGTATGAAGTTGAATCTAAAAGCAAATTGTTTCTGCAGGAAAATTGGGTTTCATCAAAGAATAAAGGATCCACATAAAATGCAGTTAACACTTGCCAATGTATCAGTTAAATTGATTCTAATTTCCTACCTTTTTCAAGGCATTAATATTACCCTGCTGCAAGGCATTTTGGTTATTATTTTACCATAGGAAAGCTTAGATGCAGTTGCTGCTTAAGTGATCTGCATCTATGGCCTTGTTTCCGGTGGCCCTTGCTCCTTCTTAAGAAGAAGCAGTATAAAGATTGCAGTAATTGGTGGACCTCTTTCTTGGAGTTTTTTTTTTTTTTGGAAATGCACAGGAGAATTGAGCATAGATGAAGGGATTTGAAAAAGTCTAAGAAAGCTGTGGGAAAACCCAAGATCTGATATAAAGAAAGGCGGAAGGGTCATTTCATTGGAAGAGGCAGCCAGAATCTTGGGCTGGCACCCGCCAGAGTTTCAGCCCACTGGGAGAAGAGGGTGCCCAGGGAGTTCTCAGTCTCTCCTCATGACTCCTCATCCCAAGGGACAGAGGGGTTGGAGGCCAGGACCCATCTGCATTTCATCACAGGCACAGATAAAATTAGTGCTCTATTCCATGTTTGTGTCATACGGGGGTTTTTTACTTATCAGCCATAAAGTTATTTGGTTTCAGGAAAAGGTCCCAGTGCAATTAAATAGAGATTGGTTTTTAAATTAATGCATATTCCGGTACATTTGGCCATAAAAAAAATCTGAGAGCAGCATAAGCAACATACATTTTCTTTATGTCAAGCAAAGATAAGCATCCCCCTCTTTTCCTCTTCCAGTCCTACTTCTCCCTTTCTAAGAGAAGAGTATTGCCTGTTCTGCCATGCCTGGTACCATTAACATAAACAGGGTGGTCACCAAAACCCCTCTAATGCCCTCAATGGTGGCACATGTCCCATCCTCTACCTCACACAAGAGAGAAATGCGGTACTTTCAATAGCTGCTGGCCAACACCTTTTTTGAGTCCTACACAATCTTCACCATCTTTGTGGTAGACTACAACAAACAGGGAGATCACTAACAGCATCCAGCACGCTTTCCACTGTGAGAAGCTAAGCCTTTAGAGACTCGTTTGGGAAAAGTGCTGGAAAACAAATTTATTTCTTTACTGAATTGGCCAATAAGCATGTCTTCCCAGCTGTGGAGGAGGAAAGAGCATAGGGGCTCTTCTGCAGAACAACCTATAAAAAGACTGCAAATAAATTTTTTTTTCTTGAAGAACCCATGCGTAGCATTTATTCTAACTTTAATGGTGTGTATTTTAGCCCTTTCCCATTAAAATACTCAATCCAGAAGCTTCACCATGTGTTTTCTTACCTATTTTGTCTGCTTTTCCAAAGCTAAATAGATCTCATATTACTTCTCATGTAGAGTGGTAACTTACTGAGCTGCATACACTGCATACATTTCTTGTAGGCAGCCTTGCAATATGGAACATATGTTATGATCCAGCCAAGGCCCTTTCACCTTGTTCTTCTCTACAAACTTCATTTAAATTATCAAAGATTTCAAACAGTCTGTAAGGAAACATCCTGGGGCTCTCACTTTGGAGTTTAAGTCCTTCTGCCAGCTTTTCATCTTGTTTTCAGTTTGTTGCATTTACATTTATTTGACATCCAAGAGCATTTGTGACCCTTGGGCATCTCCTTCAATGTGTTCCTAGCACATGTTCTCCTGGGTGAAGCATACAGCGCGGCAGTTGGACCCTTCTCCTTCCTTCTCCTCACCATGCTGCTAGAGACCTCAAGCCAGGGGGTGCTGAGAGCCTGTGGGGCACTACAGCATCCTGGACCTTCTGGTGCTGAGCATGTTGTGAGAACTAACAAACAGCCGGCATGAATATCTATTCATGTATTAATACAGACACATGATACATTTTGAAAAATGAAAGTCTACAGCTCCCTTCACATCACTCTGAGGAATGTATTTATAAGTGTTCTTGTAGAATTATGTCAACAAATTAATTCAAACAGACTTGCCACGGCTAGAGGATGAAATCTGAAATCTGCAAAGCCATCACTTACACCAAAGTCCATTTTACAAACAATATATTTTGCTCATTTCTTTTTCTGCATTCTGCTCTTTGCTCACCTACAAAACCCACCAACACAGTATGGCTGGAGACAAGCTTGCCAAGGAAGATTTAATACATCACATAAGAGAAGGTACTTAAAAAAGGGGAAAAAAGCATCCAATCCAAACTCTCAAACTTTTCATAGAAGAAGGAATAAAATAAAATCAAAACAAGCAGTCACAGCAAAAACCAGCCCAAAGATTGAACAAAAATGCTGAAGAAAATTTGCCGGTTCCTATTTTAACAGACAGTTAAGAATACTGTACACCTTCCTAAAACTAGCAGATAAGCAGAGCCCCTTGCTCATCCAAGCCTGCCCTGTGATAGGCACTCATCACGATGCTGCTGCTCCCTGGGTTAGTCCTCTCTTCTTGCTTGGACAGCAGCAAAAAGAGCAATCAACTGAAGAGTTGTTTGTAACTTGGGGTGCCTCACTTATTTTGGGCAGTTATGGTCTTCCCAGAACATTGCATTTCTGAATTCTGTTGCCAGGCTGTCTGTTTTAACCCAGCACCACGGCAAAGAGGCAAGAGCATGCCTCCTCACTCCCACGTGGACACCAGCTACGGTAACGTTGTTGGAAGCTGTGTGTGGGAAAATTGATTTTTGCTACACTCCCTTTACTAGTTAATGTTTAAGTCTCATTTCAAAATCACTTCACTGCAGCACATTTCAGGAACTGCCATGACAGAAAGTCAGTTACACAATACACACTGGAGTACACATGCCCAGATATTCCTACTTCCCTTTACACCTAAGATCTTCTATTGAGTTAACCAACCCCACCCATATATTGTTGAGTTAATCTTTTTCTTCAAATCAAACACACCTAAACACATCACTAACCAAACCTCTCCCTGTGCTGTTTCACATTGGTTTTAAAGCCCACAGACTTTTAAAGAATTGGAAAGGAGAGACCTTTAAAGAATTGGGAGTAGGCTTTTTCACCTCCTCCCCACCCCAGAGAAGCACTGGAAGGCACAGAAGAGCAGTTGCAGTTGTTTCACTTTGTAATGAAGTTATTGTCATCGTGCTTAACACACTCAGCAGACTTTGAGAGACAAACAGCAAGAAGCTTGCTTTCAGAGATGCCAGCTGATCCTGGCTCAGGTGAGATCGGGGAGTGGGATGTGTTGGTCGAGCAATTTTGTGTAAATTTGAAACTACTCCTTGAAATCTTTTCTGCTGAGAAGTTGAAATGTGTTATGGAGATAATATCATGTCCCATCCCTGCCTGCTTAGCTTCAGCCTGTGCTAAGATGTAGAAGATAAAAGAGTGAAGGAGGAAAAAACCAACTGAAAATAGGAATTATAAAAACACAAACCAAAACAACAAAATTGAGCAACCTAAACTATATTTTGGAAAGGGAAGTATACAACATCCATTTGTTGGACCCCAATCGCGTACAAAGACCACTGGAAGAAGAGGAAAAAAATCAGATAAGAGTATAGAGTCCAGTCTGAAAAAAACGCAGTCTTGAAAAGAGGTGAGCATCTGTCCCACTTAAATGTTTGTGTGGCCTGTGACAAGTCCAGAATAGACACCTCACTGGGAAACTCAAGCTAATGACCAGGATCAGGACATCATGACACTGCAATGAGTCTTTGCATGACCAACTAGGTGTGTTAACTTACAGTCTTAAAAGTGAAGATGTGGAAAATGCAGGCTTGTACGTGTATATCATCAAAGTAATCATCACATTTTATTCTCTTCTTTTCCCAGGGCCATCTACTGATCAATTTTTATTTTGGCATGCTGGACTGTAAACACAAATAGCAACTTGCAGGGCACGTGCCCTTCCCCCACCTAATTTTTGCAATTTTCCACAAATGCTAGATGGTGTAGGACTCAGAAGCTATTTCATTTATCAAGTTGGCTTATGTTTTCAAGACAGTCAGAATTCTTCTCAGTCTTCAAAATCCTCCTTTACAGTGGCTCCCCTGAAGCCATAGCCAAACAACTGCCTCTTGGAGTGCTCTCCCAGAATGCTTCCCCTCTTACCCCCCAGTCTCTAATGTTGCTCTTCTCAGTATAAATTTTCTTCTTCTAAGAAAGGAAAAACAAAACCAAACCATAATTATGTTAAAAACCAAGCATCGGAAAGAAGCCCACGAAGTAGTGTTTAGCTGTCAATTAAGTGGAGTAGGGGCTGAGATCATGCTTGTGAAATCACACCTGAGCTATAACTTACTGTCACATTTACTTCTCACTTGTTGCTTGTCCTCAAAACTGAGATAAGGATGATCAGAACTGTCATGTTCAGCATTGTAGCAGTGGTGTTCTCCTCCTTTTCTTGATCAGCAATGAAAATACGGTATCACAAAAATTGCACCTTGTGGGCTTCAAGGCAACTAACTGCCAGAGTCCAAAAATCAAGTGGAGTTCTTAGGTCATAAAATAAGGTATGTAAACTGATCCTCAAGTCTCTTGTCTGTGCTAAGCCTGGTTTGGGGGGATTATTATTTTTTAAATCTTTCATGATACCTACTCAGCTCCTTTATTGAAGGAGCTGCTCACATAAACTGCCCATTTCTTTCCTTGACACTGTCCCTTGCTCAGCATCTTTCCCCCTCAGTGGCCTAAACCATCTGTTCAACCTTGCTTGACCACAAGCACAACATACACTCAATACTTGAAACTTTTTCACTGACTGGGGCATTCAGGATTTTTATTTCCTTCCACATATTGCATAACTGCATGCTTTTTGGGAAGTTCCCATCTCATCTAGATTTTTTTATACTCTCCACCCTGCCTACTCTTATATCCAAAGCCAGTGCTTTCTGTGTTGCCGCCCAGACAACCAGTGAACAAGATTCCTATCTTCATGCTGGTCCCAGTCAGTTCACTGACTATTTTATTCTCTTCTTCTTGCACAAAGCTTATAAATCCCCCTGTGCAAAAGCAAAAGGCCTATTCCTTGGGCCTCTGGCTGTTGCAGTTTTCCCCTGAATGCACTACAGCATCCATCATACTTGTACCCGCTACCTTTAATCCACATGCAAATAGTTTGCTTGTATTTAAGGACAGAGACTGCTGCAGGCTGTGACTCTGACTACTTAAAGGACTATCATCTTAGAAAGGGTTTGTGTTAAGCAAGGGTATTATGTGAAGTAAAGGCGCCTGAAAGGAAGGCACACTGAAGTAGAAACAAAGCCTGCACTTCTTTTCTGCTTTTTAAAAGACATTTTTAAAAGCCTTTGCCACAGACAAAACCACACAGCTATTTTCTCACAGCTGTAATTACAGCTCACTGTCACACTAGCTGAACCACCTCATCTCACTGGAGAAGAAATAGAAGAACCTATACTATGCCTAGTGCTTTTATGCTCCATTTTTATCCTCATTCCTGAAGTTGTCTGACCTCTGAGAACTACTGCTCAAACACTACTGTATTTCTTAATGCAAGGTAAGCTGGAAACCTTGAGCATTTCAGAAGATGAAACTAAGCAGCAACCTATTTATACAGTTTAAACCGTATCAACCGAAGCATCAATGACACGATTTTGTGCAACATAAAAGGTTGTAGCAGTGCCACATCTTCCTAAGTCTATGATTTCTACCTAATTCAAAATGAAGGCGTACACCCTTTCAGCAGGTGGTTTCAAGCATTTTCAGTAAATAGAAGCAATTTTGTGTTGCTTATCTGTATCATCAGCAAGTTTCGTAACAACTTCATCCTGAAACTGGGGGAAAAAGGCTACAGCACCAGGTTCTGCGCTGAATATAGTTTGGATTGTGGGTCCAGATGGGCTATTTATTGTGCTCGCTCCTGGATACAGCAAATGGATCAGAAAGACTAATAAAAAATGAGTAGTGAGACTTACTGTCCTTGACCGCAAATGAACTGGGATTTCACCTGCTGGGACTTAAGCAAAACAAATGTCTTTCAAAACTTCTCTGCAACTTACCATAGTTTGGCCTTATGGCTGCTACAAACACCAACTCATGCTCGTTACCTTGAGAGAAACTCTAAAGATACTATAATCTCTGGTTTCATGTTTGCTATTGGAGTGCAAAAAGACAGTAACTTTCTTCAAAATTTCAGGACTCTGCAAAATACTGTGTCTTTTCAGTTACTATTCTACAAAAGATTAGATACACATAAGAAAGACAAAAGTTTTGCACCGTGAAATGGAAAGAGCTCACACTGGTTTGCACCTGGCAGGAAAACACACACATATTATCACAATCTGGAGGTACTGTGTTTTGCCAGATGCCGTTTTTGTGCTTATTACCAAAAAGCTCCAGGGTGTTCCAAAGCTTGCAGAAAGATCATGTTTTGGTTCCATGTCCAGAAGAGAGGGTTTGTTGCCCTTTTTTTCCTGCTTATTTAGTGGAGATCTGAAAAATCTCTGAGCACATGGGGATTTCAAATTTATCTTGATGTAATTCGTGAAGTCAGGACTGTTTTCTGATTCAGCTGCAAGCTAGAAGGGGTTACAAAAGACTATTGAAATCAAGCTTTTGCATCACAACAAGGCACAAA
Source organism: Buteo buteo (assembly GCF_964188355.1). Taxonomy (NCBI): domain Eukaryota; kingdom Metazoa; phylum Chordata; class Aves; order Accipitriformes; family Accipitridae; genus Buteo; species Buteo buteo. Next base: position 21,282,523 of record NC_134179.1, read on the forward strand.
AACATCTGTTCTTTGTGGGCCAAGACACAGTTAATAAACATTATTATTAGGTAAGCATTCTATTGTGCCTGTCATCATACATGTCAATCTGTGCATAAATTAGGACTCTAAACCCAACAGCAGGGAAAGAATTAATTTCTGAGAAGTGTGGGCCAAAATAACATTTATGCCTGTCAACCACTACCACAATCTCACATCATTCTTTTACTCAGGCTTAAAGAAAAAGCATCTAGCAAGCTTAAAATAATTTAGAAACACTTCTATATTGTCAGCAACTCAAATTTTGCTCAAACAGAGCCTCTAGTTAAAAAAATAATAAAGACAAGGTTTTGCTGCACAAAGTTGAAGGGAAATTTATGGGACTAAACCTCTGCATATTCTGGAAGTCTCATCCTCAGTATACACAATCTGTTCTTAGCAGATTATTCAACCCCAGAAGGTAAAGATGCAAGTGAATATTCACAGATACCCTTGACTATCCTGGATCTGCAGAGGTTATAAGACCTTTGACTGTTTAACAAAGGAAGAGCACTAGCAATAAACCACCACAAAGGTTCTTTTGTGAGATTAGGATCACTTAACTCAATTCAGACCTCTACTTGATACAGGAAAGCACAGCAGAAAATGAGTTACTTTTCTTTTCAGTACAGAGCCGGGCACTATAAAAGCAGCTTTTACATTTATTTCAAGATCTCAGGGTTTCTTCTGACACAGTAGCAGAATGAAGTTTAAAAGAGGCCCTTTATACAGTCATTTGTCAGTCCAGGTGGCCTGGCCACGCAATGATTCTGCAACACTTTTTCTCAGGCTGCCCCTTCCTTGTCCTTTAACGTTTCAGTTCACATTGGAGGCTCAGTGACATAGCACTTGCTTACTATTGCTTCCCCAATTTGCTTTTTTAGACCTTGGATTTTGGAAATTGTTAACCCATTTGAAAGAGCACACTCCTGCAGTAGCTTTTGCTTTCATGTTTCTCTAAGGGATATTGCATTTCTTAATGTAGTACCTTAGGCAAGGCAAGGACATACTATAAACTACATAATGCTATTATCTGAGCAACTTCCTGAATGAAGTAAGTCCCAGTAACTGCTTGCATATGCTGAGGATACAAAGCTTCAAGCTCATGCCTGTGACTATTTTCCAGGAAGGTAAAGCCTCTTTCAAAGCTGTTGTTTCCTGATGGTGGCATTTACCCAGGAAGCAGGAAATGTAAATTCTAGGATCAAATCGACCAGCTGGGGTCTGATCTCTCAGGGCCAAGATAAAAGTTCAAAAAGTGGGTATCCACACCTCCTTCTGCTGGAGCTGGGTCACTATGAACAGGGAAGGCAGATTCAGAGAGCTTAAAAAAAAAAAAAAAAAAGATAAGCCTGTCTCCATACAGGGTCCTAAGGTTTAGTAGCTCTTCTTTTAGCAAACTTCAATCTCCATTGAAATCAAAGGATTTAAGGTGCTCGAGGCCTGATATGGTCCTTCAGTGTTGGATCCTAAGATCTGGTTATTTGGGGACAATTCAGATAGTTTGATCACATCCCTAAGTTACCTCTTTGGTTACTGTTCTACAGAAAATGAACCAAAGACATCAAGGCGACACTCAGAACTCCTTCCACTAGCAACTACAGAGACTAGCACACTGGAGTCATCACTTCTCAGTTTTAGAGCAAAGAATACCTTCTCGCACAGAGCAATCAAGTTTTTGGGAACTTGCAGGCTCCTTTGGTTCCTTTCATTATGTGACATTAGACCAGTTCCAACTTGATTAATTTCAAACTTGAATCATCTCACACTCTTCCCTGGATGAAGTCTTTTCATGCCTCTTCTTTGTATTCTGACTTGATGCCCATTTGCTCTCTCTGTATTTACTGCTTGTGTTGGCCCAGTCTTCATTTTATATGACGCTGAGAAAAGCAGAGCCCATGTACCTTGCAGGCTGTGGCCACTTGACCGAGTCCATGCTAATATTTCAGCAAGGGTGGTAGCCAGCAGAAAGATTTTGAGGAGTCTTGAAACCTATGGACTGCTCCAGGGCAGGAGCTGCCGACAGATTGCAATACTGGTGCTGGTAGCTTTTCACTGCCTCAGGGAGTAAATATTTCCCTCTTCAAGTGCCCAAGGTTGGGAATGCTTCTCTCCCTCCACTGCACACTCCCTTTATGAGAAATACCTGTTCTTCCCCTGCAGCAGGTTTTCATCATCCGCCCACCTCTCTTTCTTCTGTCTTGCACAGGTGTCAGAAAAGGATACTGGAGCAGCTTCTATCTAGGGGAACAGAGCTTGTGCTCCCAGAGAAAAAAAGCTGGCATATGCTGCCACTGGGTGAGATAAGAGAGGGGAAAGAGCTGCCACAACAAAAGCAAACTCTCTCTTCTCAATTTATACTAAAAAAGCTGATTCTAATATTGTCTTTTGCCTAAGAGACCCCCAAGATATACCATTACTGGAGAATGATATTTCCGATCTGCTTCTCAACATCATATTCCCTCTGCATACTTTTCCCTGGCCTTGCAAGGAAGAACTCCCCACAAGTTTTTCAATCACAAGCTATTGCAAAAGCTTATTAGGTCACCACAGTCAGCTACAGTTACAGAAATTACGTGACTCTCAGAGTACTTAAACACATAGGCAGAGTTCTCATTTGCAGAATAATCACCGGCAGCTATAATACCTTCTAGCTGAGGGGGATGCTCCCATGGAGGTCCCCTGTGCAGGCACAGTGTGCTGTGATGCCAGGATTCATACTGGCATTTGCACCAGTCATGCTTAATGTACAGGGGAAAGTGGACACAAAGATCTTACCAAGGATTATGAAGTACTGTCAGGGGTGTACCCCACTGTCCCCAACACACGAGCTCTCTGGGAAAATAACCACTCATTCAGCCTAATGGTAATACTACATTTTTGATCAGGAAAGGAAAAAAAAACAAAACCCCAACCCAAATTATTCTGGTCAGTATGGAATGTGGCTTTTGCATTCCACAACCCTAAGAGCTACTCATCTTATCTGTCAAAAAATTAATCTAGACTTCTAATCTTCTCAACACCCTTGATGGACAACAGAGGCAGGTTCTTCCAGAGTCCAATTCATTTACTCCCAGACACGTCTAACAGGCAGGATGCATCAGTCTGTGGAAATGGTGTATTGTTTCCACAAAAAGTGGTGACCAGACAGCTAGCTTTAGATGATACATCCAGCACTTTGACTGCCAAAGTTAACTGAATGCCAATGGCCTCACAGAGAAAGCTGGGAATATTGCAATTCTGTTGCATGCAGTTTATAATCCCCTTTCCAATGTGGCAAAATAAAAAAAGAGCAATTTTGAGTATTAAGAACTCAGACCCAGTGAATATTTTCAAACCTGATTTGTTTACCTTGCTGTTCATAGGTAGGAACTAACAATGGGTGACAAAAGAAAAAGACTTTTTTTTTTTTTTAAATCTGGAAGAGGTGGAGCTATGCAATACAGGTGGAGGCACTGAAAAAAATCTGAGAAGTAGAATTTCTCTAAACATTTCTCTGCCATTTATAGTGTTGGATGGGTAATTCCATGTGTCTGAACTAAAGGAAGAAAGTTAGGGCATACATGAGACATGGAGTCTTCTCAAATACTCCCTGAAACACAGAGGTGAAAAAGAATATCATTTCCTTCTGAGATTTTCTTTATGCAAATACATCGGTCTTCCGGACAAGAATGACTCCTTAACAAGGACAGTAAGTGAAAGGGTACCAAAATAGGAAATAATATAAAATAATCTTTAAATAAAAGTTTAATTCACTCTTACTTTACAGATTATTTAAAAGCACCTTATCATTTTACTGTCAGTTCTAAAAAAAGACCAACAAGAGACTGGAATGATTTTAGCTGGTAAAATACAGGAAACCGTGTGAACAAATGGATACAAGCTAAGCGAAAGCACAGTAATATTCTGTACACCACAACTATAATCAGAATCTGGCATTGGTTTATTCAAATTTTGCTTTCTTGGAAGCAAAGCTTACATGTTCGTAAACATCAAAATAAACATTGCTTAATTTTACAGTTTGCTAAACAAATACTTTTTTACCCTGAAGGGCATATGCAGAGCCATCTATTTGTCCGGCAGTTCTCCTGTTGACCTGTGCTTCAATAATTTTTCAAACAACTGGTTCCCTTACAATTTTAAGGGTGCTTAAAAATTTCTTCCAATATTGTGCAAGTCATAGGCAAGGCCATTTTGATCTGTGCCCTTCCTTACATAGTTTTTTGATCAGTAATTAACTAATGCAACTGTGAAAAACTATACATTTTCAGGAAAATGTTTTGATTTTGGTCCTGTAGTTAAAGACCTTCTATAACAAGAGTTGTTTACATGGATTTGAATCACAAGCATGTACACAACAAAACCACTATACCAATGTTTCTTGGTCTATGCATAAAAAGTATGTATTCTACTTACACTAAAACATACAAAAAATAAACTACAAAAATTGTTTACACTTGATTTCAGCAAAAAAAGCTTTCTTCAAGAAAAATGATTCTTCTTTTTTCAGCCATCAAAAAAGGAATGCAAGTAAACAATAAATACATGTGCTTTCTCCATATAGACATATTTACACTTGAGTCTTTGGCTTATGTTTAAGTTTCTTTATAAAGATCTTTGTGTGATCCAGCCATCATTGCACATTAAAACAAAATAAGCCAGTTTTTTTTTACTATATATAATATATATATGCAACACTTGAAACGTATAAAGAATGAACCTTACTATCAATTTACACTGTTATTGTACTTTAACAATGTATCAAAAGAAAAAAAAGAAAAATTAATACCATATAGGAAATATTGATACATGCAACAGATGGTCGCTCTACTGTAATTGAGAGACGGCTGCATATACAAACACTGAAAAGTCCTATTTTGGGCAAATCTCTTATGACTCTGGTTTTCATTAAATAGTATTTATGTGGCACTAAATGCTGATACTGTATACAAGCATAGAAACAGATTGAGTTCTTTTATTAAGATACACAACTTCATAAGAAAAATACTTTGCATTTAAAATTTAAAATCCCTCCCACCCCCCCTCTTCCCCTAAAATCTTTCTTCACAGGATCAAGAACTGTTGTCAAAACAGCTTATTGAGATTCATGTATTTGGTGAACTTTGTCACATCCATTCTGACTAAGAGGATTCCAAGTACTCCAGCGCAACATCGTAGCAGAAGCGATATTGCTCCTTTAAGGGGAAAGAGGGAAAAAAAAAAGTTAAATTAAGATTCTAAAGTATTAGCAGCAATATCTACAAACAAGAACAGTCTTTGCTAACTACTGTGCAATTTTAACTTCAAGCCTGACATGTTTGGGTTTTCTTTTTTTTTTTCCCCCTACTACTCAAGTATATTACTAGTTCTGATTTAAAAACTCACCCTAACCAATGAACTGGAAAAAAAACCTGACCATGAAATGCAATGATTTGCTTCTCTGATTTTTTCAGCTTCTGAACTGGTTTATCAAACATGAAAAGTTCTCCTATCAGTCAGAGCATTCTTGCAGTGAAAGCACCTCGACTTTGATATACCATTTACATTTAAGTTAGCCGATACTGAGCAGTTAACCAGTGTCTGCTGCTTGGACAGCCAGGGAATGGCTCAGGAATACCGAGCTGTGATACAAAGCTGCTCTGGGCTCACAGCCCATTTGTACAGTTGTGTCGATGTAATGTCCAAGAGATCAGATGCACATTTAAAAGGGAAGTTCAAGCTTAAAATTTCATCTTGGTTAGTATTTCTCCTTAACAAGGCTTCTGTTCACAGCTGATACTGGGGGAGAGGGAGGAGGAAGAAGAGAGGAGAAGGCAAGAAGAAGAAGAAAAACCAAGGAAATTAATTCAATCTCTATTGTCCTTGCAACCTAACAAAACAAATCTGCTTTTGTGATGTATTTTTGCTTGCAAAGGAAGCCAGCGTGATCCATTAGCAGGAAGCGGTGGGGATATCTTAAAGCCCTTATTGCGCTGCTCATTTTTGTTATCTGATCATGTTGCTGAATGTAGGGCACATGACAGTGTTACATATTGGTTTTCCTGGTTTGTTTTCTAACTAACGACTCAACAGCTGCTGTTGTTCAAGAGTTCTGAATAAAAACCCACACAACAGAAATACATAACTACGGAAATTCAGTAACTGCAGATTAAAGCTACAATGGAATTCAGGACTATTTTGAAACAAAATATAAATTTACAGGCCATTTATCAGAAACACACACCATCTACCTTGGCCTCCCTTTACAGTGACAGAAGTAATTTTCCATGTGATCTGACCTATTTTCTTCACAGCAGTGAACTGAAATCCAGGCAGCAATTCAGTATGTTGTGTCTCAGACATCTATGGCACAGCAAACTGCAAAGTATTTGCGGCAAAACCGGCAATACCTAGCCCAATGTCACTATTGCTACAGGATGCTCTGTCTGTTAACATTTTAACCATCTTCTTAATTTATGTGGTGGCAAGGGATGGAAGTGATGCACAATAATTAAGCAAATCATGCCACAGAAGCTACTTGATACTAAGCAAACAGTGACACCTGGAAAAAAGGGCAATATGGGAAGAGGCAGTTACAGCCATTTTGCTCAATATGCAAGTTCAGAAGGTCAGAAGCAATTTCCGCTATGCATAAACTGTAAAATGTTTTTAATTTCAATTGGCATCCCTGATTTTTATGCAGTAGGCAGCCATCTGGCTGAGAAGTGACACTGGCTGCTGGCAGTGTGAGAGTCAAATGGCAGAAACTCCCAAACACTGTCTAACCTGCTTTCACATTCACCTACAGGAAGGAAAAAAATCCACTTGGGAGAATTTTTATAAGGACTTTCCACAATGTTCAGTTTTTGTGACTGAAGTGATCACTTGGATAGATATGGACTCATACTGTATACATAAAGACTAGACAGAAGAGCGAAGGTTATTCTGAGTTCTGGCAATGTACATACAAATATTTAGTCTTGTGGTTTTGCTAATTCAGGCTCATACTGTTTATATTAGTTTATTGTTTATATTGTTTATTATTTAGGTTAACAGTTGGACTCAATCATCCTAAGGATCTTTTCCAACCTAAATGATTCTATGATTCTGTATCTTCATTTCCAACATACCAGATCAAAGTCTTTGATTTTAAAGTTCTGAGGTATCATTTTGACTACTACAAACCTGAGTAACAAACATTACCATTAGTCAATACACCTTCCAAAGCAGCAGTTGTTATTAAGAAGCAAAATATTTACATCTCCAGCTACTAATCTGGACCTTACAGCTTATTCCTACCAAGAAGAAATGCCTTGCTCCATAAAATGTTGAGACAGTTTGTATGAGCACAACACACTGCAACTTCTCTTCAAATAGACCAGGTTATCTTGGGAGATTAAAGTACCTTCTGTTAACTCAGAAAGTTATCTGTGAAAACCACGGTACCACTACAAGAAAAGTAGCGTAAATGCTTAGCCTGCCCTCATGATGCTAACTTGTGTTTACACTCAATAAATTTCCACCACAGAATGTAACGTTACCCAACCTTATGTTCATGCCAAGAATCAGACCAGCCTCTGCTCAGTCTATACTACAAGGGGAGGAGCCTAAGACCCAAACCCCACATCCCTTTCTTCTTCTGGACTAACACAGGTTTGCTCTGTTTTGTGAGCACAGAACTGAGAATGCAGCTCACACAACAAGAGAGCCTCTGGCTCCCTGGTTGTTTGCAGTAACCCCGATGGGTTGGTGCTTACCGGAGTTTCTACCATGTTGGGCTTACTGTTCCGTAAAGTCTTCACGGCATGGAAAACGTCCACCACGTTCTGCCTTTTTACCATCTCAACCACAATGCCGATGGCACAGAACATCCCACTCCGGCCACCGCCATTTCTGTACGCAAGGAAAAGAGCTGGTTAAAAGTTGCTACTGTGTAAGAGAGCATCCAAAACACATTTCTGATCTTTCACTCTTTAAGCATGAGTGATTCATGAGCCCCACAGGGAGAGCAGGCTTTAGCAATCTCCTTGCAGCTCCAGTGGGATTGGTCTGAGACATTTTCTGTTTCTGACCTTTCTCTCAATTACTGCTTTTGAATTCTGCCCTTACAGCCAACCATGCTGCCCAGCTATGCTACAGCCTAATTTACATAGGCATTAGAAAAAAAAAAAACTAAGTTCAATGGCAAGTACAAAGTTAGTAATTAAAAACCAGGTTCAATGGCAAGTACAACATTTTCCATTTAGTTCTGGAAAGAGACTCACTTAAATTACCTTATGGTATGAGGATTATCTAGCCAGAGTAATGCCAAGGCATCACTGATTTGATACCTTGTTGACCTTTGGGGATACTTCTGAACTATTTTAATCTTCATTACAAAGAAATTACGGTAGGTACTTCTTCCTCTTAAGTTTAAATTAGCCAGGAAGTTCCACGGATAATGAGGAGGGGTGGGCAGAAAGGGGCCACAAGTTAATTATGAACATTTGAACAGAAGCCTTTTTTTAAAAGTAAGGAAGAATGCTAATTCAATTTCTAAGTTTTAAACTTTATATTTAAATAAGGTAGGAGAGAGATTGGTCATTCTCTGCTTAGGGAGAAAAAGATGCCGCCTTTTCAACCCGCCCCCAAACCAGCTCCCATTTAAATATCAGGCTCAGATAAGCAGCCAGCAGTCATTTACCAACAATAGTTTTAGGATCACCTACTGTATTATAGAACTTTTCTCTGATTTCATAGATCCATAGCTTTCAGTCTAAACCCCTCAAAATATAGTAAGCCTTCTGGAAAAAACGCAACAGACGATATGCAAGAGATACACAAAAAATAACCATTTGGCACACAGCATAAAAGACTTCCTTACTGAAACCGCACAGAAGAAATTGGTCTGTACATATTTTGTACCAGAAAACATGCTATTATGTACAGATGGAGACAATACACATCATGTTCAAAATACTCATTCCCATGGTACCTTGCCCTGACACAGACAAGTCTGAAAGTTGACCAAAAGCCAACCTACAGTACTAGTGGCACTTTTTTTTTTTTAAACAAGAGAAACAAGGGCATGTGCAAAAGAATGTTGCTATAAGAATATAGTTGAACTTAAAACAAGAACTAATTTATAAGCATTTATTTGAAAAGCAGCAATTTGACTTTCTCCCAATTACTCACAGGCAATGGATGATGGTCCGGCCCTCCCCTTCTTCACATTCCTCTTGCCATTTTTCAACCTGGAGAATTAACTTCAAGAAGGATCTCTTGGAAGCTGGTACATCTCTGTGAGAAGCCCATCCCAAATACTGGAATTGCTGCACCATCAGATAGCCTTCTTGTGGCTGCGGGAAACCAAAGAGCTTTAGGTCAATATGGCACCTTTACATCTTGGTTTAGAAAACCAAAATATAAAACTAACATGAAACCTAAGTGTTTACATTGTGGACAAATTCTAACATGTATATACATTGCATGGAAGGGTCTTCATTAATTTGTATCACTTGAGCTCAAGGAAGATGTCAAAAAAAAAAAAAAAGGAACTACATTGAAGACAACATCACAGTTTATCAGTCACTAATGTAACCTATCCTGACTTCTTATAATTGGACAAATTGCCTAGATTCTACATGTCAAGGGGTTTTATCCTTAACATCAATAATCAATTAAAAACATTACTGTTAAATTCTTAGACCTACAGAAATGAAGAGACATACCTTTGGCTCCCATACATGAACTGACCCAGTTATAAATAAACAATGAGTAATATAGGTGCACAAATATGACTCTTTTCCTTGAAGTCTTCCCTTTTTGCTGGACTATGATAATCATGAGAGCCTTGCTGCCAGTCTCTGAGCTTTCCATGTGCTAGATCTTACACAGGGAGAGCTTGAATAGAATTAGACTGTCACAAGAAAGGCCTCAATAATTGGAAGAATAAATAGTCTATTCAGTTTCTTGGAGCTGAAGAAGGCAAAAAGGAGTAGGAATGTGGATTTTAGAAAAGGAAGAACAGAGCAGAGAGATATTTAGAAGCAAGATGTAAAGGTGAAAAGGCATGGGAGACAAAGAGAAGTAGAGGAGTAGAAAATCAAAAACATCATAAGAAGGAAGAAATGGAAAAAGTGAAAATAAGAAATGAACGAAAACAAAAGAGGAAGTCTAAAAATACAACAAAAAAAGTGTTATGGCGTAATATTTGCCAGTGTGCCTACACCTTAGCTTCCTGTAGTTTCCAAGCAAGGTATGAAGAGCTGAAAATGTTTTTCTTAGCTCTGAATATAAACAAAATAAAAGTTTGGATAAAATACTGGCCACATGCAAACTCTGCACTTTGAAAAATGAAAATGTGACCAAAATAAAAGAAAAAATAAATCTTTGTACACACAGTAATGTTTTCTCCACAGCTATTCTTCGACATTAATGAAAGTTAAATGTATACTCCAAGTAGCAATCGGTGGCGCCTAAGTTCAGTATTGCATGAAAGATACAAAGTAGGAATGGTAAGTAAAATAGGGACTGATGGTTAACTGTACATATATCGGTGGCACAAACATCTGTAACTCTTTACATGTAGGCAACATAAATAAGTGATTTATAGAGGTAAGCTAAAGGAGGAGACACTGCATGGCAAAGAGGGTTTGAGAAGATGCTGCGGTAGTGTGAAACACTGTGGGACAGCAAAAAGACAAGGTGGTGCACGGTGTGAAGGAGCCAACAAGAATGCAAGACTGGCACTGCTACTGAAGTTGAGAAAAAGATGATAAATGTAGGTCAAGGTGCAGTGGTGCAGAACCCTTCAGAGGCAGAGGAGCTTTCAGAGTTTTTTCACATCTCGCTTTACTGGGTGCCACAGTCCTCCTTTTATGTTGTGGTTCTCGCATCTTCGGCTGAGAAGGTGCTGGTTGCATAACCAGCCTCAGCTCTTCTGTTCCTTATTCACCATGGAAAACTCTTACAGAAGCTATGAATGAAATACCTGTCACTACCTGTTCATTACAGGGATATTTCTTTCACTGTACACCAAACAAAAAGAATACTTCTCATACACATCTTCTGCTCATCAGGGAGAATGCCACAGAACAACAGTCATTCACCTTACTGCTCCCCCTGCTTAGTGTGTAGCTATAGAAAAGTACTAGAAATAAGTATTAGATACCGGTGCTTGACTGACTCTTTTCTGGGTAATGTCTTAAGAACATTGGCATTTTACTATTACTCAAAATTAAAGCCCACAAGAGCCTAGAGTGTTGAAAATGACATACCCTTCTGTTACATATTGTTACGATAATGCTTACTCTTGTTAGATTGCATATCCTGAAAATTCGGTTTATGACGTCACAGTCCATTGAACATGACATGCATTCTACTTGGATGGGACCGTACCGCAGTATCCCTTCCTCAGGCCAGTATTGCGGGCAGCCCTGCACCAGAGCAAAACAGGCACAATTAAATGGTAAGTTACAACTTGAATGTTGCCTTATGCCACTGCAGACATCTCACCTAACCTTTCCTGAGCAACTAGTGCTAATTAGTTGCTGTAAAGCAGAGAATAACTGTAAAGTCACTGCACTGCTCTACATTTTGATCATGTAGTGGATCCAGAGTGATTAAAGCATGCGACAGTACATGGAAAACTCGAGCCCCAAACTGACCTGTGCTAAGTCGACTTCATTTAACATCACAAGAGAAGTACAGCCGTAGTCATACACTAATCTCCAGAAATCTTTCACAGTGTTTGGTAAAGGATGTTGAGTGACAATAAAAGCTGCGGGCTGCCTATAGCTCTGTAAAGGCAAATGATTTTATTAGCACTGGTAGAGGAAGTGCTTAATAACTTCCACTCAGACACTGCAACAGAAAAAACATATAAATAGAACAAAGCTCCGACATCAATTACGCCAGATTTCACCAAAGCTGATGTTAAAAATACCTTACTGTCTCCACCAAGAACAAAGAGGTTACTCTGCTCCGGTCTGCCTTCTGGTTTGTTGGAGGCCAAGCCCTGTTTCAGTTCAGATATGCATGGGGCACTGAAGATGGTTTTCAGGGCTCTGCTGAGCTGAGGCTCGGGCAACTCCACTCCAGGCACTGTGTCCAGGAGACTGAGCAGGAAACCTTCTCCCCATGTTGCAGAGAGGGGTGCAGAGGTCTCAGAAGGTCACCCCATCCACAGCAGGTTACACGTGAGCTCTGTGACTGAATCAAGGACTAAGCTCAATCCCAAATTCTCCTTCAGTGCCACAGCCACAGGGTCACCCATGGAACTGACCTTCAGGATTACCGGGGCCCATTTCCGGCAGAAAGCAGAAGTTAAACAGCAAAATACTATTTCCTCTCATGGCAGCAGATTCCATTTTCTGTATGCTGCGTTATACACAGCTGCAAATAGGGATTTCCAGCCTTGCATAGCTTAGCTGAGATGCAGCTAATAGAGAGGAGCTAATTCCTTGCAGCACATGTATTACAAGCAGCAAGCAGAAGAGGAGAGATCTGAAGTTTTTTGCAGGCAATTTGTAATTATGCATGGAAGAGCTCTGCAGTGAAGGAATACAGATATGAACTGGCAAGGAAGCACTGACAGGTTAATCTGAGAAACACAGTAAGATGGAGAATAGTCTTGTAGGCGGATGGGATGGTAAGTCACCAGTTTGAAGATGAAGTGCTGGGACCGCTGTACGCAACACAGAGATCCCTGTGTTTAGCACCCATGCTGGTATCAAAAGCGGTTTGGCTGTTTTTTTACTGAAATAAGTAGAGTAAGTTAACCTAGGAGAAAGACCCGGTAGGGTAGCTAAACCACTTTTGGTATGGAAGCTTGCTTGTTTGAAGGTTCATATGAGGGATCTTCATGTGCAATATATTGATGTACCCTCAAAGATCATAGTGTGAGGCCCAGAAGGAAAAAATACAATTTTTTTCACTCTTCTACTTGCTGTAAATTGTGAAGATAACAAATTAATGTCTTTAGCATCAGTACTTATTTGACAAAAGAATAAGGAGGCTGACAATTTTTTTATCTATATTTGCTATCTTTTTCTAATGCAGGAAGCATATTGGGGTAGTAGCAGCTCATGTCCTACTTCCTAGACCTGCCCAGTGAGCAAACAGGAACAACCAATATCGATTATTCCCTTGTATTTTTAAGAAATAAAATAAGTACTAGCTGATATTTTCCTAGTCCTCTTCCCCATAACTTCTGGTCTTTCCCTGAGATGAGAGAGCGTACTGAGTCTGAGATGATAAGATCTTCAAAAAAAACAGGCAGGAGATCTGCTGTCACACAGGGAAGCAGACACTTTCTTGTGGGAACACAGGGACAAGTACATTGTGGAAAGGGGAAAGTTTCCATTTCTGTTTTGCTATCAAAAGTCCCCTTTCCTTGCCCAGCAGTGGGGTTCCCCTCTCTGAATAAATCAGTCTTAAAAAAAACAACCAAGAGAAAGGGCAAGAAAAAGCTTTTATTACCCAAAGTTTTAACCCTGTACTTATAGCCTTGTTATATGTCTTCATTGTAATATATTACTTTTTTTCTGCTGCTTTTTTATTTTTATTACTACCATTTCTGTCTTTCCTTACTTGTCTCTGATTGCTCATCCATTAATAATACATTGCTCGGTTCCTGTCCCTGTTTGCCACACACTGTTACACACTCAGAGTCCTCCTGCCACCCAGCCGTTCACAGCCTGCGTTGTCTTCCTTTCTCCCCAGACCACACTCCTCTATGCAGCTGTGTTGGTTGGTCCATAGCACATCAATTTTATCCAGGTGCTTAACATAATTTTAACTGCAATTCTAAACAATTTTGGTTGCTACCAAAATTCTGCTCACTGCTCTGATTCATCCATTCAGCCCTAGTGACTCCCTAATATATTGGTCTCACACGTGCTACTCCTCTTTTTTTTTCTGGCACAATAGCTAATTGTGAGATTAAGGACTGCATTTTGCTAGCGGTTCAAATGTTTCCTGCACTAGCTCAGGCAGAACTCTGGGATGACTACACCATTCAGTCCTGATGCCTTCTGCTGCTATTTGCCATTTTGTTCCAGCATCTCTTCTTGACACCACAGTTTCCGACAGCACTTCATTTCTGAGGAAGGGGAGATGCTCCTGGAAGTCAGGCCACTTATTTAAATATTTACTGTAAAGGTGGTTTTAGGGCCCTAACTTTGGAAATGCTAATGGCAGGCACAGGCAGGTATCTGACAGCACATATGATGAACTGCTTTATCGATCAGACACCCATGAGCAGGTTCACCTCTATTTTCCCCATTAATTCACCTTTTCCCCTGACAATACTTCTGTCACTCAAACTTCAACTTTAAAGAGCTGCAACTCAAAATATGAATGAACAACAAAATCCCCAACGCTATGCCCAAACATGCCAAAGACAATTTTTTTTTCCTTCTTCCCCTGTCTCTCCTGCCTCAATATACATAGCCTTTTTTATAAAACAGCAACAGTAACCTCAGATTCAGGTAGGTAATATTTACTTCCTGACAAACAGCAGATTTTTGAGATCCTGCTGAGATTTGAGATTTGGAGGTCTGGAGACTAGAGCTTTATATAATGCTGTTGAAACGTTGAGATTTCCAGTGGGTCCCACAAGGATGCAAAAGACTAAAGATAACAAACCTTCTGAACAAGCAACACAAGCTGGAGGGGTTTCTCACCCATTCCACCCCCCCACCCCCCCCCTTTGTTAGGACTGTTTTACCGGGCATTGCAGTAAGAAAGAATTACCCTTTCTTAAACCAGCAAGTGCTCTCTCTCATATTACACAGCTTTTTGTGGCACACTACGCAGACAAAGAAGATAGTCTCTTACGTCCATAAGAGCAGCATTGATGTAGTTGCTGCTCTCCCCATCAATAGTAATTAAGAAAGGCAGACATCTGTCAGGTGGCAGCATATCCATGAAGCGGTTCTTGTCGTGGTTCCTTGGCAAGCAGGCTATGCTGCAGTCCTCCGCTTGTAGGCGAGGGGTCACAGAATTCAGGGTCTAACAGAGAGAGGATGCTCGCTTTAGCATGCTGAACTAACAGACAATAGACTCGAGATTCCCCAAGTTTTCATTTAAAATATTGCAATATGGGAAAACGTGAGGCATTAGCAAGAAGACATTAGCAAATAAGAGCTCCTCTCTGTTTGATGGACATGCTGGTGCTTTTCAAGGGGGTGTAAGCTGCAGGTGTAAAAGGCACTCCGTGTACCACTCAAAAGATTCTGCATGACACCATCCCCTCCAAAGGGAATAAACCAAAAAAGATCCTTTGGAGCCCTAAAGAGCTACGCCTTAGCTGTGCAAATGCAAGCCAAAACTCTCTGTGGTTCCTAGTCAGTACTCTTTATTCCAGACAGATATTTACTGCAATTTTATTCAAAGGAGGACATTCCGTATTTAAAATAACTTTGCAAAGCACATAAACAAGGGTAGTTTATTTCATGGACTAAAAGTAAGGGACCAAATGCTGTAAACATGATACAAAAGCCCTTTCCCTTAAAATAAATTAAATGTATCTAGAGGCAAAAAAATTGTTGTTGCATGAAGAGTTAGTAGGAACTGCAAATACCTGAAACTCATCTTTGAGATGCGAAGAGTTTGTCTGAGAGTCTATTCTAATCATATCAAAATAAGCAGCTTTGAATTCGCAGACAGGAATGGCAGTTTCTCCACATAGGCAAGCTTCTAGAATGGCATCATGAATAAAGATGTACTGCTCCTACCAAATTAGGCAAAGAAACAAAAATTATAGCCATTTAAAAACAACAGATCTTTCCTTCTTTTAGGATAAACAGATCTCCTGCACACTGTAAAACTCATTCAAGGTAGTGTCCATCAATCCATTAAATAACGCTTTAGTACAAACACAATCTTGTCCTAATTGGGATGCAGTTAACAAGGATGTTTTCTTCAGGACTAATTTAAATTCAGTAAAACTTAACAGAACAGGCATAGCAATTTATTTAATGGGAGGTTTTCAGTTTTCTTGCAGTGCTTGTGGGTTTCTGTGTATATGCCAGTGACTTGTTGGCTTTACTCATTTTGATTTTTTAAAAATAGCTTTCAGTCTTATAATACTAGCAGAAAGTGTAAATTGCTTCAAGCACTGCTAGTGTGATTAGCAATTATTTGGCACGCTGCATTCTCCTTATGTGTGTGCAAGCTAGTACACCAATTGTCTGATAGTGGCTCAAGACCAGTAATAAATTCAAGTGTGTCCCACCAGAAACAGCATTTCTTACTGGTTTTTCTTCTGACTTGCCCTGAGATATCCTGAGTCCTAGACAACTGCATTACTATTTCAATCAGGCCTCCTGTCAATTTTTACACAATGCCTATTATATTTACTCACCCTGAGAGTAACAGATGTAAATCATGTCTATACAGCAAAGTGCTAGAACTGTGCCAGCCTCACCTAGCTATTGTGGATACCAATGAGGTTATTAACAGCACAAACTTTAACATGTGCCTGTAACAAGAGCACGTGTCCAGGGACCATGGTCATATTCTGGCTCTACAGCCTATGCTGCCTTACCCACATAGCTACGGAGCTAGTGCCATCACTGTTTTCTAGATGACCATCACAAGAACTTGCTGCAATTACAGCTTTATTTTGCTGCGTAAGTATGAACCTCTGAGAGATGATGAGAGGTAAGAGGCAAAAGGGAGAGAAAGAGAAAGGAACAGCAGTAGGGGTGTTAATTCACATGCAAGAGCAGATTAAACTGGGATGGTTGAAGCAGTCACACTGAAACATTCCACTCCATGCACTTCCCAAAGGCCCTGTAGGGGGTAGTTGAGCGAGAATATTTATTTGTTCAACTGCCACAGGCTGCAGCATGGAATAAAAACTGCAACAAATTACCTTGATATACCTGGCTGCCAACTGCAGAGATTTGCACGTGGTCACAGATGAGATAACTTCTCAGAGAGATGTCCACATAAAGGACAGGAGAGAGAAGTGGCAAAGCACTTCAGGTAACCTGTCTTAATACAAATCAATAACCTATGTTTCTGTGGAAGCTCAGTGATACTCAGGTGGCAGAATGTGAGCTGTTATAGCTTTGTCATTACGGCAATGGTTTTACTGTGGAGTTGCTGAAGGCATGACAAAAGACAAAAAAGGTAGAAAAGGAAAAAGGCTTGGCAATGAGGTTAATAAAGCAAATAAAAACAGAGTTGAAAAGGGAAAGTTAAATGGTCATAAAGTTCCACAGGTAAGTCAAATTACGGATAAAGTGATTGGAGATAGTTTAAAACCAGTGGCAACCTGCTGAAATTCCAACTTCGGGTTCCTGGAATTGCTAATACCAGAGCTGTGGAGAGACATGCCAGACAGGCCTGCTGTAGGATCTTCCCTAAAAAATCCTCCTTGCTTTCCTTTTGTTACAAAGTTAGGTGGGCACTTGCTTGTGTGAAGACTGAAAGAGCTGGCAGGTTTGTTCCACCACCCTGGTTCTGGGAGCTGTTTGCATTGAGCAATGCTCCACAATGGAGATAACCCCTCAAGAGGGCCACTGCCTGCTCTTTTCAGAGTAACAGTGAAGGTCTGACCTAGCATATTTCAGAAAGCATCAGGTGCTTTGAAGGTGAACTGCCGTACCTCTGTCTGTACCATGTTGATGCGACGGGACCTTAAGGCTTTGACACAGTTGTAGATATCCACAACACCTTCTCTTTCTGCCATATCTAACATGATATCGATCACAATATAACATCCTGTCCGTCCAGCACCAGCACTAAAAAGAATCAGTAAATACTGTTAGGAATAGCCCCATGAAAACACCTACAAGCTCTATAAACCCACTACTGAGAGCATTTTTATAAAATCATTCAGTTCTTTCATCATAACCACTATCTAATTTTTATCTTCTCTCCGTCTCTTCATAATGTCCTTTAAATCTTTTGATGTGCCCAAAACAACCTTCTTCCATGAGATTTGATCCACTAAGTAACAGAAGAGAAAAAATTGTTTCCTCCTTTTATCACCCAGAGCAATACTTGAAGTAAAAAAGAAAAGTCAGTTAAACTGAAATCTGGAGTATGATTAAGCTCATGCACTTCAAAATGTAACAGATCTTGGTTTCGTTTAATAAGACTAAGGATGAAAAGTGATATATTACAATAAGAAACTCAAGTGTATGTTTTACCAGCCAAGCTCAAAGCTAGTTCAGGCAGCACACCTAACAGTATCTGGAAGAATCTCTCTTGATTTTTTTTGGTTTTATATAAAGCTACAGGCAGTTTTTGCACAGTGAATTCTTAGAAACTCTAAAGGCTGAGTAACATTCTACAGAATGTAATTAAACATTTGATGGTGCCAAAAGAAAATTCTATTTGTCAAAGGACTGTGTCCCAACAACACAAACCTTGCAAAACTTGCACAGGAAAAACAACATTCTGTATTTGTTGCCATTAACCTCATTCCATCTTCCTTTGTCTACTTGTTTACTTTGATTTAAATGAATAATCTGTTCAGATATTATATGCTACACCAAGCTATCAAAGCAGCTGTATCTACACTTATTCTTGAATGCTGTCACAAAATTGTTGTAGACTACCTAAAATGATAGCCTGAAGTATCATATGATTTAGCCGTGCAGCTCTTTCAGTAAAAAGAAAATCTCTGGCTATTCTATTTAGGAAAAGTGTACTAGAATCCAGTTATTTCCAAACATTGCTGTAGACTAGACAACCAAATCCTACTGCAGTGTGAATCAGGCAATTAAAAAAAGGAACAACAAAAACAAAACACTTCAAAATGATGGATGCTTCACAAGAGACTACTGTAAATAATCACATACACAGTTGTGGAAAAAAATCAATCTAACTCTTCTGTACACACCTGCAATGGACAACAATAGGCCCTGCACTAGGAGGGTTAGATAATTTGACTCTCCGTATAAAGGAAAGCAGGCCTGTGGCATTGTAAGGAACTCCATGATCTGGCCAGCCAGTGAAATGAAACTGTTTAACTTCACGGATTTCATTGTAGCCCCTCTGTAAAAGGAAAGAAGAAAAAAAAACAAAACCCCATGGTTATGAAATTCAAAGTATTTCATAGACTAGATATTCTCTGACTCAAAAAACGATAACACACACTGATAGAATCTACGTGCTGTTTTCATCGTTTCACCAATTTATTTACAGCAAAGACCATATGAAGCTTAAAGATGTCATTGGTTCTTTTTTTCATTTTGCAGTTCGTACTTTTGCCATTAAGTATGCTAGTTTTCCCTCATTAGATTTTTTTTTTATAGACTCAGATGCAATTTGCATCAATTTTCAGAGGTTTTGCTAATCAAGACAATGGCCTGCTACATTTACAGACAAGTATAATGATTTACCAGAAGACCACAACTGTATCACATATATTGCATTCACAGAGTTTGTTCTTTAAGCGAGATTGACTCAGCGGCATTCAGGGCAGAGTGAATGGAGATGAATGACAGGCATGACTCATAACCCAGTACTTGAGCTCAGCTCAGAAGTGCGGCTACAGAGAAGAGGTGACTGTCAGAGAGGGGAGGGCAGCAGTCAACATTTCTGGGGAAATTCAAAATCCCACAGTGAGACATGTGTTTGGATAGCGTTGATGCAATGCATTACTCCCACGGTGAGGTAAGGCTCACTGTAGACCTGCTAACCAGACAGAGGGATTTGGTATTGTACAGGAACACACACAAGCATAGCCTCCTCCATAATCCTTGCTACCAGGAAACAGTATTTTGCCAAGCCCTTTCAAAATGTGCTCACCCTTCCCAGAGTGAAGGTCCTGACAACGTACTCCGCAAGGGGCTCCATCTCTACGCAAGTCACTTTGAAGTCCCCATAAACTTCTGTGTCGTCAGGCCAGTACTTGTAACACTTGACCTAAATACAAAATGGAAACGCACTTTACATCAAATGAAAATAAAAGCTTGAGGATATGTTACTGCATGTACTGCGTTACACCACATTTATTTCCAAAATGACCATGCACTCATGCGGCTTGTCATGGCTAATGGCTGTTCTGTCAAGTTAAGCACTAGCTACAAAGAGTTTCCACTGCTTTACACAGCTGTACTTAGATGCCAAATCCATTTCTAAATGAGCATTTATATTTTTTTTAGTGCTGAGCTATGGAATACATTTCCACTTACGTTAAACCGGGATGCATTTCATATCAGTAATCAAACTGTTGCAAGTAATCCCGGATACTTTATATTACTCCCTGAGGGATGTGCTACTGCTAAACTGTAAATACTTTGCTGATTTCTAGCCACTGAAATAGAAGCACATTTGCTCACTAGTTCACTTACTCTGCTCATTTGAGTGACAATATACAAATCCATTTTGCTGAAATATGAATTTTGGATTCAGACAATTTTTCACTACGCATGAAAGCAACACGGCATCAGTCTTCTTCAGAAGTTATCTTTGGTTTTACACAACACCGTAACTGCAACAATGTCTGGACTCTCCCCCTTCTCCTCCTCTCAGGATGCAGGGTTGTCCTTCACAAGACTCTTCCACATTCTGCTGAAGAATGTGCCTTGTGTCTTGTCAGCAGGTTTTTCTTTAGGCTTGTAGCATTAAAAGAAAAACAAAACAAAAACTTACTCTTCCAACTTCCACTAAATTTGTGACCATCACAACGCAAGCTGATTGTTCCTGCCATATCATTCTCCAGAAGTCATACACAGTCTCATGAACTGGACCTGTAACAAAAAATTCCAGGTAATACTCTGCAAAAAACATGACAGTCAAAGCGAATGCTAAAAATAAAATCCAGTGCTTTTCAGAGCTGATACACACTTGCCTAAAGATGAAAGCTTTGTGAAACCACATCATCATACCACCATGCAAGTTTCCAGACTACCTTGTTATTTCTAACCAACACTGAATCTTCTCAGCTTAACTGAATCACCACTTGAAAGAAATTAATAGCAGGTGTTTCACGTAGCGAAATGCCAGAAGTTGTTTGAAAACTACAAGGACACAGCAATGTGTGACTACATCTATAGTTACATTTCTAGGTTTGTTTTACATTTGCTAAACATAATGTGTTGAGTGTGAGTTTCTTCAGATGTTCACCGCGGACGTGCCCACACTGGAGTGAAGTATCAGTCAGGAGGGCCAGCGGTACAGATCCTGTGTGTTTACCATCTAGCTCCCGGCAAAGTGCGCAAGCACAAGTAGGCGCTGAGCCATAAACTTCCCACTGAAGGGTATTTAAACTAACTTAACTACTTTTCTGTGAAGCAAATGAGAAGCATTTGTTTAAGTTTTGCCTCCTGCTCTGCTGCAGAGACAAGACACGTTCAGTTGAGCGACAGAGGCTTTTGCCCTGTTACAATCATCTCAGAAACAGCTCCCTGACCACAGTCCAGCAGTAGTATAAATATTACTCTATATAACACACGTGAAGACTCAACCATATTCCTTCATATGCTAGATCGAAGGCTGCATACTAAAGCAGCAATAATTTTTTGTGTCCTTTACACCCTATTATGTGCAATGATTTACTTAGTAAACCAGAAATAAAATACAAATGTAGACTTAACTGCCATAGAGAGACCTGTTTAGACAGCACTTACACAAAAATAAAAAAACGTGGACAGAAATTTGAGCATCCTGCTTTAAAACAAGCCTTTAGTTTGGCTTTCCTGTGTGCAGTTACAATTATCTGAGGGCACAAATAACAGCGTATTTCCAACCAGCTATCTGATTATACTCACAGATCAAATAATGACACATCTAAATCTAATTATTTTTACTTTAATTCATAGCCTCTGATATTTCAGTGCAATCTGTGACTAATCTATTTGTTTTTCCTCATTGTGAGGAGTTTTATCAGAAATACAAAATGAATAATTTCCATAGAAATTCAAATTTTTCCTCTAACTCTCCTTTTTATTAGCAGGTTGTTATATGATAAAGATTTCTCTCACTTCTTCCCACAAAGAGGCTTTGTCCTTCTCTGGCCTTACTTTACCCAGATTTTCTGCGATAGCATTTAATTTATCATTACTATCTTCACCGTCTGCATCCTGGACTAAATCCTAGACAGAAAAATAAGACATTGTAATATGGAAAGAAAAATGCCTCAAGGCAGGTTGAAACTGTTCGCTTCTCTGTCCACATGTCTCTCTTCTCTATTCATCTTCATAATTGGAAATCATGGTAGTAGCTTCTGACTTTATCAGCTGAAGTTATCACTGAAAGAGTTGCTCAATAGCTAATTAACATGATAAATTAGTGCAGTTTTTGCATTTATTCACATACCACCTGAACATGCTATGTTAATTTACCATAACACAAGATGACAACTCACAATATTGGATATGCTTTATTTTCATCTGCTTCCATTTTACCAAAACACTGCCGGACACTACAGAGAACACTTGTCTGGTTTGATTAATGCTGGCAGGTTCTTACCTTGGGTTGCAATGTAGTGACTTGGTCTCTGATATCCCTAAAACAGCAATATAAGTTGGTTTGAGTACCATATCACTAACAGAGAGCGGAAAATAAAAGCATAAGGGTACTACAGAATTCTTATCTCTATGTAATGTTTTCAGAACAAACCAATATTTAAGAACAGCATGAAGCTCAAAACCTAAAAAAACGGTTAATACTGAAAAGGTTCGAATGACAACAGATAAAATGGAAATAAGAACATCTGACTTGAACAGACATTGTAGTGTACTGGGAAGGAGTATTCTAGACGGGTCCCTCGGGCCTAAAAATTAGTCCTCTACTGACATTATCTCCCCAGCTGAATACATTGGGTTGTTTATTTAAAATTTAGTAAAAATTGTGTTTGCCACCAGATTATCTCAGTAGTTGATCTGTGTTCCCAACTTATCCAATATGAAAAAATCCACACCTTTTGTCTTCTTCTAAATAGAGAATTATCGTAAGGCACAAAGAGGTATGTACGCGAGCCATAACTAATGGGGACAGAGCTGCACGCTGTGGTGTGTGCCCAGAATCAAGGTCCTACTGCAGTGGAATCTTCTGCAAAATACTTTGTGCTACTGCACAAAGTGTGCACCAATTATACTGGACATGATACACCCAAGTATATACACATACATATATAGATAGATATATAATCCTACACAACTAAGCCTTTCCAGGTAGCTGGGTCTATGCCAATGCTAGCAATACTTTACAGCATTAATCGCCTGCATGCAAACTACAAGACAAAGAGCTGCTGGTCTTGAGGAAATCATCAGAATATATTTTGACCAGTGCCAGCAACATTAGCTACAAAGAGGAAGGAAACTTTAGTATTGCTGGTGAGAAGACAATACAGAATTTCACAATGTACAAATGTTAAAGAAATAACTCCAATGGTTTTCTAGGTTACAGTTTTATTAGGCCACTTGATTCAAGTATTGCATTACAGGGGAGCATGAGTCCTTGGATTCCTGGTATTCACAAGATGCTACTAAAGTGAAGGATTTCAATGTACCCAAGGAGTTTACATCCTTTTCCACAGACTGCTTTATCCTATCTAGAGTGAGAGCACCTTCCTCTGGGGCCTATGAAAAAACTTCTGAGTATCTTACTCTTGGCTTTACAAGAGAATAAGATTGCATCAGATGACTACAAAATTTCTCCCAGAGTCTTTAATATCAAGCCCCGGCTTCAAATTATGAAAGTAGAACCTGTGCTATACTGTTTTACACTCAGTAATGCTTTCCAGAAGAAGGTAAAAGTGTAATTTTAAAATTGCAAAGTACCACTTTTAACTTGTAGCTTTCCTGTCTGGTTATAATGAGATTCAATTTACTCCTAAATAAGAGAAACAACATCCTCAAGGAACTGAAATTATTACAAATCCGGGAGAGTTTTCTTGTTTAAGGCCCCAGGCAAAATATCACTGGCCTAACGCTTCATAGAGATTCCCATGTTAAAATATCAAAATAAAAAGACAGCAATATACCTGGAGCTAAATCTTCACATCCTGGAAAGTCAAGAAGTTCTTAAATAATTTATCAACTAACAGTGGACAGGAAAAATTAATAAGGTGCAATTATAAAGAAAAGTAACCAAAGCCATGTATTTTAAAAACACTTGTACTAGCTATTCCAGTATCTTTCAAATTACTTTGGAATTACTTTGAATACAACCATTTGTTTATTCCTAAGGCATTAGTTAGATAAAAGTTATATTTTTTTAATGAAAACACCTGGCAGAATTTGTTCAAATTTCCTGTTTGTATCAGTTTTTTAAAATTTATAATTTAATTTGTATTTTAATCAAAATATGGAATTTCAAACTTTAGAGGTTTTCTGCAGAAGCGAGGAAATTTCTACGACGTTAAAATATATATATATATGTTTGTGTATATACTCTGTATTACATAAATTAGCACCTCGAGACAAATGTCAGCTAAATATTGCTTGTCTAAATCGTTGTTAAAAACAAATTAACAAACAGCCTCCCCCCCCACAAAAGGCCATCATCCCTCCCTTTTTGCCAAACATATCTTACAACTACTTCACAGGTACATTTTCAGACAACAACAGTACAGCGTACTATCCAGCTTTTCACATATAAATGGGAAGGGGAAATGGAAAGCTAGTGGCCAAAATCATCATAAAAAAAAGTGAACAGCAAATGCTCTTTAACAGACAGGTTCACCAGAGTTATCTAACATTATCTAATAATATTCAGAGCTATGTTAGAAGGATAAATTATCTTTTCAAAACGGGTACAAAAAATATTCACACAAAAGGAAATTTTTTAAAGGAACAGATGAGATAAATTAGATGAGGCATGCATAGTTATTGACTGATAAAAATAGAAGAGGAAAGTAATTAATAACAATATCTATATTAAATATTTACAATAGGATGCCGTTATTCACATATAGTGGTACTTACATCCCTGTACAGCCAAATCTACAGCCCAAACCAAAGTCAGATGTGAAAGAAAGCACAACAATGTCAGTGAGTACTAGGACGTAGAACAAGGAAAGTGTACATTTTGTTCTTAATAAAAGATAGCTTTCAATAAATTTGTAGGTATAACATGCAATAGTTTCACATAGAGAAGCTGGCAAATTGAGAGGGAGAAAGCTGTGCAATCCACTCACATCTATGTAGTTGGCATTAATGTAATCTGAAGATGGATCATCTTCAACAGGTTGCAAAATCACCCTGGAGTGGTCATCTGTAAAAACCAAGTGGTTATGGTGCCTTTTTGAAGTGTGATTTTTAAGTAAGATATTATGGTAAGTCATCTAGAAAACCAAAATCAGCTGGCATAAGCGCCTCACAATTTACAAGTCTTAAATAGTAACTGTTTACACAGAATTACGAAGAACCATTTTGGGTGAGGTCTCCAGTTACTTCAAAAACATTCACTAAACTTCATTAAGTGTAGCTGAAAGGTATCAATCACAGTTACACATGGTTAAAAAGACACAAAGAAACCAGGTTACTTGCTCAAAGTCCCTTTCAACATCAGCTCCACTGACGGTAATCTAGAAAACCAAAAATCCTGATTACTGTTTCCTTACTTCCGACCCCAGCCTGCTTAAGTTCATATTGAGACATTAAAAAAAATAACAAAGTCACAACATAGGGGTTAGCAATGCACTTGGGATTTGATGAAGAGGTAGATCTACCCGTTCAGGGACTTCTCTGGTAGCTTCACTTCATTCCTGTGTGTTAAATTGCATTTGTAAACAGTAACAAATTGTGAATTAACAGAATTAACATCCAAATGAGTGCTAGCTTGTTGCTGTTATATGCTTACCACAGCTTGCACAACAGAGATGCAAATGCAAAATTCAGCCAGAGTTATGAAAGGAAGAAAGTTGAACTGTGAAGGACAAAAAAAATGCTGGAAAAGGCACTGTCCTCCTTCTCTGCTTGGGGTATTAAGCAGCTATGCCACCAGAGACTTGTAAAGAGAGAGAGAACATGGCAAGAGTAACACACGACTACGGCTATTGCTCAGACCAAGCACACTAATACTCACATGCTATAATGTTTCCATAGCGGTTCTTTGTTCTGTTTTGATCCTTCTTAGCGACATCCCAAGAAGCTGACTGCCCCTCAAAGAAACTCTATAAATAAAAATGTTCCGAAAGAAAAACATTCTGACCATTAATTTATCTCCAAAAATAACAGTTTAAAAGAACTGCCCTACCATAAAGTAAGCTCAGCTTTGCTCATCCGCTCTGGTCACCCATGGCAGTACCATTGTACAGAAATCTATCTAGAGAAGAAGGGAGGCTCTCTCCCTCTGACTGCTACAGGTCAATGGGCAAGTCATTGAGGGACTCCAGAGGGATTTCAAATCCTGGAATTGCTGGAAGGCTAAACTTGCTCAGACATCCTTGCTAAGGAGGAACAACAGTAAGCTGAGAAAGCACAGGGAGACTGATCACCCTTCTTACAAGACACCATAATATATAGCCTGGTTACTGCAGCATTACATTGCTTTCCTCATATTGCTTAGTAAAACAGCTTTTCTTCCTACAGAGCCATCAGAAAGCCTCCTCTGCCAATGTTCATTGTTCTTGTTTTTCCTCATATCTCTCCCGCTAGCCACTAGCAAAATTATTCTATGTTTCTGAACTCTTCTTAAGAGTTTGATCTCTCAGTAGTGATAGAAGCAGCTTTTATTCCTCCTCGGCTTTTTCTTCATTGCCCGTAGATACTTTACAGCTGTTGCAGGTCTATGCTATTCTTTCCTTCCAGATGTTCTCTTATCCTGATCTGGGTAAATTACCTCCAGAAAGTACACAGTAGCCATGGAAACAAAACTTTAATGCACACTCAGAAGCCCAAGCCAGGGAAAAGATGTTGTGTATGGTAATAGAAGAAGTAACAAGTAGGAAAACACCTCATGCGGCAGCAGGGACCACCCTCCCCCCCAGCAGTGGTTGACACTTGGGCTTAGCCCTGAAGTTAGGCAGAGCATAACGAAGCGTATTTAAGTAAAAGAGAGGAAAAGAGAATAATATTCTTTTAAAAACCACACATTTATTTATTCCAGTTCTTATGTTACAGTAGAGACAGCTGCAGAAAGGAGAGAAGGTTGAAAACTGAGTCAGAAGAGATTACTTACTCAGAGGGAACTCATTTTAAACCTAGCTGTATTGCGAGCGACCTTGGCAGTACCATTCTCATCTTTACTGTGTATCCTGCCTGATATTCTAATCCCAAAGAATCACAGCAGATTCAGAGACCAGAAGCAAAATGAATCTGTACTCATCCTCTATCTCCAGTGCTGGGATTTTTTTGCTTCCATTTTAACATTAAAGTTGTAAGTACACATGCTCAGGCAGGTCTAATTAGAACTTCAAGACGTTACTACCCTTGGCACGTCTTTACTGCTTCTCAGCTGGAGTTTAGTCCCAGTATTGCTCTACTGAGATGCTATCATAAATCACGAGAGTGCTTCCAGTTGGTGCTTCTTGCAAAACCAGCCAGGTCAAACTTTTACTTTAACCTAATTCAGGAGATCTGCACTGAAGATGGCTCAGAAAGCTCACATAACTAATTACAGCATTTCAACTAAAAAGCAGCAACAAAAGGGTGGCAACCTCTTACAATACGTTGCAAAGATTCAGCAGGGCATGTTGTCTTCTACCCTAAGGAACATACATAGGTTTTTTTCCAAGCACTTGTAAAGGCTCAAACCACTGGACTCCATTCACTATTTCACTTTTGGGTTACATATATAGGAATCTCATGCCTGGTTATCTTTATCTGTTTTTCACTTAAACCCATGACATTTAGTCACACCTTTTTGCAATGCAATGCAAACAAAAGGTTGCCCCTTTCAAAGGGATTTTTCCTAGCAAAAACCCACCACTGAAGATCTCACCTCATACTCCTCTTTAAATCCATAGCTGTCAGAGGTCTTCATTAAGTTAATATGCTGCAGGAGATCTGCCACCCTGATGGCAGGGTGCAGCTGCCCAGTCTGGTACGGTGATTCTGTGCCTTCGCAGAGGTAACGAGGGACATCCAGGAGCCGGCTTGACTCTGCTGTCGCACTGTGATTTTCATCTGTATTCACAAGAAATCAATGCATTAGGTACCTGTGGGGCAATAACACCTTCTGCTATACATATCAGCATCTATTTTCAACCTCTTCCTTCAAAAACGTGTCTAATTTCTGAGAACGCAAAGCACTTACGCTCCAGCACATAAATACTCCGAAGTACATAAAAGAATTTAACTGCAAACACATACAAAAGTTTGCAATCCTTCATCCTGCAATAAAGATGTCTGAAGGGCATTTTTTTGAAGCTACAAAACTTTATGACATTAATGTACTTGGAAACTCCAGCCTCTATCACCCAAAGTAACTTTTTTAATGGCTAATATGTATCAACAGCAACACTACAACTTAAACAATAAATTAGAATAACTCTGTAGTGGTATCAGCACATCATTTGTCTAAAGCCAACAAACACTAAATTGAGATCCCAGTAAAAAAGAGAAGCAATTATGCTACCGCTTCAGAACACCACCTCCATTTGGGAAGATGAATCAGCACTTCAGACTGGTCATTTTAACTCAGGTATTTTAGTAGAGGAATGAAACTGTTGAGTGTGCTGATTCCAGCCACAGTTTTTGCTCTGTATAAACAAAGAAGTCTTCTCTAATGCCCCATGCTGCACCAATCCTCTTATCAAAACCACGTCAAAGCTGCATGAAGTGATCACATTTTGTCGATCCCTTCTGTGAAATAGGTTGTTGTTTTGTTGTTTTGTTTTTTTAAATGAGCAATCACTAGTTCAAATGAATTTACAGAGGAAGAAAAATTCTAATTGAAATTCTACTTTTTGGAAAGTAGTTACCAAAATGAGAAGTGGGTAGCCAACCCCCCCTACACTTCTCTGAAATCAGTTTACCATTTTCCTTGCAAAGGATCTAGATTAGGAAGTAAAACACTCCAGGAAAAACACGAACACCCCAAGGGTTGGATTTTCTGCAATTCCACCAAAATGCAAACCCCGTTAATGCCTTCTGAAATGAGATCTCCTAGTAAGAAACCCAATTCTTTGAACTGTCACAGAAGTTGCTAATTTCAGTACATTTATGCTTCACTAAACTGCCTAATAATGCGAGTGACATGCAGCAGTCACTTTTTATTGTAGTGTTACCCATATTAAATCATACACATTTCAAACCACCTCAGGATTTGCAGTTCTCCCCATTCCTTGCAGTGTACTTACCAGTAATAGGCACTTTAACCCATTGAAGCAGCAAAAAACAATGAGTGAACAGAACATAAGAAATTTATTTCAGGACTATATTAGAAAATGACTAAAAGAAAATGACATTAAAAGTTGTTAAAGCTTCACAATAGGCAACAATGAAAGCCATTTTAAAAATATAAGGGCCACATTATTATGCCATCAATGTAATGATAGGGACTTGAGAAAAGCAAAATTGTCATACTAACTTAGTGATAATGTACACAGAATGGAGAGTAGCATTAATAACCTATACATGAAGAAAAAGAAACCTAGTGCAGCTACAGAGTAATAAGAGCTTCATATAAAATAACACGTTCTATAATTTAGAGCCCATAAAATTTTGCTCATCTCTAAATAAAACAGAGAAAAACTGTTTTGTGATGCTGGGCCAAACAAGGGTTACATGGAGTTGGAGTAGGTCAAATGATCTAGTTTCAAAGGAACAAGCTTATAGGTATCCAACCCCTTCTACATGGTGTGCCCAAAATCTTGTCTACTTCTCTCCGCTATTTCAGTCCATGCAATGAAAAATATTACCACTTCCAACTAACATTGCTTCGCTTATACCAGGAGACTATCATGCCCCAAACACTATTACAGTAGATGGAAATGCAGACAAGAACTATTAAACTGTTCTTCAACTAAGCCCTTGCCCTCCTGTTCACAGCTGCCTTTGTGTCTGCCACAATGCAGTGGCAACACATTGACCTTTGGAATAAGCTTACAGCCTAAATGAGCTATTAGGAATAGCTTGACAACTATCACCAAATAGTATCTATGTAGCTTGTAAGTGCCTGAAATAAAGCTAAAAGATACAAGAAGATCTTAGAAGAATTTCAGGAAAAGACTCATTTTCTGTAAGTCCATTGATCTAATTTTGGGAAGTATTCAGAATTACTGAGTCTACCCCTTTGCTCTTTCAGGCAATGGTGTTATTTCACCACCCCTCATAAAATTCTTAAACCACATGGTTAGGTTTCCTTGGGCCCAAAGTGGAAGGCTCCAGCATCTAACTGCTCTGATGGTTATAAACTTTCTCAGAGACTACTGTAGTGAAAAGATCGGCATTTGCAACATTATCAAAAGGAAATAGGCAGAATATGGCTTGATAAATCTCCCACATGGTGAGTATACCCAGCTTGACAAAGACCAAAGACTACTCACAAATAGCCATTTGCTGTCAGTCTCAGAGGACACTTCACATGAAGATCTGCAAAGGCTCCTCCTGGGTATAATTTCTATCAATATTTTCACCCACAACTTGCATAATGGTTTAGAAAATACCCTGACAGTATGGGCAGAGGGCACTGGGTGGTAAGACACCACAAGCACTTCACAAGTACAGGATCAGATTTCAAACTTATCTTGATTATTTGGGAGACAATGCAAAAATCAACAAGGCAAATTAAACAGTGAATGCAACATACTGTGTGTAGGAAAGGGAAGTCAAATATATAACTACAAAATGGAGTAACGGCCTGGGTAATGATAACTGGGATTTCAGCAGGTAACTCAATACAAGTCAGCAACATGAGCACAATAAAAAATGTCAAAATACAGTTCAGGTAGCAGAAAT
Source organism: Buteo buteo (assembly GCF_964188355.1). Lineage (NCBI taxonomy): Eukaryota > Metazoa > Chordata > Aves > Accipitriformes > Accipitridae > Buteo > Buteo buteo. Next base: position 21,313,314 of record NC_134179.1, read on the forward strand.
ACTACAAGCAGGTCATGGGCGTACCTATTCCACTCAGCTCAGCATTGAGACTTCTTCTAAGAACTGTACCAGATTTGGGGTACCACAATTAAAAAATTCGACCTATGAGTTGGAAAGTGTTCAGAGGAAAAGAATGATAACGAGTTTAGAAAACATCAGCTACCTGATGATGGGTGAAAGAACTGGGTTTAACTCAACTGAAGAGAGAAAATTGAGGACACGTGAGCCTTTCAATGGGTAAAAGACTGTTTTAAAAGGACAGGAGTGTGTCACTTCTCCATATTTTCTATGAGTCTCTCAAAAGGAAAGGGCTCAATCCACAGCAATGAAGATTTAGTCTAGTTAGGAAAAAATGAGGGTGAGCAGCAATAGTACTCAGTAGTAACGCCCAGTTAGTAGTAACTAATGCTCAGAAAATTGAGCTTTGGGTCCCAAATAATACTAATATGGATCTGAATTTTATTTTTATTTAGGAGGAGCAAGGCACTGGAACATGCCACTGCAAGAGCAGAATTCTCTTCACTACAAATTTTAAAACACAGTAGACAATCAATTGCCAGAAAGAGTCTATATTATACGTATAATGTCCCATCTCAAAACAGAGGAGGGATTAAATTGCCTCCAGGTCCCTTTAAGCTTTACTTCTAGGAAATTAATTTTCAACTTCAGTTTATATTCATATCCACTTCCTGATATTTTTCTTCTATCCTAAAATAACCTCAGCAACTGACTGAAACTCAGTATTGCACATTGTGTTTATCAAACCAAGAACTCGGGTACAAATTATACTTTTATCTTTGTATTTTTAAAAAAACCTCTAAAACATGCATTCAGTGTTAGATGTGACATAGAAATAAGCAGCCTGGCCACTCCCAACATCTGTTCTTCTTTTTAAAGTAAGTACAAAGTTGAAAAACTTTTTAATATATGTATACAGGAATTTTTGTATAGAACTTACAAAGCTGTTGTTTCCTCTTGGATATTACAGAGGTTTTTCCCTTTTTTATTTTCCATATCATTCTTGTTACTTAGAAAATCGAGCTTTGGGTGCCAAGTAATACTAATATGGATCTGAATTTTATTTTTATATATCTCTTAATAGAGTTCTAGTTTCCCATGCCAGTTCATTGGAAGTCAGTTTGAATGCTCTGGGGAGAAAAGTTTTACTATTTTCCATTTACCTATTTCCTCATTTATTTTTCAGTTAGCACTGACTAGGAATAACTTCTTAATGAGAACATAAAATAATTTTTATTCTAAAAGCAGTGTCAGTTTAATTCTGAATTGGTAAACTGAGTGTAGAGTTATTTTCTGACAACAGCATGGCTATCTTTTACATAAAACAAGCTGTTTCAACATTCAACCATGCAAGGAGACGAAACTCATGCAGGAATGGATAACGAAGGACTAGGGTCCTCACCTAACACAGCTGTCGGCACAAGTGGATCATTGGGCACTGTAGGAAAACAAAGCTCATGAAGAAATACATTACCCTCAATATGTGTATTGTTAAGAATAAAAACAATGTACTTCAGAGTATAACCAAGTGATAACTAAACCCCATTAATTTTGTTACAGCAGAAAACCAGAATGAATACACAGTTTCAGAAAGCATCCTGAATAAAAGAGGAATGAAAGGCAGTGATTCTGGACTTTGGAAATGTAATGACAAAGGCAAAGAGATTCTTACTGAAATGAAATAAATAAGACATTAAATGCAATTTAGTTTTTGAAAGGGCTCCTCCTTCACTATTGTTCTTTTGCTTCACAATAAAGGTTCACTTTCATAGAACCAACTCCTTTCCTTTTAAACCCATCCTCTCATGTACTACTTGAATAGCTCATCTCAAAATAAAATGGTATTTCTTTAAAGTCTTCCAGGTAATTTTAAAAAATTATATACATATTTACAGTTAATAGCTTTTTTTGTGTGCAATGCCAACGATATTGCTCTTAATGAGTACAGGAAAATCACAGATACACAGATGCAGATGTTTGAACAAAAATCATAGAATTTTATCCTTTGTTATCACAACTAGAACTGTGCAGAGACAAATGCACTGTTTCAGACAGAAATGGTGGAATCCAGAATTTGGTTTTGTTCCAATCTGGAACAAAAATTTAAAATACCAACAGATCTGTGACAAAACTGAGCTCAAGTTCTCAAGCAATCTGCCTAAAAGTTTGTTGCATAGGAGGAAACCCCGGAAGCTTGGAAGATTCTTTGCCTCAGCACAGACGGTGGTCAGGAGAACTGCATCCTCCAACATGCCCAAAAATCACATACCTAGGACACTGGAAAACAGTGATGCTAAACTTCTTTGCCAACCAGCCAGGACAGCTGTGGTGGCTGGGGCTCATGGGCTCTTGGTGTCACATTAGTCCATCTGGAAGGCTGCCCAGGTGCCTGGCAGCCCTGGCTCACTAATAGCCATGTAGGTTCCTGATGGATACTTTGCCTGGGATCCACCATAACTTAATCCAAATCAAACTCTCTTTGCAAACCTGCCTCCACAAATTTCAATGCCAATAAGACATCAAACTTGGGAGAATTTTCAAACAGTTCCAGCCAAAACTGTGTAGAAAAACTCACAGGCTGATACTAAACTCCCATTTATAATTGGTTATGAGACACTTAAAATGTTAGCACTCTGCAGTTTGGTAAGCTTCAATAAACTGAGCAATAATCCCTCCTCCAAAATCCATTTCCCTTACAACAATCAGGAAAGAACTGAAGAGCCTTAAGGGATGTATTTTGCTCAAGCATAGTAAGCACTATGGGAGGCAAGAGAAGGGAGGTGGAGTGCCATTCCCAAAAGATGGCAATTCAGAAGCAGCTCAGGCTGCTCAGATCTGTTTAAAGCCAAGCCACAAGCCCATGTGACTGTCAGGTGAGGTTCCTGCCAGCTCCACAGCAGAATTATGTCCCTTAGGTAATTTACACACTAGTTTTGAGGTATTGAGTCTGCCAGTGGAGTATCTTGCTTTTGTGCAAGGCATAGTGCAGACGCTGGGAGGCAGGTGTGCTGGACAGTGGTAGCTATAACCTAGACACTTAACTGTCAGAAACCCAAACTGCCAAACTTTGTCAAAACCAGACAGTTGGCAAGTATACAAAAAAGGAATATGAATATACAGCAAATTTGCAGATACATAACAAGCTTGTTCCTAAACTTCACAAACAGCAAGGAAAATTGTCAGTTTCCTTCTGTTACAATGTCCTTACTGCCAAAAGAAAGAAATTAATTTGGACCTCACATTATTATTCATTACAGACATGGAGTTACGCAGTAATATTTAACATGCTGGTATTAAATATCCTCATGGGGGCAAACTCAATTTCAGATTTTAATTGAGATATTCTAGAAGCATAATATTTTCCCTGGAACAAGTATCAATGCATACTGAACGTACATGTAAATATTTAAATAATTGGCCACATACTAATAAGGATAACATACAAACATCCCTACTCAACCTTTGGGTTTACCAGTGTCCCTAGAAAACCTGGAGCTTACAACAATTTTCCTTAAAAAAGTAGAATTTTTTTCCGTGTTTCTATATTCACCTACACTCCAGAGTATCTATCGCTGTTGTACTTACATCTGGGGCTGAAGTTATGAGAGTCCATAAACGTGATTGAAAGGGGATCTTCTGCATGCAGGGTGCTTTGGTCAGCGTAACTCCTATCCATCGCATTCACCATGTGTGTCATCTCCTGGCGGGTGGTCCCCATGGCATCCTTGCGCTTCTTGGCAAGTTTGCTGCCCAGCCAAAAAAAAAAACCCAAACCACCTTAATATTTGATGAACACTGATGTCTACAGTAATCATTATCTATAATCCTGAGTGACTGAAAGGTTTGGCTGATTTTCCTGTGTACAACTTTTCCAGCATGAAATTGATAAAACTATGCACGCTGCTATGAAAGAACCATGATCATGTGTTTTCTGTACACACACAAATGCTGTAATTCAAGTGCTAACTTCTGTACCCTGGTAATATTTTTTTTTTCCTGTGCAGCAATTATACTAATATAAACAAATTAGAGAATATAATTACATTTTAACTGAAATGATAAATAAGAAGCATCTGTGCATGCAGTTTTATCAACCATCTCCATTTAAATCTGTGTTTTGATTTTATAAATGGATAATTCATTCCCCTTGCTCGCCTTGTTAGGAAGAAATCATTTAACCTTCTAAATTACTTTGTTAGTCAAAAAAACCTATGAAATAACAAAAGAAACATAATTATTCGATATGGATTCATATTACCTTTTATGCTAGAAGTTTTTCTTCCCATTCAGTACACAAGATACAACATGATACCACACTTTGTTCCTGATACTGAACTTTGGTTCTTTAAAAAACAAATCAACCCCCCCTCACCACTCTACCCTTTCATGCAGTTTGGGAACAACTTAAATTTTGACATTAATAGTCTTGCACTCTAAATGTATCTGCAGTTAAACTGCAACCTAATCTGTACAACTAAAGCCCTCAAATTAACAGCCAATGCCCTTAAAGTGCACACTTCAGAAATATATGTCAATTCTTTCCTTTTGATGAAGAACTGGAAGTGATTTTCACTGTCACCAGAGGTCAGATGGAAGCAGATAATATATTTTAATTATCACTTAAAGCCTACTCCTCTTAAAGCATATATCTACAGTAGTAGGAAGTATGCAGAGCAGCATGAAGTGCACCTTGGTTCTGCAGGAACCTGTGAGATACAGCACACTGTTCTGAAAACTCCTTGTTTTCATCTGAAGCTGTGACTGCAGTGTAAGACGTAGCCAACCCGCTTATTTGGATAAATCTGACACCACGTGGGAGAGATACAATCATCGCCAAAAATACTGGGTTCTTCAAAATACGTGTTTAAAACACAGCTTAGCTTCACAAACTTTTTCTGCATAAAATATAATCAAATATACTGTTAACTGTTTAGACTGTATTTATCTTACATTTCCCTGACTAAAAGGACTGCCTGCTCTTCCTCTGTTCTCTGATAACTTTTAATATTCTGTGCCGCACTCTATCAGTAGACAAAGAGAATATTAGTGTAAATTATCCCCCCATTTACTTGTTAAGTCCTGGGCACATCCACCAGAAAAGACCCACACCACCCTCTGGGGCAGGACGCACTTCATGTTTTTGCATATTTAAGAAAATGTTAAGAGGACTGTTTCTTATGTTAATAGTCTTTGCTCACAGTAAGGGGCCACAAAGTAGGATACAGATGGGCAAAGCACTCCTATGAATAACAAAGATTCTCCCACCTATCAGACTCATCTCCTTATTTTGTCCCCACCCTCTTTTCTTTCCCCCATTTACAGATAGACTAGTTGGAAAATGACTACCCAATAACCCCCTCACTACAAAAATCCCAAAGGTGGTCTCTCAACCTTTCATTTTTCCATCAAACCCTTGTGGTGTACATGGGGGTTCTGTGTGTATCAGTTGTTCCGTGAAAACTAAAGAACCAGTGACAGTTGGATGTCCCCTTTGAATGCTTTATTTTATACATTTACTCCACGCATTCCTATTTACTTAAGAAAAATTGGTTTAAATGATACTCTGGTTGAACAAATGAAGACCATCAGAACTTCAGAGGTGAAACTGCTTGAGCATTATAACTGGGTTCCCGATACTATCAAAGCTTTCACAAAACTGGCATTTCTAGTTCAGACTGGTTTTTTAAGTTTCAAAGCCTTTCAGATAGTCTCTATACACTGAAGATTGCCCGTTTCTAATGCCACCTCAGAAATGGAACAAAAAGACTATTACATCTCATCTCGACTATATTAAGCCCTTCTTTGAAGTACCACTTTGTAACAAAACTTGCTAACTACGCTAAATAAATCAACAGCTATTAAGGCTTTCAAGTTATTAGCTTATTAGAGTAGCTACTTTCTAATTCGTATGCTCTGCTTCAACTCCTAAAAAGGCCTATTGTGTTGTAGAGCTGCAACCCAAAGCTGCTGGGAAATGGGAGGACAGCTTTATTGTTCAACAGCTCCTGGCTCCCTCGGGGTTTGACGTGTTTTTCCTTTCCTTTTTTGCTTCCTTCACTTGGCTAAAGGCACATGCAATCTATGCTTCACGATAGTTAAGCAAATCACGGTTGAAGTACTCGAGGCTGACAGAAAGTGTAAATGATTCTCATTATCTGCTAAAGGATTCAGTTGGGTGAACCTGCGCAGGTGGGTGTTTCAGTGGGAGCTGGAGGGGGAAAGTGCTCCATCATAGGATGAAACTGTGCGGTGAATTATCTCGAGCGGAAGCAATTGTTATTTAACAAGGAAATTATAATTTGTCACAATAAACGGGAGAATGGCAGTTAGCTAAGCCAGTTTAGCTTTTTTTTATTTTTAAGTTTGTTTAAAGAAGTCAACTAATCTGCTTAAAAATGTGGAAGAGCATCATTATCAGACACCACGGGTTCATCAAAGCACTTGAGTGCATTCTCAGATCCCCTCTGAAGTCAAGGGCTTTACGCATTTATTTAAAATTAAGAATGTGTGTAACTGCTTTGCTCAATCACAGCCAAAACTGCTGCAGCCCTCACAAAAATTAATTTGGTCTACAGGTATAAAAAAAGTCAGCTTTGCTTCAATGAGGCAAAACATCATGCAAACCCTATGTCCTATAGTCAGATCCACATTTTAAAATGTGTATGCAAAGCACCTCACAAGCAATAGATGCAGACCACTACACAAAAAATATTTCTGAAAAGAAAAAAAAAAAAAAAAAAAAGCTTGGTACCGCAGAGGTAGATGTGTTGCTCTGCCATTGGTAGGGCAGAGACCTATTTATAAAGGTCTGGCATCTGCCTACAATCTGTGTAGGAAAAGTGGTGCACAGGATCCCTCCTGCTAACTGATATGCTAAGAGAGAACAATTTGTGATTTACAAGCACAGTTCTCTAGCTGGGAAATGGGAAAAGAGATTTTTTTTCCTTAGTGTGATGTGTTGCTGTGAATCATAATGCAAATTAAATTATGATTACAATAAACTAAAATGATAGTTATGGGAAAAACTGTAGCAAGAAGCAAAAGTCTCAATATACAGTTAGAAATACAATATCCCTTTAAAAAAAACCACAGGGTAAGAGTAACAGGAACAATGATACAAGCAATTTTTCAAGCCTGAGAATAAAGAAAGGTAACTACCAATAAAACTTTAGGAAAATTATAGAGACTGGTTTTCTTTTTTAAAAAGGGATACTGCATCTTTAAAACATGTAAAATAGTAAGTCACCCGTATTCTACTTACAGATAGTAGGAGTAAGAATAGTAGCTCCTCCTGGCAAGCAAATCACAGACAGTGGAAAAAGAGAAGCAATGGTGAATGAAAAGCGTGACTCTGTCACATTCAATAAAGCAGAGAAATGTGCGCTTAAAAAAAAATTGAAAAATTCATGTTTCTTTGGTTAGCATTTCAAGTTGCTCATGCACAAACTAGCCTTACTTTGCCATGCAATTAAAAAAAAATACACTAGCATATAAAAATGATTTGTTTTTTAGAAAGATCACTTGAGAAAATTACATGCTGAGATTTCATTTATTGCCAAAAAATTTGAAAATTAAATGGATTGTGTATTTTCAACATGCAATTCAGCATAATATAATGATCACCACCTAGATGTCATGACGAATGAACAGCTGTGTACAAATCTTGTGCAGTAAATATGCTTTTTACTTTTCAGTTACAAAAACTAAAGATTGCATTAATAAATACATTTAATCAGAAAACAAATTTCATGTCATTCATTTTAACATCTTTATTGGTACACAGGTGTATACATATATGTTTGTATGCATACTATATGTAGCTATATGAGTACACACATTTTAAAGAATGCACGTTTACAAGAGATATGTGTGTACTGACATATATACCACACATTTCCTGAATGCAAACATATGTTTTCTATTTTAAAATCTTGTAATTGGAAATGCTGATGTAGTCATGCTAAGCATTAAAAATATGGAAGGTAAACAAATGGAAGGAAATGAAGGACATTTGGAAATAGTCCAACAATGACTTAGAAAATAAAAATGGCATTGCTTGTTAAAGATGCAGTATCCCTTTTCTTAGTTGGTTTGATTACTCCAGTAAAACTCTGTGAGAGCTGTTAAGAGCTTCATTTGGGAAAACTTCAAACCAATTTGTACAAAATGATCAGGCAAAGCCTAAAACATCTCAAGCTCATGAACAAAACTGCTTAATACTCCATTTTTCAATATAATGTAATGCTGCATTTAATCAGATTGAGATAGCGATGGCTGTGCATACGACTTAATAAACCAATGAAAATGCAGAAACCATTGTTTTATTGACTTTTCCGTGTAATAAGCTGTGGTCAATTCAGGTACCAAAAGGGATACTACATAATGGATCACCGAATATGTACACTACAGAAGATGATTCAAACGGATCAGTTTTCAGTCCCACCACAACTAAGTGAAGTGTGTTTATGTACGTGTGAATGTGTCAGGGTTTTTACAGCTGTTCCTGGCTTCATTATGTGGATTACCCTGATTCACTAGATGGGCTGAATTAACTCAGGTATTCAAAGGCTTTCTATGCTTTTTGTAAGAGACCTTGACTAAAGCTGGTATTAAAAAAACCCTGCCCACTTTCCCTAAGCGGGGTCGGGGACGGAATGGCACACCTATAACATACACGATAGAAAACCAATTAAACTATCATGATGAAAAATTGTCAAACATTAAAGATTCATTAAACAGGTTAATTTCTCACCTATTTTGAATACAAAATGGCACAGGAGTTTAGAAATGTTATGTGCTTTAGAATGATGATCAAGTATCATTCCTAAGAGGATACTGAATTCACAGGTTCAGAAAACGGAAGGGGAAAAAAGGGGAAATTTAAAAATATAATTTCTCAGACATGATTAACTTATCAAACAATTTAACAGGGAAAGTACGAGTCTAAAAGGACTCTGAATGCAAGAGGTAAAAAGGATAGTAAAAATGAACACATTGAATTTAAAGCTTATTTTTTTTGTTACCTGCAAAACTAGTCAATCCCATCTGGAAGTGACTGACAATATATAGTGGTAGACAATCTCTCTCTCTCACACACACGTGCACACACACAGAGTCTTCTATTATACGTAAGGGGACCGCTGCAACACGCACTGAGAAGATGATACTCCCCAGCACATACCTTCCAATAAAGCTATAAAATAGAGATTTCTTCCCGAAAGCTTAAAAACAACTATTTTTTTGTTTTTCAAAAGTTGTGTAAATAAAATTGGTTGACTGTTTTTGCATATGATGAGTTGGACCTTTTGCCTATGTGTTAATTCTCAACCACAGAGGTAAACAACAGAGAAAAGTAAAAGCACTTTTGGGAAAAATCACATATGTAGCTAACTAACACAGAACACTATAAGCATACCTAATGTTTCTAATGCAGACGTTTCTTCTCCAAGTTATATATCTCCAGGGATAATTGTAAAGAGGCAATAAATTAAAAAAATCTAATGCAAACCAGAAATTATAACATATAGAATGATCTTAGATACAGTTTTAATTTTTTTCTTAATCTTTAAAAATAATAGCAACTTGCATTTCAGAGGAGCATTTGCAACATTTACAAATATACTTTTCATTAAGACTTCTGCAAAAGGCAAGGGAACACAATGCACACACCACTGGAAGATAAAGGTCTTGTTCTACCCAAGAAAAATCAGCTTATGTCCTGTGAAGGGGACCCGCCAGGGAGGGGGCGCACAGAAAGAGAGGAATTGGTTCCTATGCTATAACTACGGATTTATAGAGCCATATTATGAACTTTTATGCCAGGTTACAGAGTTGCAACTACTGGGAAGTCGAGACTTTAAAAACTGACCGAGGAATAGGGTAGCACAATTTACAATAGGTAGGAGCATTTGGATGCAGAGTTAGCATTGTACTATGCCAGAAGATGGCGATATTGCTTACTGTCTAAGAAAGCACTGAAAAAATAAAAATTCATTCAAATTAATACACTTTTAAACAATTTCATGCACTAAGGACTTGCTAGATAATTTTACAGTGATGTGGTATGACTTTCAAGAAAAAACTCCAGGTTTACAAGAGCATAAATAGAGGTATAAAATTACATTATTTTGCAAGCTGGATAACATACAGATACAAATAACTCATTAGAGCTGCATATAGAAAATCAAATTCATTAGGTGATTACAACATGAAAAGTACAGTAAGTTATTCTTTTGTTCTTTGCTTTAAAAAAAAAAAGGCTCCATGAATTTCAATTCCACCCATTTTAATATTCTGTACATTCCTCCAACTGCAACTTAAAACTACTTGTAAATGAGAAAATGTATAGCTATTGGATCCCAAATATAAAGAAATCCTCTCTTCAAATCCATCATAAGAATCACAGCAAAACCAACAGGAAACACAAAGAACTCATCCAAAAACTGAGGAGAGCTACTGGTCCTGAATTTTTTTTTTTTTGAAAGACCTGTAAAAAATACCCATTTCATTATTGCTCGATATGGAGGAAAAAAAGAGGGATCAACACAGATCATTTTCTTACCTTTTTTTGACGATCAATATGACAACAAGGAGAAGTAGGATGAATACCAGAATTCCAGCACTTATTCCTGCTATTTTCACCACTCGATCTGTTTGCTTAGCTGGATCCGGAATCACCTCGGGTTCTTCTGTTGCTGCTGCTAAATTAATCAAAAAAGAAGTTGCTTAAATGTGTAAGCACTAGAGACAAGGAAATCATAATTGGTAATAATTTCCAAATATGTGTGTGTTTTAAAACAGTAGCCAGAATATAGATACATGCATCATGTGTTTATACATCTACACATATGTACATAGACATGCTACAAATTTCAATCTATATCCCATACATTTGCAACACCAAGTATATGACTATGTATGTGTGTATACAGGTGCAAATATATAAATACATATACACATAACTTCCTGTATACAGAAGCATATATGCATCTGGATTTCCAAACAGGTTACTATATTACAAAGCAGAAGACAAAGCAGAGACAATCTATCAACTAAATCACCATTACTTCATTTAATGTTATTTTTTCAGATATTAAATATGGCATATTTAACATTGACTAGTGAGATTACGTTAACTCACAAACAGTAAATTACACTCTCTCTTCCAAGCCGCAACTGGCACCCTAAACTCTAGTCCTTCTCTCCTTCACCCAGTTTCAGTCCACCTTTGTATATTAATTCACCTTACAGCATCTGCCTGGCATTCTACTGGGAATTTTGATTCTCCAAATAAGGTCATTCACAAAGCCAAGCCTAAAGTCAGCTGTAGTTTTATTTCTGTTTATAGGCCCTGAAAAAAATAAAATAATAATAAAGAATATCGCTATTCTACACAGAGGCGAAACCACTCCGTAACACAGCTGAGTGGGCTGAGGCCACAGGTTACAGCAGAGAGGAAAACAGAATATATATGAAAGAGCACAGCCGTTCAGTCTGCACCTCTCTGCATCACAGCCTGGCATACAAAGCATCAGGATCATGGGGTTTTCCAGCCTGGCAAAAATATCAAAAAATATAAATAGGTTTCAGCCGCGGGTAAAATCCCATGAGGTGTTTACTTGTAAAATAGGAAACGGCTTTTCAGTTCTCTAGTTCTTACTTTCTAAGGCTGTGGCTTAGCACTTTGCCTTTTGCTTGCTCACAAGGCAGGGGTGGGTACATACACTCGCTCGCGCTGACCCTTCTTCTCTCACTCTCCACCTGGCATGCAGCAGGTGCCACTTAACCTCTCCCCCCTCACAGCAGCTGCACGTGGAGTAGTTACAAGCTGTTGGTATCATCATGCCTATGTCATTACACAGAAAATATGTTACTCTGAAACTGAGATGCTTCTCAACAGACCACCAAAGCAAGCAGAACGAAAACCGAGGTGAAGCCACACCAGAGAAGGACTACCGCTCCCCTGAATATCTGCTCCACAGGCCTTTCAGAAAGCCAGCGTAGTCAGTACCAGGCATAATTGGTATCTAATACCTTAACTATGTTACTCAGACTGCTTCTATTCAGGTTCCATGTGCAGGAACCCATGTTATCTTTTGAGGGAAGGATCATGCTGTTGTTTAAAATCACTCTTTATTACTTGTTTCTGTAACCTCCACCTCAGCAGTATCTGAACCACTTACTAACAACTTGCCCTCAGAACAACCTTCTGAGTTGGGAACGTGCTCCCTTCCAGACACCCATGCGAGAGCTAGGCAGACAGTGAGAGATCTGGCAGTGCTTTAATCATAAAACTTAATCATCATCATAAGACTTCATCATCATAATTATCTCTCTCCCCAACAGCTTGAACTCTATCTGCTGAGAAATACTAAATGCTTCTTCCTTCGTGTAAATACATGCCTGTATACACACTTGCATATATAACCTGCGTGGACTCAATCCTATATATTTTGTTTGTATTATACGTGTTGTTGAGGTGTCCAGAGGTAAGAGTCAGGATCAGGTAAATGGTGTGTGCATGTGTAGCTGCATACACATAACATACTCACACACAAGCTAGAATTAATGCCAGATATGCATACGATGCTGTCTAGCAGGAAACAAGGGGGATGACTTTTGAGGTAGAACTGGAAGAAGAAGGTGTTCGAGATTCTCAATGCTTAAAATGAATCAGCTCCCAGTCTACTATTAGCTGGGCTGGATGTGACAAATACGAATGAACATTTGATAAGCAGTAAAGCCAAAAGGCCAATCAGTAGAGTCAAAAGACCAATCAAAGTTAAAATATAAATGGCTTTATATGCCAATGGGGAAAAAACCTCATGTTTGCTGTATGGGGTACTGAGAAACAGCAAGGACGTGGGAAGGGTAGAGAGGGGAGCATGCAGGAGTAGGATAGTCGCTGTGTCTGGAATTGCCATGAGTACAATGTGAGCGCAGCTGGGTAGCTCTGACCTAGCAAAGGTAAGAACTGATCAAGCTGCAAAATAATTAAGGCTTGAGCAAGAGATTTAGTTGTGTGGATGGAGATTCAGGACCAGGTCTTTGAGAGATTTCAAAATACGAATCACAAGGATTGGATCTGACTCGAAGATGCACTTCAAAAGTTGAAGTCTCAAAAATACATCCAAAAGCACAAGCTTTGGGCCTTGATCAGGATGGGGGTATTTTCACAGGAGTATTAGTGAGAGATAAGAGATTAGAGGGGAAAGAATGAAAGACCTGTCTCACACTTTCCTGGAGAAAGATAGTACCCTTACTGATTGATAGAGCAAGCTGCAATATAGGTGCTTCTCAGAGTCATGTTTAAAATCATTGCTTGGCCACTCACAATGTTACTTCATTCAGAAAAGTTAGCTTAGAGAAACAACTATGCACTTCTCAAAAAATCTGAAGGAAATGTGACGGAGGGAGTGTCGTGGTTTAACCCCAGCCAGCAACCAAGCACCACGCAGCCACTCACTCACTTCCCCCCCAAGTGGGATGAGGGAGAAAATCGGGAAATGAAGTAAAACTCATGGGTTGAGATAAGAACAGTTTAATAGAACAGAAAGGAAGAAAATAATAATGATAATGATAACACTAATACAACGACCACAGTAACAATAAAAGGATTGGAATGTACAAATGATGCGCAGGACAATTGCTCACCACCTGCCAACCGACACCCAGCTAGTCCCTGAGCGGTGATCCCCCCGCCCCCACTCCCCAGTTCCTATACTGGATGGGACATCCCATGGTATGGAATACACCGTTGGCCAGTTTGGCTCAACTACCCTGGCTCTGTCCTGTGCCAACTTCTTGTGCCCCTCCAGCCTTCTCGCTGGCTGGGCTTGAGAAACTGAAAAATCCTTGACTTTAGACTAAACACTACTTAGCAACAACTGAAAACATAAGTGTTACCAACATTCTTCGCATACTGAACTCAAACATAGCACTGTATCCGCTACTAGGAAGACAATTAACTCTATCCCAGTTGAAACCAGGACAGGGAGTTTACTTACTTGCCTGACGTAGGCACTGGTGTTTTATTATATATTCTGTAAGAAATGGTTGAGTTTGGATCACCAGTAACTGTTCAAAATGAAGCTCTCTGTCCAGTTTTTAGAACAACAGTGGAAAGCCAGGAAGGTATCAACTGCTTATCCATTTATTCTGGTTTCCTTACACTAAGGGGTTTGAAGTAAAAGACAGTAACTCATTCCATGAACTTCAATGCTGCTTATGAGATAAAAGCTGGTGCCCACTAGAAATGTACCACAGAGTCCTAAATTAGTGGAGAAAATTATTTTGAAAAGTCATAGACTAACTAAGCAAGTGTATAACCATTGGTTGAGTTTCCTATATCCAAAATGCTAAAATCTATGGGCAAAATGCTACCCCTCTCCCCAGTATCAGCAGAAAAATTGCTTTTGACTTAAATGAAGCCAGGATTATTACAGGCATGTTTCCAGCAACAGATAATATATGCATTCTCTAGACTAAATGTTACATTTGGAGACTATATGAAAGCAATTACAGATATAAATCACACTGTAATCTATTATTTATGTGTATGTGCATTGTATGCAATAAAATACATTATTTTGAGGAAGCTATTGAATGTAGCATAGAATCATTTAATGAAACTTACGAATTTGAAAGTATTTCATATCACTTGTTTTTTAATTTTGATAGCTCAAAGTGTATTGTAATAAGCATGTGTGAGCTTACACATACATCACTAAAGGACAAAACCACAGAAACCTTGTACCTATGTGTTAAACTTACGTGTTTAAGTCAGCGTCTCCTGGTTGCTGATGGCACAAGGACTACAGCAGCAAGAGAAATTCTGCTGAGGCTGAGAATTTGCTCTCTCTATCCTCTAGACTACAAGACTGTCAGGATTTTTCTTTATCTGAAGTGGCTTTTCTATAGGCGGAACTGCTGGTTTTGCCAAACAGAGCAACTCAACTAACCAAGGCTTCACCAAGGGCAAATCTTGCCTAACCAACCTAGTGGCATTCTATGATGGAGTGACTCCATCAGTGGACAAGGGAAGAGCTACTGATGTCATCTATCTTGACTTCTGTAAGCCTTTGACACGGTCTCCCACAACATCCTTCTCTCTCAGTTGGAGAGATACAGTAGTTAAAAACTGAATTATTTTGATAACCGGAGTTAACTACTACATATTTCTAAACAAGGTAAAAATAGTCTAAAATTGTTTAAGTTATAGAAACACCTGCTTTACTAATTCCTAACATTCCTTTTTAGTAATCTAGTCTTGCAATCCTTTCTTATGTCTTGAACGGCAGACTGTATTAAAAGGTAATTTATCGATTTGAAAAAGAACCTTGCATGGTAACAGAATGATGATCATATGAAAATGGACTCTTTATTGGCTATTAATTCCTTTGGCCAGCCTTACTCTAATAGACCTATAGTTAAGTGTTAATTTTTACAATATCCTTGCATATTACTATATTTTTCAGAATTTGACCCTGTAAGTCTAAGAAGAGATAATCCTACAGTTTTCAACCAATGCAAACTCATCTTGCATAAAAATTGCAAGAAGAGTTTCTGATCTGAAACAGAGAGTTAACTACATTTTCCCCCCCTGTAAGAATAGCTGCCTACACAGAAGATTCATGAGCTAGATTGGGAGGAGAACACCAGATTTAGCAACTTATCCACTTGCCTTTCTTCTGAACTAATGAACAGTAACAGCAATCATATTCCACAGTCCCATTCACAAAGTTCATAAAATAACTTGATCCAGTGATTCTGGCTCTGCACACTGCCAATAATAGTCACAATATAAGAAGTAATTTTCCTTGTTTTCATAGATACTTAAGGACAATATTCAATCAGTTGACTTCCCATGATCAACAGCATGAAGTTCAATTGTGAATGGCACTAAATTAGACTAGGATTGCTAATGCTCACAGGGATAGTAAAATTCTAAAGAGTTGGTAAGGTAGAGTCCATCTTATTCTCACAATTTCCTGATGTACTTAATTCCTCTAAATTTTTTTATCATGTTTTTAATCAAATACACCTACAAATCCAACACCCACTTCTAAAAAATTGGGTGTATGCATAATATTCATACTTAATTCTTAAAGTGTACCGTGGCATAAGGAATCCAGTCACGGCACATATTGCTTTCCTGTCTCCTCCTTCCTTCTGTGGTTCAGAATTTACACACAGCCTTGCAAAATTGTCAGAGAATTTATGAGACTCAGCACAAAATCTATTCACCTATACCTTCCTAAGGAGATGGTGTTGGAATCAAGATAATGATATTCTACTTGCTCATCCAAACAAAATTATTCAAGCAGAAAATTCTGGTAGGATTTCACAGGGCTGCTTGTATGGTACCATTTAGAGACAGCCAGCCTTCTAAAAGACAGCTTTTAAATCAGAGGTTTTGAAAAAGATTTTATACGTAACCTTCTTACCATACCATTTGACTCTCTTAACAAGAAACTCTGTTTTATGCATTATTAAAGCTGCTATTTTATTACACTGCATTTTCTTTGAATGTTAATTTCTGGTTATGGCAGATCTTTGAATTCTCACAAACTGGTGTTATTGCTGCATAGCTTGATATTCAAAATAGCTCTGCTCAGGATAATCTGTTCTGCACCTTTGTTATGTGGCATTCAAAAACTTTTAACTAAAACCAGGAATGATGTCTGAATGAGTTCAACAAGGTAACATCAGGATAACATCAAATGAAACTGGAGTTCCAGCCAGCCCTGGACATATGTCAGTCTACCACCTGAGAAAAGAGCTTGTTGAGAAACTTAGTGAAATTCTCTGATGAATATTTTCTTTTAGACTGGTCTGCCCTGTGTTTTAATCATCTGCCCAGAAAGATCATTCCATCTCCATCAGTTTAGTTACTGTTTTGCTAGAATGATAATCATTGTGCAATTAAGGAAATTTTTAGAAGTCTGAAAGTTAATGAATAAATTTGAGTTCAGTGAGAGAAGATCCGTAACCCCTTTTAGCTTAATTATGTCAAAAAAAAAAGGAGTGTCAGCTGATTCTGTTTGATGAAAACACTTGAATGTGATTTTGCAGGGATGGGGGAGATGGGATGTGCAACTTGTTCCAGAAAACTATGCACACGATTCATGAGATCTTACAGATTTCTGCAAATGAGTCAGTTTGGTATACCACCAGCCTCTCTTTAAGATTTTTCTTTTTCAGGCTGAAAGCTGGAGATACATTTACTGGGAAAGGAATCCCCACAATTATCCCTTCTCTACATCTTCCAAAGAGCTTCTCTCTTGGACTACAGCTTCTGGGAGGTGAAGGCATGCTAGAAATTCACTAGGGTTTGGGTACATCTAAGCTGTTGCTTCCAGGACTCTAAATTACAGCTTTTTAGAGTAGCATTATTAAAAAGAAAAATTGTATTTGATTATGAACTGAAAACGTGATTCCCCGAGCTGTGCTTTCAAGTGTCAGGTTCATCCCTGTCACCATGGTAACCAGGGTCCACGGCTGCCCCAAGGAAAAGAGTTTACCAGGCTCTGCTGGTGAAAAGGAGGATGCCCGGCACCACCAGCCTCCTCTCCTCACCCGTGCTGAAACAGGAGGGTAGTGAGCTGATGCTTAGCTAAAATGTGCTGCCTCACTTCATGTTGCAACATACTGCACCCATCTTTGTCCTCACGTGTGTCCCTTGCTGGGGGAGAGGGGGAGGCGTCACAGATGCTACCAGCTATGCTTAACAGAGGGGGTCCTCAAGGCCCCAAAGCTTTGTGATATTTTAAGTTAAGCCCTCGTACGAAAAGAATTACGTACCACTGTTCTCTACATAAGACGTCATTGCTGCAGAAATGGAGAGAGACACTGTTTCATAGGCCCCTACGGCTCCTTCTGAAAGAGCTTTTTGATCTCTCTCAAAGGATGGCTTATGTGCAAAAATGAAATAAATACAGCTTCAGGCTAACCTCTAGTCAGATTTGGGATGGTGTAAGATGCTGTAGAAGTTAAGCATAGGAAGTCCCACAGGTGGCTCTGCATGCAAATATGGTACCAGGTAAACAGGTGCCCACCTGCTTACACATCCTGCTTCCAGATAACACAGAAAAAAATCCTGAGCTTATGCAACTTGATGTTTTTTAAATGACAAACATGCAGCTTAAAAATACTTATATGCATTTTAATTAATTAAACAAACTAACACAGCATATCTTGCCATACAACAATGAGAATGCTACCTGGAAATTCCAGCATATTATATATATTCATACATCAAAGACTGGTTCCGGACTGGTATTGTTAAGCCCTCACAAGTGTAGATATATATTGTTTTGATATATAATTAAAAAAATCAATCCCATCTTTACTAGTTTCCAAGACTTTCAGGTCAGTCCATTGACTGGTACTACTTTGGTAGGAAACGACAAGGAAAACAGAAGCAGGTGAACCAAGTGTCTGCTGCTACTAGGGACAGAAACTAAAATTGATGAGGACTTACTCTTGCAATGTTTCACAGAGAAGCAATTGAAATTCACAATGGCTACTCTGAAAACAGTGATGTCCATGAATTTATAACTAATTATGAAGAGCTGACCTTAAAAGATTCAGAAGAAGTGAAGAAAGTGCTGAATCCGTTTGCCTCACTAGCTGTGAAACCTTGAACATGTGCAGATGAAGAGAGTCAAAGCAGGAACAATGCTGAGGAGACAATGTTCCAGCAACAACCTGCCCTGCTGTCCATGGGTCACACTGAAAGAGCAGATTAGTGCCTTCAATGCATTCCTACTATATCTGCCACTAAGATGTACTACCTGTGCGTGTACTTTGTAGGCACTTTACTATCTTTCAAAGTACAGCAAGGATAGGATTCAGTTATAGGGAATGAAGATGTTCAGTGCATCTTATAATCTACAGGTTGCACAGCTTTTGATTTGCAAGCTATTATCCTCATGCAAGAAACAGCTGTTTATGTAGAGATAACTAAGCTAGCTTTAAGCAAGCTGGCTCAGTGATGCAACCATGCCCGCAGGACACAAAAAGCTCTGGGTGAATGCAGATGTCAACTGTGACAAAGTATTTACACAGGGGTGTAAGTTGAAGTTACACTGTCAGCTTCCAGTTCAGTTGTTCTAACTGGCACAGGGCACAAGACAAAAATGTGGGCTAAGGCTTCTGAAATGGCACCTCTCAAAGCAAAGAGCAAACTCCAAGGTCAGAGGAATGCGGTCTTGCAGCAGCACTGCCTGAGAGGGGAGACTCCTCCTGGCTGTAGCCCACGACAGAGTCCAGGTGGCAGAGCTGTGCTTGCCTCTGGAACTGTCAACTCCAAAATGCACAGAACAAATGATGTTGTTGGGTTTACACAGTGGAAATACATCCCATGGATAAATCAGAGTCTATTCATTAGTCTGTTTGATACCTGAAAAACCATGTCACAACCTTTTTTCTCCTCTCCCCTTCTGGCCTGCCTTACCTTCAAAACAAATGAGAACAAATATTTGAAAGGAATCAGAATACCATACTTCCAGGGTATGGTACTGTGTTTTTCAGTCTTTGAAGTTCCCTCTCAGGTCATTGTTTCAAAATTGTCACCAACAGTGCAAAGGCTAGAGACTTACCCTGAAAAAATCCTAATCTGTGCAAGAACTCAGGTTTTAGAAAGCTACAGGATCTCCTAAAATATAAGTTGTGGACAATACTAAGTACTTGTTTCAAAATACCAGGTCTCATCCTGTAACAGCTGCGTGTTTGAAATGTCGGAAAAATTAAGAAAAATACCTAATGTGATCTTTTATTTTGAAACCTGGTTAACTTTCTGTGTCTTGGAAAAAAATCAGTTTTCAGAATAAGACTTTCTTGAGCCACTTGACGCGCTTCTTTCAGTAGCCAATATGGAAGTAGAGATCTAAAGACTCAAACCAAATTTTTTCATTGCATGTGTGCTAACATCCCTTGAAAAGGGTACATAAAAAAACAGTTGTAGAAACACTTAACATGCATGCTGTAAAGTATCAGACTGAAACAATGACATCTAAACCACTGTTTCTCCCTGATTTTCTGGAAAGGGGTATTGATCGAGAATGGTCCTCTAACACTCTGATCCACCCTATCACAACCATTTAGCAATGACTTGTTGGAGGGACTGTTACCATTTCTTAAGGTCACTGTGATTACTTTCTAAGTGCAATGGGCCTGTTGTTAGATCTGTTGTAGCATTTTTCCCTGATAACATATAAAGGCAGGCAGCCTTTTGGTAATGAGATGATTTATGAAGTTTTTTTAGGGTGGAAAAAAACAAGTGTTAGTGTTTGGCCACATTACAAATTAATCAACTTTCAAGTTTTAGCCTCAACAAACAGCCTGCTTTCAAAAATGTGTTTTTAAAAATAAATTTTCACTTGATGTTAGTTATAAAATTTCAACTACGCAAAAAACTGCGTTAAGAAATTATCTGGTTTTGACAATGATGCCTATATGGCTTGTTAGCTCAGAATTAAACCTGAGAAGAAAATTACTATAAAAGCAATGTTTGGTAACAAATACACAAAATACCTCATCTTGGTGTGCCTTTCCACTAGGTAACATTTAAGAAGTTTAGCAGAGAAAGTACATTATAATGATTGTTATCATTTATATATGCACGCAACATGGTTTATGGGGAAAAATATTACTCTCGAATGTCTGAAGTTCCATTTTGCTATATTTATTGAAAATAACATTCTGTGAATAACTTCTGCTAATTTAAGCAACTATAAAATTGTAAGTGAGAATTTACTGGTAGTGTAGGAGTTGCAGAGTTATTGCAGACCTGTGCAATTATGCTGAAGGAAGCAAGGACAGCTTAACTCTCCTCCATCACAAAACTGCAAACTCTCAACCCAAACTATACTCACACTGGCTCAAAATACAGAAATTCCCAAGATGAAAAATTATCTTAGATCAAATGCAGTGGTAATAACATTGAGGATGGAATCAAAAGACAGAGGCAATGAGGAAGAAGAGAAATAGTGTTCCCTTCATCCTTTCACTAAAACCAAACCCACACAGATTAAAGCTTATACAGTGCTAAAACTAGTCCTTTATAGCACCCATTTGGTTATTAGTATCCCAGATTCCTACTGTCATGACTGCCAGCCTTCAGTATTTTGTTTCCTGTAAAATCTGGCACTTTTTCAAATAAAGTGAAAGACTAAATGTAAGTACCCCAAAAGAATCAAAGATGCTTTCTTTCACATGGATTCCATTCTTCCATCTATGGAATTTTTTTGCAGCTTCTTCAGTTATACAATACTTTCCTGACATGATTCAGTGTCCTATAGAGTCCACTGGGCTAGCAGGAGAATGACACAGGATGCACTGGTGCGTGACACCCATGGAAGAGAACTTTCCTTCTCTTTAAAATCTTGCTGTCTGAAGAGCACCCACTCTCAGAAAGTTACATGGATCAAAACTCTTGAGGTTTTCTTGAACTCCTTAGCACTAATAGGTGTCCAAGCAGCTAGAGGTCTGGGACCATGAGGGAAAGGCAAATATCCTCTTTCAGACCAACCAGGTATCACCCAGCTGCACATCATAGTAGGCTGCAAATACTGTCTCAGCCATTACCCTAATTATGCAGTTGCTCCCAAATCTGCTTATCCAAATACATCTGAAAGGTCTTAGGTCAGCACTTCAAGCTAGGCCACCTGATTCTGCACTGAAACATCAAAGCAACAGTGCTTATCCACACTAGTCTACCAGCTGCGATGTGAGGGCAACAGCCTTTAGCTGACAGAAAGCTTTGACATCTTCCGCAACACCAAACATTTGCAACACAAACATGTTACCTAAGCCTTAAACCCTGTGTAAAAAGTCAAAAGCCTGTTTACAGGCTTGTTTACCGCATCTGACATCTAGAAATGCAGCTGTAATGGCACTGCAACAACATGTAGCTAATGCAATGACAACTATGTGAAAAAAACACATTGATGTTCACAGCTCTGGGTTGATTGCCATTGACTACCGAGTTCAGATCAGGACCTGTAATGACATTAAAAGCCTTTCACATTGTGTCATTGCCTCTCTTTCTACATATCCCTATATTACTAATATTTCAAAGAAACTTTCAAGTAGGAGGAAGAGGTGGCAGTCCTGCAGACTACAGGACAAAACATGCCTGCAAGAAAGAAGACTGTTAATGTGTATTGCCACTTTCTGAACCTTTGGCTTTACTTTTTCACATTTTTTTTCTTTTCATACAGAAGTCTTGTTGCCTTCAAACCTTAAACTCTAATCAATTTCTCTTTTCTGGAAGAAATAAGACACTTTTTGTTATTTCCATTATTCAAGTAAATACTCACACAAAACTGTGATGGGGGAACCAGATGTAATAAAGAGCCTCAATGACTGAAGTTAGATGAACTTTTTATATCTAGTATTACACTGGTTCATAAAAAGTAAAGATGAACCAGTTTTTAATTACACAAAGCTTACTCTGACAGAAGGCAGTCAGGCTGTAGGAGAAGTAGTACTGGGATGTGCAGTATGCAGAACTAAAAGGTATCAGTTTGAAAGTGGATTTGTGCCCCCCCTCGGCTGCGTGTTTTGTGGGTAGTGGAGCATTTAGTTGTTTTTATCCAGAGGATGAAATTAGCTGCTCTGTATTGGATATGCCTTGGGCTGTTGCTTTCCCAGCCAGCTTCTCCAGGAAAATACAACTGTATTAAAGGAAAAAAAGAATATATCTAACAAAAAGCTTCAAATTCACATGGAAGTCAAAACAAATGAAGCCAACTATAACATGCAAATATTGTATTACGATTTATGTAGTGGGCTGCTGGCAAAGAAGATTACTGTACTGGTATTTATGCTCTAAATCTGGTTTTAGGGTTTTCAGTCAGTTGTGATCTGATTAAAATGTGACTGATTTGGAGGAGAAAATCACCTTAAACTGAAGGAGTGCCAAGAATTCTTGCAAATAAGGTGGCAAAAACATCTATACTGAGGCACTGAGCTTTGCCTAACAATGAGCAAAACCAAATTTGCATTTAAAAATAAGAACAAAAATTGAATTAAACAAGGACTGACATGAAAACAATGTCCTTTAGTTTTCACAGACAGAGGCTGACACACACGTGTATGTATCTCATTTAAATTGTCCCTTCGCCAAAATGTGACTTGCAGTTTGAAACACACAGGCCACTCCACAGTGCGAGTTCCCATTTATAAGCAGGTATTCCTGACCATCCACAGTGGCATTCCTTCTCTTCAAGGAATGGAAAAATGGCTTTACTCGGTGACTAACGTGATATGACTTTAATGAATGACTCACTTCAGCTTCTTATTCCTTAAAACCCAGGCAATCTTATCTATCAGCTTTCTCAGAGACAGCTAGCCAAAATTTTCATATTTGGGTAGATGAAGTCACCCTGACATATTCAGACAGCACCATCACAGGAGATGACTTTCAGATAGCTTGAGCACCTCTCATAAATCAGACATACTGTCATATTTTAAATAATGTTTGAAAAGAAGCGTACACCAGGGGAAACATATTAGCCAATCAATGCAATGACAAGATCTCCAGGTAAGACCTCCTCTTGCCTGACTCTGGTGTAATAACAAGACTAGTAAGTATTACATGAAAACACGGTGCAATCCTGTATGATCACGTCTGGTACTTACAAAATATCCCCGAAGTAAAATTAAATACGAAACTGTTTGCATACCTCAAGCATTTAAGAAATAGAAAGTGGAGAATAATAATGTATTTCTGAACCAAACGTTAAACAACTTGGTACTATATTAAACTTCATAAAAAAAACTATAAAAGTTTTTTTTGTTTACTAGAACACTTTAGAAGGTGAATGTTTATCTAACAGTTTTTTCAGCAGGACAAAATGCTGAAAAGGAAAAGCAGGAAATAAAAATGTAATTTGATCTAAAATCACATGTAACACTAACTTGTTTTCACCATGCAATAAATACAAATCTTAGAAAATCTATGGTATTAAAGGTCAACCATCTTTGTTATCTCACTGATCATTTAGGGGTAAATACACCTACCATTACTCGACTAAGAAGAGAAAAGGAACTTAGTAATCTTTCAGTTTTGTAGACCTAGGGGTTTTACTCAGTGTAACTGATAAAAATAAATGTTCAATTCTGTGCTCCCAATCTTGTGCCAGGGCTGATATATTTCTAGTCAGCTACACGTGATATTCTCTGTGGAAAATAATTCCACCTTCTTCCACTTACAAAGACAAGTGCAACACTCTCTACTTGGGATGGCAACACCACAAGACGGTACAACCTAAGGGTAGAAAGTAGCTTTGCAGAAAACAAGGAAGGAGAGAATTGATCTTGTTGCCATCTTCAGTTGCCTCATGGGTGGATGGATGTACGGAAGACGCAGCCAGACTCTGTTCAGAGAGATGCACAACAAAAAGACTAGGGGCAACAGACATGACTTGCAACAAGGGAAATCCCAAAGCAGATAGCATGGAAAATAATTAAAAAAAAAATCACAATGAGGGTGGTCAAACACTGGGATGCGTGCCCAAAGAGGAATCTCCATCCTTGGAGACATTCGAAACTCAGCTTGACAAGGCCCTGAGCAACCTAATTTAACTTCCAATTCAGATCCAATTGAGCTGCACCTGCTCTGAGTAAGGGTTTGACCAGACGACCTGCAGAGGTCCCTTCCAACCTGAATTATTCCAAGATTCCTACTTCATACATGAAGACACCAACTGAGACTATGTTCACCTCATTGCTTTAAGTAGTCATTATTGCCTTGTTTTCATAAATAAATAAATGCATGAAACAGTATTCTCTGAAATGCAGGGAATGCAGTTTTAGCTTTGTATTTCTTTCAGTTTCACTATTTCACTTAGATTCATGTTTGAGGCTTTTTTATAAGGCTGTTGCAATTTCAAAACCAATCCACTAAGATTCAATTGGAGCTGGCTCCTAGGCATTTTTTAAAGTTGACTGTAGCTTTAAGCATCTGGCCCTGAGTATTTAAGAAAAAAGCTCATGCTCTGCTTTGCTAAAAGATTCTCAGTGGCCACTGATTGCCTATAAAGACGAAGACTGTTCTTCAGGTCCTGCCTCTCAAGCCAGCAAAGAAGAGACATCAGATGAGTTAGTCCTTGCTTACCAGAAAGCATCTTGATCAGCTGAAGTTTCATTAACTGAGAAAGGGGATAGAAAGCACCCTTTCAAGCTGCTATTAATCTGGCTACATACTGGGTAAAAGAACTTACTGCCTATAGCATGTGATTTTTTCCTCCCTGAAATGCTCTCCTCATTTGCTTGTGGACCTCTCCCCAGGCCCCCCCCCAGGGCTGGAGAAATCCTGCTGTAAGAAAGAGTGTGGTGATAAAAGAGGGGAGATTCAGGGTTTAGTGGCAGAGACACAGCTTGTGGTTAAAGGAGCTGCCCTAGGTCTGACAGGAGAATGAAAATACAGAGACATGGCAAGGGAATAAGAAATTAAAAGAAAAAGAGTCTGGAAAACAGATATGCAGAACAAAGAAAACATGATGAAAAAAGAATTGGACTATTAGGAAAACAGCAAAAGAAAAAAGTAAAAAGGAAAACAGCAAAAGAAAGAAAGCATAAAATACAAAAAAGAAGAAAGGGTAGTGGTTGTACAGAAAATCCTTAAAATTTAGTAATAAAAATAAATTATTTTTGATGAAATCAATGATTTTTTGTTGTAAATGTCAATGTAAATTGGACTTGAATTGTATTCCCTTGCTACGTGAATCTGAGCAATACATGCCAATGAAAAGAGAAACAAACCCAAACATGGATCTCTGTGATCAAAACAGGCAGCTTCTTTCTTTCCTTCTTTCCAAAGGCACATTGCACACTCTAGAAAGGCCATTCCCTGTGCTGGTTAGCAATGGGAACTCCAGATGCTACTACATGTGCTGCCACCACACAGAAGTACCATGTAACTGCATAAATTGTCTGCCTTCTTTTGAGTTGGGCAGAACAAGAACGTAAACAGTGTTACAAATCATGACTGAAGCGCATGGAGTGATTTACAGATCAACCTCCTTGTGATATATATTACCTTGGGTCACTGCTACTAAGTCTTCAACTTTAGTTGTAACAAATACGTTCCTTTCTATTTCTTACTGTGCAGGTAAAAACCAACCAACCAACGTCACTGAAATGAGGGAAGTGGTGTTACCTTCTACCTAACAGAAAACATCAATGCAGACCTCATCATTTAACACCCCCCCGCCTTAAAACTACTGGTCTGCTTTTACTCGATGCTTCTTACAAAGTTTTTAAGCCTGTATAATTTTTTCTAAGCATAAAGAAATTATTTCTCAAAGTAATCTTTACTGACCAAATGAATGAATCAAAATCAGATTAGGCCTAAATATAAGCAAAGCAAGGACCAAAATTCAGAGTCCATCTACTCATTTTCAAATTTTTCTTATTAGTATCATAAACACAGAAGTGTTTTTAAAAAAGAGTGAACAGGTTTTTAAACTAAAAATGTTCCACTTTGCTTCAAATATTCTTTATGTTCAGCTACTCCCTTGAGACCTGGGAAATCAAATAACTCTATATGCATCTGAGAGCGGACCTTCAGTTGAAATCTTTGGGGCTATGCCAGGACGGACAAATGGAGGAGTGGTTCAACCACTTGTAATACAAACTACTAAAAGAAAAGCCCTATTTCAAGTCTCTTCGTCTTCTGCTTCATCAAATGTAGTGAATAAAGATGACAATTTAAGGACTTTCAGTTTACATAAAAGCAATACCTGCTGCAAAATTTTTCGACAATTTGTTAGATGTATTGCCTCCAAGCTCCCCATACACAAAAAAATCTACTTTTCATTCATTTACAGCAAAATGTATTTATGCCCACTAACCAAAAAATACTTTATTAAACATTCATAGATATTGCAGGTACTTATTAAATGGGTTTCATCACCAGAAGATATTTTTTATGTAATATCAATTTTCTATCTGTTTATTGAGCACTTATAAAGCCTTTTTCAGGAAACAGTAAAATACATGAAATGTTTTACTGCATAGCAGTACACTAACTAAATTTAATTCTCACTCAGCTTGTTGACTTAACAATGTTTACTTAGTGTATGTGGATTCAAAACAAGTTTCACTGCACTGAACCATCTTACACTGATCTTGACTTTGGCAAGGGTAAAAAGTACCATTAATATTTAGGAAACTTTAATTACAATTGCTGATTGAAAACCCAGTGACAGCAACAGCCAAATTAAAACTTTTTTTTTTTTTTTTTTAAGAAGCCAAATATTCCTCATTCTGTAGCCCTAGAAGAATTAGCTTTTTATACTGGCAGGTACTGCCTCATTAAAACCAAGTATCATTCTCCCACAGCATTGCCACCATGGCTGTGCTACTGCAAGTGCGTAACAACTCTAAGAGACTCCTGCTCGGTGTTTTGCAAAGACCTTTCCCACATGTTTGGCCCATCAAATACTCTACTAACAAAAGATTTCAGCTTGGATTTCGTTCCTGTCTTTAACGCTGGATGAAGGAAGATTACAGCTGAGATTAAGGCAAATTCGATTCAGAGCTGGGTTATCCCCCTTCCTTTTCAGACAGCACTCCTTGTGCACAAGGGTCTGTTCCAGCCACGATGAATTGAACAGGAATGGTTTGAAAATCACTTCTAAGGTTAAAACAAGTCTTTTCACCTTGGCTAATATCTTAAAAATTTAAAGAGGGATGTGGGCAAAACAGTAACAGAGTAGTAAACAGAGGCTTTCCAGGGAGGTTGAACTCAAGGAATTTGGGGGAAATTCAAGTCTAAAGTAGTTGCTCAGGAAATTACATTTTTTCTCCTTTTCCTTCAAAGGCTCTGTTCTTAAACTTCTGTTAGTTTCAGATACCTGACAGAAAAATAAACAGTCATCCCCCTGTGACCATTGATATTTTTTTTCCAAATTTAGACCTAACGGAGGATTTCATTAACATGTAACTTTAGAACACCAAATTTGACCCATCACTGTAGGCATACGTAGTGGAAGAAATTTTGCCCAAACTTTCTCCAATCTTCTGCTTGGAAAGACAGTATGCTGAAAAGCATGACCAAAACCATAAGCATTCTTAGGGAATGTACTGGGTCTGCTGAGATGGACTCCTCACTACAGTCTGTAAAGTGCCGTGTTTTGGATTTGTGACCAAAACAGTGTTGATAACTCGGGAGTGTTTTAGCTATTGCTAAGCAGTGCTTGCACAGCATCAAGGCTTTCTCTGTTTTTCATGCTACCTCCCAGTGAGTCAGCTGGGGGTGGGCAACATGTCGGGAGGGGGCACAACCAGGACAGCTGACCCCAACTGACCAAAGGGATATTCCCTACCATATGATATGGTGCTCAGAAATAAAATCTGGGAGTTTCATTTTTCCAAAGTAACCATAGCTTGGAGACTGGCTGGGCATTGGACTGCCTGTGGGAGGTGGTGAGCAATCGCCTTCATATCACTTTAAAAAAAATAAATAAAAAATCTTTCCTTCACTTATTAAACCATCTTTATCTCAGCCCACAAGCTTTCTTTTGCTTGTCTGATTCTCTTCCCCATTCTGCTGGTGGGCAGAGTGAGTGAGCAGCTGGGTGGGTGCTTCGCTGCTGGCCAGGGTCAACCCACCACACCCGCCCTCCAAAAAGTATACAGAAAGGGGAAAAAAAAAGCAACAATGAAAATTGTTTGAAATCTTAAAAAACAAAACAAAAGAAAAAAACCAGAAGGCATTTATATTTAGGTTGGTCATCTAAAACTAAAAAAGTTATTTCTTCTTCTCCAATTAACAAAACATATTTATGCTGCTCTATTCAGTTAATTACTATGCTGTAATTCACATGCCATCTCTCCTTCTAGCTGAACCTTTAAAAGTCTTTTCAGGTATTAACTTGAGACAGAGCACTCCAATTTAACAGCTGAAAAAGCTGAAACAGAAAATAAACAAGCCTGGGGGTAACAAGGATCTCACACTTGAGCTATGAATGTTTGCAGATAAAGGTAATGTTCAGCACAACTCTTACTTTCCACAGTGTCTTTTTGCCCCTCCTCACTCTGCTGCTTTTATACCAAGGTAAGATAAGGTCATACCAGGCTTAGCAACCTGAAAAAAAGCAAACTACACTTACTGGCACTTCTTCACACGTTTCTTTTTGCTATACCTACCCTTCCTCCTGGTTTCCACCCCCCCCTCAATCTTTCACACAGTATTTCAGGCAGTTTAAGATTAAATGATTTGAATGACAGACTTGAAAGGTAAAGCACTCCAGTTTACCAGTACTTTTTTTTCCTCTATAGCAACAGAGGATGAATGAAAAGGGAATAAATGACACAGTAGTCCTTTCATACCCCCTTCTTATTCCAAGAGCATTCTTTTTTATTCCCTTCGCTTTCAATTCAACCCATTCACAAAGGATTAGCATAACACATCTTTTTATGCTTGTAAGGGTTACAGCTGTAATCGCTTCACTTCATCACTTAGAAATCCTGTCTCCAGAGGAGTAATTCGATTACTCATGACAATCCAACTTTTGCCTAACCAAATAGAAACTCATTATAATGCTGAGCTGGTGCATCAGTTTACTATGAGTGGATGGGAAAATAAAACCCAGCAACATGAATAGTTGGTGTGAAAGGAAGAAAGCAATTGTCACCTAACAAAAGGCTACCAACAAAAGACAGGACGACTAGCAGAAATTCTTACTCCCATGGGCAGGGTAGCCTCCAAACTAGTAATGACCTGTAGCTTTTAAAAGTCTTGGGTTTCAAATGGGCATGGAAAGCCTATAAATTGATGAGAGCATCCGATTGCTTCCACCTGACTAGTCTTTAGCAGGTACTGGGCAAGTGTGTGTAAAAACCTGAGACTGAGCTTTTACACAGGCTGAGGAATCAACACCATCTTCTGTTGGTGGAAAATACCTGTATATGCAAACATACTAGTTCTTATAATGGCTTCTCTTGCTCTCTGCTTCTGAAATTCAAAAACGTACACAAAGCAATCTGACTGCATACTGCTTCAGAGTAAAACTAGTACCATCCATAGCAACTGACAGTGGATAAGGATAAAAGAAAAAAAAATGAGGACAACTGGCATCTCCAAATGACTTCCAGTTGTCCATATGCCAACAAGCATAAATCTAAGAAAAGCTCATGCTGATTGTGGCACAGAAGGACAGCACTTGGGGCAGGAGCACAGATGCCAGGATCATGCCTTCTATTTAGAAGTAGAGCATTTTATTTTATCTTATATTATTCTGTACAGTGATTTAAGATGCCCAGATATAATGGGATAAGTTCTCAAAGGCAACATTTGTTACGCCAAAGGTTTAGGAGCATTAGGAGCCAGCTGACAAATCTTTAGCTGTTAAACTGGATTAGGTTGGTTTTCAGCTTTCGGAGCCCATAACTATCTTTTTGATTTTTATTTTTACAGATTCCTAAGGATTTCAGCACAACATATGGGTGGCATTAAGGGCATTAAGGATTTATAAATTCATATCATCATTATAAAAACACAAAAAATCTGAAATATATTTGGGGTTAAATGCAATACATATACTACTTGTGGTCAAATTAAATATCGATGTGTTCATGTCTGTGTTAAGTAGGAAAAAAGAAAACATTCTGTTTACAGTAGCTGTATGAAGAAAACATTCCAGACTTATTCATAAAGAAAGTATTTCACTGCATTTACTATAGTCTGATTTCTTTTTAATCTGGAATTTCTTTTTACTTAAAGTTGCTGCTCCTTCACATTCTTCTAGGCACTTAACCTTTATTGTGATGTGTGTGTACTTTACAGTGACTGGAAATCAATAACAATTCTGATACCAAATCCTTTTTGTCTTGAAAAACTTAAAATATCCCTAAGACAGCATCTTTCTTCAATACTACTCATGGGAATTTACTAATAATCACATTGTTACATATGAGTGGAGAAATTGAGTACGTGGAATAAAAGCCAGGCTTTAAAATGCAAGAAAGTCCTCAGAGCATAGAAAAAGCAGTTGGTTATTGTTATTTTGCAAGTTACTGTTCAACATATACATAGCTGCAGTAACTATGCTCACTCTATACAGGTGAAGTATCTGTATTTTTTTCCCTTTACTCCACAGTTAAAAACCACAGGAGAGCAATTCTCCAACCCAAATCTCATGCTCTGATCCTAATGAGATGTCTGCTTCCAAGCGAGATATCTACAGCTACAGCGAGAAATGGGGCAAGATCCAGCATCCAGCCTCAAACCCCTAACATATCTCAAGAAATGCAGCCAATTGTTTGAAACGCAGCAAATCATTCAGGTACAAGAACATACATTCTCTTTTGCCTCCTGACACTTGTTGATTTGCCATTGCTTGTTTGCTGAAAACGAAGTTACAATATTAATTTTTGTATGAGTGTGCTGTTAAAGAAATGAGCTATTCTGTTCGCAGAAAAACAGCTCTGACACACTGTGTAGAAAGCACAGGCTAGGAGAGGCAATGCTGTATATCACAATTGAAACAAGACCTTTCTCTTTAACAAAGAACTCTCACCAGAAAAGTTGAAATACCTCATATTAAACTGGACAGTAATAATAATAAAATAGAACAGACAGTGGAAAGGCCTCACCGCAAACGTGAAAGTATGCATTCATATTTCATATGCCATACCCCAAACCAGAAACAAGTCCTCAAAGTTGTTTAACCAAGTTACAACTACATTGCGGGACTGTAAATATCACAAGCTAGCCATCATGCTTACAGATAAAGTAAGTATTTTTTAGTGTTAATTATGATGATATTTTTTTCACTTTGCTGTAAAACATCTAATTAGACATTCAATCAGGAGACAAAGACCACATAGTTCTCAAAATGAATGATACACAAACATCAGCAGGATAGGAAAATGGCCGAGTGTCCATTCTCATAAAAAAATGAATTTAAAACACAGTAGCCAGTTTCAAAGCTAGCAAGCTTATATATAAAGTTATATATATCTGTACTTAGCTTCTGGTTTAGGGATGTTTCATTTATGTTTCTGTCCCAAACATTTATACCACAGTATAAATTGGTTCCAACTACCTTAACCATGTTCAAACAATGAATAGCTACATCTTGAGAAGGCAGAGAAAAAGATAAAAGACTTACAGTCAGCTTACCCTGCATGATTATATTTCCCCTTTAGCCTAACAAACACTAAGACAATTTGTTGTAAATCTTGCATTTCTTATTACGTCATGGACAGCGATGGCAATGACAAAATTTGGCTTGATAAAATACTTCTGTATTGGATAGGGCTCAAGGAGCCTCCATACGTGGCTGAATGGAGTAGGCCACACAGCTGATGTGTTTTCCTTTGAAGAGAGGTTGAACAAGCAGCTCAAATGTGGAAGGAGTGATATTTTAAGAAATTTTATCACTTGATAAAAAGCAGCTGTCACTTGGTTTTATAGTTTTGAGAAACTAGTCAAGTGTCTTGTTCAGCATATGGACACATTCTAATTTTCCCAAATCTCAGAATGAACAATTATAGCAATCAGGGCTCTACTGTTCTGGCAGCATGACCCCACCTCAGCAGTGACAGGGGCTACATCCCGTGGTCAGGTCACTGACAGGTTTATTGTGGGGGCCCAGCTATGCACAATGTACTACCTATCTGCCCAAACAGCTTGTCACCTCTACGGGCTGGCTGGTGGCAGACGAGGCAGTACACACTTGCTGTACTCTCAGGCAGCAATGGTACCCAGGTGGCTGTTCCTTTTGTAGGCATTAGCTCATACAAAAGTCTGTCAGGTTCGGGTCCAACAGCTGGGTCAGCAGTCAGCTATTAAATCTAGAAGTCTCACATCCTCAGACTATACTCGAAACACGATGCAGCTATGCTGTCTCTGAAGAACAAGGGCTCTGCTGAGCTTTTCTAACCACAAACAGAAGATGACTCAGGAGGCCTGCCATGAACAACTGCACAGGCCTTCCTGGAACTGAGCTTCTGCAAGTCAACCCACTGTCCTCCAAATGCTTCAATGCTGTGTGCCTATGATCTATCACATTACATTATGATCTATCCAAGCACTAGAGACCACCTCCTCCTCCAGCAAACCGAAGTGTTTTACCCAAGTAAATGTTTGCATTCATCTGAAACAGTTCCTTGAATTGGTTACTAAAAAATAAAGTATAAAAGATTTGTACTTCCCAAAACAATTTGGAAAAATGCTTTTGGCTCATTCTGTTCCATGGGTATAAAATTTTACTGTCTAAATTTCACCATTACTACTCAAAAAGGGACATCTAGGAAGTTATGATTTCTGTTGCTCGATTCTCTGCATGCACAAATTGATTTCACTTTCTGAGTCTGAGAAAACTCTTCAGTTTGAATTCAATCTATATTAGTAGAGCTATTTGATTGGCTAAGTAACATCATGCTTCAGAGCTTATGCTGACTAAGCAGTATTTTTTTATACAAAGGCAACCAGATTACCAGCTTTCATACTTGGACAAGCATATAATGAGATTCAGTTTACTATCTCTCAGTTCCTAAACTGCCAGCTACTTACGTAGAATGAGGGTTTCTAAATTCTGTTCAAAAGCAAAATAAGAACTCAGTAGATTTAGAAATAGGTAGTAACTGCTGCAAATAGCCACCAGCCTTTCCCATCTTAGTGTGCAGCATGATCTAGGCTGAAACATGTAAGTGGTTGGTAACAGCAATGGCACGCTTCACAGTTTATATTACTGATCAAAAATCCAACCTAACCCTGATGGTTAATATCTGAAGGCTATTCATAGGGACTTGCAACATACATTCCTCAATAGACAGAGTAATCTGAAAGATCAGCCTTCCTACCTGATATCTATAGCAGAATTTTCTGTAAATGTGCGAGTAGAAAAGGGAATGTATTATAACATACAGTGATTGTTGTCTTTGATCACATTTGAGATAGAGGACAGAGGCTCCTTCTAGATGTTTCACTGAGCAGATGAAGCACCCAGTGCCCAGGTTTCACAGCCTAGTATCTTAAAAACCTTTATACCAGGAAAAGGAATGGTAACCCTTCCCATTAGGTGTACAAAAGTAAATGCTATGAAAGATGAACACATGGATGTAAATCCCTGTATAAACATTATGGCTCAGTGATTTCAAGCAGAATAGGAACTAGCTGACAACCTTTCCGAATTTTGGAGTAATATCAGATACTAAGCCCTTCAGGATTAAATCTTTATGAACTACCAGAAGTCATAAACACTAAAGAACTATGAGAAAACCTGTTTACATCTGCAGAAAATAATGACAGCGTGTTGAATTACCAGTCCTTACAAAACTGGTGACAAAATTCTAGGGAATGCAGCACTGTCATTTCAAAACAGGCATGATAGTCTCAATTCAGCAAAATCTGAGAAATTAAGACACAGATCAAGGATCAATTTGAAATTTGCTTGACTACATATTTTTCTATTGTAATGTGTCAACAAAACAAGCAGACAATTCAGATAATCTGGATAGCGTTAGTGTACATGAAAATTAAGGTTCACATTAAAAAATGCCTGTACTTGTGCAAATCAACTGCCTTCCATATGTTGAGACAATTTGAATGCCGATTACAGTAATTGTAGAATCCTACCCTCTCTCCCTCTCATATGGAAAAAGAGTCATTGTTTCACTATTGTTAAAAACACGGATGTAATAGCAAAAACTCCTCCGACAGTTCCAGAAAATAGTCAACAGTTTGGTTTTCCTGTCATTATTTAAGAGTACCAACAATAAGATTTCAAACATTTTCTGATCGTACAAATATATCTTCATATCGTAGAATCATAGAATAGTTTGGGTTGCAAGGGACCTTTAAAGGTCATCTAGTCCAACCCCCCTGCAATGAGCAGGGACATCTTCAACTAGATCAGGTTGCTCAGAGCTCTGTCCAACCTGACCTTGAATGTTTCCAGGGATGGGGCATCTACAACCTCTCTGGGCAACCTGTGTCAGTGTTTACAAAAAATATGATTTACATAATCCGTAAGTAGCCCTTTGAAATGGCAAAGTCAGAAATACAGTAGCACCAGGGATGGAAAGAGAGTGATTGTGATGCCCATTTTCCATCAGTACATAAGGACTTGGTTTTATTGTCCCAGAAAGAGGCCCATTTTCATGAAACTGTGAAGTGTACAGACATAATCTTTTGCTACCGTATTCACTTATACCATACAGTGCCATTCTGATTTTACTTGCATGTTATGATGGCTTAAGTACCTATTCTTTGCCAGAGCAGAAAATCTTCAGATGTAATTTTCCACTGTGAAACTGATGACACATAACTGAGGATTTGACTTAAACTTGCCCATTAACAACCTCATTATGCTTTTTCTCTGCATTTCAACTGCCCACAGAAACCGGCTTTGGGCAATCTGTTGTCCAACATGAGAATTAGGTCTGTCATAACTGGATGTCCTGTAATCTTGCTTTAGTGCTGGCAATATGACAGCAATTTAGGAGTGCAGCATCCAAGGTAAAATCCCACAATTTTATGGCAGCAAAGGCATGAAAGCAGTGCATTGGAAATGGTTTGGATGCTTTATGTGGACACCATAAATGGTCCAAGTTTTGTAGCCATTCAAAGAGTGACAACAACTAATGCACAAAAGATGTTTACTTTTATTTGAAGCCAGATGTCTCTTATTTCAGACATGCTGCTTTAGCTTCCTAAATACTACACTGGCTTTTGCTATTCCCTGCATGACTTTGCTATTAGCTGTGGTGTTTTGAAAACAGTATGCTGCTGAAGTAGCATTGCTCTTCCCACAAATTTCAGTAGTGTATTGTCAGTGCAGAATACTGCCTCAGGATATTTTCCACCACAGCAAGGTTAGAGCAGGACCTCTTTTTCCTCTATGCTAATGGCCTGGCCAAACCACTTGGCAGACAGGCTGAAACAGTCAGTAACATGTAGACTGCTTACATATGTGTGAATAACCAATACTCAGTCATCAGCAAAGATCAAGTAACACAACTCAGCAGATATGGGACCTCTGATTTAATGTTCGGGTTAAATATTCTGGTATCTATATGGTATTGATGTGGTTATCTTTCCTGTTGAGTCAACAACGCAAATATTAATTCGAAGTGGCAAAGAACGCAATCTGTTTTGTGACCTCTTTGACAGTAAAGTCTTCTGGAAGTCCATCCTGATCAAGAACCTTCATCACCACATCACTGTGAAGCACGGAGAATATTCACAGTCCTTTCCAGACTGCTGAAGATGCACAAAAGCCTCCACATACTCCCAAAGTCGACAGCATTGAAAACCACATGATTTTGTGGTAATTGTGTGGGAACCACATAATACTGTTCCCTATGCTTTGAATTTACCTGGCTACAAAAATTGCTTTAACAGTGCCTGCAACTGTTTCCTGCTCTGACAGACAGATGTGCGATAACCACATGATTTCTAGAAATATTGTCCCTCCTGTGAGGTCCATCTGCATACCCTTCTGGTCAGGATCTTTCCAGAAATAGCATGGTTAGCACACAACTTCCCATCAGAGCAGAAAGCAGTTTGCACTCCTGAACCTCAGAGCCATTGTCTCCTTACACAGCTGACAAAGCATCAGTCTCTGTATTTGAGTAAGTTGGCAGCAGTGCCAATCAACCATACTGACTTGCTCTGCAACACATTTGACAGTGTTTAGGAAGTGCTACTATGCTTGGCAATGCTGTGGCTTGTTTCTAGATGACTAGCTGTAGAACTTCACTTAGCACTCTGGCAGAGATGACATGCAAATAGTTTAATAAACCCTTGTAATGTTCATGACAATGAGGTGGAACTTCTTTTCATTTAGTTAAGAGTGTTTGATTAGATACAGTGAAACACAGTGATGCTGATTTTAGGGCCATAAATGGTTTTCATAAAATTCAATAGACACATTTCTGATTTAGATGTCATTGAAGTTCTGTGTTCTTTGGGCATCATTCTTTTCTGAGATAAAGTCCTGCTTGTCCTTCCAGTCTAGGTGCACTGTAAGCAGCTTTATTGCTCACAAATATTTTGTCTTCTATTCAAAATATCTCTGTGTTAGGTAGCTGTTAATACAAGGATGGATAATTGAAAAGATTATCACCTCTGTGCTAAAGTATCGCATGTTGATGTAACATTTTATGTTTTGTTTTTTGTAGTTGGACTGAAGCAGCTTTGACCCTGAGGTTCAATTTCTTCTAGCAGTTTTAAACGTAACCTCAAGACCTTTTGGCTGCATCTGAAGACAGTGAAGACTACCTCCCCCTTGCCTTTCACCACTACTCCAGCATGTATGGTCATTTCTACCCTCTTTTCAGAACTGCTTATGCAATTGTTCTAACCTAGGAAACATTTAAAATTACTTTTACTATGTTAAGTCAATTTATTTTGGTGAATCTGAGTGAGATCAGTCATTTGTAACAGGGATAGCAATGACCTGCTGACAGGCACTTTTTCCACCAGCTCTGTGACCACCAGCCATACATACTCTCTAAGAATTTTATTTTCTGTCTGTGTTGGCTTATGCGTGATCTACCGACATCAACTCCTCATTATTAACAATCATATCATCAATCTGCCACATAAATGATTTTTACTTCACCAGTGCTAAGTTGTAGCATGGGAAGGAAGCTGCTACTATTTCAACATGAATGCATCTATGATGTCTTCTGTAATGACAGCATATCAGAACTACGGGACAGTGATGACCAGCTAGGGCTCAGAGCACACCATCACTACTGGACTGCCATTTGAGTTTTTGTTACCACTTCCTGAACGATCTGGGACTTTGCTACAGACTTTCAAATCCAACAAATGTGTGTATATTAAAAGCTCCCAATCTAATGCACCATTTCATGGAACTAGTTCCAAGCATGACTGATTTTGACCTCATCAGTTTGAACTGTAATTTCTGTACTGGCACTAAAAATGGTGGTAAGATACCTGTATGTAGGGATATTTCTAGCATCAGCAATTAGTTGCTTTATTTGGTACAGAATTCAACTTACATGTCAGTGATGTGTATGGCAAAACCTACTCTGGACTGTCAGTGTTGACATGCCCGCTAACGTGGAGAAAGCATCATTCTGGCTGAAGACTACTGAATGGATGTAAACACAATTAATAATTCCTAGAGACCCCTTTCTCCTCCTTTCTTTGAAAAAGTGAAACAGCACTGTCCCTTAATGGGGCTGCTCTAAAGCTCCACTGCTGCACAGATAAGCCAAACTCCTGTCAGTCCTGGGCCAAACGAGCACATGAGATGCCTGTGATGGATTGTTAGAGGCAGCAATCTCTGCCTGTTCCACCTCACACGCCCTTCAACCCCAGGCATTGCAAAGGGCCATTTCATCCAATGGTACAGTTAATTACAATACAAAATGAAAGTGGATGCAGGCTGGCTGTGTGAAAAGTGGCTCATGAGCCCAGTCCTATCAGGTGATGATAAGAGTTTACCTTCTCTAAACACTTGTAATTTTACAATGACACAAAGAAGGTAAAGACATAAGTAAAAGTCAAGGAAGAAATGATGAAAGAACAGAAAAAAAGGGGAGCTAAAATAACCCAACACACTGCACTATCAGCAAATGGTCATTTTAATGGTTACTTTAATTGCCTATCTATTATAAGGGGAACCAAGGATTTTCTATTGCAGTTAAAAGTCTAACGGGTTTTGTAAAACCAGTAGATTTCTACCTTTATGTCTCCATATTCTTTAACAATGGATGCAAGACATTCAATGCCAACAATCTGATTCATGAAATAATATTCATAATAGCTGAAGAGACCTAAGAAACCAGGCGCCTACTAAAAAAGCATATATGCCAAGATGCTGATCTTTTACTTAAAGCATGTAAGATTCTTTCCTTAATATTTAAATACAAACTAGAATCGTCTACCTGAATTCTTACTTTTAAAATTCTTATTCTGTAGGAAACCTTTAAAGTTCCTAAAATTTCAATCTGCTTATAGCATCTGCACAAAGTAATTTGTTAAGTATCTAGGCCAAAAGAAATACTGAAACATTTCAAAATCAAGGAAAGCTAATATTTATTATATCTTTGGACTTAAAATTTCTTCATTCTAATGGCTGACTTTTTAAAAACAGTGAAATGTATCACTAGTGTTTCCTCTTATAAACTTACAGATTTTAAAAAAGCTAGCTTTCAAAACCAAGCTAAATTTAATAAAAGAATGTTTGCATGTAATACACTTACTCACTAAGCAATGTATTTAAAGATAAAGTTCTCTAGTAAAGGAATTAGATTTACTAACTGTATTTACTAGATTTACTCATCCATGAAACTTTTCTGACCAAAAGCAGTCAAATACTCTTTCAAAACATAGTAATAAACCCATATTCCTGAAGACTTGGGAAAGGGGCTGGTAACTAGAAAATACTTCTTATCATAATTATTCTCAGATGCAGTTAAAAGAAATGGTTCAGCTGAGGCAATGCCACAAGTGTGAAAAATATTAGGTAATTTAGAGTTTTTTGCTGTTACCTTCAGAAGGAACCCTTACTGCTCAGAGATGTCAAGCAACAACCAGAAAAGAGTACTTCTCTTTGATGCCTTCTAAGAATGGGAAACACATTCTCTGAAAATTGTCGTCCCATGCATATCCATGAGGTAGCTTCACCTAATAAATGCTGTTGTTGCACTGCATTCCTTTTTATTCAAATGAAGTTTTGACAATTGAATGCCATGATTTTGTTAGTCTCTTCACATATATGAAAATACCCACATTATAGGTTTTGTGTCTGGAAATCTGGAGGTGTCCCTCAGTTAACTACTTTTTTTATAACCATCATCAAGTAGTCCATCAAAGAATCATTCAATTTTTTATTTACAACCAAAGGTATCACTTATCAGGACTGGCAGATGTGGTTCCTTGGTGAGCTACTGCAATTTCACATACAAAAGAGGAAAATACGCCATGCTAATATTGTTTCCATCTTCGGAAAGTTCAGCAAGTATGTTAAAATCTCCTCTTTGTGAGATAAAAGACATTATGTAAAAGACTACTGAAGTTTAAACATATTAATAGCTTTTTCCTATGAATGAGTGAAAAGAAAGATGTGACTTAGGCAACATCTGCATTGCTCTTTGAATTTATATTGCCACTAGGTCTCCAGTGCCTATTGTGATGGTACAGCTAAAAGTCATTGTAGTAGCATTGATCCAAACATAAAAACAACAGTGAGAGAAGCTTCGTTTCATATACATTTAGCATCCGACATCTTCCCTCATTTGCGCATTAATCAGCAACAGACATATCTGAGCATCCTGCTACAGGAGGTGATTTGACTTTCACAAATTTCCCTATGAGCAGAACATCATCAGGAACAATTTCAAGGAAATAATTATGGTCTAGACAGATTTATGACTTCTAACGACCTAATCCAAAGCACATTAATGTCAGTGGAAGGACTCCCATTGTCATCAAAGGCCTTTGGATCAATCCCCAACTGCTGTGGGAATGAATTCAGAGCAATAATGATGGTGGACTAAATGCACACTTGCAGTTGGAATGTTACCACCCAGACCTTTTTATTCCTCAAATCAGATTAAAAAGTCATTTTCTGCTATTTCACAATTACTTCCAGATGCACATCAACTCAAATGGCATTTTCATCCAT
Organism: Buteo buteo; assembly: GCF_964188355.1. NCBI lineage: Eukaryota > Metazoa > Chordata > Aves > Accipitriformes > Accipitridae > Buteo > Buteo buteo. The sequence goes on from NC_134179.1 coordinate 21,353,957, forward strand.
CTGTATGAATCAAATGTGCATAGAGATAGAGAAGTTCTCCACTGCCTGAACTAATAATACAAATGAAAACCACAAGGGAAAACAATTTTGGAGGTGAAGAAGTTCATGTTTTAAACACAGAGTGAGGAACCTTGGACTTTGTTTATTCCTTCTAACTACTTTGGGATAGAGCTGCCAAGCCCACCACTTCTTTATTTACTACACAGTACATTTCTTCTAATAAAATTTTCAACATTTTTCTCTAGTCCCCTAAACAAAACAAAAGAATACATGTGAATCAGTGTTAGCCTCAAACTTGGCAGCCTAAAAACTGTCAGAAATGTAAACTTCATATATTCTCTGCTTAATAACAGCTCTGCTGTCCCTTCTGTCCTCTTAAATGTCTATTTAAGTACTAAACAATTTGAAGCATCACTCTTCTCTGACCATGTTAATCTGGTTTCATTCCCTTAGCAGTTGACAACATTTTAGACTGTAAAATGAAATGCCAATGTCATGTGCGAGAGGCAATCCATTCAAAGTTTTACACAGTCAAACTTAACTCCAAGATGTGACTGATCAGTTGTCAACTTCTTGTGTTACTCTGAAGTGCATGCTATGGGAATCACACATCTTTTACTCACTCCTCTAGCAATACTTTGGTTAGGCAGGTTCAGTTATCAGGTGTTCATTGTGATATGAGCACATTACGGACTGGTTGAACGCTGCCTTAACAAATTAGTTTTAGGAAGTTTGAGAACTTTCTTTAGGAAATTATATATAACACTTTTTTGTCAAATACTGCACACTTCCTAGCATAATTCCATCTTTCCATTCCTAATGAAGATCTGACCTATTACCTCAGTCTCTGTACCCTTCTCTGCACTTCAGAAAACAAGATTTTTTTTTTCTCCTTCAGTTACTGTGTGTGGGAAACCAGATTATTAGTGACTGGATAATTCTACTACCTAGATTCGAAAAAATAATGAGGTAGAGAACAAGTAACTTTTTTTGTTTTGTTTTGTTTTGTTTTTTCAGTTGATGCTGATCACTGGTTACTAAGAGGATCTGAATGGGAAGGGAATTCAGGTTGACAAAGGAAGGCAATACTGGCTAAAAGTATCCAAGGAATTAAAATGGTTCACAGTTCATACATTTTCTGGGCTACACTTTTAATGGAAATGATGTTTTAGGTATGTGCTACCCACCATCTGCATCACAAGGTATTATTCTCAACCTGGTTTCCTCAAGAATCAAAGCTTACATGAACAGACTGTGTACACATGTGCAACTTTCATACTCTCACCACATCTAATAACTTGGCACTCTCTTGGCCAATTCAGTCCAATCTGCACAAGGGCAAAAGTCACAAAGTCATTAAATTCTTACAAGTTTTGTGGAAATGGGTGTCCAGATAAAGGGGGAATCCTATTATTACCCTAAATCAGGGCCATCAAAGAATCACTCTGGCATTCATCCTTCAGCTGCAACTACACAGGAACTGCCTAGGAGATTCCTTTTTAATCTGGTGCTGTTCCAGTATTTTCTTCCATGAAAAATTAACTCAGTGTATTTTAATACACTAGACACTAGTAAGCCTCTCAGCTTACTCTAAAAACATTTTTTCAAGACACACCAAAAGCAGCAACATACTTTAGTCATAATTTGGCACCATCTTTTAGATGAGTTCACACTTCAGTGCATGTTGTTATCGGAAGTGCACAAGAACATTGCACCTGGAATATATGGACTGAAAAGGTAAGAGCGCTTCAATTTAAATTTGCTGACTTTCATTAGTTTGACACCAATAAACAAACTATTCCATCAGTTCTCAATGGTAGAAGGCAACCTACAGGAATGATATGTGCAAAACCCCTTATGCATTAAAATACATGTAAATGATGTTAATGGGAACTGCCCAAGCAAACAAAAAATTAGTCAGAGAAATAACACATCTAAGGAAGTTAAATTATCAAGATAATAATTTCAGGGATATGAACTTCTCCAGGACCAAGCCATGACATCAGTACCATATTTTTTTCCATCTTTACATCTTATTGGTGTGAATATACACAGCAGATAACACCAGATCCTTGAATGGGATAAAAATGAGAAAGTACCTTTGCTGGTAATACTGAACTTCACTACCAGAGAAATTTTGTCTTGTCTTTACGTGCACCTTTCATGGTGTCCCCCTGTTGTGTCCCCCCCCCCCCCCCCCCTTCCACCCCCAGCTCTTTATGATTTTTAATGCCCTGTCAGCATGTTCAAGGCAAAATTCAGTTTGGCCAGCTGTAGGCTGCTTCAAGTCACAGGAGATGACACAGAACTACACACTACTTTTATAACTGAATACATAGTTTAGACAATTTGCTTGATTTTAAAAGGGTACGTTAGCTTTACTGGGGTGCATTACGTAAGGTGAGCAAATTCACACGCTACGAAAAAAATCAGCATAACCAGATGAACATATACATAAAGCAATATATTAGAGTATACTTTTCTTCAAGCACAACAAATCATGGTATTATTTTTACAATGAAAACATGGGAAAAAATTTCAGTATCAGCTTTTTGAAAATGATTTAGAATACCAGTATAACTCATTTGAGACGTGTGAATGTACGTGACTTGAAGTGATGATGCCCTATTAAATGCATTCCTTCAGAGCAAGAGAAAGCATTTGCTCCTAATGTTGCTTCCCCCCAAATTTCACATCTATCAATTAAAATAAAGTCAGAGAAAACATTTTCGTTTTCAGTTCCACATTCAAAGCATACAGTACTGACATATCAGGCAAAGCAGTTACGCAGGAAAACTTGTCTTTAGCCAGAGTGGCAAAGGCAAGATTTATGGCACAAAGGTAAGAAACCTGCTACTCATTTCCCATTTCCTTCAGACTACAGCCATTGGGGTGAACGTGACTGTTACGGCAGAGGAAGGCATACAAGCAACCACCAACGGGACTATTGCTTCCATGAACATTGCTTTGAGATCAGTGAACTGAGTATGGTTAAGTAAAATTAATTTCCTCGTAAGCCAGGTGAATTGCTTCCCTGTTTTTACTATCCAGAAAATTTATGATGAGAGAGACCACTGCTTTCCCCTTCCTCAGTCCTGCAATATTTTAGGTTATTTCTGAGCCTTTCAAGACTCTCCTTTGACTCAAATCCTAGCAATACATGCTTGTGGTACATAATTATTTGTTTATGCAAATATATTTTAATTCAAACATTTAATCTTGCAAGGTAAACATAAGAAAGATAATGCTGATGTACTTTTCACAGAAGACTTAGCTCACAGTTTTAATTTCCTGTTTTTATTAGCTTACCTCACTTGACGAAAATATTAACATGTCTTGAGAAGTACATTTTATTTTCCACTTTCTCAAGAAAACGTTTGGTTGCTGCCACCTCATTAGAGGCATCTACTTTTAACTGGAACAAGTTTTAAATTGAAAGCAGCAATTGAAAAAATGGTGCTGACGTGCCACCGCAGTACTTTAAATGCCTGATTGGTCATATCTAAAGTTGTTTTTATACTGCATATCAATATGCAATTAGAAAGAGACAATGTAAGTAGTGCTGGGCCTCTGCAGAGTACTCTTTCAGCATTTGTAAGCTCCTTCCATGTTTATGAGGCTAGAATCTACCAAACAACTCTCATGTTGACAGAATCAAGCAACCAAAATGAATGGCTATAAATACAGTCAAAGCAAGAGTTAACAGTAAGCAGAACAACTAAGTCCTCATTTGAGGATGAAACAGCACTTTTGAGTGAGCAGTATGTGATTAACCCGCTGTATGTGGGGTCAATATGATTTATTCTCACAGCTATGCAGTCAGCTTTAGCCCTGGGCCTCGCTTGCTATCAAAGACACGAGCCCTCCTCAAATCAACCGTCCCCTATGTCTAGCTAACACTAAGAGCTCTTACTTAGGAAAATTAACTATCATGTCCTTCATTTAAATTACTTCCACCCCTGCTTGGAAATAATTGTTAGCATAACAGACAGTTTAACCAAGTGTGCTTTCTAGTCTCCAGTCCATCTATCTGCTGCCTGCAATGCTCCAGCAGCCTAAAAGCAGATCTTTAAAACCACGGACAGGGGAAAAAAAGGAGTGCTTATTTTGTCTAAATTTTGAGTATTGCTAGAACCATACTCTCTTGGCCCAATATCAAAGAATAAAAAGCAGTAGCCCATTACATTTTAAGACAATCAAGTGGTTTAAAATAGAGGGATAGTACTGGCTTTGTTTCAAATATTTAATAGAAATGCCACATTTCATTAAAAACAGCTACTTTGCATGGAGGGATGAACCTCTTACCTTTTGTAGCTATTCGAACACACTGAGTTTTGGTTTCCTGTTGAGGAGGGAAAAGTAAAGAAGACAGTCAGATCAGGTTGCTTTTTCTTGCCCTCCCCACCCCATAAATTCGTCCTAGATCTGCTGATCAGCTGGGGCAACCCAGCAAGGTGGCTCAGGGCTCTAAGCTTAGCAGGGGAGGAAGGCTGGGTGATTTTGCCTTTACAAAAGATGCATGAAACCTAGACATTGGTCTGTACTATCCAGGAGAACAATGGGGAGAAAAGGTGCAGGACAGCATAAATGTAGCAAAATTTCGGGTTATTCAAATCAAATGCAAATCGTGCCATTAGACTACAGAGAGAAGGTGCAGTGGAAGAAAAGGGGAGGACTGGTGCTCCTATTTATGTCATGGCACAGAAACCCTGAGCCAGTGTTGACCTCCAACAGTGCCATGCAGCAAAGAAGGTGCATTTGCTCAGCACTGCCTCCTAACTTCTGTGTTGCTGCATACTGACAATCTTGAACAGTCATCTAAAACATATCAGCAATGCACTCCCTCATGCTTCTGAGTGTGGAAGGAGCACAGAAGCAGCCCAGGTATCCCTTCACATATGACACAGGTAATCTACAACCTATATAATCTGCCCAGGAAAGACAGTGATTTGACAGCAACGTGCTTCAGAAGAAGTTGCACATGCAAAGACAATTTGTATGTATTTTACTCCCCCCCCGCCCCCCCCCCGCCTTCAGAAGTTTGGTCAGCAATTGAAACAAATGAACAGAGAAATGACTTGGTTATGCACAGTTTGGACAACTTGAACAGACGAGGGTCAGTCGTAAATGGATTTTCTGACCTTTTTGTACAATGTGCAGTCATTTTAAAGGCAAACATACTGAAACAGCATAAGGTTGCATGAGAGGATACAGCTGCTGTTGTATTAGATCACTCCAAACAATATTAGCATGTAATCAGAAAATATAATAATGACAGTTTCATTCTATAAAATATGCTTTCTCTAGTCTGGCACCCCCCAGCACTCCATCCCTGAATACATCCCCCAGGATCTCTCTCCTCTTGAAGATTCCCGAGCAACACGCAAAATATGTTGATGCTGTTTTGTAAACACAGCTTATAAAGAATGAGCAAAGCTGTGAGTTGAGGCTTCCCATAAGTGTTCTGTGAAGACAATTTTTCAGTCTAAATGAAAGCCCCACAAAATTTATCGATACAATCTTACCTAATTAGCATTCTCCCCAGTCACTGAATTTACTTGTCCACTTTTGTTCAAAATGTCTGCAAGGATCACAGTTATCAGACCCTCATCCCAACCCTACGGTGGAAGAGCATCCTTTACTTCCCCTTGACTATTATGGTGATCCCACTAGTTTATAGTAAAGCACCTGTTTAAATATTCTGCAGCTCAGAGGTTATCTTACAAGCGCTAGATCTCTGTCCCGGCAGAATGCAGTGGAATCCCCCCAAAACAGGAACAGAAAAGGAACAGAAATCTGATCCAAAGTTTTAAACCATACCAGAGAAAACCATTTTAGGATTAAACTCTCTCACAAACTGAAATCAAGTTAAAGTAAAAAATAATGTGTTCTTCCCTCATCTTCTACTTACCTGTCAAAATGTAAAAGCCAAAATAAAGATCTACTTTTGTAGATTTAATATTTTTATTTTACTTTTCCCTCCCATTTATTTCTTGGGGATGAAACAAATTTCCTTACAATTTAGTCTGCTGGAAGCCAGCAAAAGCAAAGGGAACTATTTGTAGCCAGTGAGGGAAATATGGATGAGTGTCTAGCAGTTACCTTTTATTTTGCTTTGTTTGCTTTATACAGGTCTATAGATAAGAACTAAAAAGAGGGAATGGTCTGTTCCATCAGAAAAAGCATCCAGTTCTCAAGCAGCTCCAGTAAAGTTTCATTAGCCCCTGCTTTGTCCCCATTCTGTCTTAACGCACATGCAATTTTCATAACCATAGGTTGAAGGTAAGAGTTTCTTCAAAAGGCTCCAAGGCAAGGGTACCTGTTAGCTAGGACTAGTCACCGCAGAAACCCAAACGTAAGGATAAATACGGCTTCTTCTCCTTTCCGATGGCTCTCATGCGTCTCAGCAGCTATCAATCTAGCTGTCCTTTCTAGTTCCTTTCTGACCTGCCTGGACACTTCATATGGAGACTCCTATGGACATATTACTGCAATTTCCTTCAGTTTTCTAAACTATAAATCAAAATTTTAAATTTTTAAATATCTGAAGCTTCTGTGTCTACCACGTTTTCCCTCCTCACTGGTCATTTCCCCACTCCCTCATTTTTCATTTATGAGAGGAAAAACTGTTCAAAAGCAACAGCACAGGGCTTGCTGAGCCACAGTTGTTCTTCCCACCTGGCACCTCCTTCCCTAGTACTTTTCCCTGTTTCATATGCATACAGAGCCAGCAGCCGTACTCGGCAACAGAGTTAAAAACGAACCACCAAGGACGTAACGAAGGTAAGTGACAGCCATACTTCTACTACTGCACAGCAGTGGAGCAAGCCTGAAGTACACCTTTTCAGAAAGGCTCTCGTAAACACACCGTGGGCCTGGGGTTACTTTTGCTCAAGCAAATTTTTACTTTTTATCTGACATTCAGTGCGAGAATCTCGAAAAGTTTGTAACATTTTATTAGCCAGCTGAGCAGCCCACATTTTGTTTATCCTGCAGTAATTTAATCTTCTGAAGTGTGCAAGTACTGAGAATTGGGGAAAGGACTGTGGATGTTTTTTACAGAGGAGGCAGAGTCACAGCACTGAAATTACTTCGCTCAGATGATTACTACGAGATGTATTAAACTCTTGTCTAGTAGCAGCTACTGTGACACAAGGGCTGTGTGAAATGTGAATAGCATGCTGCCGTGCTGTCACAGCATGGAAGGGATTACAGCAGTGCCACTGCCAACACCCACTACGTCCAACTCTGACAGTCCTAATTGTAACCACGGGCATGTCTTTGACTCCTTCCAGGAGAGAGGTGTGGTTGGCGCTTACCTTCTCAACGCTGCTCATGGCCTGGAAATAGATGTTGTAGCCTTTCCGAGGAGCCAGCGGTGGGTTCCAGAAACCCTGGTAAGTCCTGTTGTCACCCACAGTAAAGGGTGCTGGCTCTGGCAGGTTTCCTGGGGGCAGCTCAGCAGCAAAGTAATATGGCGACCCTCCGCTAAGAGCAGTCTGATAGGTAACAGGGATCTGGTAGCACTCCATGGCACCCGTTTCTCGCTTTGTTCGGTGTGGGTGCAGCTCCTCAACAACGATCTGGTAGGCACTAGTGAGACAGAGGAAGACCAGCATATCTTTAAGGTCACCTGCTAGGGTCAACTCTCTAGTGTCATAAAATTATTAACCTGATTGCTTTGTGTAAACTTAAAAAGAAAACAAAGGAAAGAGAAAAAGTTAAAGACAGCAGATGCATGGATTCAGAGAAGAAATAAAGGCTTGAAATATAGCAAAGCTATCTAATTCAGCCATTGGAAAGAAGCAGCATCCATTTTTTTCAGGAAAAACAACAATACAAATCTATACACAACCTCCCAACAATGAATTTTTTTTTTTTTTTTTTTAGGCTTTTCTCTTTTGAAGAAACACAGGAATGAATCTGACTTTAAACTACAATAGATTAAACTCTTGGCTAATCAGAAGCATCTGAAGTTAGCATTTTCCTTTGAAACGATTATTAGAGAAAGCTAAGCTTCAAGGCCCAACATAATGACTGCCTCCAGGCTGTGCTTGAAGCCCAATTTGCAGTTGTCATATCATTAGAGACAGAATGTGCTGACAGGCTTCTCCACCTCTTGACCTTGCTGTGGCTTCTATCTTGGCTCAGAGCTATGCAGATCTAAAGTACAAGTGACACGCTGTAATATAAGCACAGATGGACAGAAATCTGTCCATTCCACCAAAATAGACTGCCTCATTCCTCTACAGTTGTCAATGATAAAACATTACAAATTGCTGAAGCAGATGGCATTGGGCCCATTTAAACACCTTCCCAACCTCCCAATACCTCTTTTGAAATGGTCCATGGCTTGGTCACTTTTCAAAATCACCTGCTCAAAATAGAACAGGTAATTGTAATTCTTCTTTCTCCTATAGGGGAACTACCTAACTGCAGGACGTTACCAACTCATACCAGCTTCCTCTGTTCTGCAGAAGTACAGAACTTACATACTGAGAGCAGGAGGCAATTCTTCAGTTTATAAGAAAAAAAGAAAATAAAAAAAGTTTTTTGGGTTTTAAGAACTGTATGTACACATACACACACAGGTGCATACATGTACACAATTTCTCATTTAGATGCGGATAAATTTGAGGACCTTATGAAAGATGAGTAAGAAAATATGCCTAAGCGTGTAGACAAGACCTGAAGCTATTCAATTAAACTGGCAGAATTGCCTGTCTTGGTTTTGTTTGAAAGCATTCTAAACAGAAAAAATAAAATTGAACAGAGTTCTCGAAGCATCGCTGCATTGCTGCAGGGAGTCCGAAAGGCAAAGGCAAAGACAATCCTCCTTTTTTCAGAACTTATGGGGCAGCATTAAATTATTTTGTCAATTTTCTCTGCTGCTACTGCCCAGAAAACCCAATAACTGTAGTGGCAGAGATGAAGTGTGATACTGGGGAATGGAAGAAAGTAGAGAAGAAAAAATAAGAAATTAGTTTCACGTTTTTCTTGAGCTTAAAGAAAAAGTTAGCATCCCCTTTTCCTAGCACCTAAAAAATTAAGGAAGAAAGCCTCTTCCCTTTCAAAGTGTCCAAGAGGAATATATAAAGTCACCTCAGTTTTGAAACTCCAGGTAAAAAGAAGAATGTAAACAAAAAAATGATGAGTTAGTTCCAGGGATCTCTGTTTCTCATAAACTGTTTGTGAACTGAGCTTGGTTATAAATCACCTTCTGTGGTAAACTATCTATTAACCCATGTCTGGTTAATGCGGCCTGCACCAACAAATCACTTCCACAAGATCCCTGTGCACTGAGAATCTTTCTTTACGCTTCAAAATTAATGTACTAGCAAAAAAACCTAAAAGCATAGTTATTTTACAAACTTGACAGGATGTAAAATATTAAAAATAATTTTTGTTTATAATGTCCCAAGGGAAGAAATTACTACCGGCATTCCTTCCCTCCCTGGCCTGGCCCTGGACCCAGGCAGGGTTAAAACCACTGCTCCCAAACTGGGCAGCCAACCAACCGGAGAGTACTGGGAACACAGGCACTGCTCCCTCCCTCCTGCAGTCTTCTCTCGCGAGCTGCCAAAGAACTGGGTCTGACACAAATTCTGCTCTCCGAAGTGCCAGGAGAGCAGGAAACTTGTTCTCTGTGACACCCCGCCAACTTAGGAGGGGAAAGCCAGCAGCGAGAGGGGCAGGACAGTGCAACGTCTGCGCACGACGGAGGCAACCGACCCCAGGAACAGCCCGGTTTGTCACGCAGCTCAGAAGCTGAGATCCACCAGTTTCTAAATTAAATCCCCCCCATTTTAAAGACTAACGGGTAAATGAGGCATCTTTTTTTTTTACAGGTGCTTATCTTTTTTAAAGGGGCAATTCTCCTTGGAGACCAATACAAACTGAAAAATCAAAGATGAAGGGCATGAGAGTTAAATATTGAGTTAAATATTAGGTAAGTCCCTTTTAATAGCATTCTTTAAAAATATGCAGTAATTTTTGAATATAAAAGGTATGACAAAATTTTAAGCATGAGATCACAATAAAATGTGATGTTCTGAAAAATTTTCAAATAATTTACATAAAATATGCTCTCTTTTAAATAAAATATGCTTCCAGAAATAATGCCTTTCAGGCCCCTACATCTGAAAAGCTACAAAATGTGGAAAACAAGAAATAGACATACACATTCAAGTCATCTCTGTTTATACAATTACTTTTAGTTCAAGAAAGAATAGCAAATGACAGAAAGTCTTTAAAGTCTCCAACGAGGCTTTTTATTTTATTTATTTATTTTTTAAATTTTCACGAAGTATTTTTTAAATAAAAGATGTGCCTATCCTCTTTGGAAAGGGGATCTGGCAGTATTTTTTGTGCAACTTTATAGGCTAACAAGGTGGAGGAATACAGTCATTTACCTCTAGGCCCTTTGTGATACCATCTGTTTAAACCCATATACTAACACTACATTGTCTCCAAAGCAGCACTGTTACTCTGTGTACTCATAATAGCATTCAGAATGGTCACCCTGCTGTAAGATGTGACAAAAGAAGCCGAAGTTAAAATTGCAACTTGAAAAGCAGGGTGTTCACTGGCTGCAAATGTGGTCTGCTATTAGGCTATAAGTGAAAGTTTAAAGGCTATGTACACTGCCTATCCTTGCATTTTTACATATCACTAATCCTAGCTTCAATTATTTTACGTTTTCTACACATTTTTTGTGTAATGGTGGGAATTCAATTATTGAGAGAGCTTTCTTGTCACTGGAGCTGAGGGAATTCCTACAATAGCCATTTTTTTTCCAGTCGTCCCATACAGCAAAGAAGGAATAAAAGAGAGAAATAAAGTGGGAGGAGTGGAAAACCTAGATGACAATATTTTTTCTCCCTGATGACTAAAATAAATTCTGAGCTATTCTGAAGAATAATGTTACATAAGATGTCAGGATCATAAAGGCCAAACAGTTGTCTGAGACAGCCAGGTAAGCAGAGAAAATGTTGAAGATACAGCAGGTGAAAAGCTCCTCAGCTGAGATATTGCATGAAGAAATTATTTTTCATGTCAGAAACTTTTTTTTTTTTTAACTTAAGAAAACCTGCACAGTACCTCCCTATTGACCAAGATGATTACAGTCGAAGGAGGCCCCTGCCAACAGATCCTCCTTTTCACTCCTCCTTAAAAACTCAGGCTCCCAAAGGGGTACGGCAGCAGCGAACACATTTTTCGTACTTCAGCTCTATTCTGACTAGGCTTTAATACCAGCTAGAGATTTCCTTCTACGTGCCTAGTGGAGACACAGCATCCTCTCCTTTGACAGGTACCAGACTGACTGACAGCCCAAGTTACAAGCCCTGCTCTTGGAAGTCCAACTGACAACTAAGTTTTAGATGCTCCCTGCCATGGTCCGCTTAATTAGTCTTGTTGCAAAATGAAAACAACTTGATTTTGCATATGGAGGTATAAGAAAAACACTTTACCAATCAAATAAAATAAATGTCATCATTAAAAATTTGTCTATGCTGATTCTAATACATGCTCTTTGTAATCCTCATCTGCAGTAGGATTTGAGAACAAAAGATTGTTTTGCTGGTGCTCAGTTAGGATCCTTCAGAAAAACTACAGTGACAAATCACATCTTCAAATGAATCACTGAAGCACCACTGACACTACTGACTGGGATCTCATCCATGAGACTGATGGTGAAATGGTACACACTTCACAATGAGCCTGAGCCATCCAGCCCTGTCTCCCTTTGCATTTCTAGTCTGTAGTTTGGTTTAAAACTTCAGGAGGCCGTAAAGAATGCTAGAGATTACACGATAACACTTGACAGAGAAGATATGATTGGAGTCATGTTTAAACTGTGACAACTATGGCATGCAGTGTCTTAAAGAAATGATTGACAGCCACACATAGATTTCACTTGACTTAAGGAACATCTGTTTCCTGGGGGGCTGTGCTGATGGAGAGGCTGAAGTACAACAAAAGCTGGTCGTAGTATAATTCTGTCTGTAAAAGCAGAAGAGTATCAGACTAAGCTTTTTTTGTTTTCTATCCTTTTTTTTTTTTTTTAAACATGGACCTACTGCTATTAAATAAAATGATCTTTTGACCATCTACAGCTCTAGTGATTAGAGGACTGGATGCAAAAAAACCTTTTCAAAAAACCAACTGTATTCTTCAGTGTCAGGCTAAAGAACAGCATCCGAGTCCCTTTTACTCAACCACTGCTGCAGGCACAGCGATGCATTTTTTCCCATCTACACTCATTATGGCAGCAAGCCAGCTTGTAGTAGAAACACAACCACAGTGTGGATGGAGTGAACCTTCAGTAAAATGCATCATAAAGTTTAGCGAAATGCATTGAATCAATTCAGAATTTCACTGTGCTACATTTATCTCCCCTATTAAGAAGCTGCTGCAAAGTACCTGACTGCAATATGCATAACTTCAGGAAAGGGAACAGGACCATGTCTTCTGCATTCCCCTGGAGAATGCTCCTCATTCCAAGTAAGGAATAAAACACCTGGTTTGTTTTAGGAATAGAGCCCAGCTCCCTGGTTATGGTGAAGGACTTCTTTCCCTGGCCTCTTGATGTTAGAAATTTAATGTAATTTCTTAGGTTTTTGAAATTAAAGTGGAGAGGGAAGATGGGAGACAGGAAGAAAGATGTATGCTTTTTTGAGAACATACTCAAACAACAGTTATTGATACTCTATCAAACTATCCCTACCAAACTATCTGTTAACATTTAGTACATAGATCCTTTTTGCCACCTTCACAGGCTAGAGTCACCAGCTCATGCCATAGAACTGTGGATGCTGTAAGGAAAGGTGGTGTGCTGCAGGTTTACTCTGCAGTGACATACTCGCCTGCCAGTACAGTGCAGAGAAAGCAGAGCTCCCTGAGCATGGGATGAGTAATCCTCTAGCCGCATCGAATCGTGCTACCAGTTCATGAAAGAAAACCCCCAGGAGACAAACCTGGGATGTGAGCCTGACCCCCCTTGGGGTGAGTGGCAGGTCTGAAGGTGGGAGCCCGCTGCTGTCTGCACAAATGTGCCACAGACCAGTTGCTGTAAAGAAGACATGCACCACCGTCAGCAGATCCCAGTGGTGTCTGGCAGGCAGGCTCTGGCTGAGCCTGCGCATTAGCCCCAGTCTCAGGGGACCAGGCACAAGACTGAAAGGATTTGGCATGGATTAGATGAGAGACAGATATTGCATTTCTCAAACAGGGACAGCTTTGGATATGGCCAGCAGCAGGACACCTGGAAGGCTTTAAAAGCACCTACAAAGGCGTATAGTGAGTTTAAGCATCTGCATAACTTGGGAGCATTTTCAGATCACAGGTCTGGTTTCTACTATATCAATTCAACAGCAACCCTACTTTAAGAATCCAAGTCCTGTATTGAAGGTAGCTCTGTACGTTTTATCATTCTTCACACCCCCCAAAACCCTAGGTTTGCTCCAGGGCAGTCTTTCAGAAACTAATGATGTATGGGATTACCATTTTATTTATGAATATAACACATCAATATCTCCTATAAAGGGGATGAATCTGCATTATCTTCTATGTCAGAATATAAATAAATAACTTGACCATATCAATCATATGGGTTACTATATGATAAGCATATAAAAATGCTTATAGGTATGCAGCTCATCCCCCTAATATCCATGTAAAACATAAATTCATCTTAATGGAAACAGACTTAAGAAACAGTTTAATTTTCCTCTACTTTTAGGGCTCAGGCACATTACCTGACATCAGCTGAGCCACAGTAACCAACTTAATGTAACACAGAATGAAATGCATTAGCCTGTATTTCTCTAAAATGTCACAAGGGTAAGAACATGAAAAGCTTCTGATGCTCAGTAGCTAATTAACCCCCAATTAGTCAACCCTGTCCCTGAATATTGCTGATGCAGCCACATCGGTAAAACACAAATGGAATCAAATCATACCACAAAATTTTTGCACTAACAAGTAGAAGAGCAGGATGTGGACTAATCTTTGCAAACAGAATTAAATTATCTCTCAATAGAGAGCAGAAAGGGAAAGACCCCTCAAAGTTAACATAAATGAAACATTTTAATATGATTATGGGACACGCCAAATAAAATTTAATAGCTTGCTACATGATTTCTAGTAAGAAGTACTCTGAGAGGAAAAAGGTCAAATAGTTTGTATTCATCACTATTATTCTCCCATTTCCTCTGAACTTCCAATTTTCCAATCATACATATATGCTATAGAATAGCTGATGTGAAGCACTGGAGAGGAAGTGTTATTTTCAAATCCACTTTCTGACAAACACTTTTCAACTTCATATTTCAGAGACACTGTGAGAAAGTAAAATGAAATTATAATGAACAGGAGGTGGTCCTGAGGACCCTAAATCAAACAGGACAGACAGCTGGATGATTCAGGTCATGACTATCTTTTAAAAAACAAAAAAATCCAGTAATTTTTTCTTTTTAATTACAGATCTGTTGGCAAGTTCAGTCTAGCTAAGAAAAACAATAGCAACGTTAAATGAATATCACTTGGAAATGAACAGCTCTATGAGATGCAAGACAGCATATAATCAACTAAAAAAGTCTCTCCTTGATTTTTTTTTAAATTTTATTTTTTATTTTTTACCTGATAGGTGCACCTTTGGCCTGTGCCGGTCTCAAGAGTACAGTTATTGTAGTAGCAGTTTCATTGAGAGATGCATCAACTCCTTCGTAGTCTGGTAAAGTGGGAGCTGATTAATATTGAGTGGGAAGGAAAAGAACAATAAACAAATCAGTGAAAATATTTTGAACTTTCATGAGACTGTGGCTGTTCGCAATGTAGTACAAAGCCACAATCTTCACCAGCTACTTAAGTCTTTTTTAATGATTTTCCAGTCAGGCATAATCTTTTACTAGAGCATGTATGGGACTTCACCAGCAATTGATAACCCCATCCCTAACTGCACCCCCTCAAATCATGATACCTATCAAGTTAAACAGGTTCATTCAAGAAGGACAGAAATAGAGGGAGGAGGTGACTGCCAAGAAACCCTAAGAGTACAAAATCCCATTTTGGCCTCGCTCTTTCTACCTTACAAACAACTATATTCACCATCTCGAAGACCCAACCTCTACCATCTCTCTTTTACCCCATCAACAATTGAAGAACCTTTCACATTTCCTCTTAAATGTCATGAGAGACCAGACTGCAGGAAAATTAGGCTTGGATAGATATGCACCTGTGGACTAGAACTGGATGGGGTAGTCTTTTCCCATGCCCATTTCTCCTTCCGTTTCTAACAATGGATGGCCAAGCTGCTCATTAATCAGTTTCTGAACCACTGCAGTTTTCAGCCCAGGGTATTAAGAAGTAACAAAATCAAAGTCAAGGCCTAAAGCAGTTCAGGAACTGATTCACTAATGGACTGGATGTCAGGCCTTCGTGGCAGAAATATTTGTTGTGGGTTGGATGGCTGGTGTTGGTGATTACTTCAACCATCCAACTTTAATGTGCTGCCACAAGCCTGTTACAGTCCTCACTGGTAATACTGTTGCTGACTTCACCTCTAGTGCAAGGTAAGAAACAGGATTTTCTGCGATTCAGAAAATAACAGATTTCTATTAATTACTAATCTTTAACAAGCTTGAAAACTATCTGCATGGTTGGTTTTTTTTTTAATATGTGGCTCTATCTTTATAAAATTGCTAACGATGCCTTTGTATTTCAAAATGAACTTTCACAAAAAGAGTGTTTCCTAGCAGGATGTCAATCATTTAAGTCATAATAATTTTACAATAATATATCAATAGATAGAAGAACACTGAAAGGTTAAAAGCCTTGGTTCATCAGTCCCAGATTCTAGATGAGCACAAAAGTTGCTTTTATTTCAGGAACTATTACTTTATAGAAATAACGTTCATTCAATGTTCAGTTATAAATTACTGTTTACACCATGTTCACTAGGATCACAGCAACCACTTGTAAGCTTGGTTAAAAGGAATAATTTCACTCCTTATGAAAATTAAGCTAGCATTTCCTGAAACATATGTGTTGCTTCATAAAAAGTATCAGTTATACAGAGCAAAACCAGAGAACAGTTCAGTATAAAGCAAGATGATGAAAAAAAAACAGGCTGAAATTCAGATACAAAGGGTGTCACAGCCTGCCTTTAAGCTTTCCATTGACCATGTTTTGCTAACTAACAGATGACCCATACTGTGTCTAGAAAGTGTGGTAGACTGGATTCTGGACAAAATTTCTGGGTGGAAAAAGAAGGCACATCTAAAGAAGCCTGAACACATTGTAGTATTAAATAATCCATACATGTTGAGGTGCTTATTTCTCAAAATACTGAAACGTCTGGGGGACACACATGTTAGCAAGAAATTAGATATTATTGTTTTTTTTTCCTCCTACGAAGAGGTTAGAATACAAATATGCAAGTACTACACCACCATTATCCCTGAACATTTATGAACAGGAATTTGTTCTGAAGAAACAAAATAACCTTAAAACAACCTGAATAAAACACTAGACTTCAAAACAACCTAACAGCTAGATAAACAGAACGGAACATGTAATTTCTTTTTTTTTTTTGGTGGTATGGTTGGTTTTTTTTGAAGGGGCTGGGGTATGAGGAATGCTAGTGCTTATGTGCTGGGATGGAATTCAACAAATTGTTCAGTTAACTACAACAACTACAGAATTTCACTTGCTATATAATTCAAGGAGCTCTGCCTTGAATTTTCTCACATTTTGATTTATGTGCATGTTTTTGAGAACTGGATGAGGAAACTACATGAGTAGTTTCCTATAGAAATGGTAGGGCGTTCCAATACTTTACTAACTTCCCTTTACAGGATAATGTAAGTTTCATTATGGCAGATAATAAGGAAAAGAGCCTGCTTTGTGCTGTGTGAATTTCTAAATGACTGATGTTTTTGATCTCTGCCAAGCTGTGAAGTCGCCATGTCATAAAATCAACCGTCTCTCTAGATATAGCATTGACTTATCTTCTGCTATCAACTGCATAAGCTACTATTAGATTTTTTGAGAATAATACTGAAATTTAAGAAAATAAAAATACTAAAGCATTCCACTTGACATTACTTTCTCCTAGAGTTTGCAGTGCATTATTAAGATGAATAGTGTCAATTCTGGTGCATTGCAGTAAGTGAATAAAGGCACAAGGAAGCAGACCTATAGGAATCTGGCAAAATAAATTCACACTTTCTCCCAACTGCCCCAATTTTGTTACAGCTGTGTGCTGCTAAGTGGTGTCACCTTGAGTAGGTCAGTTAATTTTCTGCATCTGACTTTACTAATCTGCAAAACAAATACAGTACTTAGTGACCTATGGAGTGCTGTAAGGATTAATTAGTTAAGGTTTATACAGCACTCCAAAATCTTTAGATGAAAGTACAAGATTACACAAAATCAAACAGTTAACAACTACAGGTGTGCAATTTCCACCTCATGCAAGGATTTATCCCTGAACTTATGCTACTGTTTGGCAAATATGCTCCGAAACATTTTCAGTAATACAGTTTCACAACATGACAGGATTTCTTTGGGGGGTTTTCTTTCCAATTTAATGATTTTTCAAGCCTTACAAAAAAATCCCCAAAACATTCACACACACACCCCCTTCCTTTTTTTTTAACTGTTGTTTTTTGTTTTTACCTGAGATGTTGGTTGTTACATTGATTGTGGTTGCTGGTCCAAACCCTTTAACAGTGCTTGCACGTATAAAGAACTGGTAAGTAGTACCGGGATGCAAGTGTGAGAAGACATGGTGTGTGCTGTTCCACAGCTTCGACACGGTTTGTGGAGGTCCAGCAACAGGAACTGCAGGATCAAATGACCGTATGCTGCTATAGCTGACCTGTGAAAACAATTATTTTTGTAACAATTGTTACAGTTTTTGGCACAAGGGGATTAGGCTATCTTGGCTGCAAAGGAAACAAAAGACCCATGCTCATCTAGCTACCCAGCTATATTGGGGATACCATGAGGACTTGATGTGTATTATTGTAGAGTCTGTTTCACTTGAAAAGCTATGCAGATGCCCTTCATCTCTCTCTCTTTGTGATTTTAGTTCACGTGTGGAAAATTACACTGTTCTATTTAAGTTAGGACACCACCACCATCCTCCCCATCTCCACCGAACCCCTTTATTTTTCACTTCCTGTAATACATTTCCCTCTCCTCTTCTAATAATTATATTTAAATGCTGTCCAAACCAAGCTAATATATTTAAAGCCTGCGATGGTATTTTAACGTACTGGTTTTGACTGGGATGGAGTTAATTTTCTTCACAGCAGCTGGTATGGTGCTGTGTTTTCGATCTGTGATTACAAAACATGAGCTCACACTTTTGCCCTTCTGATTCTTCCCCCATCCCACTGTGGGGGAGTAAGTGAGCGGCTGCGTGGGGCTGAGCTGCCCACCAGGGTTAACCACACTATTTAAAGAACTTGGTTAGCATTAAATAGATAAACAAACAGATTTAAGGGGGTTTGTTTGGTTAGTTGGTTTGTCTTCCTCCTATAATTCACTAGTATACAAATTTGTATTGTCTGTTCCTTTAAAAAAGGAGTGCTGGAGAGAATGGTGTTTGTTTCTCAGATCTGCTCCTGTTTCCTCCCAACCTCCTGTGGAGGTCCTCAGAAGGTTTATATATTAAATACACTTTAAATAGAACATATATGGAGGTTTCCTTGAAGGGTGGTATCTAAAGACCTGTCAAAGCTAAAAAACATTGCTCCAAATTTAATAACCATCTTACTTTCCATGTATCCTTCTCTTCCAACAAAGAAGATTTCACGGATCACAGCTGTCATGGCTTTTAGAAGGGTATATAGTAATGACACAAGATTTTTAAAACTAGCACCTCCCACGTGGACTGTAATGTTGTTATACTCATGTGCCAAAGCCACTTGACAGGGCTGGGCAGCCAACAACATATGCACAATAATTATGATTTTTGAGTATCTAATCACTACACAAAATCCCATATTCTGTAAATGAAAGCAGCATATAATTGAATAGCTGCCTACAGAGCATCAACATCCACCCCTCTTGCCGCACCTTCCTAGCCCTATCCTATGCTCGTTAGCTGTTTAATGATTACCTCATACTGAGTAATGATGCCATTTGGATCCACAGGTTCCTTCCAGTTGAGGAAGATCTTATCTTCAAAAGGAGTTCCTTTCACCGACTTGGCAGGTATAGGGCCTGGCACTATGAACAAAATAAAACTTTTAAAAATAGGAAATTCAAGAGACAGAAAATTTAAAGGGATGACAGAACATCCTATTAAATCCCAAAGTGAGCACGGGCCTATTTTTATTAATATTCATTCGCATGCAAAAGGCAGCGGTAGAGAGTATGAAAAAGCACTTCAAAGCGTATTTTGTCATTCACAGTGAGGAGAGAGCATGAAGTTGAAACGTTATCTGCACACATGGTTTTCAAAACTTCATGCAAAGTCAAATTGTCTCGTAGTATAGCCAGGGGAAACAGTTCAAGCTAGATTACAACTTCAGGGAACATCACTGAACTCTGTAATAAGCATATCTTAGGACAAGGACTACATGGTTTTAAAATCCTTTTAAAAAGAAAAATCAAAGGCAAGGAAGACCCTCTGTTATACAGGATCTTCCAAACAAGAGAAATGATTACAAAATAGTTTTCAGTCACTCCTTCTCATGATTTCTTGTTTTAAAAGAAATCCTTGTTTAAAGGGGGGGCTGGGCACGGGGCAAACACAGCCCCTCAGCTGTCCCTTCTTTCAGCCACTGACGTGTTCGTGCTGCAGAAGGATCAAAACTGCTTACTTCAAATATTTCTAGTAAGAGACATTTTCAAAGCTGGGAACTGAACCACACTAAGGTGACCCCACTTTCTTATTTTAAACGGAACCAATATCGCAGGTGTAATAACAAGTCTGAAGTGTCACCTCAGGCCTCTTTGCCTGAGTGATTCACAGTACCTGGTAATCCCATCAACACCAGGTGGGAGCACTTAGTTATCTCCCATTTCAGCTTACAAGATATTTTTGCCTACACATACGGTTCCTTTTTAATCACAGCAGCTCACCGAGGTTTGAACACACACATGCTGAAAGAAGAGGATGAGGATAAAAGAGCACCTGAAGAAACCCTGAACCCAAAGAAAGACCCTCCCCCCTCAAAAAGCCAAAGTTGCCCAAATCTGCAGTCTTTCAAGCTAAAATGTTACTTCTATTTAATATATTGACATATATTTCTCTCCCCTTCTTAATCAGCCTATTTTCTTCTGCATAACTTTCAGTGAGCCTCACACATGACAATTCTTGGGTATTAATTATCAAAGCAGACTGAAGTTTTACAAAGAGTAAAAATAAATTAAAATCCACTGGATCAAAGGAAGCGCCAGGCACTGTGCTAGCAGCACCAAGGAGTGAGTGGTCTGTCCCAATAGTGGGATTTATTTCAGTCTGCATGGAAGCTATAAATGATGATCTGACCCTTGGTACAAACAACATAATTTGGCACTTTAATAATAAATTCATGGAGTCAAAAAAGCCCACAAGCAAACAGATGAGAGCTTCACAGAAACTGTTCATCCATCTGCCAAATGAAAACTTAGAAGAAGTTAACTAAAATCATACACTGCTGCTTTGCTTCACTGTCCCAATACAAACTGGGCAGTGGAAGAAGGCTGACACACCACGACAGCCCCTGTGTGCTGTTAGTGGCATTGAGAGACTTGCTGTAGGCAACGCTTTGTTTTTCATGGGAATGCTCTACTGTTTTTCTTCTCTACATCTCAAATGAGGTATGAATATACCCTGACGCACACGACATTTTGCTTGGATGATGCGTGCACACGTACGTGTGTGTGTGTGTGTGTGCATATACATCTGTGTTTGGGAGAGAATAGAGGAATGCACTGGGACACGCACAGAGAATATGAAATTTAACATTAAAGCATGTTAAAGCAGGTGAGGTAAAAAGAAAACAGATACAATTGCTCAAAAACCTGCAAAATACTTTTTGCGTGGTGCTTTTAAAGAACATGTTTCATATTCAATTGAAACTGGGTGCAGGGCTCTGTGTTTGAGGGTTGCATAAAGCCGCCTACATTTTTTGTTTAAATGCCCAAGTGGGAGAAGCCTCTAGGCTCATCATATCGCATGACTGTGTTTTCTTCTCCTGCAACATAAAATTCGTTGCTTGTGGCAGCAGCAGCAATGTTAAACTGACTGGAACTACATGATCCCAGTTAGTTTCATGCTTCTCTTCCCACTGCCATGGGAAGGGCACAAGAACAGAAGCTAGCACAGCGATGAGCAGCTTGCTGAGAATCCCAGTAAAAATAAGGTCAGAAAGTAAAAGAGAGCAAGGGTCTAGAGAAAGAGAACAGTAATTCCCACAAACCTCACCCAGCCCCACAAATTCACCAAAAATGAAGCTTGGGATCAGCTTAAATTATTTGAGAGCTCAACTGGAATTAAAACAAAGAAACAAATAAAAGTTCAAATGCCTAGAAAAAGGAATATAAATTAATTTTAGTTTGAAGGACTCATTTTGATGGGTCTGAAGTTATTTTTTCCCTTCTATTTTTCAGTTCAACCACAGTAAAAACATCTTTTAATTGCACAGCTTTGCCAAAGGGGCAAAGGTAAGTGAGGAAAGAGAAAAGCAGAAGCAAAGGAATTTGCTTAAAGAACAGAGTACCTGTGAGCAGGCCCACACATTCATCAGCCAGGTTAGTCCAAATAATGCCTAAACATCCTCATTTGTGATTTTGTGTCTTTGTTCTCAGGTCGGTATTAGTTACAAACAGAAATTTTAAGAGGGCTGAAATTAGTAAAAAAACCCCAAGCAAACAAAAATCCACCAACAAAAGAACAACAGCAAGGTAACCTGTTGGTAACACTACTCTGTTACAAATTGTTACTCTGATACAAATTGCACCTCTCCATGTAGACAGTGATTGCTGTCTATTCTCTACAACTCCCAGCAGGACTCTAAAGACTGAAGAAATACCTTAAACTTCACCTTCCCAATGCGGTGTTAAGAGCCTTCTCTTTTATACGCTATTTAGCAAGGACTCAGGTGGAAAACAGCCAGGTAAACATCATCCTTGTGCTGATAATAGCTCTTGGAAACTTCCTCACAAACAGCCCGAAAGGCTTTCTTCAGCCTTGTGTGTGCATCTCCAGAAGCCCCACGGCCCACCACAGTGCCTCTTTGCTGCCTTCTCAACTCTCATTCTTCTTCCTACGTGAGCTCTTGCTCTTCTCCTTGAACTTATGGACAGTCTATACTAAATCAAAACACTCAAGACTATTACAAGTGTATATTAAGGTGAAGTACATTGCTTAAGATTCCCTATCAATGGCCAGGTGTCTGAATAATTCAAAAAGTGTAAGTAGCTGCTAGAGGAGTTGGACTCGGACCTTTTGGCCTCTGCACCCTCTCTTTAAAAAGATTCTGGTCCCATTGATTTTCTTTCCATCTGCTGACCTTGTGAAGTGTGACCCCAGTCTCTCTCAGTGACAACAACAGTAAACACTTTTCCTTTCACATGCATTATTCTGTGCTAAACTTCCAACACATAACAATTTACACTTATCTCAAGAAGGGAAATCCTTCAGGTGAGTTTAACTGTATGGGTTTCAGAAGAGATTTTGAACTTAAGCAAAAAAAAAAAAATCATTTTTCCTATTAAAAAGTATACATCATAAAATGTACATGTATATAAAAGTGACACAAAACAAATTGAAAGGGAATTTCAGCAAGGTTTTATAGTGGAAACATCACAAGCTCTTCTTCCATGATTTATATGCGTCTCCAGACCCCTTTTAATGAAGCTATATATTCATATAGTGAATAGCTGATAATCTTTTCTTCTATATACCTGTGGGATGGTGGACTTTTATCAATACTATGCATAATAAAAGTACCAACCATCAATCTGACGTCAGACCAATTCATTTTAGAGCAATGTATTTGCATTAAATTATGTCACAGTCACAAATAAATTGTTATTCACAAATAGTGTCACCTAAACCTTGTTCTACACTAACTTAATGGGAAATTTATATTACAATACATTACTTCTGGAAGAACAATGTATTAACTGACACCAACCACTATAAAAATGAATTTATATTGCTTCAGTTTTCCTGCTACAAAATAATGAAAGCGCATGTAAACAGAGTATTTTTATTATCATTATACTCTGTGAAAGCTGTGCATAGTATTATTATGCTATATGGTAAAGGCTATGTGCAGATATATGCACAGTTATACTGGGAAAAATTCCTTTGCGATACTCAAAAAGCAAAGCGTATCAGCAGCAAAACTTACAGCCGTTCTCCGAAGGTAGGTGCTTATTTTCAGGAGATGGTGACAGTCAATCTCTTCTACTGTTTAAATGTTAGAAGCAATTAAAATGGCCCACCTTTCCATTGGCTTTTTCTGAGGGATTTACCATTTTAACTTCATGCTTTGTTACAAGTCGAGACTAAGGTTTAAATAGAAGCAAATTTTATGTAATAAAAAGGAAAAAAAAAATCAGAATTGCTACTAGTTGTCTTTACCATATGAGTATTCACACCAAAGGCGATGACAAAAATGACTTCTTTGGAAATCGCTTGAGTTGCACCATTCGCAGCGAAGAACAAAATGCTATATATACACTGGGCCACGCTCCCTGGGCAAAAGCCCACAGGTCGGCATCACCCACCTGAGGCCACTGCTGGACTGCGCCGGCACGGACCTGCTCACGCCTGCGACGGTCCCCGTACCTTCCAGCCTATATACGGTTACTAACGTAACAAACATAAATGCTTACAAGCAAGCTACTGAGCAAGCTGACAGAGGCTAATCAGTCTCAGCGGCAGTGGCACTTGCTGTAGATGTTGGCGCAAATATCAAATGGGGTTAAATCCACGAGTTCTAGATTTGCTGCATTTGGGGCCTCAGGCACCTAACACAGTATTTTGTTTAAAGGCTTTTTACACCAAATGCTGACTTCAGTACCCCTCATTTCTGGGATTTGGAAACGTTTCTCCATGTCAGGGTGAAATAATCTCACATACTCACATACCTTATAACTTTCTAAAAATATGTAAATCAATATTCAGAGAGTGCTTTCAGCTAGCACACAGTTTGGGAATAACAGGAACTTGTGGGCCCAGGTGGAAGCCCGCATTCCACTGCAAACTGCTGAAATAGCCACTAATTCTGGCCTTTTTGCGGGCATCCTTATGTCAAACACACTGTTTCAACAAAGCACCTCATATGCAATATCACTTTTTCAGCTACAAATCTTCTAATATAGGTACCTAAAGGAAATGAAAGTAGGAAGTTGTTTCAGCCAGGGTAAATAATTCTGTGTTTCAGGGCCAATTTTTCCTGAGCTATTAATATAAAACCTAGCTCGTATTTCTAATCTCTGCAATACCTTAAAACAGCTTACTTCATTTGTCGTTCATTCAGTGTAAGCTTAAAATAAATCTCTGCTAATAATTTCAATATTTTTCTTACTTTCTCACAAATCAACTTTTCTGATGTCTTTAAAAAAAGTGCTCACGTTTCTTTCTGCAACCACTTTTTCTCTCTCTCGATTATACACCGATAGCAAATCTTACCTACCATCTGAAAAAAAGAATTGGAGTTATTTTCACAAGCTGAAGGACAAATAGGCCTTTTATCAATGGCAGCAGGTCGGTTATAATCAGTTTCAGTTCACTGCTGCTAAAGACATAAAAATTCCTCCCTTATTTAGCTATATTGCCACTAAATTTTGCCACTGCTTATGAAACCTAGGTTACTTGTCTCCCTTTTAGATCAAGGACTGAGGTCAATACCTTTAGCAGCAGCATTTATGGACAACTTCACATTGAAACTTTTATCTCTTAGTCATGGGTTTCTCTTTATTAACTGCAACCATTTGCCAATTTTTTCCTAATAGGATTAGTATACCGGGTTCACTTGACATCCATGCATGTATCACTCAGCTACATGAGTTAGACGTTTTTTTGAGACAGTTTGCCATTTCAAGCAATCTTTGCAGCCCTCCTTTGCTGCAGACATACTGCCTGCTCTTCTTACTGCATTAACTTTTCTCCCAGGTGGGCTATTTTTGTTACTTTTAAAATGCTACTAGTGGAGTTTTATGTCTATGTTTTTTTCAAAGCTCCTTGAAGCACTGTTTGTTTGTTTCCTTTGATCAAAGCATATTTTCTACCTCTTCTCCCCCCAACCCCCAATATTTTCCTGATGTGCCAGAACAACTTGAAAAAGCACAAAGGAAAAAATGCTTCTCATAGCAAATAATAAATGGGGGGGGGGGGGGGGGGAGGAGGGTGGTGTTGGGGTGGGTGGGTGTTGTAAAGGCAACACAAAACTTACTCCTGTCAATCACAGAAAAATACTATATGTCAACTATTTCCATAAAATCCTCCCGCCTGAAGCTGGTGGAAGATATTTCTTCTTCACACATTTAGACAGTACACAAAGTGTTTCACTTTTTAATCTTTTGGTCCTCTAATTATAACATCTCCCCCCATCCTCTGCTCTTCCCCAGAGTGGTGAGCCTGCTGCAGTTTTCCCAGGAGCATGAGTAATGGTTGGACAGTTGGTGTCTTAACCCTGCATTGTAGCTCTAGGTATCTCTGCACAGAGCTGAATGAGCCACACTCTCTGAACTATCAGGGGGCCTCGTTTGTGTCCAATGAGCGTCTTCTTTGGCTCAGACCAAAGCTTTGGTATCCTTTAAGGCCCAAAACGGGTACTCACCGTATTCCAAGTGATCTTTTTCAATTAGTTGTTTGCCTGCTGTTAGCTGACACACTCCCTTATGAGTTATAAAATCACCATCAAACACTTTGAGCTTCACTGAGAGCTAATGCCACTATTCCTGTTAATCCACTGCCTTTTGCATCTGGTTCCACTTAAAAATTAAGGAAGCATTTATCTGCTTTAATCCCATTCACCATCCACTGCTCTTAAAAGGGTCCCTGTGAGTTTGCAATGTCCTTGTGAACAGGCAGCTCCAAGAATGCGTGCACGCTGCTGATTCATGCTAAGTGATAAATTCACTGCTGATTCTTGTACTTTGTTTGAAATGCCAAACATCATCTCTGCCCAGCGTGTAAGCATCCCCAGATTGTGCGAGCCTTCCTTTCTCCTTTATCAAATCCTTCAAACACTGTCCATCTCCTAAACAAGGCAGGTGAAACAGTGAGTCCCTGTTGTTGCACAGATAATGCTGAATACCCAGGTACTCAGAAGAACTTTCTCCCAGATCTTAGTGATGGTGTGATCTCTCCCCAAAGTGAAAGATGGTGTTTCACCCATGAAACACTGACAAATTTGCTTGTTTTCATCTTCTTTTTTGCAGAACTTGTTTAACAGTGTACTGCTCAAGGGCTTAATTTTTATGTGGAATACAGCTCTTTGCAAATTACTATAATATACTTTAAAGATTATTTCCATCTATCCAAGTTAAATAGAAATACTTAAAACCACCAAGTATTCAGATGTGGCTTGGTCAGAAAGGAGGCTATTTTCAGACTTACAGTCCTGGCTTTGCTTTCTTGCAGATACTGAATTACAAGCTGTTAAAACCTTCATTTGTCAGTCACAGCCGCAAAGGTCTGAAGCACAGCTTCTGAATCTTACCCTGTTCTTCAACTAATTGTTTCCTGAGTTAATTCTGCTCCTGGTACCATACACCGCTCAGTTACCACTCGCCACTCTGGGAGGTCTGGCCCAGCTATGCAACCTTATATAAATGTGAACCTTTGTGAAAAACAGCCAGAGATCCTCACTGTCTCAGACCAGAGCCCTGCAAAAGTCCAAGATGGTCTGCATTTAGGAAATCCCAGAAGTTCAAATATGTGTAAATCTCCTAGCAGAAGGGAGGAGGTGAAATGAAGGAAGAAGAGACATGAAGGGAAAGATTAAAACAAAACAACAACAACAAAAAAGAAAGGGATAGAGAGCTGGAAGCATGGGGAAGATAGACAAAGGAACAGAAGATGAGAACAAAATGGTAAAGATGCAGAGAGAGGAAAATATGAGGTAGACACCTTTAATGAACTCCAACGGTCTACAAAGTTTTTACTCGATTAGCAGATCCTTGAAGGAAGAATGCCATTGGAAGAATGCTACACTACAGAAAAGCTAACAAAAAGTTAATTATCTGTTGTCATCTGGAGTTTTTGAAGTTTCTATTTATGAAAAGTACACAATGTAAGTGCACAGTTTCAGATAATCATGTAATCGGTGGCTATTTCTAATTAATGTTATTTGCAAAAATGTAGGAAAATACTGTGATGGTCTGTTTTCCTTCTCATAAATGAATCACTGATAATGCCCCCACTATGTAATTATCATTATGGTCATTCTACAAAACCTGCAAAAACCATCATGACAATGAAGTTAATTCTGACCACATGTGAAATATGTGGGGCACAGATTCATGTATCTTCCTGTAGCTCTCATCTTCTTAGTCCGAGTCCTGCTTTAGGCTGTGAACTGTGTTTAAAAACATTTTCAGACAGATACTTGATCATGGGACTAAACGAGCAGCATACACATAGGCAGTCAAGTACAGAACTCAGTTTACTATTGCTATGAGAGTTCAAGGAGAGACACAGGTTTGAATACGCCTTTGATCCTGAGACGGCTGAAAGCCCTCCACATTGCACATTACTTGCATGGTCCGTATTTTGAAATAGACATAGACTTTCAAACCAATCAATAATGCACAATTAAAAATCTGCATTTAATTTCCAATCGTATCACTGAGTAGACCTCACGAGGCAATTTTCAGGTCACAAGCATTATTACCTCCAGTGCACCTAAATATAGGTACCTTTTAAAATTTATTAATCCCTCTTTGAAAACAACATCTGCCTGAAATAGTTCACCTTAGCAACTTTCGTTCACTGGGTGAGGCTTCTTTTACACTATGGTACCTCTGACACCAAAGCTGAATCTAAACAAGTTCACTGATAGCACACTGGTGTGCTAGCTTGAGACCAAAACCTGCCCTGTGTGCATCATTTTCCAAGAATAAGCCACAACAAAACTAGAAGACCAAATATATACACTTGACTGGTCTTGACAGGCACTGCTATAGTGACCAGCCACCATCTCTGCACATCTGACTAGATAAAGGCTATGACAAAACATAATCTTTCTTGAAAACTCAGTTAAAAAGAAATACAAAACCATTTTCCATGGACATAACAATATTACTACTACTTTTCATTTTTTTTTAACCTCAAGGAAAATAGCAACCACAAATATCTATAATGTAAACACAGGTACAGAAATAATTCATCATGGATTATATTTAACTTTTTAAAAAAGTAATGCTAAAATTTGAATTGCATGAAATAGTCTAGTACTGTACTTGTCAGTAAATCTTCACGTGATGCACCTATGTCTCTATAGCTCTCTACAGCTTCTTATGTTCTACCTATTTCATAAGCTGTTCTCTCTTCTTTATTGCAACAGTAAACATATTCCTCTTCTATTTCTTGTAAAATTGAGAATGTATGGGGAAAAAGTGCTACCAGATTCTAACCTTGATTGCTATCTATATATAAAGCTATACTCTCTCCTTCATTTTACATGCAAACACACTACCTTTTTCAATTTTATGTTCTTATGTATCTATACTCTTACATTAGCACAAGTATTCTTTTTTTGGTTACTGATGGCAGTATCTGTTTTCATTTTTTGGCTGTAAATATTTTAATGAAATCTAAATATAAGAAAAGGAAACTAATATTTCTCTTTACTACATTTTAAATAATTAGGGAAAAATATCTATTTTTATTTTAATCTCTTTCATACCAAGATTCATAGCCTAACCACCAAATATCACCGTTGACATCTGCATCTATTCTTTATTTCTTCCTAACTAAGATAAGTTCAACTGTCTTGTCAATGAAACTTCATCGAGAGCATTTTAAAGAAGAATCATAGAATATCTCAAATTAGAAGTGACCCATAAGGATCATCAAGTCCCACTCCCAAGTTGTCAAAATAATACTTTAATCTGATGAGTGGCTTTCAAACAGTTAACAGATACTATATACTGTAACCTGCAACATAAATTATTGCTCAAATATATTTGCTGAAGAGGTTTTAAATCTTGAATAGATTCTTTAAGCACTGAAGTCAATATTTAAATTCACAGAATTAATTTTCAAATACTATACCTAATACTGTGAAAAAGCCTTCATCTAACACCACCATGTGTTTCTTGTCACCTCTGTTAGCACATTTTTGAAATGACTGGGAAGCCATCCTCCTTTTTCTTGCAAGAGAGAGATTGAGTTTGACTTGCGTTACACGGACAGTTTGGGCTATATATGCTGGGTGACAGGTATAGTACTTTTAAAGCTACTGGTTTAGGGCTAATTAATACATTAATAGAAGAGAACTTCCATCCTTTGGGACACATATTGTAAAACACAAAGTCATTTCCTTCCACCTGTCTAGACTGGACTTGGCTGTAATTTCTATAACAGCATTTATGCATACCGTCTTCGTCTGTCTGGATAATGGTCTCCTCGCTCTCCTTCCTCCCTTCTGGGTTGGTTAAGATCATTTTGAGGCTGACATTCGTGTATGGAGGCAGGTGATCCACAACGTGCTGGGGTGCTTTGGGGTCCATGTCCAAGCAGTCCGCCTTGCTCTCGTTGTGTCCGCAGAAGTAGTGGTAGCATATAGTGACATTGAAAGTGTGGCAACGAGTGATGTTGTAGCCCAAAGATTCCCAATCCACAGCAATGTGTCTGGCCTGGATCTCAGCAATCTTCAATGTTTTTGGTGTTCTCATAGGTTCTAGAAAACAGAATATAATGAAGAAAAACATTGTTAACATTCTTCATCCTTGCACTGAACTGTAACGGGTAGATGATGCCTCCAGGAATGTGAAAGCAAAGGAGATGCCCAACAAACGCAGGCTTATTACTGGAAGTATCATCCTTTGTACAAGTACCCTGAAGGGAAAAAACCTGCTAGTCTCTGTTTTTTTACTTCATTCTTTTCTGGCCTCTCTTTGCAGGTTTCAATCAGTGATTAAGACTTAGCAACAGTGAGAAAAAGAACTGCTAATTAACAGTACAGCGATTCAAAGCAATTGAGAATACAGGCAGCAGATGCAAGAAGAGTGACCAAAAGGCCACCCAGCTGTCACCGCTGGCTTCCCTTCTTGATTACCCCCTTACCTTTTTTTTTTACCTGCATAAATTGCATAATGCCTCATAATGGTAAAGAGTCAACATTCACTACACTATGATTTATCATGCCACCAAGCAATACTGTATACTAATTATACTAATTACCTTACTAAGCTAGCAGTTACAAAAATGATGCAGATATTAATTAATGTTTATTATTTTAGTAATGAAGCTATTCATTCAAGCAAAGCCCCTCAGAAATATTACCAAAGATGCTTTTGGATATTCCCATTGTATCCTGCTTCTTTTGGATCCCCAAAACTTTGCCTGGACATCGCTCTAAGCTGGTGACCTCTGACCTGCTACCCAAGCTCCGCGGCTCTTCACACATGCATTTCCACCAGCAGAGCACATGATGCTCCCCAAGCTGTCATCAATCTTTCATTGTCTCTCTAGTGCATTCATTCCTCATGCAAGACTGACTTTTATCGTCAAACTTAATTAAAATGATTACACAATGAAAATCATGACCATGACTATATATACTAGAGTTTCACTGGAAATATACCAAGGGGATCTTTATACTCTGCTAATACCTCCTTCTTCACCAGAGAAAATAAAGCCTGCTGTAGGTACAGCTTCAGCCTCGTGTCCTTGCTGCTGTAAGGTCACAACAGTTGAGATTATTCAAGGAAGTGAAATATAGGATTTCTCTTTCTGAGCATAACAGCTCTTTGTAACTTGCATTTATTAAACGAGAGTCCCAACCAGGCTAACAACAAGCCAAAAGCACAGATGGTATATTGAAATAAGGAAATGTGAATCAGTGTAATCTATTCAGCACGCAGTTTGCCAGACAAACTGCAAACATTTAGTTTCAAACATCAAAACAACCAAATTCTAAATATAACATAAAGGTATTCCTAGTAACATGATGAGTGTTAAGGATTATAAATTGTGCCTATTTGTTTCCATGATCTATCCTTCCCTTTCTGGATTTTGAACAAGCGTGTTCCCTTTGCCCTTAAGTACCGATTTATCATATATATGGTGAAAAATACAAATGAATAAGTAGACTTCCTGGGCAGTAGCTTTCTGAATGTATTGTGTACTTTGACAGTAGGGATCTGAAGCTGAAAGATAGCATTGAAAAGGTCCTTGAGAGATAAGAGACTTGAAGAGAAGGAGGAAAAAAGGGGTTTTATAGAGTAAACAATGGCTGGTGCTTTAGCAAGTACAGACAGGTGTGAGGCAGTCATTTAAAAAAAAGTAGGAACACAGTAGATCTACTGAAGGAGCTGGTAAGAGTCTTCAAAGAATCAGTATTTCCTTGACTACTGCAAGCACTTAGAAAAAACCTGAACACAGTCAGGTGTCACAGAGGAAGAGAACTGCTAAAAGAGGAAAAAAATATATACATTAGCAGCCTTTTTCTCATATGAATGACAGTGAAAACCTAGTTATACATACTCTGATTTAGAGTTTGAGGCCTAAAAGAGTAAACATACCGAGGAGGTTTTGTATTATAGGCTTATTTTTCCTTCTAAAATGGAATTATTCTTCTCATTTTAATAATTTCCTCTTTATTCTATTAATCCAGGTTGTGCCTTCAACCACCCACACCAGAGATGGAATTCAAACCTGAATTAAAAATTTATTGGAGTCTCTAAAATAAATACAACATAATACATATTGTCTGGCCATGAAGGTTGAAGCTACTAATGTTTGAAGCTGACTAATCAGTAGCAGAAAATGCACTCCATTTTCATCTTGCTGCTTTCATGACAAGACTTAAACTGCGTTCACGCTATGCTGTACAGCACTTTCAAAAGAGAAGAAAAAAAAAAGCTTTGTTAATCTTAAAGAAAAATTATTTTACAATTCTATGCAAATTTTACAAATATGTCACAGTATCAGAGGAGACACTGAAAAGCATCCTTTATTCACCTGTCAAAAAGGAAAGAATGAAAGACAGAGTGTGATCTCGCTTTCTCACAACTATTCCCTTCTTTGGCAGAAATTAAACAACTTCTGCAATATTGAGATGGTAATTAAAGTCTGCAGAGTCTCTCAACAGCTTTGGTAAAGTCTGCCAACTGTCCCACTGCTCCTAAAATGATGCTTTAAAAACACAATTTTACTCTCACTTCTGGGCAAAATTTGTCTTGGGGATCTCTAGAGGTAAAGAACAATTGTTTTAAACTACCACACCACAAAGCCTCCATCTGTAACACCTCGGTAGAAAGCAATCTTCAAATAATTATTTTTCTCAGATAAAACACTATTGAATTTTTGAGTAGGCGTCCCAAAATCTCAGCATCTAATTAATAACAACTTTGTTCTCAATGGGGGCAAAAAGTAGTGCTCATCTGCTGTTTTTTCCTTTTCCCATCACACTTTAGGGTTTGCATTTTACTGAAACATTTCCTTAATCCTACTGGGATTTAATGTCAATTCATGCATTCTCTTCTGATATCTGGGTACCTTTTCAATTCTGCTAATCCCAGTAAATCAATTTACATCTTGTCTTCCCAGTTGTTTTTTCCTCACCTTTCCTCTTTCTGTCACATCTAGAACTTTTATCCAAAATACATGGACATTCAAGCTCATGACTTCTCACTTCTTTGTTGAATTACTCATGTCAAATCAGCACCCTATGTCAAAGAGGGAAGAAATAAGACTCAAAATCTCTGTTCATTCCTTAACCTGTCAGCTGGAGTTTCAGTAATAACGGCAGGAAGCACTTAATATTTTCCAAACATTAATCTACGAATTACCCCTATGAGACAGGTAAGTGGTGTTGATCCTTTTCTTTGAGGAGAAAGAAGACACAAAAAGGTTAATAGCTTGTTCAAAGCTACAAGCTGATTTACTGCCAGGGCCGTAAGAAAACTGAACGGTAGCCCAGCTCCCAGGTCACCTGCGCTCCAGCCACCAGACAGCACCAGCAAGCAGCAGCGATTCAGAGAGCTCATTTACACTTTATTTGCCAGTGCTTCCACAGAAATGCTAACTCTGCTCTGGAATCCTAGTTCTTTTTCAAAAGAGTATTTGCAGATTTTCTCAGAACAAGCTTGAAATGCTAACAGTGGCCAGACACTAAGTAAGTATCTGAGCATAAGGACAAGTTATTTGAAAAATGATAGTTTGGTTTATTTATTTTGAAAGATTTCTTGATTGAAAGCTTGGAACTTGAGTGAAACAGCATTTTTTTTGCATTAGATCTTGTATTTAAAATTTTGGGAGGAGGTATTAATAATTTATTTTTTCAAGTCTTTTTCTCCAGCAGAAAATATATTTAAGACTGGAGGAAGTTCCTTGTGGTGATAGCAGAAAGCACTCAGGGCTTCTGCTGTTGCAGGAAATTCAGTATCCTGTAACTGTATCATATTCTCAAATGCTAACATCCTGAGTGGCAAAGTCACATCTTCCAACAGAAATACGGCAACGAGGCATATGGAGGATTTAGTGGTGGTGGTGGTGGCAGGGTTGACCTTCAGATCCTCCCAAGCCCCTCTGCTGATGGCAGGATCCTTTCTGCCAGACCCTTCCTGCCCATGGGCTGCTGCTACGATCTCTACCCCATTCCCACCTCTGCTTACGGCCAGCTTCTCTCTCTGCCCTTTGCTCTCAATGCCTGATAATACGCAGCTCCATTATCTTCCTTCTCCTCAGCCTCTCTTTATCTCTTGGCAAACTAATATTACCAAGCGCTCACTGACTCAGATCCATCATCTGATCTGACTGTTTTTACTCTCACTGAAGCAATTAAAACCAGAGGCATTGGGAGAATATCAAAAGAACATTAAAACACCCCAGAATAATAAAAGAGATCTCCACACTTATACAGATTAGTAAGTCCTCATTTCTTATCCAGAAACCACATTAAATAAAAGAACTACATGCACGTGGCACTCACTCACAACAATTTATGGATCAAGAAGATTTAACCCAAATTTATGGGATAAAATAAAGAACAGCTTTAGTAATTCTCCAAAGGTTAATAATCCAGGGATAGATGGCAAAAGGGACTGAACCTGTTGACCCCATAGCACCTCTCAACTGCAGGATGATTTAATAAGACGCTCCAGATAACATGAGTTTCTATTTCTTTAGTGCTTGATAAGCAACACGTGATATGACAGGTCACTATCAGAGCTTCTTTGTAGATATTATCTTCACTTACACAGAGATGGCACTG
Source organism: Buteo buteo (assembly GCF_964188355.1). Taxonomy (NCBI): domain Eukaryota; kingdom Metazoa; phylum Chordata; class Aves; order Accipitriformes; family Accipitridae; genus Buteo; species Buteo buteo. Next base: position 21,388,357 of record NC_134179.1, read on the forward strand.
AAAACAAAAGCCTTCATAGTTGCAGAAGCAGCAAGGTGAGAGCATGCATTTCCTCAGAACCTATTTTTAATAATAAGTATTACCCTGCTGCCAAATCAGAGACAAACAGATGTCCTGAAGTTGTGACAAAAAATCCCATAAAATGAGGCTAGTAAAGCATGACAAGTCCTTTGCTTTTGCTGCCTTTCCTCAGAAATCCTATATGTTGATTGCAAGACACAGTTTCATTTCCATTTACCTGGCAGGGGAGGGGTGACTAGATCTTCTGACCATCAGACAGAACACACATTTGTTTGCATGAAATGGGAAACAATCTAACAAATTTTAAAGCACAAACATTTCAGATAAAGACGATGCTTCTTGAACACCACCGTATACTGTCAATATACTGTCTGTGCATACAATTCTTTAATTGGGGTTGGCTTTCGGATCCTTCCCCCCGCCCTGGAACTCCTTCTGGTATGGCATTACACTTAGGAGCTGTCTTAAAGTTTCTGCTTTAACCACACTGTTTGAAATTCATAACAAGTTTGAGAGTGACCCAGGTCGCCTTCATTGGTGACACAGGAAGTGAAAACTAACTGGACTTGGAGGGTGAGTTAATGCATAAATTTGCATAAGGTTTGAGGGCACTGCAGAGACATGTGGGGCTTATATTAAATAAAAACTCTGACATACAAAAGCAAATATATGACAATTACTAAAGAAGTAGAGTAAATTTGGTTTAAGATAGTAACCCTGTAATTTAAAACACAGTGTTTCTCACAGAGGCTCTTTTAATTATCTTGCCCTTACATTTGAAAACAAAAATGACATAGAAGAAAAAGAAGTCCTCATTTTTCTGCTAATATTCCCAGTTTGAACAGCCACTGGAATTCCCCAGACTCTTCTTCCATGAGAAGATGTGCCTCTCTGTCCTGTGGCTTTTCCTGACCTTTCCAGGATAGGTCTCTCCTTGGCATGTGGGAAATAAAAGAGGATTATTCTAACATGTCACTCTGGCTCCTGCTGCTTCCTCGGTTCATGCAAGGTCCTACAAAAACAAAATGTTCCCAAAACCCAAAAAAAAAGTAACAGTCCTGCTGCTGTGAAGAATTCTGCTAAAAAGACCCCTGATAAGAGCATGGAAGAATGGTGTGAGTGAAAAACCACCAGAGGAAGTACAACCTAAACCAGAATAGCTGTCAAACGTGCAGTAAGAAAACAATAAACAAAGGTTCCTCACCTTGCAGTTGCAATGCAGTTGCATTACTCTCAATTATTACCTTTGTTATTAGTGAAAAATGAATCACGTAGAAAGGTTTTATAGAGATACTAAGTTCCCTCACATCATAAACTTGGTTAAGATTGCTGTATATAGAAGTGTATCACTCATTGAAAAGGACTGGACTAGAGTCATACATTTCAACAGACAACCAAAATCTGAGCAAGAACTGTGTGCATCAACTGTGATCACTTCTGCACTTCTGTGGGTGATCCACTGCCTGTCAAAGGAGCATTGTATAGTTATGTTATGAATAAAGCTAACAAAAATCCCTAGGTAAATGAGCTGTCCTAGAATATCCATGATGAAACTCCTGTGTTTCAAAGATTATTAATCTACAAATCCAAAAGAATTTAGTTCAGACTAACTCCCAATAACTCCATTATTTAACAGTATAATGATACTACAGGAAGACTCAATTTATTCAGACATCCTAAGAATGCCATGCATTTCAGACTTATTTCCTTGAACCAGTCTGTCTTTATGACAGAACAATTCTTGTAAATTGTATTCAGGTTTCTTGTCTGTAACTCTGGCAGATTTTTGACTATTTCTAAGTAGAGTTAAAGGCAAAAATCAATTAACAGCACTGGCCTCAGTCCTTTAACAACTACTTAATGATAGTTCATGAACTACTTATCTTCACCCAGGGACTCCTTCCTACCTACTTATGTGTATTCCAAGCCAAACGTGCACAACATCATATTACCAACTGGATCAATATAGACTTTTCATATGTTATTGGAATAAGTTATTATTCCACATATTCCAGTGTTGGAGTATCTGCGTTCCCTCATACTCAGAATGTACAAAACCCAGGACACCTGTCATGTATGTAAATACAGGTTGGAAAGTCTAACTGAGGTACTCGGGGGTTTTTGGTTTTGGTTTTTTTTTTTTCCTTTTTTTTTTTTCAAATCTAGTTCCATGTCAGCAGTTTACAGGCCTGACTTTAGGCAGCCAAATTTGAAAACTCAGGCCTTCCATCTTTTTAAACTTAGAAGCATTAAGAAACAGTGAACATCAAAGAAAGAGAAATCAAAAGAAGTTGACCGAAGTCATACAATTTGAAGTAATTTCAGCAGTCTGACAGAAAATGAAAAATTAACAGGTACATATTCCCACAATAAAAATCAAAGGTATTACTGGGCATCTCCTTTCTCAGATGTGTAACATACAGAATACAAACCAAATATGGATGAAAACAGAAAAAGAACCCACTTTGTGTACATTAGTATGTCCATCTATTTGTCATGTGAAATATGAACCCAGAATAAATGAAACAATGGCATTTATACTGTACTAGCACTACAGATTTATTTTGTTGCAAACGAAGATTATAATGCAATTGCATGAAAATCTATGAGCTTTTTCTCTTTTCACTTCATCTAGCAACTGACTTATTAAACCAGTTTACAAATTTCTTATTGACCACATACCTCAGGGAGCTGAAGAAAACATCTGAATTATTACATAGATAATCAGTTGTACTACACTAGCTTCAGTAGCAATGAGGGGATATTTAATATATTTTAGGATGTATCTTTTTGGATGCAAAATATAGCTGTCCCTGCTTCAGAGGTATAGTAAAGAGATGAATATAACTACACTACTGACAATTATTTGCTCATTCCCTCTTGATAGTATGTTTATTCTGTTGCCTCCATGCATGATTAACAGTTTGTGCATCCTTAGCATGTAATCAATAGCTGTGAAGTCTTGTATTAGCTTTAGAGATTAGATATCCCTTGACAATAAATTCCATTGATTTCTCCAGTTTAGCTTAGCTGCAGAAATCCACTTCCCCCCCCCCCCCCCCTTTTTTTTTTCCTCTGAGTTTAAATTAAAAGGATATCTAGTCTAGGAGGAAAGAGGAAAAGCTGGCATGACCTCTTTCAGCTCATTCCTCCAGAAGAACAAAACCTATCTGGTGGCGTAAAACATGAATCAGCATGTCAACAAGCATCAGAGTGCAAGAGTAAACACAGGGAAAGCCTGACATTACAAAGTTGCTAGGAAACCTGTCCAGGACTGCAATGGTGAAGTTTTATTGTGTGAAGTCAGTTACAAAATTAATAGTGATGGGGAAAAAAATGAACCTTTGACATAAATATTAGTGACATGGATATGTTAAAACAGAATGGAAGACTAATAGTCTAAAACAATAACAATGATATTATAAAGAATACATTAAAAAAGAACATATAATATGTATTTACACACACACGTATATACTTTTAACCCACCTTACAAACTTTTATTTGAATATAAATCACCAGTTTGCTTAGATGATACATTTTTCATTTCTCTCCAATGCACATTCATAAACATCTTTTTATGGTTTTGTTTACAAACAATATATTTGGGAGCTTAGGATGTTATGAGTATTATGCAAAATGCTTACATTGGAGTAGTGTGAACAAGCAAAACACGAGTTTTCTGTGGATATCATTAGAGCTTCAGTTCCTTTCTCCTGTATATAAAAATTTCAGTCCTCCAAGTCAGGCAGCATAAATACCACCATACGAAATGAAGTGACCAAATGTGAAACACAGTCCATAATAAACAAATAGTAAGCACAGAAGAGAGACTCAGACTGTGAATAAAGCTAGTGCCACATTTACCTCTGATGACTAAGAATTGAAAACTGCAAGAAGTAATCACAATACTCATTTATAACTTTTACATATATGTGTGTGGCTATACACAAACACACAGATACTTGCACACGTATGTGTGTACGCATGCATTTCCCCACATGCAGATAAAACACCCAGCAAAATGCATCCTCTCTCTCTGCACACCTACTGAAACATTCTCAATGCAATTTGCTGCCGGTCCCATTTCGCCCCATCTGGTTCCTGCAGCCCCTGGGGCCCTGGTTGAAACCACCTACCCTCCAGCCCACTCCCCGCAACCAGCAAAGCCTGGAATTTCAATCTGGATCACAGCCCATGAACTCACCCTTCCAACGGTGTGTTTGTATGGTAAAAATGAGTAGTAACTGTATGTTCTACTTTGTTCTTGCTCTGCCCCTTTCCCCAAATCAATATATACCTATATGTATGTCATACTACGTATACATCATGTAGTGATATGTATCTGTCATGTAACGTATATGATAAACCTCGGCTGAAACAAAAATTTCATTAAGTGCCTTAAACCCAGAAATTATACTGTATCATATAATGCACCTGTTGTCTGTCTCTTGTCCTGCCAATGAGACAATTCTGGTATTTATCTTTTTTTTGACTCCAAATGTCCAAACTTGGGGCTTCTGTTGTACAGAAAAGTTTTCCTTAACCAGTTGGAAATTTATTTCATGAATTGGCTTTATTTTCTTCATTGGTTCATATAAAGTTATGAACACAAGTTGAAAATACAGGAAAGCTTGTTTTCTTCATAAATGCAGTCAAAAATAACACAGGTGGCAAAAAAGAATTCATCTGGCATTAAAATCTTATAGAAAACCAGAAAGTGTTTTCAAAGGTACTCAGAACAAGGTGACAAACAGCAAATTCTTTTTTAAGTTAGATACCTGATTACCATGAATTTTTACCACCTTTGAATTTCAATGAAACTTTGTTACTTAAGTCACCTGACCATCTGTGAAAACCTATGTACAGCTACAAAACTTCTCAATCTATTTTTCACTACCAATGCCAAGTAACTATCAAAATGTAATACCTATCCCTGCGTAAGGAAACCTTTTTCCTTATGCCTCCAGCACACCTTAAGCTGCTATTTCTTTACAAATATTTTATACAAAGAACTTTCTGTGCATTTTAAGCAACCTGATGTCTATTGAACTGTCCCTTGATGTAATGATGAGAAAAAAAAAAGTATTATTGAGTAAATGGGCAAAGCACTGTTTACAATTTGCTAATGGAACAGTCGTGAAATATTCATTAGAAAATACAGTCCAAAGTTGTTAATTTTCAAGGGAGTTGGGTTTTTTTCTTTTCTTTTTTTTTTTTTCCTCCCTGAAAACATCTTTAAAATGTTTGTTTTCAGAAAGGAAAATGATGATAAGGAGTATTTGCTTTTTACATCGACTTGTGTTGTCTGGGCAGAATTCACATGGTATCATTTGCCTTTCCTACCACCCTCTGGCTACAAAGGTTTGCAAGGCCATTTTGGGAACTGGGACCTAATACTGCAAACCTTTTGTTCCTGGAGCTGGCTTCACTCAAAAGGAGCAGAGCCCTGTAGAAGTTAGCTCACGAGCACCTCTTCTCTACCGTGAAACAGGGCCCTTGTGACAAAGAATGCAAAAGCAAAAATGCCTTGCTTGCAAACAGAAGCACTGGCAGGCTGGGGAAGTGCTTTCTAAAATAGGCTGTGAAATCTAAATAATATATTTCTATTTAATATTTAGCTGCATAAAATACTCTAAAGAAATTGCCCTGTTGCTTTACTTTCAGCCAGCTAGTTTCACAAAGCTATTGTTTCCTGTCTAAGCAGAAACTTGGAAAACATAAAATAACTCACTACATTAAAACAAGGTAATTTATTTTAGAAATAATTTTCTCTTTGCAAACTTCCTTTGAACACTTGTTGTTTATTCCATGATCCCAAGACACAAAAAAGCTTCTAAAAAATGACCCCAGAGTACTTTCAGTCGACAGCAAAGCTGGATGAGTGAAACAGAAAAAGGTGGCAAACCCAGCAGCTTACTGGATGCAGCAAAAGAAAAATAATTTTAGATGCTGTTGATAGTAACTTATTCTCCTTTGAAAATGAGGTGTTTTTTCTAAAACGTGACTAATTAATGAGCAATTGATCTGGCTTTATACAGAACAGATGGTGCAAACCCAACAAACCTAGTTTTCATTCACATGCAAATGTAAAGGATTAGGTCTTCACTTGCAGAAGGAGTCACCACTCTTTACTATGTGTTTTCTTATTCTAGATACCCATCTAGAGATCTATCTAGTTCAAGCTGTCAGTCATATTCAATAATTTTACCACATTTTGACTTTCAAAAAGATGCTGTACTAGCACAGTTGTCTTGGCTTCACTGTTCCTGCAAAGCAACTGCCGACGTGCTACTCCGACCAGCACTACTCTAACAGTCACCCAAGAGAGTGTCAATCACGCCTGCTGAGTAAGTGGAGCATTAAATTATTTTTTTATCCCTATGTTGTACATGCTGAATCACTGTCATCATAAAATCACAACAGAATACAAAAAGGAAAGGCAGCCAATTAGTCAAGTCAAGGCCACACAGGCGAAAGCAGTATTAATTTGGAAGTGCAGGCTAATTGCTGGACACCAGCATTATGTCACTTAAACTAGAATTATTGCTGAGTCTAATAAATGCTTAAGAATAAAAAGAACAACAAACCCTTCCTCCCAGCTTATTACTGAAAGGCTTTAAAATTCTCCCGAGTGTCTGTTAGGCAATTTTAGAGCTAGCGTCTCTCTTCTATACTTTTTTTTTTTTTTTTAACATGTCATCTAACTGTTAACCTTTTGGAGACTGGCATAATGAGCATACATGCAATCTACTACCATCCCCTCTTGTCACCACAATCAACCCACTAGCTCATAACCTTTATCGACAACCATGATAATTTGAAGGAATAAGAATCTGCTGTAGAATGTCTAGAAATATAAAATTCCTCAGAGGTGGTTTGAAGACTGTTATGACTGGTAATGAAATTATTTTTTTACTTACGTATCTGATTCTTGACAGCTTTTTGTTTTCCCTTTTGTGGTCATTCTATTCATATTCATACCCATTCATACCAGATAGTGATGCCAGCCTTAATCTCCCACTGGCCACAATCTCCACAACAACCTTCTCCCTTTCTCCTTGATTTGAACCTTAAAGTTATGGCAGCTCTTGCCTTTCCAAGTTCACCTGCTACTTCAACATTTAGGCAAAATTATAACAGTATTATTAATTTGAGCTATGACACGGACGTGTGCCAACAGGAAGAAAACAACCACCAAAAACCAAGCACATATTTGCCTTTCCCAACAGCCCTTCACTTGTTGCTTTTGACTTTGATATCTGGAAGACAGATTGAATCATGGCACCATAGAACACTTCAGCTTGGAAGGGACCTCTGGAGGTCATATAACCCAACTTCCTGCTCAAAGCAATTATATCAGGTTGCTGAGGAACTTGCCCAGGTTATTTCTGAAGATCTCCAAGGAGGAAGATTCTACATCCTCTCAGAACAGCAGGCATGGAAGATATATAGGAGATACAAATGCAACTTCAGGGCTTGAGCTGATTTCTAACTATTTGGAACAAGACAGAAAAGCAGAGAATTCCACAATTCCCTAAAAAACCTCAGAATTTTTTGAAGCTTGATTCACAAAATCTGGCACTGACCTCTGTTAGATGGCAAGACTGCAAGTACTTCACTTAAATTTCACCTTGCTTCACCTTGTTTGACATACAACTTTGCAGTTTGCAGTATATCAGAGGCATTGCTTCCTATAAAAGATATTATTTTTAACTGCAGTATTTAAGTAAAATGTGCAAAAAAAAAGCTGAATAGAAGAATTCAGCTCTCCTCTTTGCAAACCACCAATCAATCTACTGTACTCTACTTTGCATATTTTCCACCAGTTAGAGATGGTTGGCAAAGGGCAGCTGTCTAAACAAAATGGGTTGGGGTTGTCCTGTTTAATAACTTTTAGGTTACTATACATACCTACTAGAAATTAGTTGCTGGGTGGTTTTTTTTGTTTAGAGGGATTCAGTTGGATTTTACTTCTACTGGACATTATAATAGAACCCAAGAACAGAACTCAATCATCACAAGTACGCAGTGATGCATCTAAGTACATTACCTTTACTTCTTAATGAAATTAAAAGAAAGATGGGAATGGCCAATAGTTTACATCTGAATGCACTGTGCATGGAAGCTGATGTTTTGACACCCAGACAAAACCATGCATATAAGAGTCTTGTAAGAAACTGGCTAATATCCTTACGCTTTTCTGATCTGTACTGTCATTGTAATCACTAGTAGGATTAATGAAATTTATGCTTTCAGTCTCTACTCTAACTGCTATAGTACCATGGTAGTGCAGTGCTCTTTTCAGCATTACAACAAAATGAGTAATCTCTATTAAGTAGTTTTGAGTGAAGGCTTTATACAGTGATTGAAGAGGCTGATAGAATATATGATTTTCACAGCTAAGCATTTAAATCAAGCCAGTTAGTGAGAGGGTGAACTAGTTTATTTAATAACGAGGTCTACCATCAGATATTTCTGCCAGGGCTGCAGGACTGGCTTATCTAAGTGACACATAGTCTGCAGGAAAGGGGGCATATACTCTGAAAAGGAAGAGCACAGGTGGTATTTCAAGCATAACTCCTTAATGGTTTCAGAGAAAAAGTCACCACAGCTATAGAAATTTCTAAGCAAAGAATGTAATCCATGCTCTACTTGCAGTTTGGCTCCCAAGGCATGTGTCCCTCAAGAAACACATCCAGTAGGCATTCATCCCAAAGGGACAACAGACTGCTTGTCTTCTTTTGGACACAAACGCTACTGCCTAATTAAAGCAGGGCGTACAAAATGAAGTTTCCTTCATTTGCTGAGGAGTTTGGTGGTATTTTTTTTAGCTACTCTCCATTTAAATTCAGATTTTCTTTTTCCTAGACACAAAAATCCTCAAGGAAATGTATTTGAAATGTCTGTTTGGTTTCTTTGTTGCTGCTGGCTCTGAACTCTCATTCTTGCCCCGACCAGGCCATGACTGAGTAGCGTGCTAGGAAAGCTGCTATCTGTCTTAGAAAGGATCCAAAATACTCTGACTCGGTTTTAATCATTTTTATCACGATTATGATGATTTATGATGATCCTGCATCAATTCAAATTTACCTAAATATAAAATATCAGAAGAGGAAGTTATCCATAGACTCGGAATAAATTAATTTATATTAAATAGCCCACAAATGAGACAGCTTTGTCTGTAACAGAACTGGTTGGAAACAGTTTTACACAGCCTGCTGTTTACACAGTGGTTTAAAAGCCTGAGTATAATAATGAGCATTTGGCATTTGAGAAGGACACGTAATAAAGCCTAAAGATAGCAGATTATATTGACAACAAAATGATACTGACTCCTTGCAAAGGTAAGTGAAGTTGTAAAATTTGCATTAGCCTCATCTGCATTTGAGTAAGAAAATCCAACAACTTTCATTTCCTTAACATTCCTTGAAAAAAGACAAGAGGATGAGAAATCATTTTAATAATACTGTTATGAAGTAAAAACAAATGATGGAGCTGTAGCTACTATTACAATTATGACTATGTTTTGGTACCACACAGCTGATAGCATTATGTGGCTTGTGCTACTGCTCGAGTTCAATTTCCTTCAGATAATGTATTTGGATTCCATAATATGCCTCTTTGGTGAAACCAATAACTGAATCCAGTGGTAATTCCTCAGGGAGTTGTAATTTATGGCAATTGTCTGTTTCTACCACTTTTCTCAGTAGTTTGTTCCAATGATTAATAGCCTCACTGTTAAAGATAAATAAGCATGCCTTACTTCTAATCTGAATGAGCCTGACCTCAGCATGCAGCCATTTGAGGATCTTACATTTTTCCTCCTCTAGAGGAAAGAGGCCTTTTGTACCTGGTATTATTTTTCCCCTATATACATACTGTATATTCACCTCCCACTTTATTTCTGATAGACTTAAATGACTGAGATGTTTAAGTCACCTACTGTACGACTACATCTTAAGTCATGACTGTCTTTGTGTCACTTTCCTCCATTGCTCCCAAATCTTCATCAGTGTGTTGAAAGCACAGACACCAGATGTGCACGCAGTATATCAATATTGGTCATACCCATAAAAACACATCTTTACTCCTAGCTATGACCCTGATTTTTGCCATAGCACTACACAGAGAATTATTGCTGACTGCTGATCTATGTCCCCCAAAATTCTTTTTGGGTTTCTATATTACTTCTTCCAAATACATGCATTTATTTACATTTGTGTGTATAGTAAGCCATATTATCTATACTATCTCTAAACTATCAGAGGAGGGAAAAAAGCAAAAGTCAACCCCCAAATTTAAATCTCAAAGCAAGTACAAAATTCTAAGTATAATGTCATCAACTTATACAGTGAGCTATCTCGCCTTTGCAGAGTCTCACTTCACAGCTCAAAATGGAATTTTGCAAATGTTGCAAAAATGCATTTTGCAATCAAAAGATCCAAAAGATTAAAGGTAAACACAACAGGCTAAAGTGAAGGGCAGTAAACCTTATCTGCAAATATCTTTACTAATTTACTTTGCTCGTCGCCCAAAATGAAGACTATGTATACTCACATTTGTCTGAATTAAAATATGACAATTATGTCATATTATCAACTGCAGAGAAAACTAAAACAAAACCAGAAAAGAATGCCAATGCAGCAGGAAAGGGGGTTATGCTGTCTCCCCACAAAACACAAAAAAAGAAGTCATGCTTGACTGCTAAAAACAATCATACCATTTTTTTCTTACAGACTAGTGTCTCACTGAAAGTCACTGAAGCTTCCCCAAGGACAACTTGAATTAGAGTCAGAGGCCAAACGTAAAGACACCTCTCTGAAACCTAATCCTCTTACCCATTTAAAATGCTCCTGCAGCTTCTGGTCAGGAAAACACACCACTGGGATTGCACTGGCAGTTTTGCTTGTTTTTCTTTAGTGTTTTCAAAACCAAATAACTCAAATATCTGAACAAGTATCAAAACAACTAAAATAAAAGCAGATGGGTTCAGCTAATCTTCTCCTTTTGCCACTCTGTATCAGATTTTCTCCCAAAATACTATCTTCTGGCATTATCAACATAACAGTGTTTAAAAGACAAAAATGCCTTACAAATTTAAGTGTTACTTCTGTGGGTTTATACGAAAGGAGATTCCTAGTTGCTTGCTTTTCCACCATCCTTCTGAGCTACTCCTGTCCAGGCATGGATTTAGGTATAAGAATGAGCCCCCTGTCTTTAAGGACTTAGGCTGAGCCTGAAAGCATAGCACATTTGTTGACACCCAGTACCCCCTAAGAACTAGCCAAATTTGTTCATAAATTAGCTCTACAGAAAAATTTAAGCAGTAAGTAATTAGAGCAAGGCAAGCATTTATGCATCGTTTGGATAAAACCAAAAAAGTCTTCATGCAGAAAACCATTTTACCAGAGCTTTTGTCCATCACAGAACAAGAACTCAGCGTCTTTCTGGACATGTCTGACGGCTCACCAGGGTCTCCAGCAGCTCCACGCACCCGCTGCCTCTTCGCTTTCTCCTTAAACACTCCTCTTCCTCCTGTCCCACCTAGCTCCTTAATCCCCTATACGCCAAAAATGCTCCATCTTAAAGGCTCAGGTGTGTTGGATTCTCCTACCATAGCTGAAAAAACTATTTCCGTGCTCTTGATTTGATCTAACAATGTTGTCAGCAATTCCAAATACAGATACAGCAATTCCACATACTTGTGTCCCACAGCAAGGCAAAAATCAAAGGTATTTTACATTTTATTACTTGCAAACAAGAGATACAGAACCAAGACACTCACTGTGAACATAAAAATGTGTTTATAGTCTTCACAACAATCAGAAAAGCATTTTAGAAATCAGGATTAACATACTTTAGACTCTGTACCTTCTTTCCACCAGTGCCAGGCACTCTCCTACCTTCTCTGTGTTTCTTGGGCTTCGACCTGAATGGGGCATCTCTGAAGAGCTCATGTCTTGTACAGACAAAAACAGATGGGATGCACCACTACCCAAAATTACAACTGGGATGCCAGTCTCCCATTTACCTCTGCCCACCTCCCTCCCACATCAAAATGAGACATGTTAACAGGGAGGAAACATCTCTGGTACAGACAGTCTTAGGCCTATGCTGCGCAAAGGAGTGGATTGCCGCCTCATCCACTTTCCTTTAGTCTTGCAACTGAATACGATAAATCAATAAACAAGCTGTTAAATTGATTTTTTTTTTTTTTTTGTCAAGACATTAGATGCTGAATTAACTAAGCCTTAAATAAAACAGAATTCCAGCAGAGGAAATTTCTCAGTCTGAACTGAATTAACATAGTCAAAAAATTCCCCAAGTTTTCACCCTCTTCTACTTTACACTAGGAGCTGAAGTCCAGGTAAATCAAGACAAAATCTCTAATAATGGCACACTACAAACTTTCCAAACACCTCAAGGAAAATCCTATGAGTTATGGTTATGGCTAATTCATAACACAGTACACAAATACTTTAAATTAATTTTTGTACTTTATTTCCCTCCTCACCTTTGAGCTTCATTTGTTGATATACCGATAAACAACTAACCTTTAAAAAGCAGCTTTTGCAATTCCACTGTAGATAATCAGTATATTAAACAATTATCACATTTATTAATTATCACATTTCAGAATCAACTACTTGCCCTATGAAGGTGAGGTATGTATTTCCATCTGTATCTCTCAGCTGTTTTACAGATGCGTCTCATGTCATGGTTATCAAGTGTCCTGGAAAGCCTCCTCCAACACACTTTTGTATTTGTCACTGGCAATATCAACCCCCAGTTTCGTGTACAAATATTGCACAGTTAGCTTCTTTCTCAGGTGTGCTATACACAGGTTAACTCAGTAAATAAGGAAAACATCAGAATTACTTCTTCCCCACCCCAACTACACAGAACAAAAGAATACTTTGTAAAAACAATGTTTTGCTAAGAAAACATCTAAATATTTTTTCACAAATGCAAGCAGATTAGTAGTTTTGTAATAGCAACAATGTACAGCATAGACTTAGCAATCCATATTAAATAATTGTTATAGAAAATTCATTAATCCCCTGTAATAGTGCCAGAAATAATACATCACTGTTAGAGCCCTGATATTGTATTTTGAAAACTGGTTATGTTTTGCTAGCCAATTCTGTCTCTGAATATCAGCCTAATAAACCCAAACAAGTAAAAGGCTGAATGTTGTTTTCTATTGCAAGGAATATCTACCTAAACTATTATTTTTTTTTAAATAATTACTGGAGTTATAAAAGAAGTAAAACTACAATCTATATAAGACAAATGCTCCAGTTCAGGATACACAGTACTCAAAATTAGTAAAGTGCTTCCTAATCCTGAAAGTGGGTTCAGCAGACCGACTCAACGCTAAACCAGTAGGAAACAATTGTCACTTAGCCCTGAATTACACAGCAATCCAAGTTGCTTAAACCAATCTTTTAATTGGTTAGTTCTACTATGTACCTAGTGCATAATGAACCAGCTGCCCTCAACAGTTTATTATCACTTATGATAATAAATGAATAAATTAAAAAAGTGATCCAAATATTTAGTTTCATACTCTCTTAACAGAAAACAGGGAAAAAAAAAAAGAGGAAAAAGTTGTATATATTTTTATTTTTTTTCGGGCTTTGGAATGCACCTATAGCATAGTTTGTTTTAAACTGATTTCTTCAGTTTTTCCTTTTATATCATATTGCCCTATACTTTCAGGCTTTGTAGTACATAACACATAATTCTTTCCCTTCCCTCAACCATATGGGATCAAGTCCACAGCATTATTTTATTTTTGCGTATACAACACTTCTGTAAGAAAATAGCAAACTATCAACAATCCTGTTTGCCTCTAATGTACAACTGGTAAGTCAAGCAGCATTTGTCAAAACTGTTCGAAGGAGATCTAATTCTGTATGCTCAGGACAGCCTTTCAGTTTGGAAGTATGTCACGTTATAAAACCACTTCAGTATAGAATGCCTTTTTGCTGAAATGGTACGCTTCCATGCTCTTTAGTCAGAATAAAAATAGAAAAAAAATTTTTTTTGAAGGTTATAAAAGAAAGAAATTAAGATATAATCAGCTCACACGTTCAGAGATTTCAAAGCTGCCAAAAATACATAATCAGAGGTGGGGGAGATGAAACATCTGCTTTGGCGATAGAGGGACTCAAAATGATTTGAGCGAGCAAGAGCAACAAACCCACAAAGTGAAAAAAATAAACCTCTTCTATTCGTTTCACATAGCATTTGTTTTGCATTTGATATTTACTTCCCAGCTACTCCATGTGAACTATTATTAAATAAAAGCCTTCACATTTGATAAGCCATGAAGCTACTACAATTACTCTCTGATAATCTTGACAGTTACTGTTGACCTTTTGCCATTTGCTGAGATTTTGCATAACAAGAATAATGTATGTGACATTTTTACTACAGGAAAACTTAGGAAAGAGATAAACATTTTAATGATTAGGAAGGTTTCTTCACACTCCGGGTCTCGAGATTCAAGTACCCATCGAGTCAGACATGACTACAGCCATACAACCCATACCATGCCCAGCGCAGGCAGCAGAGCCCATAGCTCAAGGGCTGCACACCACCCAGGCCCTCCCAATTCTTGTTGGCACCATAGCAGGCTTTTATACCGCGCAAATGTATGTAACCTGTGCTACGGCATTCAGCTGGTAGTGCTTACAGACATTAAGGTTTCCCACTCTATTTCAGTTTATACCAGAGAGAAGTTCCCAGGCTCATTTCCTTCCCCCCTTCAACACCATTTCTGCTCCCTCTCACCTAACCTGCATCTTTTAGCACCTCGAAGGGAACCACTGCTCTGTCCCCTGACAAACACACCTGAAAACCATGACCAGCGTCAACACAAGAAGAAACACTGTGTATAAATATATGAGTTTCAATGTGAACATATTACGTGAGATCTTGTAAGCTAGTGTTTAAGCTGCCTAAATTGTTTAATAAATAGCAATCCTTGATAGCAAACAGAAATAAGTTAGGCTATAGAAACCTAATTGCCTTAATCAAAATCATGCAATGCTGAAATGATAATATTGAAATAAATCTTAGGTTTTGATAGTTCTAGGTACCAAATATCAAGAAAGGTGAAAATTAAGGATCAGCCTTTGCTCTTGATTGTAAACCTTATCCTGTCCATCTGTGGAAATGGTAAAATTTTATTAACTTCCTATTTATCTGCCAGTAAAAAGTATTTCATTTTCCATGGATTCTTTTAGTTCTTTTTGTTTAATGCAAATGTTAAATGTAAGGCATAAAACAAAGAACCTTCAAAAAATACAATTTATTGCTTCTGTGAGCATTCTGTATATGCAACTTACCATCCTTGGCAAACTTTATTATGTAAAGCTTACAGTGAATTAACACTTTTTAGTTCTATTAAAAAAAATCAGTTACAAAATGAGCATAAAGTTGCAACCTACTTATTCATTTTTGCTCTTCTGGCCACAAGTCATCACAATCTGTACTAGAATCCAATCCAAATTACATGCAATTTACTCTTCTACATATGAAAAACTGTAATTTTGAAAAAAATCAAAGGAGTTCTTCCTACCAGCTGTCTCTTCCTCCCTGAACGCCTGCCTACTTGGACTTTGCATCTCTCAAACGTCAAAGTGAATTTTAAACCCATTGTAATGTTTGGTGGCTTCTTCCAGAAATCAGATTATGTAACACCTGCTCATCTCTTTCACTCCACTTTCTTAGATTTGGTATCAGACCGAGAAGCTGAATTTAGCTTTCCAACATCACGTGAAAAAGGAGAGCCATTAACCTCCTTGTAAGTTCATAACCACAAGTCACTTTGCAGAGTACCTCTAGTGTTTAGAGACACCTCGTTTCCCGATAAAGGGCAGTTAACACCTGTAAAGTAATTATATCTACCAAATGTTGTTGGCCTGAAATATGAATATATAATTGTTCCTGCCATCTGTTAATTATACTAGTTGAATCACTTATTTAATCGTATACATTTACTTGACATCTACAAACTTTTTAATAGCTTTCACAAATGCTATCCTGGCGCTCAGGCAGAACTAAGTCACCGTTTATGTCCCCCACAAGGAAACAACACAGTTATACACGAGGTCAGATTTTGCAGCAGCTCAACAAGATGAGAAGGCAGGCAGTGCTAGACATCTCCCCAGCCCGTCCGCGCCAGCTAACAGCCGCAGGGACCGACGGGGGGTTACCAGGAGAGGTGGGGGCACCGTTTGTCAGCAGCAACAATGGCTGGAGCGAAGACCCAGGGGAGGAGGGAGGAAGCCGCCGGGTTGGGATGTCGAGGGAGCGACAGTACAACCTGGCTGAACAAGAAAGCTGCCCAAGCGTTCCTCACGTTAATGATTGCTGCTTCTGAACATCCAAAGATAAGGAATCCATGCAAAATGTTCAGCGGTATGTCCACAATGTACAAGCCTCATCACAGCCCTGGCACTGAGCTCGCTCTGTCCTCTCTAGTCCTTCTAAAGCACCTACCAGTGTTGTCCAGCTGAGGCTGCTGTAAAACATTGCAGAACTCCAGGCAAAATTGCATTTTGCTGTTCTCCAAGGATAAGAGGAGATACAACTTGCATTACCCTTGCTGTAGCGGCGAAGCAGGCCTTTGGAGGTGATCTCTGATAAGAACACCTCCCTCACACCTCAGAGCTAGTCCCCTTAGACCTCCTAGAGCTTACTGACTTGACACATGCATCCCCCAGTCCAAACAAGCTCCACCCTGCCTCCCTCAGACTCCCAGTGCTACTAAAAGCAAGAGCAAGGTGGGAGAAAGGAAAAGCAGACCATGACCTCTCTCCCTCTGCTCTCACCCTGGGAGGCAGAAAGGACGAGAGCTGGAGGTAAGCTGAGGTTCTCCCCATAACACAACTCATGCTCTCAGTCTTGGACAGTAGCTGAAGCAGAGGTGGGAATGAAGACAGTAAATCCACAACCATGCCAGGTTTTCAGACATTTTACACAGCTTCCTACTCTGCCTGTATCCGCAGCCCCCTTGTCACTAGCAACTGTGTCCAGCTACAGTGAGCCCAGGAAAAGTGAAATAAGGAACATGTAGCACGATTTTCCTGGAAACTGCTTTAATATCAGGGACAGAAGAAAATAGTGCGGTGTATGCATATTTTGGAGATCAGCAGCCTAAATTACTCTGAAACTCTTGATGCAAATTTCAATGTCTCTAGGATTACCTCTCTGAGTTTCTGTTGCAAATACAGAGCTATTATAATGCAAACCACAGCATTGCTGGTAACACAGCACTGCAAGAAAAGGTGCCCCCAGGTTAAAAAAAAAAATAATGAAAAATTAAGGCAGGTTCTTATAATTTGCAAATTTAAATAATTATTTTAACACATAATATTTTCATGCATATGGATATATCCTCACTTCTTTCTATCTTGGAGAAAAAAACCTGAACTTTAATTAAGGAAAATTTAACTTTTAAAAAAACCCCTTTGTATCAGTATATCATTAAAACTAACAGTAGGTAAGAAACATGCATAAAAATTCATGCAAGCATGAGGATAGCTGTCATCTCACAGAAATCAATTTATAACCTGGTACAATAAAGTGAGCTCCATCTTATCTCTCCATCTTCACAGCTGGTTATATTCCACACTGCTCGAAACTGCTGACCTTTCCTAAAGCTGCCTAAAAATTTCCTCTGCTGCTTGAACATTAATCCAGAACTCACAGTTGAACTCTGCTGGTGATCAAGTTCAAACAGCTGGGACAATGTTTCCAGCCTGGTGTGGTGGTGGTGGGATAGCAGCTGCACAGGCAATACAACCTGGTTGGCCCCAGAAGCCTGGGAAACACTCGGACAGGTACAACTCATAGTCATCTCTACCCTACAAGACAGCAGCTCTGCCTAACAGGGAAATAACGGTATTTTTGATGTGACAAATGCAAATACAGCTTGCAGAAAGTCAGCAGCACCCTTATGCTGGACACAAGTTGAGATGTTCTTGTAGCATAAAGGTAGTTTTTTCTAACGATTCAATTCAAAATCCAAAGAAATGAATTCAGAGACAGTGACTTTAATTTGCAGCTACTTTGCATATCCACTAGAATAATATCTACTGAATCCTCTAGATAGAAACTGCAGTGAGTTATTTTATTGTCATAATACCCAGAAATGGGCTACAAAACCCAGAACCATGCTTAGGTCAGGACTACAAGGGCATTTTTTGCTTGGAAAGGCAAAAGGCATGCGGTGTCTCCATTTCTAGTGGAGATCCTGTATTTCTCAAGCTTCTCCATTTCTCCTGGGAAGCAGCTGCAATACACCATCGCATTTCCCAGGCAGAAAGGCAATGCATGGGGCTGGAGCCAAGGGTCAGTTGAAACACACATCCATCCTCCTTCTTCCAGGAGGAGGAAAGGGACTAGAAAAAGGACTAGAAAAAGCAGGATGGAGGATATTGTCTTTGAAAAAAGTCAACAAAAAGCTACCAGTGGTCATATCGGGGTGTTAGGGGTCTGGGGGTTCCCGGGGGGCTGGGAACCCCTGGGGAGGGCTGGGTAGGGCCTTGCAGCTTGGGCCCCTAAGTACGCAGATGCTATCTTTCTGTGTACACCATAGAGACCTCAAATACCTTCAAAAACTTCTTCAGATGTGCAAATGATGTCTCTGTAGAAATCAGGAGAAAAGTAAGTACACTTAATTTGAATCAATTACTATTAACTCAAATACTGCAATTAATGAAGAGGTCAGCAAGTGATTTAAAAAATGTTGAAGGGATGCCTGGGTGTAAAACAAAGCCCTAGACCATAACTGCCTCTCCCCATTGCTTGGAGGTTCCCTATGTAAAGACAACTTGCTAAAGCATCAAACTTTCTCTCGAGAAATGAGAAATAAATTGAAGTCACACACTGTGACTTTTTCAGCAAGGATTTAAAAAATTAAGCGGATTTCATGAGGTATCACAAACATATCACCAAGAGCTACGGGCTCAAGATCTAACATTCTAGCTGTGCCTGTATTGATCTTACCATTTATTTTGATACTAGTTTTCCCTTTTTCTCAAGTAAGTGTCACTTTAAAAGCATGCGAATGGTATTTGGTGAGGACAAGCACTGCTGGGCACTCTGCCAAGGACTATGAATTCTCAGAGGCAGCTAAGAAAGAGAAAAATGCAATAGTCTGAACACCAATTGAACAGGAGAAAAAAGAAAACTAGCCCCAAACTGGAGATTCAGGGAAGACATTGGTAAAAATCAGTGTGGCATGGAGAGAGCCAAAGGATCCATTTAAATACACTTACAGTACACACAAGTAGCTCAAGTGAAAGCAGACAAGTTTTCATTACTAATCACCATAGGTATTTTTTGTATTGTTTAAGACAATAAAACTTTAAAAGAATTCAGAAAAACTTATCGAGCTTAGAATTGAACTACATTCTCTGCTTAGACATCTTGGTAATTAATAGCTGAATTTGATGCTAAACTGCTTATTGCCCATGATTTCCTTCCATATGCCAAAGCAGATAACTTATGCATTATTTTTACATTTGCAAGTCACGCAGGCACATAACTAACCGCATCAATACTGTATTAAACATGCTAGAACAAAATTATTAATTTTCTACATCAAGAACTGCTTTTTCCTGAGGATATGCTGTCCTCACCCTTCGCACAGGCCGAGCTGTGCCTCTCACCTGGCCTGGCGAGCTGCGCACAGTCCGAGGGCTGTTCTGCAGACAGAGCCATTCATTCTCAGCACGGGCCTGTATGCCCTAAAGTTTGCTCGCTTTTTTTTCAGGTGTACCACTGGGTCTAATAAATTACATCGTTTTCCACCATAAAGCTACGTCCCTACATCATTGGCCATCACAAATACAACAGTGCTACTATTCCTAAATATTTTGCAGGGTAAGTCCCCACTGACTCCAGCTGTAGCTGAGAAAAATGAGCAGTTCTGTAGGTTGCTCCCTGGGACCCCCGTGCAGGGGCCCAGATTAAATTCTATCAATGGCCACTTGTGAAATATCTGGTTTAATAAGACCTACCTAGAATCACTCTGAAATTTCCACGGAATCCAGGTTTTTGAGAGCAGAACTCAATTTCTTTCATCAAAAAAGGATTCTTTCTCTTCCTGACGTCTTTTGCCTTGCTTTCCAATGAGTCTCAACTTTCTGCAAATCCAGTAAGGGTCTTACTGCCAAGAGACCCCTTTATTAAATAACTGATTCTTTATGAGACACCCCAGAGCACAATCATCCTCCTTACTGAATGAGCTAAAGATTACTGCTAATGAGACAATTGCACATTATCTCAGCGTGTACCCTGAAGAGGAAAATAACAGATTGCACTGGCAATCAAAACCTGGCATTTCCTAACTAACAAAGGCTTGACTTTGACACCTGAGTACAACTTCTTTTCCTTCACAGAACAATTCATGTTATTACGCAGATATCCACCAGAATCATCAATAGCTTTTGAGCTTTCATGTCCCCAGCAGACACCTGCAGCTTTGAGGCAATGGGTCAACAGGGAGAGATTGACAACCTAGTACAGATACACGGAACATCACTTTGGAGGGATGACATACTTAGTTGTCAGTTTTGCAGTTTTATGCTGGTGTTCAAAAAATAGTGACATGCAGTGATCCTGGACTATGTTTCAAGCTCACTTGGCAGCTTTCTCTAAATCTGATCCTTTCTTATCTATCCTCTAGGCTGTCCATGACCCACATTTAATTTTCTCCTGACTTCACTCCTCTTGCCAGTATTACTTCTCCTACATAGACTCTTGTTTTGACTCCAGGCTTCTCATCACAGTGCTTGCTTTCCAGTCTGCCCTACTCGCAGAATCACACAACTGCTGAGGTCAGAATGCACCTCTGGAGATTGTCGAGACCAAACTCTCCAGCTAAAGTGGGGTCAACTGGAGCAGGTTGCTCAGGGCACTGTCCAGTAAGGTGTTGGATATCTCCACGGATGGCAACTCCAGAGCCCCTCTGGGCAACCTTATCCAGTGTTCAACCACCCTCACAGTAAAGTTTCTTCTTATGCATTTCCTGTATTGCAGTTTGTGCCCACTGCCTCTTGCACTTTCGATGCATACCACTGAAAAGAGCCTAGCCTGGCTCCATCTCCTTTATTCCCCCCATCAGGTATTTGTATACATGGGTAAGATCCTCCGAACCTTCTTTTCTCCAGACTAAACACTGCGAGCTCTCTCAGCCTCTCCTCTCATGGCAGACACTCCAGTCTTCATGACCCTAGTCACCCCATGAGCGTCCTCTTTCTAGTCCCATCTTTGCTGGCTGCCCCAGCTCTGTAACCTTTTTTCTCTCTTAGCAGACGCCGCTCCCCTTGGCTCTTGCCCAGCTATTTCCAGCCCCTACCCTCGGCTCCTCTGCATTGCTGCTTTCCAGATCCTGTTCAACCTACGCTCTGTTGAACTGACCTTCAGTCTCCGTTGTCTCCCTCATACAGACTTTCTGCCAAGTTTTTTCTCATTTTGCAGGTTCATCTCTTTTTCCTTTTTTCACTCCCTTCCCATGATGCCAGAAAACTACCAGACTATGAAGAGCACAGGGGGACACACGTGTGTCCTACTCTGCTCCAGTGTCTAGATGGAAACTGTTTTTAATAGCCCAGAACGACAGCAATAAAGATCTGCTCAGCCTCTTGCAGTACTGGTCAGCAACATGCCAATGTAGACAGAATCTATGGGGAATTAGACGTTGAGTTCTTAACAAGTCTCTGCTGAGATGTGGTATTTCAAAGGCTTACAACTCCGACGGGATTCTCACCAGAATAGAAAAACCCACTCCCTTGACACAAATTCCTTGCGAAGAGTCAAGTCCTTGCTTGAAAGCTTAGGGACATCATACTGTTTCTGTATTTCTGATGCAGACAAAACATATATCCCTTAGTTGCTGCTTTCAGAAATCTCTCAAATCTTTTGGCTCATTTTTTTCCCATGCAAAAGACAATTAAAACTCTAAACACCTGGCATTGAAAATTTTAACCCAATGTTATACACAACTGAGAACAGGGCAAGCAATAAACATTTCTGTAACTAATGGGAAATGGCAGCCAGCTTGGTAAACACAGCCAATCCCACAGAATAGTTCCTGCACACTTTTACTCTTAGCCTTGTTAAAGAAACAGTTTCCATTTATAAAATTGAGTTTTAGCAAGTTCACTGACGACCTACAGACTTCTCAAGCACAGATGCTATCAAATATAATCCTAAACTAAATTTCATGATCTTTCGTAAAAGGCAGGAATGCTAGGAAAAGTCTGTATATTTTTTTAAGATCTATTACACCTCTTTTGCCCACACCTATCGTCCCTTTAGTCTTTATGTTTTCTGATGCAAGCCAACTGAGTTGAGCACGTTAATCATGTTCACACTCTGAAAGAAGAAAAAACTCCACCATCCAAGGGAACCAATGAAGCAACTCTTCATATCTTTTTACGTGTAAGGTTTACTGAGTGTCATCAGATAATGCCATATCCAGACAATTGTCTTGCCAATCCAGAATATACAGCTTGACACCAACTGCACTGTAGGAGGTTGTAACAATTCAGTACTTCTTTTTCAACACGGTGCAGCTTCTAACTTAACTTTACAGAATAAGTTTCTTGAGTATATTTAGGAGGATAGGAACTTTTCTCATCTGTCTGTTTTTCATCCTCACCAAGGATCCATTTCTAACTAGCTCACATCACAGCCCGGAATGCTGCTTTTTGTGAGTATAATTCCATCAGTGGAAAGATACTTTCCAACACCACCATTAAAAAAAGGTGAAGAATGGATTATCCCACAAGTTACTTTCTTAATTTAGTGTCAGAATAAACTGCAAGAAGCAAGGGAAAGGAAGAAATTTAGGAGTGTGAGAATATATACCTAAGAAATAACAAGGTGTTTATTAATATTTGCCCTCTTATATCATCTTACAGATTCATAAATCAGTGTCATTCATGGGACTGCAGGTGGAAGCAGTATTTAAGCACAGATGTTGCACTAACTTTCAGTTTTCAGCTTCCTTCAAAATTGCATAAATAAATCCATTTATACTTTTCACTAAAATGGACCTCAGTAGAATCTTACTCACTCGATTCAGTCCTAAAATTAATGAAACAGCAGGGGTAACGCATCAAAAAATATACTGTTCTCACTGGAAAAATATGGCACAGCTTTAAATTCCTAAGAAAGTTTGTAGCATATTTTGGAAGAGCCAGGAAATCTTGCAATAATGGGAACTTTCATGTCAGTCATCCACCATTAAATCTTTGCTCAGAGGTAAGGACAGATTGCTACTCTGCATAGATAAATAAGGAAATACAGTGATGAGTAAGACCTCCTCCTCTTTGGAGAAAGTCCATGCTACTTTAAAGTAGAAATCTACAATGGATACGCTATGCAAAAGATCAAGTAATCACAGCAGCCTTCGTATAATTAAAAGCAGTCCTAATTCTGGCATTCTTTCAAGAACTGGAAGACAAGCAAGTGTCTGTAATTATGGCAGTTTTCCAAATCCAAGATGTGCCTGACAGGAATAACTCCTTCCCTTGGTAACTAAACATGAACTACTAAGGGTGGGGGTTTGAAAGGAAACCTGATCTAATGGAGATCAATAGGAAACTTGGGCAGATTAGGTATGCATTGTGCTCTGTCCACTCACTGGATGGAGAGTCATTAAGATGCACATAATCAATTAATTATGTGTCACTGTTAAAATTCACTGGTTTTCTTCTGAAAGCTTCTTTTGACACTGATCTCCGATAACAGCATTCCTATCTGATTGAAGCTATAGTTGAAGAGCTTTCAGTTACTGGGGAATAAAAAAAAAAAAAAAAGAAAAGAAAAAAAGGAAATTGACAGGAAGCACAATGTCATCCCTTAGGTGCCACAGCACAATTTTATGATAAAACCCCCTATATAGTGTATACATAAGCAATATGCATGCAAGTAGCTGAATGTTGTAAAAAGGAGACAATTTCCTTCATCTTACAAACAAAGTATAGTTAACCGTTTAAACATAAAGAATATATCTATACCACTTCTTCATTATGTCAAATTAGCAGTAACTAATGCTGTAATGTTTCATAATAGGATGCAGAAGTTGTAAGTGGTGTTATTAGCTGCTCTTTTTTACTCTGATCTTTTCCCCAAAGTAGACAATTACCCTGTGTAATTCGTACACAAAACATTTAAATAAATGACTCATTTATCCATATGCATCCTTTCTTTAAAGATAAAAATAGGGCTTTTCTTCATTCAAAAATGATAAAGAACTTTTGTTGTTATTGCTATGGCAATTTAAGACAATGCAAAAAACCCAACAAAACCCCACAACAGAAATTGTGCACAGTTAAAGGACAATGTTACAGATATTTAAAATCCTACAGTCTTAAAGTGTATTTTTCAAAGGTGTATTTCCACATAGAACTTTAAAAACTAAGGAAAAATAAATCATGACTGCATGATTTTGGACAGGGGTAAGGAAGGACAGAGGAGAATGCTGGCTAATATTTAAGTTCACCCACGGGTTAAACTCTATACATGTGGTTTTCCTGAAAGTTAATGTTTGACACTAGACTGCTCTAAGTTTTAACGTGGACTTATTTTCAGTGTCATTGCATGACTAATGAAGACGGAACAGGTCTATAACCAGATGCAGAGTCACCATGACAAGAGTGCAGAGAGAAATAACTGAAAAAACTCTTTGCTGTTATTTACAACGCAAGTATAATGAGTCTAGGGTTGATAGATACGTACAAATAATATTTGTAATTATTCTGACCAGGGCAGACTTTCTCCTTCATTACCTCAAAGTTCTTGAGAAAAAAAGCAGATTTTTTTTAAAAGGACCATTTAATTTTTCACCTTGAGGTCCCACCAATCAGCCAACAAACTACCTTATTGCTAAAATAACAAAGAGCTAGAAAATAGTGATATTAAACAAAGGTCCGTAAGAATGAAGATGATGGTAAGATTTGACCCCTTCCCTTGGCCTGCTGCTTAAGAGGCAAGTGTAGCATGTGACATTTGAAGTGCCTGTGAAGCTTTCTGTGTTGACAGAAAACATCAACAAACTATATAGTTCTACTACATTTTGAGCAAGCAAAATGCTGCCTTGAAAGGACTTGTTACAATATTATACAAATACAGTTCTTTTTAATGAAAATGTGACCTACAGAAAAAGAGAAACAGTGTTTCCTTTATTAACTTTCGTCTCACTTTCTACTCTCCAGGCAGGAAGAACTCTTACAATATAAAATTGACTCATCACAAGGCCAACTACAAAATCTAGATAACTGCTAGGCTTCTAAAAAAAGCTAATGCCATATAGTCCAACAGATTTCCACAGTTGTTCATGTCATCACCTCCACCACAGCAGCCCCTAGTAGCTATCAAGGGATATTAAAATGAGTCCCTTTTATTCAAATACCCACCATGTAAGGCTGTTTGCTTTCCTCAGGAAAAATGTGTGTCATCTCTTCAGGGGATAAACATGAGTGCATTGGGCAAAGCAGAAATCAGAGTCACCCTTCTCTTCACTTTCAAAGAATATGCATGTTGTTGTACACATGCTTCTGCCGCAGGTAGCAGGGTAGACAACCTATCAGGATTCTTGAATGCCATGGCTGTGCAAATGATACATACCTGCCTGCAACTGCCATCTAGCACTGGCTAATCCAACTCAGTTTTACTGATTTTAAGTTCACTCTCTCAAAAGATTTGTATTCCCAAAAAGGCTGCTTGTGA
The DNA here is from genome assembly GCF_964188355.1 of Buteo buteo. Classification (NCBI taxonomy): domain Eukaryota; kingdom Metazoa; phylum Chordata; class Aves; order Accipitriformes; family Accipitridae; genus Buteo; species Buteo buteo. Next base: position 21,414,139 of record NC_134179.1, read on the forward strand.
TTGTACTTGAAGGCCACCAGTACTTTAGATTCCCTTTCAGTCTAGAAGAAAAACTCTGAGACATCTTACCTGCAGCCTGTGTCACACCCAGTTTATTTTACCAACAGCTGTGGAATCTGTCCTTCAAATTCTACAAATCTGCTATTAGAAGGTGCAAGTCACAGGGCTCAGAAATTAAGGGCATAAAAAGGGGAGTGACATTGGAAATGTCCGAGAACTAGCACATCTCCTTCCTACTGATGTATGGCATGGAAAGCAACTGGCAGCCAGCAGCCAAAAGGAAAGTAGGAGGGAAAAGAAAGTATCAGTGAAAGCACACCATGACTGTGGACAGCTGGGAAGGTCACAATGCTGCCCACTTGATTTATTTGAACTTTGGAGAGTGTTTACTTTTAAACACTTGTGTCAATGCAGAGTGCATAGCACATCCTATAACCTCTCTGCTTTTCTTTCCCGCATGCTACGGTTCTGTCTAATCAGGATAAACAATTCACTCTAATGAAACTTAAATGTGTTAGTGACAGTTGAACATGTTTTGCATTATATAGCTAGGAAAATTACATATCTCTCCCATATAGAAATTAACTTCAGTAACCCCACGAACAATAATTACAATCAACTAACACAAAACCACAACATGAAAAAATGTACCCTGCAATTTATCTCCTCAACAAAATTACGCTGTACAGAAGGGAAGGTATTCCATCACTTAACTCGGCACGAGTGCACTGACAGGCTAATGAAGTTCCTTCACTTACTGCAGGTTCCTTCAAATCCTTAGCCACTTAAGATGGAACAGATACCATACACGTACCCTCTTTTAGGCATTAACATGAATGTAATCCAAATGATCTCTACACTATGATCTTGCATCTTTTTATTTTCTGAAATGTAAAAGCAAAACCTAGAACAAGATAGCTATTACTTGCAGCTCAAATAGAATGGTACGGGTTTCAAATGTGAAGAAAAAAAAATCAATCCCACCTTCAAACACATTAATGGGATTAGTATTAAAACAATAAGAAATATACACAAACTTTCAAGAAGCAAAGTTTAAAAGGGCACCATCAAATGAGTTAACATTTCATTAATATTGCTTGGTTTCATCTTGACATGACAAAAAAAGGAAGATCACTGGTCATCATATGCAAGTGTATCCACGACTAAACCAAGTTAAATCACTGAAAGAGACATTGAGCACCTTGATGAAAAAGAAGGAAAACATATGAAATTAAGATGAAAACCCCAAAAGTATGTCCATAGTAGATAAAATCTGGGAGCAAGAAACAAAAGCAGCATGTCTGTGCAAGAAAGAATTTATAATAATTGTCAAGAAATGTCTTCTTTCTTCCACCTTTCCTGCAAGTACAGGTAAGTAAATAGTTGTATTAATTCCATTAATTCCAATAAAAACATAATTAAGTTACCCTTCATGATAAATAGCTTAGGTCATAGTCAGATCTGTATTTAATACAGCTTTAGATGTGTTAAAGAATATAGAGAATATAAAAATAAAAATACATTTCAAAATAACAGATATGCTATTTGAGAAAACTGGAAATATAAAGCCACAAATTTTACAGTGTCAAAACATATTGGACAGAATATTTGAAGATAAAATCACTTCTAGTTAAACAAAAAAGCAATTTTCTCTACCTCTGTATTTCATCAAGATATTACAATTTGCTATGAAAAGAACTGGATGCCAACTATGCACATTTCGTTCTCATGGTCTATCTTCTCACTGTTTCTCTCTGCCTATCATTTTATAAACTGTCTCCTAAGAGTTGGCAAAAGTGTCTTTTTTAACCAGAGAAATCAAATTAAGGGGCTAAAGAAAATTTTCTACTTCAACACCATCCTTCTTTATGTTACTTAAAATTTCTGTAGGAAGAAAGGCATCCTCTAGTCCACAGGAGAAGCAACAGTTTGCAAATACTTCTTTCAATATTGAAAGGGTGGTGGCAACACACTGGAAGAGGTTGCCCAGAGAAGTTGTGGATTCCCCATCCCTGGAAGTGTTCAAGGCCAGGTTGGATGGGGCTTTGAGCAACCTGATGTAGTGATAGATGTCCCTGTCCTTGGCAGGGGGGTTGGACTAGATGATCTTTAAAGATCCCTTGCAGCCCAAACCATTCTGTGACTCTATATTCATAGAAAAGGATGACCCAAATAGACAGTACTATTTGATTGACACTCATTCAATGAGGATCAGTGCAATAGCAAACCATGCACTGAAGATAATGCTTGCAGCTCAGTTACTGGAGTGTAGATGTTGAAGAATAGCAAAAAATGTTTTGTAGTAGACTTCTCTCTCCCTTGCTTAGCATAAATTGACTGGAGTGGGAAACCCCTTCACGAGTGCTAGGAAGCCCATTAGAGTAGAAAAGGAAGTACCAGTATTCCAGTTCCTCAAGGATATAAACCCAAGTTCTGGACAACTAGGTAGCAAGTTAGACACCCTTGGAAAACAAACAAAAAAGCCAACCTAAAACCAACCCCCCAAAACACCATCAAGACCTCAAGAACAAGCACCTGCCTTCTATTATTGTCTTTGTAGCCTTAAACTTATGGAGTGAAAGATCAGGATAAACTGGTAGCATTTTCTTAGAAAATATATATTAAAAAACCAACCCAACTCCTTAATAAGGACAGTGTAACACAGATATTATTGTTAGGGCAAAGAATAAATGTCTTATAAGTCCAATTAAGTCATATACTGTGTATACAATTAGGTTAGGCAGAGAAAATCATCATACTAAGGAATTGTATGTACTGGTTTGATTAATTATTCCTTTCTTGAAACAGCTGATTTATCAGGAAAGGTACTTCTCTGCTATATGCTGTGGAATTCTAGAATATATATAATCCCTAAGATGTTTCAATGATGATTAGCTTGAGTAGATTACAGTACACTGAAAAGTTAAAAAAATTTAATGCATTCAAACATTGAATTCAACTTGATTTTAAAATCTGATGTCATGACTTTAAGTGTGCCTCATAAAGAATGTGCAGAAACTTAGGCTACCAATAAGAAATTTCAATGATGTTCAGCAACTTCTTAAACACCTACCTGACTTGGAAGCCAAGAGTGAGTTAACGTTTGTCTTACAGGATAATGAAGTGAATAATTTACATGACCATTATTTGTACACTTGGGCCTGGACTTTGATTCTGTCTAAAATTAAAAGTACCAATTGCTCTTGTTCTTCCTGATGTCTTTATCCTAGCCAACAAATCTCAGACTTTCTCATAAGGGAAAAGAGGTGTGTCAGTGCAGAAAAAATAATAGTAGAAGTAGCTGCTGATCAGATTGAAATCATAAACCCTTCAGCCAAAATCAACAACAACCTGCAAGCTTGATATCCTCCAGTTATCACACCAATAGGAGCGTGCAAGAGTAGCTCTGTGCAGAAGCTCAAGCAGCAGCACAAATTCATTCATTTTCAGTTTTAAAATTCAAATTGAGCTGCCTGCAGAGAAGCTGATAAGCTCTCTAGTAGAGTATAAAGTGTACACAGACCTTAAGATCTAGCACAGGTGGATTATGTGTAATGAAGTAAAAGGAATAAATATCATCTAGGGTGAACGAATCCATCACAACTCTTACCCATGCAAGCAAAACAAAGCACAAAATGCAGCCAGAGTTATGAATATAAATATGTCAAAGAGTATATATTACATTTACAAGAACGTGCCTTAGAGTTTTGAGTAAAATGGAGTCCTACAGTACACATTATATTTTTAGGAGAACATAAAGCAGAAGGTAAGAAATTTTCTTCTTCAACTGTTGGGTTAACGAAGAATGACCAGAAACAGGAAGGAAATTTTTAAAAGGAGGTAAGTTAACGAGCATAAATTGTCACAATTCTTAATATTTATTTTAAGGAAAAAACCCCAAAACCCAAACATGAGGTCATCCTGCCTTTTTCTACAAAAGGTCTGTTAGCCTATCAGCTGTAACACTAAGCACTCATACAACTTCTGCACAACATTTCTCTTCAGACCTGTCACCAAGATAAATCAGTCACTCTTCCTTATTTCAACACAGTGAATTTCTTCAGAATTAGTGTTTTCATTCACACTTTATACATGACCTAGTTGAAAAATGAAATAAAAATGCATTTTTTTGGGGGGGTGGTTTTTTTGTGTTCCTTGGTTGATTTTTTTTTTTAATTACAGCTAATAGGCTAGCCTGCAGCAGTCAACAAAGAACATCAATATTCATTCTATACAGTTGCCAGCTTGCACACATGATAATCTGACAATGTCCTGAACTTCTTGATCTGAAAAAGACCCAGTGTCCCAGGCACATGTATCCTACTGCATATATATATATATATATATGAAAATTTTTTAATCTGGACAAAGAGCTGCTTCAGCATTTGTATTTCCATTCATTTATTTTCAGTAATAGATTACAGTTTGACAATAGGAAAATATGTAATGTTCATGGTAAAACCTGCAAAAATCTGGGGGAATTCTGATTTATCAAATAATGTCAATAACATATTACAGGTTGTAACCAGCACTGTCAAAGCCAAACCCAAGAGTGTCTCGCATGACATTTTTCAAGATGAAAATAGCAGGTTTAATGATGGATTTCTCACTTTATATTAACAAATTATCATAATAAACACCATTTTTGGTTCATTTGTTTTAGCATGGCAAGAAGACTAAATGTTGACAAACTCAAGTTTTTCTAATATTAAAACAACACTATATTTTGCAATATTTATTGCTATTGTCTTGCATCTGATCAACATCGGAGTGAAATATACTACAACAAGCTGCTAACACACCTAAGTGTAATGGAATCAAGGAATGAACACTCATACCTACCTCTTCTTCCATAAAACTGGTGGGAATTCATAGAAAGCCCTCTGAAATTATGCCACTTAGTGGTACTGCTTTGTCTGCTGTATATTCATTATACTGCAAGAGCTTTGGGAGCTGGCAACGAAACCAGAGTAGTTATAACTCTACAGAGATGGTCCAGTCTAATTTGTCAAAGGATTGGATCAGTGTTTTATGAAGCTGTATTTCCCTTCATATCTCCCCTTCTCATCTCATCCTGCCCTTCTCGCAATGGCAGCTTGTCCTCTCCAATCCTTTAACCAGCACCAGCCTACCTGTACGCACATCAACCACAGCTGCCCCCTCTAATCCAGCACCACTGTGCTCACCAAGGCCGAGGAGGTATAAAACAGGAGAGGAAGAGGCAGCTGAGGCTTATTCCAAACAGCGAAGTTGCTGTTGCTGCTGTTGAAGTTGGAAGGGAACCAGGAAGGCTGCTGGGGCTAGAGGAGGCTGCCCTGATGGCCCCACTTTCGTTGCAGAAGCCCCATCTTGGTGCTTGTTCGTCTGCACGTCTTCTCCTAGGACAACTCCTCCAAACGAACAAAAGACTCCATCCCACTCTGGCCTGCTTGAGTAAATGCTTATTTATTGAAACTCATGTACACATTCAAGGTTGTCATGCACTATCTTTCATGTAACACCTCCATCTCTGATGGGGCCACAGGTGTCAAGCAGGTAATAGTGTTATCCAAGTGCCTGGGTGCTTTCTCTTGTTGGCTTTGGTCCAGTTCCTCCTGAAGAAATGTAAGGGTCCTTATTCCTTATCTAAAACTTTTCCTGACCACAATTCCTCCAAAAAAAAAAAAAAAAGGAAGACAACCATTAAGCTATGTCCCATGTTTCCTTGTATTTTGACCTCTATCTCTGCCAGTCCCTTGTTTTAATCTTGGCTTCTAAATTATTTATAGCAAGGACTGGCTTCTCCCCCCTCCTCACACTTGTGCTGGGTACAGCAGTGAGGAGCCCTATGCTGTTTCAGAGGAAAACTGTTGATTTTCTGCAACATAGAGGAGATAATTTTTAAATCTCCTGACATTGGAAGCAAATGAGTTAAAAATGAAGAAAAAACATGTATAATTAGTTGGAATAAACATTAGTGAATGTTGTTCACCGTGATAATTCACAGCATAGTAGCAAATATTCTAAAGTATTTTGATACTCTTAAACCATTTCAAAAATAGGAATACATTTCAGGAAAAAATTATATGGTAAGTGAGCTGGAGTGTCAATTAGCATTGGCTGTAATTCTGTTCCATTAAATTTGTTAATTTGGGCTCACTACATATGGGCAAATTCTCAGAAAACTAGTGCTTCTTTACTGCTGCATTTGCAAATGTGTACTGGGGCAATGACAAGAGCAGAATTAATACTTTAATATTCTTTCTTGAGCAGTGAAACTAGTTTCATATCTTGTTTGCGAAATCTACACACAACGTGCAATTGCTTCAAATATGAACCTTTTTCAATACAAATGAACAGCCTAAAAAACATGCACTGGAGGGGCAAAATGGAAACATTCTCCCTATTTTGTTATAATTAGCAAATCATTTACTTCAGCTCAGTACATTGTTATCTTTTGAGATATAGCTTCCACATTCCTTCAATCTAAGCTGAATTTTAACTCTTGCATACAAATGAGCAAACATGCCAGAAGTTCACCGAAAGAGGAGGTTTGGCTTTCAGATTCTCAGCTCTGAAGCAAATCTGGTTTAGCATATATTCACAATTTTCATTCCCCTAATCAATTGCCCTTTCCCCACTCCAAATTAGTCATAATTTAGTGGAAAGGTATTGGTGATACTTAAAAATACCTGTTCTAATATTAAAGTTACTACATTAAGAACAGCTGATTTTAAAATCCAGAATGGCCAATTAGTAAATAGATGCAAGAAAAAAAAAAAAAGGAGTAGTAAACACCAAGGTAGTTCTTGCTTTGGAAAGCAAAATGTTGGTGAGTGTGATAGAAAAGACACTTTCAGGATTTGAAGTTGTAGATGGAAGATTAAGATCATGAAATTTCTTTTAGGGCCTTAAGTTATCTTATTAGTTTTCATAGAAAGCACAAATAACAGCTCATTTTTATTTGAAAGCTCAGATGATATCAATACCACAGTAAAAACATGGGATGCTGCTTGGCTACATGCTATTTTTATGCTAGCAGCACAGGTATTTATGTAGGACCAGAGGTGAGGCAGCACGGAGCTCAGCGCAGGCAGGGACCCTCTGAGCTTGCCCAGGTACCTAGGTCGGTGTTTCAGATTTTGCAGAGCTCTCTGTTCCTTGAGCAATACTCCTACCAGTATGTAAGGTGCCCAGGTTTACACAAGTTTCAACAAGATTACTTATGTCTGCCAGGCAGATATAACCTGAATAGGAGGTTGGAGAGAAATCCCTGAATGGATGGCAATCATACTTAAGTATGTATATTACTTAATTATACTTAAGTAAAACATTCATTTTAGCATGTTACAGTTTCCTCTAATATGAAGGTCAAGAACTTACCTCTACTTAACAGTCAATACTTCTAAGCATTCCCAAACCTTCAGGCTTTCTTAAGTTACCCTGAAATATGGTGTGGTTGGTAGAGGCATATACTACTTTTACGCCGTAGATCCAGCCTTATCCTTTTTCTTCTCTCCCATTGAGTTCGGTCTTATAATATACTTTTTTTGCACAGGATTTTGGCTTAACTAACAGCCCTAGTCATGGTGAATACAGCTCTGTAGCTCAATCATCAAGTGCATCCATCCCCTGCAAATTACTTGCAGGTGCCTGTATTCTGCAGAGGGGAGCAGGGATTGTGCTGACAACCTGGCAGCACTTCTCCGTGATTTCTGAGAACAGAGATCCACCATGCCCTTTCCTTGCAGGACAACTCTGGACTCCTACCGCCACATCCTACATGGGGCCAGGATATCCAAAATGCTACTCAAAGACATAAGTTCTGCTTGGCACCAGTTGCCTGCATATGCGCTACTGTACAAGAAAGTTCATTCTCCCTAACGTGACCTCAGTCTTTGTTTCTGCTTTCCCTTAAGAGTCCAAGTCAGAAGATATTGATAAAATAACTTAAAATGTAAACCCAAGAACTAGGTGATACAAAACTAGAGGAGTCACCAGCCCTGGCTGTGATGGTGAGGCAAGACATAGGTATTTTAGAGATCAGAAATCTTTGTTGGCCAACAGCAACAGAATGCTGGAGGTTTGGCCAAAGTTGGGCTGCGCAGTGGTCTGATCTGCATAACTCTCTGAGGTTAGTTACGCACAGACATATAGAAAACTATTACTTACAATATACATGGGAAAAACAAAGAACGCTGGACATCATGAAGCAATTTAGTGGCTCCTCAAATGTTATAAACTTAATAAAACAGAAGGACAAAGGCTACGGCGGAAAGGGTGTATTTTGCAAGGGATAATGAGGGAAAAAAGGAGACCCAACTGTGTCTCAGATCTTCTTGTAGTTGTAGTAATCATCACAAAAACCATCAACACCTCTGAACAAAGACTATGCCTGATTCCTCCCTGTGGACCTGTTTGCAGCTATACAGTCCAAAGCATGACCATAAACCATATTCCAAAATAACAAAAAGTGCAGGAGGGAAGATGGGCTCAAATTACAGATCTCTGATTAAGACAGAGAAAATTCTCAGCAGTCAACCAATAAAATAAGTTAAATAACCTAAATATTCATTAAGTTCCATATTTCCTTCCCTATTTTCATTCTTTTTGCTCTTTAAGCGGACAAATCGGGACACTCAATGTAGAAGATAATGTTAAAATCCTTTGTATAATGTCTTTTTCTGTGCCTGGTGGTATCTGAATTTACCCAAATGCCACACTCAGTAACAAGTGTATACATCAAAAAGGTTGTTCAGGCTTTATGTCCGGAAAACTATAATTCTATTCTTTTGTGGATCATCCAACCTCTGTGACACAAAATTTCATTCTGTTTTCGAAGTCTGCTGGACCAGAAACTACCAAGCCTGCTGAATCTTAAGCCTGATCTACAGGACTGTTAAACTAAAATGTGTAATCCAAGTCAGGCATGACTCCAGCGCAGGAAGCTTAGCCTTCCCTTGGGTCTCATTTCCTCCTCTCTTGCCACAACAGAAGCAGCCTGCTCAGTCTCCTGACTCTTGCTTCACAGACTCATTAGCCTATTAACCAGCTGGATCTGATAAGCGGGGTCCAAAACCACAAAAAAGCCAGGGGCACTCTGAAGCTGGGAGGCATGTTTCGCCACATCCCTGGCAGTAGCTCTACAGCAAAGCTTTTCCCAATATCCAGTGGAAAGGACAAGGGGTGCTGTGTAATGGATGCTGGGCAGGCAGGGCAGACCAGAGGGGGGTTTCCCTCCCAGCCACACACTCTGTACGGTCCCTCCAAAGTCCGACATTGATTTACCTGGGCTACTTCAACCCATTTAGGAATAAGAGTTCAAAAGACATTTTAAAGCAACAATGAGCCATACAATTTGGGGCAGAGGGGAAAGAAGTAAGCATGCTCTAGATGTTCATTCCTGACAAGCTAGGCATAATGTTATTTTATTTCTCATCTTTTATACTTTCATAACTGTATTTTAGCCCTTTGAGGGTTGAAAGAAAACATTGAAATACCATGAAAATGAAATGAATACCATGAAAATACTGGCAAATCCAGAGAAGACCATCCACCTCCTCCCTTTCCCATGAAAACTTCAGTACAGATGTTCTGTTCTCTGGTAGTAGCAGCACAGGAGGGAAAGCAAGGGAAAAATCCCATGGGGTTCTCCTAAGCCCCTGGGGCAGGCTGTGCGTGCTCTTGCCTGTCTCTCGAATATCGCCCACTGTCTTCAAAAAGTAATGACTGTTAGGATATCTTAAGGAAGTAACGTTACAAATTATAGATCTCGTAGAAGATGCTACTGATTAGTCACCTAGGTGACTTCAATCACCATTTCATGCGCAAAGCAGAACCATGATAAAACTTGTCAGTTTGGCATGTAAGGATGACCAAGGACCAGAACAAAAAGTCAGTGCTGCAGCAAGAAAACTAGACTAGGAACTAATACATACTATTAGTATCTACCTTTTATTTTTTTGTTTTGTTAAGCATGTCCATGTTTTCTTCTTTATCCAGGTTGTCATTCAGACAACCCTGACAGGATCCTAAATGAAGGTTTACCCTTTCAGAATCCATTTCTCCATCCCTTCAACATGGCTAGCAACATCCTCGGTCTCTTTAGTCTTAACCTTGCATGCAAACACAGTTCAGCTGAATTGCTGTAATTCTGCTGGGAATACTCAAATGAATAGTTACAGACATTTTTATTTGCAGGGCTGGGATGTAATGATAATGCCACCTGAATTTTTAGAATGATCAGAGCCAATACCAGAGAAATTCTGACAAACGTGTGAAAAAATATTTCAAAAGCAGTTCAGACACTTGGGGCTTTGGAGTCACTGAGGTGCTTTTTCAGCTATCCTACAGCTTTTGTATTAAATTCTATACTTTTGTTTTATATGATAAAGACCACATCAAAGTTGCCTGCACTGTGAAAAACAGGATCAGTTAGTGAAGGCGGAGATATTCAATAACAAACAACACAACAGAGATGTCATATCCCTGTAGTCTGTACCACATTCAAACAGGGGCTTTGGAATGACTTTTTTGCAATATTCTTCTGAAAGTTGTCAAAAACACAGCCCACTCAAGCTAACTATTCATAATTAAGAAACATGAAAGAAAATAGCCTGTGGAACATATCAGCCAGCCTAGTTTCTCTAACATTAGCAAATACTCAAACCACACTGTTGGTAGCCTTAGAAGTAGCCTATAAGAGCCAAATAAATGACTAAGAAGATACTAAATCCTATTCAAAATCCTGGTAAAGGCATTATGATTCTTGACACTCAAGTAAAAGGCTTTTTTGATTTTGGATTTTTTTGGTTGGGTTTGCAGGGTTTTGGGGTTGGGGGCGGTTGATTGGGAGTTTTTTGGGTTTGTTTTTAAACAGAAACTGTTTATGTATTCCACCTTAATGTCACAGTTTTTCAAAGTCTCCTCAAAAAGATTCAGCAGAGAATGGGTTACACATTTTTGCACCTCTAAGAGTCTGACTGCTCAGCCAGAGGAGGAGCAAGAAGCAAGGAATTACAGGGCAAACACCCTTAATAAAGCTACAGATGGAAAGATAACAGAAGCATGTTGGAAATGAACAGTCACAGAAAGATTTGTAATTAAATTTGTTCAGGGATTTTAAGGGTTTGAAATAGCTGACAATCTGACAGGGGAAGATCTATGATTAGAACCACACTAAAAAAAAACTTTTTCATTTTTACAAGGGCGAACTGAAGAGAGTGAAAGCAGCCCATACTCACATTCCAACAAAATCCAAAGATTTAATAAAGATGAAGATCACATTATAATTTTGAAAGACCATTTCTTTGCAGGATCAGGTTGCGTGTATTGTAAATCACCCAACAGGATATAATTAAGCAATAACACATGCCAGGCATTAGTTTCTGAGCAGTCAGAAAACACTACAGATTTCAGTAAAAAAACAAACCCAGAACAAAACCCCCCATGGTTTACTTGTTACTTATCACAGTTTCTACAGCTTTCCTACTGCTACACTCGGCACGCACAATATATATTCACTCTGCTGCACAGTTGCATGAAACTATATCCAATCTTATCCTATAAATCCTTAATTATTTCTTGTGCATAAATCAAGGCCAGTTCTGAAGATGATCCAAAAGGCAGAATCTTCTCTGTTGAGATCCCTGTAATCCTTTTATTAAGTTAAGCGTTATGGGTGATAAAAGTAAACCTTAGCATTCACTAAACATGTACTGACATATTTTTATGGTTGAGAAGTCCTCTGTCCCATCCTGTAATCATTTTGTGATTCTCCTAACAGCAGACGGCCAGCCAACCACACTGCACACAGGAAAAAAACACCATAGTGTTTTCTCCACAGGTCCAACTGAAAGAATGAAAACAACAGTAAGACATTTTCTTCTTAAAATATGCTTGGTGCTATGCCTTGGAGTTTCATTTGTTACAAGTAAGCAGCAATTGTTCATTATAACTCAACCAATATACACTCTACTGCAAAGTTATTACTCTATGTTGCAATTTAGATTTAAGCTTTGGTAGTTCTGGCACGTTCCTGAAGAAAAGTAACTTCTAAGCAGGTCAAGATCAAGCAGCAGCAATATTGCAATAACAACAGTTGAACATGTGCTCTTAAGTAAGATCATACGCCTCTCAGAATAAGGAACCTCTGAATAAAACACAACAACAAGAAAAAAATAGTTTTGTATACTGCGAAATACAGTTTCACTGGGCATTTTGGTGAATAATCCCTCTGCAGGGACATATTAATGGTTTACTGTTCAGCTCAACTCTGAAGTCTTCACTCGCCTGAAAAAGGCACCGCGAGATACCCACCTATGTAATAAGCACCACTTCTGGAATACGAAGTAGGGTTTTTAAAAAATTACTTGTGCTATGTAGAACAACTTGTAAAAACCAGTAGTGAACAGTGCAAGTAAACACCTATGACCATTTTCCCAATCTCTTTCCTTCAGCTCCTCCCTGCCTGATAACTCCCCTCTGCCCACCAGCAAGGCTGTTTTAGTTCCAGGAAGGCTTTTGTAGCAGTAACTGAGATTCTGTAACTCAGGTTGTTCCTAAAATAGAAAACTAATTGGCAATATTGAACATCTCCCACTTCTCTTTCCCATGGGAATTTGTAAAGGTCTGTTCTTGTTCTGCCCCTCCACACTCGGAGTGAAATGCTACACAGGCCTCCAACCTGATACAAGTCTACAGAGATCTTGACTGCACACATGGCCACCCACCACGGCTCCTGCATTTCAGAAATCACCCCCACAAAGGTGCTGATATAACTGTGTTTATGTTGTGCTGCAAACCCAGCCAATGAACTCATCTGGCTTTCAAAAACCAGTAAGCAAAGACCTCCACTCCTATACCTTAAAGAGTATTGACACCAAACACTTTGCTATGAAACTCCACCACCAGGCTGCCTTCTGCATATATGTCCTTCAATTAACTTTTGCTCAGATGTGTGTGATTACTGAACACGGGGATAATTTTTATGCTTTCCAATTTATGAGCTTCCAAGATATGATTTTTGAAGCCAGCGTATGCATGGGACATTCAAATCCCTCAACAATCCAGCACAGTACCTATCCCACCTGGGGGATCTTCACTTTTATCTCTCTCTCCAAAAGCAGCAACATGCAGAGGTTGGATTTCATCACAGTTCAGACAAGAGCGTCAAAGTATTCTTTGCTCTATTGCTCCTGGAGTAGGTGATGGGCTCCTTAAAATACACCAGCTATCACAACTAGAAGAACAGCCTGTAGCTGAAAAACTGATTCTTTATTTGCTCACTAGAAAGACTTACCTATTGACTTATAGCTCCCCACTGACTTTGCCTATTCTACTGTAGAAATACAGGGCTTCATTTAGGTCTCAGGACAGAGTATTGAGCTATGATAATGGAGAAAGGGCTTCAGCTATTTGTGCAAATTTCTGCCCAAGAGATCACAAGGGTCTGAAGGCAACACTAGTTTTACCTCCTGCCTGGCTGTCCTATTCCTACTGCTTCGGCCCTCACCCCCTTCACCACCACTCTGACAGAATTTACCTACATCTGTAGACTGGCTTCCAGGCTCAAAAAATGCTTTACAACCATCATCTAATGGGATTAATGGCTTGCAATTATAAAAGATTTCTCAAAAAAAATCATACTGGCATGCTTCATGGACTAGATATAGAAGAATTACTGCAGCACTCAATTATGCTACAGCCAGCATAACTGATATTGCACAATATGGGCTGAAAGGTCTCTAGAAATAAACAATACTTTTACAATGTTGTCAGCCGAGATGGTCTTTCAGTCACTGGCTGGCCCCTAAATTCTGATCCTGAGAAATGTTTCCTCCCGAAAAACACAATGCCATTAAAATTTTGCAGACTCATCAATAAATGCTTGGATCACTGTCCTGGTTTCAGCTGGGATAGAGTTAATTGTCTTCTCAGTAGCTGGTATGGTGCTATGTTTTGAGTTCAGTATGCGAAGAATGTTGATAACACTGATGTTTTCAGTTGTTGCTCAGTAGCATTTAGACTAAAGTCAAGGATTTTTCAGCTTCTCATGCCCAGCCAGTGAGAAAGCTGGAGGGGCACAAGAAGTTGGCACAGGACACAGCCAGGGCACCTGACCCAAACTGGCCAAAGGGGTATTCCATACCATGGGACGTCCCATCTAGTTTAGGAACTGGGGAGTGGGGGCGGGGAATCGCCGCTCAGGGACTAACTGGGTGTCGGTCGGCGGGTGGTGAGCAATTGCCCTGCGCATCATTTGTACATTCCAATCCTTTCATTATTGCTGTTGACATTTTGTTAGTGTTATCATTATCATTATTATTTTCTTCCTTTCTGTTGAATTAAACTGTTCTTATCTCAACCCATGGGTTTTGCTTCTTTTTCCCGATTTTCTCCCCCATCCCACTGGATGGGGGGGAGTGAGTGAGCGGCTGTATGGTGCTTAGTTGCTGGCTGGGGTTAAACCACGACAATCACTGTGTCAGAGAATAATCATTTAAGATGCACCTGCAATGTATGTTAAAGGAAGTAATTTTCTTCTGCTGATTCCTTCAGCAGTTTGCACCAATACCGAGCATGTTCCAATTGGTCTGAAGTCCGACCTCCTTTGGCAGGGGCAGAACTCCAATAAAATATAGTGACGAACGCCAAAGAATAGATCGTGTTGGCAACTTTAAAGTATTAATTCTTTAGCCATGCTATAATTGGTCCCAGTACATGCTACTAACACAATGCAGTTTCACAAAACTTCATCCATATGCCAAGAAACCCACTGAATAGGCAGTCCCCCCTCTCCCTTGGAGGAGGGACGAGCCTTAGCAGACCTCAAGGCAGTTCCATTTGGATGAGGGTGCACGTCCATGAACAACTGACCTGCCTTTGATCCTGGCCAAGTTGCTCTTTTCCTCCTCCATGCTGAAAGTCAGAGATTTCTGGAGCAACTACCAGGGGAGGGGGCACCTAATAGACCATTCACATAATATTTCCAAGGAACCTGTTGGAAACAGATAAGCTAAAAACTTCAGAAAGATCAGTAAGGGAACAGCATATGCATATTAAGAAATTACAAAGCCACTTTAAAAAAATCATGGCTGTGAGCCAGGAACTCACCACAAGTTTTCTTTGAGCAGCTCAACATTGGCAGCCTACCAAATAAGACATGTACCCAATACACTGAGCTACTTTATTAATAACCCCTCCGTTCCACAAGGGATCCTCAGAACCAAAACCGTAAAGCTAGACAAAAGCCACCCCCAAAAATGTAGGTTTTGGTAAGTGCTGCTTTGCAAACAATACAGGGTGCCTGCTAGCTATAAAGCAGTTTTAATAGTGGCATTCTGGTCTTAACTGATGTAAAAATGGCCACTTGCTGCTGCTACATCAAATATGTTGTCCATATATATATAAAAACATACAGCGTTCCTAATGTTCGTGGTAGGACTAGGAAAAGAAAGTGCATTCTATGCCTGGCTGATGCACATGTTTTGCAGCAAGTGAAATTAATTTCCTTCTTTTTTTTTCAAATTCTAAGTAACATAGTCACTAACCTTTGAATGCCCTTTCTTCCCCCTAAAAAGTAGAAGTTTTCACACACATATCCTTCGGTCAAAAGCAATCAGACTGATGAGGACTTTTTTTAAAAAGAGTAAAGGCAGAGGAGAACTCCAAATCCCCCTGTCCAGCCAGGCACGGCTGCAATCCCCAAAGTACACATTGTGGATTGTGATCTCTGGATGAAAGATAACATCCACTTGCCAAGTTCTATTACAAATCTGTGCTTTTATGCTAGAAGCTTGCTCTAAGCTCAATTTCTGCCACATTTAGCCTTTATGTATCTTTACTGAATAAGGAACGAGGCAGGAAATATATACTTGAGATTATGAAACAAAAGAAGCAGATTTCTACACTGTACTGTCCCTGACCTTGCAAGTTCCCCATGTATTTCTTATTCCTCAGGGTAGATATAGGGTAGGTCTCTGAAACACAATACATTCAATTTTGGAAAGAAGCAGCACCAGCCTAATCAAAATAGCACTTTTCTAGGGCTTAATGATGACAGTTTATAAAAAGGTTATGTTCCAGTCCTCCTCAATTTTAGAAATAGATAAGGAAAAAAAAAATATCTGAGGGAGCTTCAGTATTCTGTATGGCATCCCTGCCTTCCTACACAAGGAAAAGAAGATTAGTCACTGTCACAAAATTCTCTTTCAAATACTGGTTGTGCCTCCACCCGTGAGTCATTCACATTAACTTTTCAGGACAGAAGGTAGTTTTCCATTATCTCTCTTTATTTACACAGAGCATCTCTTGTGGGCAGAGCAAATTAGGTTCTCTTCTCTTATGACCCTTTATTCACAGCAATTCCCTGACTGGATAGCAAGAGAGAGGCACAATGACAAAAAGAACAGGGAGGGAAAGAGACCTCCTGAACAGCACAAGACAGGCACTGCCTAGGAATGAAGCTGCTTACCGAACAAAGTCTGCTAGGGAACAGGTGCTTGCTCGGGAATAGGCGCAGTGCCAAAAAATCACCACCCAGATTTCTTCCACACACTACTAATATCCCAGTGAAGGTAGCTGTGCGGTATTCATCTGTCTCTTTAGAAGTTAGTTCCAACATGCATCTTGTGAGGCCATCACCCTGAGAGCAGCTTCCCACAACATACAGATTACCCTAGAAATTCCTGACTGTGGACACGGCATGACGAAATGATCAGCAACTATCTGAGAGAAATCACAGCTGCGGCTACCTCTTTCCAAATTTATTCAGATAGCTGTGTATCTTTGTGTTATTTAGTGCCAGATTCCACTTTCCTGCATTTTTATCAAATGCTTGAGACTAAGAGGAAAGGTTTTCATCTTAGATTATCTGAAAAATCCCCTGGACTCTTGCAGAGAGGAGACAGGGGACAGGGAAAAGTCTACAGACTGCTTTGCACAGTGGTGCTGCTACGACTCCTGCTCATTCTGAAATGCAAAGCAGGCTAACCTTTGGGTTTTGCTGCTCTTTTGACCTTTGGATTTTGTTTGCTAGCCTCTGTATGAGGCAGCACTCATGTATAAATGTCTTGTTTCCCTTTTCTATTTTACTGTTGATGTCTGGAGTGCAGACTGTCTTTGCAGCATCCCACAGCCCACCAGTGCTCCAAAGATAGGTGGGAGAAATGTTCAGAACATCTTCACAAGCACAGTTCTGGTCTACCACTACATTTACAGGTACTGCCTCTTGCGCACCACTGTCCTTGCTATTCCTGGGCATTGGACTTAAAAGCCTGCTTACCTTTCCTTCTCAGGAGTGTAACTGTTTCGGGTTTTCTCAAGCACTCAACATCAGAGCTTTATTCTCTGCAAGTTTTGGTCTGCTCACAGTATTGTATTTTATTTGACACATTTGCTGCTTTACCTGGGGTTAATTGCAATTCTCCTAACAGTTTACCTGTGTAAACTGGCCATGGTCTGTGGTTTCTAGTCAAAGCCCTTTTCCATCCTGTGACATCCCCCTCCACCATGAAAAGACAAAAAAAGTAGACAGCCAAGTACAGCCAAATTTTTCACACTTTACCTTCCTCTTGAGCTCTCTTTTGGAGATGCGGCATGTCTTATGAGAGTGCTGTGTACTTCACATTTCAGAAATGTTTTTTCTCCATAATTCCCCAGCTTCTTTATGACTGTTTTCTACTGCAACTCTTTACTGCAGTTAAAAGAACAAAGTGCTTGAAACCTCTGTTAGTTGTCCTCATTTCCATTAGCTTTCACTGGGCTGGACTTATAACATCTGAACTTTTCTATTCCTAACACTGACTTAGTTCAGTCATGATTTCCCATTCTATTCAGAAATTGCTTGGAATCAAGAAATTTGGGAGAACAGGCATAATTTACTGCTGAAGTTTAAATGAAGCCCTGCCTAACATAAGATGTCATATGACTACTTCTAGCTAGTTATCTTAAAAGCCAAACATCATTACAAATCATTAATATTTCTGCTGACTCAAATGCTGACTAGCACTCAAATGCACTAGCAAAGCAGTTAATCATGTATTAAAAGTCACAAACGAATGCACAATTGATGCTGAAATTCCACTATCAGCTCAGGTTAAAAATATAATTAAAAATATTTAGAATTGGTATTATATATAGCACTAAATATCACATGTGGAATTTAAATGCAATGAAGTTTTTAACAATGCAAAATAGTCACCCTTCTACAACACTTCTGATAATCTCTTCCCCCCTCCTTCTTCATCAAAGATTCCCCCCCCCCCCCCCCTTTTCTCCTTTCTGAATCAGTCGACAAATGCAGAAAGCAAGAACTTCTGGAATACCCTTCATTTCCATGGCAATAGATTGAGATATCAAACATAAGATTTTCAATTCCCAGCTAAAATTATATAGTAGAAGAGAGCAGGGTACTCAAAAAAACCCAAACCAAATGACCCCCCCCCAATCATAAATCATATTAAAAAAAAAAATCCACAAGCCCCCTTATTCAGATCCAGCATTTTGAAATAACTGGATAAAAAACAAAGACTATGATAATCTAATCAGCTTGTGATTTTCCTTTTCTGTGTGTGTGAGCACTAGGTCTTATGATTAAAGCCTTCTTCTGAAGTCTGACAATTGGTATGATAGAGTTTAGAAATCCCCAGTGTCTATGCAAATGCAAGTAAAAAATATTTTTTCTCAATTCTCACTCACCCTACTTCTCCACACATGCCTACTAGATAATTATGTGTTTTATGATTATAGCAGGAAGCAATTTAAAACACTATTATATTTTAATTTTTATTTAAAATGATAGAATGTCTTCATTCCTTACTAGAGTGTGTTATAATTATTTAGCTTAGTACCAGCCATTAAAAAAATGGATCCATTACTTTCTCAATGATATGAGACACATAGTTTGTTTGTTAAATATTGTTTCTTTCTCTAACTTTTTCCTTTTTTGTTTGTTTTTGTGTTCACTGTCACATTGTTCTTAAACACTAAAGTGTTTGGGTAAGCATGAAAAAATCCAGGCTCATGAGCCTGGCATTACAATTTGCATTAATGCATGTCTTCCGATATAATAAGCAGATTGTCCCAAACTTTCATAACTTCACATAACAAATAATTTTAAAAGTAACATACTAGAAAGAACTTTAAAAAAGGCCTTTAGAATATCTCAAGAAGTCGTTGATAAAGTGGTACATACTGTTTAAAAACACTGATTTCTTTTCAGTATGATACAGTGACAATTTTTGAAGAAATCAATGACTAGGCAAAAGCAGATTTGAGATTTATGACATAAATTTCCTTTCTGATGACTACCACTTTAAAAATGAGCTTTCATTGTTCTTGGTTCACATGACTTTTTTTAGCAGCTGTCAAAATACTTGCACTTAAAAATACAGCTTCTTTCTGGCAAGCAGGAGTCCTTCACAACAGTTCTAAGACTTTGAATAAAATGATTCAACCAAAAGAGCTATAAAATCATAATCATTGCCCAGATGGTCTTAAGTCCTCTGCAGAAAAAAGCTGCAAATGTTAAGACCAAATTTCCTTCTGGTCAGAGTCCCTTATCTCACTTGCCAGTTGTCCTGGTTTCAGCTGGGATAGAGTTAACTGTCTTCCTAGTAGCTGGTACAGTGCTATGTTTTGAGTTCAGTATGTGAAGAATGCTGATAACACTGATGTTTTTTTCAGTTGTTGCTCAGTAGTGTTTAGACTATAGTCAAGGATTTTTCAGCTTCTCATGCCCAGTCACGGCACAAGAAGTTGGCACAGGATACAACCAGGGCACCTGACCCAAACTGGCCAAAGGGGTATTCCATACCATGGGACGTCCCATCTAGTTTAAGAACTGGGAAGTGGGGGCGGAGACTGGCGGGGCGTCAGTCGGCGGGTGGTGAGCAATTGCCCTGCGCATCATTTGTACATTCCAATCCTTTTATTACTACTGTTGTCATTTTATTAGTGTTATCATTATTAGTTTCTTCTTTTCTCTTCTATTAAACCATTCTTATCTCAACCCAGGAGTTTTACTTCTTTTTTTCCCGATTTTCTCCCCAACCCCACTGGATGGGGGGGAGTGAGTGAGCAGCTGCGTGGTGCTTAGTTGCTGGCTGGGGTTAAACCATGACACCAGGCTATCCATATGGCAGTAATAAAACATCCTCAGAGGTATGTCAGATGAAGCTACCAATTAGTTACCACCCAGAAAGTGATACTAGATCTACGTGGAAGCATCAGCTTTATGCTACCAGTTAAACACTGTTTGGTGGTTGGAGACCTCTGATGGAGCATCTCCACTGAGTTAGCCTGCATACAATCTCTGCAACTGCAATAAGGTTTATAAACATAAAGCTATGAGGAAAATGAACTAGTTGGCTAAGAGTTTAAATACCTAGGCTGAATGCTTCAGTCCGTATGCACCTTTCCACCAGGTACATGACCTCTGGTGCTGAAAAACTTTCTAAGCTTTAGAATCCCCCAAATTCCCCATCCTGCTGCCCAGGGTCTTCCTCTTCCTACCATGAGCCTTGAAGTCCAGGTCATGTAGGTACAAGCAGTCCCCTGAAGCACATGGCAACAGCAGAAGCAAACTCAGTGCCATTTTGTAGGCAAGCTCAAGATTTCAATGCCAAATTGCAATCTTCCAGCCACAAAACAGGTGTTGGAGTGAGACCAACTAACTGGGAGAGCTGTTCTGCACTGCACAATTCCCCAAGGAGAATAAACCTCGCAGGGCTCATAGCAAAATTACCCAGGCACAAGTGAAATGCTGAATTTGGGGAGGAAACCAGCAGACTTGTGAAGCATTTTTATGAAACAGCATAGGTGATTTCCCCCTTTCCTTTCAAAGGAAAGCATTTCTTCACATAAATATCCTCTTTGGATATATGTAGGGCTTTTGATAGCAAGTGGCAGGTGAAATCTTCAATTGGAAACATGGAGAGGCTTGGTCCTGAATCAGAGGAGAAAGCCTCCCCCAGGAGAAAAGCACTCATTCTCTTCCTCTGTGTTTTCTGGTTCCCTGAAAACTACCAGTGGCAGTGAACTATTCCCTGGCTGTGAAACAGGGGAAGGAAACAGGGTATTGAGATGTAAAATGAAACAATTCTCTGTATGACCCCAAGGAATGCTCACATACAGAGCTGTAAGGTATTTTCAGTTCAAAAGCCAAAAAAAAGCGGGGTGGGGGTGGAAAAACAAAAATGGAAAAATTAGTTTCAGTAAAACTGAAGTAAAACTTTTTCTCTGGATGTGTCACAATATAATTGTTGCCAGGTAGTTTTTATCCTTTTAAAAATTTAGCTTAGCTCAATTTCAAAACAAACATTGTTTCAAAATCAAAGAAGTGGAGCCACTTCACTTTGAAACCACTGAAATAAAATATTTAGGCTCCCAATATTTCTCCTCAGCTGAAACTACTGGATGAATTGCATCAAAACAAGAGAATAGCTTTGATCAATACCGTACTGTGTCTTTTCAGTTAATACACTATTTGCATAAACAATTTCATCAAGCATTACTATGAGTGCAATTGAGACCACAGAAATAAGTCAATGTGCCTATTGGGTAATCTGCTGTGGGATGCAAACTATGCCATTGCTTAAATTCAAGGACAAGAGATGGAGTAGCCAAAGAGAAAATGACATTCCCATTGGTTGTCGTCCCCCCCCCCCCACCTGGTGATGTGGCACTGCCACCGGTGTCTGCTTTAACTGGCTGAAACAAGATGGAGAGTTTTAATGTGAAAAATATTTGGGATGTATCTGCATTTTCTTCCCAGAGAAGGACAGAGGCAGATCCATCACATATGGTTGGAAGGTCCTGCTACTGAAGACTGCCCAGACCAGCTATGAGGATCAAGGCTAGGAGAGGATCCTTGGCTAGGAAGGGTTGAAAACTCGCAAAGTCACAAAGGGTGCAATTCCCTGGAAGCATAACCCAACCTAAAACTGCGTCATCACATTCCTGCCCTGAGGCCAGTTTCGCATTCCTTCCCTTGGGTCAAGCATTAACCCCAAGTGACCAGGGGAATCCAGCCAAAGCCCTGTGAGGCAGCTAGTCATTAGCTGCATTGCCTGGGATGAGTTTCTGCAGCCAGTCAGCCACACCTTAATGGAAACAAATGCCGGGGTGAAACGACGTGACCATCTGCCAGGAGGAGCAGTTGCCCGTTTCAGTTGGAGGGCAACTTTGCTCGGAAGCTACAGAACGAGCTCTCGCTCCCTGCAGACAAATAAGCCAAGCCTGTGCACCTGCCCCGGCACCGGTGAGCCAGCAGCACGGCGCTTGGGTGCCCAAGTCCTGGAAACAAAGCGAAGGCGTTTTGAAGCAATTGGTTTCTGGCATGAAATTTCGGCAGAATAACAAATGGTGGTTAGCTTCATAATTAACAGTTTCAGGGGCTTTCTAGAATATGAATCAGAAGGAAACAAAATTTGAATAATGCATTAGTGAGAGTTCATGTTCTAGTAGCCCTATGTGGATTGTCAGTGTGCATTCCAGTAGCTCGTTATGATTTATCTTCATCAGCCATGGGCTGAAATTACCAGACTCCAATTACTTAGCTTCCCGTGTTCAAGAAAAAAAAATAAAAATTAACGTCAGGCCTACCACAGGAGATGGTTTAAAACGCCCGAGGTAAAGAAAGTAATCTACTGTTCTCTGACATTTGCTGCCTGAAAGTCATTCACATTAACAACCATTCAAATTTGTTTAGTGCAAACCAATTGCTTCTATTTTCCTCTTGTCAGTAACATTAGCTTCGATTCAAATTTAACTCTTCAAAAATTTCAAAATCTAAAATGAAATTCAGTGAGGCTTGACAGGGACATGTAAGGGTCTTGACAGAACATACTGTTACTGAATTTATCTTCCTTAATCTGTTAATTTTGAAATTTCTATTTTGAAGTGGAAAAAACCTGATGATCTTCATTTCTTTCACTATCTCAGGGAAGGTAAGAGATTTATGCTGATGTTTACCAGACTCGCATTTTAATACTAATCCTAACACAACAAGGACTACGAAGATAGAAAAATAGATGCGCTCAATTTAAACTAACAAATTAAGCGATTATTTACGAGCACAACTTGAGGTTTAGTTACATAGCAAAATACATTTAAATACTTAATATCCCATCACCATGAATGCTTAGACTTGTGTAACAGGCCATCAACTTCTAAATACTTTGGGCTTACAAGGTTAATGTCTACAGTGAGAAGGGGAAGTAGGTTAGATGCTTAAACAACAGTAGCCGTCACAGACTGCTTGGAAAGACACAGAGAGGATACTGGCTTTCATCAATACTCTTTGTTCATATTGACATCCACTAGAAAAATGCTTTCATAGTTTCTCTTATAGTTAAAGAAAATAAACAAAAAACCCCCACAAGACACCCACCCAGCCTCACTTTGTTGGTATAACGTATTTAAGAATAAAACACACAGTAATTTGTATTACTAATGAGAATTCAGAACATGCTCCGAAGGATGACTTTTCATATGGGTTAGGGAGAGGGGGAACTACAACAACAGAAGGGGGAAATTAATTTTTTTTTTTCTTTTGTATTTGTGAAATCAAACAGGAAAGAAAACACAACAAGCTTGTGCTGGCTGTGATAAATTCAACCACATTTCAAGCAAATTAGTACTGTTATAGTCCTTTATGGCACAGCATAATTCAACCCATGAAAAAGCCAAATCATCTCCTACATGCTACAGAAATGAAAGTAGTAAAGCTCAGTATTACAGAGTTAATTGTTTCTAAGCACTGTACATTCATTATTTTTAAACTAGCAGTAAAAAAAATTACAGACAATAATTAACTTTGAACAGTTGGGGGGGCAGTAGTTGGTTTACAGGCTAAATCAGATGGGTTGATATGAGCCTGGTGCCTACAGCTTAGATATCAAATCCTGTTACATAAACACGACATTTCTTTACTCAGCCAAATAATTTTTTGGTTTTTGCAGCGCACGTCAAGATGCCAGCTCCCTTGGGAAGACTCCATAGTTACTTTAAGATGGGAGGCTTGGCATCACTGTAACACATCAAAACCCCAATGCAGTAGTTAATGGTTATGAAAGAATTTGACCTGCCTTATGTTAACATTAATACTACTATTTTTACTGGTGGATTCAGCATGAAGCTGGGAACTGGAAGTTTGACTTAGAATTCCAGTTTTAGTGTTTGTGCCAACTGGCCTTTACTTCTGTCTCTAGGCAATTTCATCACAGGGAATTTTAAAATATTCACATTTCATGATCTAGGCAGCATATACTTTTGCAGATATATGTCCACGGTAAGGAGAAAGAGATCATCAAAACCTTGGTACTGCCCCGAAAGTATTAACACTCCAGCAGTTAGTTAACTAATGCCTGTCAGCCAGCAATTCTCTCCCCCAAAATCTCTGCCAGTACAATGAGCAGACCTCATCTTCCTCAGTGAAAAAAGGCAAGCAGCTCCGATTGAATTGCCAACAAGGGGGATTCAAGTTAATATGCATGGCTGGCTTTGCACGGCAGTAAGCAAAGAGGCCTTGTGTGATCTTTCCTGCTCTCCCTGCTGAAGGGAAGGCTGGGGAAGGCAAGGTGGTACCATCCATGAGAGATGCAATGCTGAGAAGTTCAAGGACAATAATGCCTCAAGCCATGTATATGTAAAGCAAAGTTTGCAGTCAGCATACAGCAACAAAATAAGATAAAATTATGAGAAGCAAGTTAAGTAATGTAAAACCTTGTTTGGTTTTAAGGAAAGAACTCACCAGTACTCGGAAAAATACTCCGAGATAAAAACGCGTACAGGAACGCAATGGGATTTTTGGAAGTCTTAAGACAGATAGTTCTAATTATGTCCATACAACTGATGTATCTCCACACTTCTGAAAAATCACACTGATTGGACTGATTTTATTTTCTTGCTGTTCTGAGTTAGGCTGTCTCAAGCACTCACATGGCAAATCCCACATTACTTCTTGCATTATAGAACTTGGGGACCATTTTATGTGGCACAGATCACACTGCTGTCATAAAGCTTTGCAAGCACTCTAGATCTTTGGGATTGGAAATGAAGAAAATGAAAAGAAAATCTTTTTGATTAAAAAGCTCATAATATTAGAGTATTTAAATTCTCAGACATCAGATACATTGGTACAGTAATATCATATAGTACTTTATTGCTGATTTTCTACTCTTTCCAGGCATCAAATATTATTATTACTTGTTATTTGGTACTGGTAATTACTCGGAAGTTGATTATTCTGACTAATTTATTTTTATGACACTTGATTTTTTTTTTTTCATTTTTAACGAAAGGGAATATGACTCAAAGGTGTTACTTAATTTTTGCTATTTTCACTTTTCAGTAGAATGAGCAAACTTTGTCTTTCAAAAGGTAGGCTTCTTACACAGCAAATGACTGCACTCATTTATTACCTATATCACATTTGCAGTAATTCAATCTGTTCTCTTTCAATCAAACTGCATTGTTAGTTTATTGAGATAACTGAACTTTAATGTTATTCTATACCCTTGTTTCAGCTCTTATTTTCTGTGGAAATTGCACTGCTGCAATAAGAACTTTAGGAAAAACAAACTAGTTATCTTTATGATTTTCTTTCAACTGCCTGAACTGAGTTATATAGAAAGGCAACAAATGGCTTTTTAGAACTTATCAACTTGACCCAAAGAGTTTACAATTATAAGTAGCAGAGCCAATGTTTTTTCAGAAGCATACTGAAGCAAACTTCTCCATTGCATGTATATGGAACCAACATAGAAGTAAAATTCATTATAGAGTATTTTCTTCCTAACAGGAAACAGAGCATAATACCTCTTAAGAATAATCCTAGTGGTGCAGTCTCTACATTTTGAGAATGTATGCAATTTCCTGACCCAAGGTTTGCATGCTGAAAGCTGAACTGCCGAACATTTTTTAATATTAATAATAAATCTGAAGCATCAGCTGAACATTCTACCCAAGGAATGCAATATTCTCCAAATACTGAGTTTTCTAGTGAGTCCAAATACAATGAGATGGTATTGCCAAATAAAATTTCAAAACAAACAGGTCATACCTGACAGCACTGTTACGCACTGAGGTCATCCCAATTAACTACAGCTTTGGTTACACCAAGAATTTTGCGGCCATTGCAGAACATAAAGTGTCTGACTGGTTTATGTCAGATTTTAAGCCAAGCACACAGTTTCATTCTATTGATGCTTAAAGCAAAGGATAAAAATCATAAAAATCATGTTACCAAAAGCTCAGGAAGTTGTGCCTTGGGAAGCTCCTTCTCTTAATTTTCAGCAAGTGCTGAACACATCCTTTAAAAATCAGGCACAACTTAAGATACTCCAACTTACTAATAACCTGAAACAGTCAATCACTGTTCATTATTTTATTTTGAATATGGTCATTTCCTTGTTTCTTTTGCATCAGAGGTTTATTAACAAGAAAGGAAAGGGTTGGTCTCCCATCTTCTTCCAATAATTTGTTTCTTCTGCCTTGTCAGCAGAGGACAAAAGACATATAAAACCAAGAAAAACAGTCATAAAATTATATGTATTGCTAAGGCAGTTTGGGACAGGTGTTACAGAGAAGAACGAATACAAAGGGAATAAAAGCAGACACTGATGCTGGCAGGACAGAACTACAGCCTTCCTTTGATTCACAGTAGTACATGTCCACAGATGTATTTCAATTTCCAGGTTCAGTATCAGATACTTAACTGGAAATTGAAATCCTGATACAACAGCAAGGTGGAAAGTGAATACCCGAGGGTTGGACAGTTGATGAGAAAAACATGTGAAGTGGTAAAGCACATCCAATTCATTGCCATCAGCACTAGGGTAAGGGTAAAATGGCTGAAAGGAAGAAAATTAAGTACAACAGCCTTGCATCCTCTGCCTTGTTTTATATTTTCAAAAGAAAAACAAACAAACAAAACCACAACCTCCCCCCAAAAAACTACTAACCCACCCACCATAAGACACCTTAACTTTTATCTTCCAGGAAAAAGGGACAAAGGACTGGAAGTTGGGGGTAAAACCTTCACAAAGACATACTTCCATAACTCACTTCTTAAACAGGAAGCTAAATTTATGAACTGAATAAATCTACTCTTAAAAGAAAAAGGAAAATATATGAAAGCAAGCAATGTTGAGTAAGAGGAAAAGGCTGTGTTGTAACATAAATGCTTGAGAGGAATATAGGTGAAAAAGTGCAGATGGTTTTATCTTACATCCCTGCACTTTGTACTAGACAAAGTTGAGTAATGTTTCAAATGTGGGGTATTCCCAATATTGTAATTAAAATTACAGCAACAAGGAAACAAAATCTATACAGAATTACTTCTATATAATAATAAAATATATACAGCTGAAGTACTTTAGCGTCAATTATATTAGCATACTTGGCAGCAAACATTTTTAAATTAAATGTGCTTTTCAACTTAAACACTAACTGCAAGAGTGCAAAAAAATACAGCCTTATGGGCTGTCATAAGAGTGAGCTCAAAGTTAGCACTTTACTTAATTATACAAAAGTGTAATATGAAATCGATTTCTTGTGTGCTGTATTAGTGCCTTGCTTATTACAAAATACTTTTGTATTGCCTTTGTCAACATAAATTAGACTTGCACAATTTTTTCTAAGAACACTGTTAAATTAAATTTAAAGTAATGCAAAATTGGTATTGTGCTTATGTGCTTTGCAAGTATAATACTAAACTGATGAAGTAAGCTTCTAAATGCCATTAAACCATTGTATTTCCTTTTTATTTTATAATGAAACTTTAAAAATGAAAATAGTTCTTAAAAGATGTCTTCAATAATCTGCACCAAGAGCAACTGAGCTATCAATTTAGGAAAAAATAAAAAAAAAGCAAATTTGCATCCTGTCTATAAAAACTTTAAAACTTGCAGCAACTCTTTATTCATTAAAAATCAAACAGCAGAGAGAATGCTACCAGTAATTAATTTTCAGCACGGCTTGCATTATCATTTCAACGTCAGGTTTCACTGGCCATGCCTCAGTGGGAGCTTGGTTTTGAGGAGATCACTAAACACCGCTCACAAGGGAAACATCATTAAACATGTACTTGGAAAACTGAAATTACTTGCAGTAACAACAACTGAGAAACTCTGCTAGCCTGCCTCGACCCATTTACCCTCCAGACAGAAGCAGGTACCTTTCAGGAAGTGTTCATGAGCTACCAGATATACCACCAATGGCATACTTGAGTCTACCCCTAATAAAGTTTGACCTTCTGATCATAGATCCAAAGACTGGTTCAGTCCTGACGACGCCAGATGGGAACACAAAACCAGTGACCAATGCTTCTGAGAAAGATTAAAAGCAGAACACCTAAAAGGCATATTATGCACCAAGGGGGCTGGGGGGAGGAGAAAGGGCAGACAGTCTTGGCCCCAGCAGAGATCATCAGCAATCCTGACACACAGGATTACTACAACACATATACAACGCAAGAAAATCCTATCTCTTCAATATCAGTGACTGGCATATCCAAACATTCATGCCACAAGCATAATTTTGTATCTCTAGCAATTCTTTTACGTTTTCTCCAAAACCCATTCCAGAAAATTTTCAAAGATCTTAAAAAAAAAAGTAGGTTCCTTCCCTCTTCATCTTTAATTGGAAAAACAAATCTCAACTTCTACTTCTTGGATGCTTGGATTTTTAACTTCCAAACTGCATTTATTTATATCTATATAACATTTTTTTTTTTGTTTTATTTTTACTCCTAATGTAATTCACTGACACAACTGTAAGATTAAGTAGTTCCTTCTCTCACTGCAACCTATCCTTATGACACAGGGCTTTCTAAACAGTAAAGTGAACTCAGGTTGCTGCAGACATCCAAGTAGCTGGCGTAATTTATGTACCCCTCTCCCATGACTGACTGAGACCTACACATGACTACAATGCAGAGATGACAATTTGGAAAAATGTACTGAAAATAAGTGGCTGCTTCTTTGCAAATGGTACTTGGCAGGAACACACAGTTTGTCTATTTTTTCAAATTCATAAAATACTGCAGGTATGGATTTTTTTCCCTTCAAATCTATTGTAATACACTGGGGAGAGAAAATAGTTCTAACCATCTGACTAGTTATTAAAGATATTATAACAATATAGAGAAAAACGTTTCAGTAAGCTGAAACCAATTTTTTTTTTACAAAGCTATCAGAATATTTTTCTTGAAATTGATATATATTTCAACACATGTATGTGTTTGTGTGCATATACATGGTTTTAAATATCAAAACAAAGGTTTTTCTATTTGTTTCAAACCTTTTTGCAGAAAACATTGCCAGCAACACCTATGAATAGTGACAGGCATTTGCAAGCAATTGCTGGAAGCAATCAGGGACTGCAAGATTTCAGTTCAACACTGAAGGCCAAACAAAGCTAGATATTTTCCTGTCCTTGATCAGAGCAGAGAATATTGGTCTGCCTTCTTTTATTTTTTTTTTTAAAGCAGCTAAGCAAGAATGACTGATTTTGAAACATGTATTTCACCACGGCTTCTTCAGGAACTGTTCATGTTGGTTCTTCCCGCCTATGCCTCGGACAATTTTCATACAAAAGACAGATAAGAAAACATACTACCCCTCATAGCCACATGCTGTTTCCTGACCCCAGTCTTCAAGGATGAGCTGCCTCTTGTCTACTCCTGCCACTCAGCTACAGCAGTGCATGCCAGACTTTCAACAGCACGAAAGCAGCAAGGATTTGCAAGTGACAGGTTGGTTCTCATGTCCTGCAGTGCCTTTATCTCTTCCCCAGCTTTCCAATACAGTAGATCTTAGCTGCTAAATCTGGGTCTTGCCACCTTCATCTCCTCTGGTCCCTTCAGCCCATATGAGACTGTACCCTATGCACCTTCTCCTGAAGGACCTGGGAAGCCAGGAACTGCCTCCTCATGTTAGTGGCCTCATGGAAGAAGAAAGAAGAGTCCACAACCTTGCCAGACAACATGAGCTGAACTACATGGCCTAGAAGCAGCTGGGAGAGGAGAGCTTCAGTACCTATGTGATGGTAAAGTCTATCAACTAGTTCATTCCTAAGAAAACCTATGATAGCAGTGAGCATTTCAAGACCTCTCTTGCTCTCCCCCCACCCTTTTTATTTTTAAATAGGAAGTGTTGTCCTCTTGTATAAGGACTTCAGCTGATGCTGGCATAGTAAAGGATGGGGAGGAAGGGTTTTGGTAAGCAAACCCTAGCCTCACCACTTCGGAGATTTGCTCTGTCAATGTGTAAATGTCAAGGGAGCAGAAGGATCCTTCAGACAAAGCAAAAGGTCTGAGGGCCATCAGCTGCAGAGGATGCAGTCTGTTAACTCCTAGCACACACACAGCAGTACTACCAATACAAATCCAGAGGTTACCATTTGCTACAGAGAAACTGATTTACACATGCTCCAAGAACACCATAAAAACAGCAACAAAAAACGTAGGGATCAATGAGGTGGGCACTGACTATGCAAGTCCAAAAGATAAGAAGTTACACGGAAACAGACTTGGTCATGTTTGGCTTTACATCCAAGATCTAAATAGGGTGGGGAAAGATATGTTGATGACAAAAAAATTTCTGTAGCCTTCTCAGAGTTGGAAGGCTACTTCTTCTAATACGATTTAGCTTATGAAACAAAGGTGAAGCTTGCTACACAGAAACCTGCTACACATACTTTGACTTAGCTAATAAACGTCAAGAGTAATGCTCTAAAATGTGCAAACTCAAGCAATTTAAGTGTTTGCATGTTTTATGCATTTTAAGGCAAATAATTCTCTTTTAAATGTCAAAATGCATTTTTTATTAATTTTCTTTTTCTCTAACTGCCAGCAGAAACTTTCAAGTGAAGGAATTTGAAGGATACTCTTGTCTATTGTTGTTATTTATAGCACATTACATGCACAAAAGCTATATTACAGTAAGAGAGCAAAAGAAAGTATTCAAAAGTTAAGAAATGCCACCTTTGAGATATCAGTAACAAGCTTAATTCAATTTCCTTATGCATATGCATTATGATACTATGTTTAAACACATGATTTTCCTTAAGGCAACACGGGAAAATCTATACATAAAAACATGTCAACTAATGTAGGTGGCACAGGCTGAAAAAAAGCAATACAACTGTGTATGTATTTTTCCTGTATTCCTTGTATACAGCTTTTAAATAATCAAACCAGATTGCAAAAGACATATCAGAGAACACACATTACTGACAGCTGTAGGAAAAAGTAAGTGTAGCAGCATGAGCCCTCACACACATTTTGTACGTAGAAGCACATAGTCCGCTAGGCATTCACCAGAGAACATCCTGAAAGGTTTGCCTGGCCTGTAAGCTACTGATGTTTGTTGTAATATTAGCTTCACAACATACCATTTGATTCAGCACATGCTAGGGTAGTTTATCTATCAGTTTTCTGATGCAGTCACACTACAGAAAACATGTCCTCAATTTGCTCTGTAAATGTAAAAAAATCCAGTTATCCTAACTTTAACAAATTGATCTTGTAATTGCAGTTAAGAAAAGCTTATACTACTGCTTTAAAATGTAAAGAGCAGAAACACAGGCATACTAAAAAGATATTAGGTTATTAGAAAAGTTATTTGGGTTATGCATAAGATACTGATTTTTTTAAATTTTCTTGTATCTGATTCAGATCAAGTATTTTAAATTTTCAAATCCTTCAAATATGGAAGTAGTAGTTTGTTCCAGCACACCACAGGTTAAGGAAAAGCAGCAAGTTCCAGGATGGCACTGACTATTACTGGAGGATGTTTTTTATTTTCTTCATTTTTACAGATAATAAATTAATTTCTCCTTACATATACAGAAATCTAACAGTTGCAAGACTAGTATCTATTAGTGCAGATTTAAAGCAAGTTTACTACAAAATGTATTTCATCAATGGGCAGAATATCATAATGACAGTGAATATTGTCATTGGAAGGCAAGACTAGACTGATACAGAGGATGTAGAGCCTCTCTACCAGCTATTGCAAAAACAGGTTCCTGCTGAGAAGGGTGGGGGGGTAGGCATGACATTCTGCCCTAAAACCCAGCACACGTGCGCGCACATACACACTGCTGGGAAGACAGCCGAAAAAACCCCGTTGCCTCTCTCCAAGCTGTTATGGGAATTAACACACAGCTACAGGCTACTCGGTTCAGACTGGAGAATGGACTCCAAAAGAGAAGCCAGTTTGAAGAAGGGCTTGAGGTTTCATAGGTATCCTAAGCAACAATAACTTACAGGCTACTACAAACAAAGCCTCTCTCTTCTAGCATATTCCAGGCACCTCTGCAGCCAGCTTCAAGGAAACTGGATAACTATTTCCCCATTTCAGTCAGTATACAAAGCCCATTCACTATATATCAGCGGAGCTTCAACAGAGAAACAACTTGACAAGTCAGAAGCTGAAGCAATATGTGTCAAAGAGATTGAATTCCACTTTCATATTAGTACAGAAGAAGACAGTGCATGATTATTGCTTGGAGCATGTGGTTGTTTAGGGGATAATGCTAGCACCTTAACACTGAGAAGTAATGGAAATTGTCTGTCTTGTTCTCATTCTTTCTGAGACAGTCACTTGTGATATGTCTTGTTACACTGCCAGGTCATTTCTCTCTTCAGGCTCCTTAAATATCACCTGTCCAAGTTGACAATACATCTCTCCAATGATGACATTATGCTTTGT
This sequence comes from Buteo buteo, assembly GCF_964188355.1. Lineage (NCBI taxonomy): Eukaryota > Metazoa > Chordata > Aves > Accipitriformes > Accipitridae > Buteo > Buteo buteo. Next base: position 21,446,838 of record NC_134179.1, read on the forward strand.
CCCTTGCTAAATAGGTAGACACTCACTTTACCAAGGATGAAAAGTTACACTTTACTTGCAGAAATTAAAACATTACAGGCTGGCCACTACATTAGAGCTCTGCTTCCCAACGCTGCCCGTCTGCAAGGACGCTCAGCCCCTAGCATCAAGGCATCTTACTCTGCAGCAGCCCAGGCTCGTGTCCTCCTTTAATTTCTTGTTCCTCATAAAGGAGACTACTCCTGACATGGCTAAATTCAAAGAGATGGATTCAATTATTAAAATTTCAAACAAACCAAAAAAAGCACATACAATGACTTCCACGTTCTTTTAAATGCCATCATATCCACTGAGAGGAACTTCTATTACAGAAGTTGCACTGCTTCCAGTGCCCCAATTTTCTCTCACCAGCAGTTATTCTGTGCAGAAAACAACTCGGCAAACCCTGCTCCAAAAACCAGACCTTCAGCACCAGAGACAAAAACATTTCTCCATGAGCTGTCAGAGCTGTGATACTTAACCCCCACTACAAGCCCACACCAGCCGGAGTAAGGCACAGGATGAAACACAGAAAGAACAATTGCTGTGTATCTGTTTCCTGGCCTGAGTTACTGTCTAGACAGGCGGCCCATCACACCCGAGAGCCTTACATGGAACTACTGGTGCAGGATGGCTGCTCTTCGGAGGCTGGAAAAAACACACAGGGGCATGTGTGTCCACTGAGAGAATATGTAAAGTGTCCAAGAGATTAGTTTTAGGAGAACAAAGTGTATAATGGAAGCATCTGACATTTTCTAATTTAAGTCTGTCCACAAGGCAGACTTTCAGAGTGCACTGAGAGAGCATGGCTGCCACAGAATCTGCTTCCCGTGGGGCGCAGCAGCCCAGCTGAAGCCTCACCCCTTAGAACCCACAGCGTATCTGTTTCCAAGAGACCTTTAAATCACCTACAGTCATCACAGAAATGATTATACAGACTCACAATTCCCACCTTAAACTTGCAAATCCTTTCTTAAACGTGGAGACAGTAAGCTGATTTGTGAAGCCAATATTGAAGAGTGGTAGCACTTTTGTTTCCACTGTGGCAACCAGATCAAATTAACGCAAAAACCCTAAGTTTGTGAACTGACTTTATTTAAAGCACATGGTAACTAGTAAATTCAGGACTAAATAGTTCACAGGAAGACATAAAGATCATGGTTATATATGTTTATTGATTTCTATACAATAATACTGTTTTATATATTTTTTCTCATTATATAAACTATGGGTACATGCTCTGAATATGCCCATCAGTAAAGTGACAATGAAAAATGTCTACCATCTTAATTTGTCTTTCAAATATGCATTCACCACCTTTTCCAATTACTGCTAGGTAAGATAAGTCATATCTATGAAACTTTTTACTTCTTTCTTTTCTATATGGGTTCTTATACTATATTCATCACCGTACGATCTGCAAACCTTCTACAAGCACATTACACAATATGAATAATTTCTACAACATATTATTCGTTCCCTCATCCATTGTTTAGACAGAAGCATCTGTATTTTTTCCTTCTAATTTTTTAAATTGCGTTTCACAGATGAAGGGATGGAATAGCTGGGGTTGCGGGGTGGGTGGGGTGTTGGTGTATGGTTGTGTTCCAAAAAATACCAAAACCGCTGAGCAACAGAAAAAGAACACTTGGTAATGGCAACCTAAAAAGTCTTAGAGATGAAGTGGCACACACACACACACACAAAAGGAACATGCTCAACTAGCATGATCCTTAATTATGGCCATTCAGAGGATAAGTGACAAGTGCTAAGAAAGCCAAAAAAAAAATTAAGTTCAGGAATAAATTGATCTCCATTGATTGCTATAGAGCATGATTGCTGCGTTCTTCCCACACTCCCCATCCCACCCCTTAGTTATCAAGTGAACACCAAGAGTAGACTCTGCATGGACAGACACAAAGCAATGTTGGTCACGCGAAGAGCTGAATGCAGAGCAGTTGTTTATTTTCAAGGGGGCTCAGTCCACAGGACCACAAAAATTACATCAGTAACAAAATTTGTCACTGAATGAATAAAAATTTCTTCTCTAACATGATCTTCATTGTACTAAATTCTAATTACAAATTATTTATCTGTGGAAAGCATTCAGACAGATAAAACCAAGATCTCATTGCAGCCAGCACAATAAAAGTAAGAGAATGTTTGCTTGGGGCGGGGGGTGGTGGGGTGGGAGATGGGAGAAATTGCTGGGGAAACACACATATTAACCCTGCTTTCCAAATGGCATTGAGATGCAAAGTGAACTGATTTGTCAAAGGTGACAGAACTGCCACAAACAGAAAGCAGATTTTTTGAATTGCAGTTCAGCACTGTCTTCGAAGGTCATTACTTTAAGGAAATATGGTGCAAGTGAACTAGTTTACTTATTTGTAATCATCTATGCTGCTACAAGTTTTAAACTGTGAATGCAGCACATCATATTCACAACGGGTGCCCATGCTCTGACATTTCAGTCTAATTGGTCGAGTTCATTTTGCAAACAAAAGAAGGTACATTGTCAAATATATTTTCACCAGTCCCTCACATTGAGCATAATTCTCTAAAATAAAGGTAATAAACTGCAAAATGTGTGCTTATGGTACTGTTAGTATGTGAAATGTGTAATTATCTGAATGATAATTAAACATGTTGCCATTTCCAAGAGTAATGAAATAGCTTTCAGCAATTAATGACCTGGAAAACAAAATGCATAAAATAAAATAGTTTTAAAAGGTAATATGAAATGAAAAATACTAGTAACAAATGAAATGCTAGGCTGTTTATGCAGTGGGATTGGACATGTGAAACAAGGAAAATAAATTTCAACCACACGAGAAATCATTGCCTAAATCACGCCTGCATCTCTAAAAATAGTATTAATTCTGGTCATGTCACACCTTAACAACAAAATTATGTTTCCAGACTTTAAGCTTCTGCCAGAATTCTTTTATTTTGGTTTCCTAATCCTCCTGACAACAACCTCTTACACAACACCATATCTTTAATTCTATAGAACAGGATGCTACACAGATTTAGGGAGGAGTTGGAGAGATGGCGTAAAGGGCTTGGGTCAGAAGGAAACTAATTTGATAAGCAATTTCAAATATGCACCTTCAGAAGCTCCAAAACATTCTCCAATACTAAGGAAAAGGCGAGAAATTTTGCTCCGGTTTACACAATCAAGGACTACGGGAGCTCTTTTAGTTCCAGTGCCCAAGTGATAGCCCTAAGAGTCAGTGATCCCTACGTCGTGTCAGCCCAAGCATAGGGCCCGAGCCCCTCCTTTTCCCACTCTGTACATACAGACTACTTTGTTTTTATTATACTGCAGCTGGCCTATCTGAAGCATAGATTAGCATCACTCAATTCAAACCACTGTAAATTAGAAACCCAATTTTTTTCGGAGTGAGTTTTTCCTACCACTTTCATAATCTTTTGCAATTTGCCAGCTTTATCGTAGTTACATTTTCTTTATAAATTACATGGAACTGTTCCTGATAGGACCCAAATAGAAATGTTTATTCAATTGAACCATAAAAATGGTTTTAGATATATCAGTCGGTTCTTCTTCATTTGAGTTGATTCTATTCTGGTTTCTTAATCAAAATGTTTTATATCAAATTAAATGCATTAGAGAAAAACAATATCGCCTTTATTAACCAAATCTGTAATTTAATTTTAAAAAATCAAGTTATTCTGACAAGATCAGTATTCCATAAACCTGTTGACTGTCTCTAATTATATTACTTTCTTAATTCTTCATTAATTAACCCTTGTATTGGCAGTTCCATTATTCTGTTTAGAATTAAAGTCAAGATGACAAGCTTTTAATTAATTGGGTGATCCTGATCCTTCATGTCAGTATTTTTAATGTTTGTTTTCAAGTAATCTGGAACTTTGCAGGACAGCTCCAGATTTTTTTTTTTATTTTGCTTGTTTTTTTTTTAAACAGCAAACAAATCCAGGTAACATTAAGAGTCTTGACAAGCCATTTTAGGATTCTGGACCTACTGGTCATCCAAGGTGCAACTTGACATCAGCTGCTGCTTAATATGCTCCTCAACTTATTGTTGTAATGGAAGCTATTTCATTATCATACCATAAAAAAGCATCACCTGGTCCATTCCCCCTCTCAGCACCAGCAGAAGGATTTACTGAGAGAAAAAAATGAAGTGAAATTTACTCAGTTCTGCCTCACACAGCCTAGGTTCAAATTAGGAGGAAAGAACTATGCTGTCCACTTCTAAAATGAAGCAAAGTTGAGAAAAATAAAAAAGCAAACAAGAATGAAATGAAAAACAAAGATTCATCTAGCAGAATAAAGCCCAAAGAATCAATGCCAGGGAGAACCAGGGCTTTTGGGAAGCCTGTCCTAACCTTCAGAGGATGTTAATCTGAACTTTATCCAAATCTCACACTATCATGGATGACATTATATTTCTCTGTAATGGCTTTGGAGGAGAAAGACACATGGGGGAGAGAGAAAGAATAATGAATGCATTTGGGAAATCTCATCAACATCCCTCCCTCCCGCACATGCCTGCTGGTACTGCTTTCCTCTTGCACCCTTCCACATCACCACTCCCAGTACTCGCAGCCCTCCCTACCTACTCCACACTACTCTGCTGATAGCGTCGAAATAACAGTGAAAAACTAGTGTGCTTCCAAAACTGTACGTGTAAGTGCTGCAATGACTAGAGCAACTTTCAAAACCTTATTAAAATTTTTCCTGCTTAATTTTTAAGAGTGATGAATGAAAGTATGATAAAAGCTAGTCCTATAGAAGTTTGTTTTATTTAGGTACTTACCAATCCTCAAACACTAAAAAAGTAATACTGCACTCCTAAACAGTTGAGAGACCTTAATTATGAAAGCATACTAAAATAAAGTATCAAGCACACTAATGAATCATACTAAAATATCATTTATTTCAGTTGAAATTAAAAATAGAAGTTGCAGTTCAAAAAAGAGCTCCATTCTTCTGAAAAGGTAAGATTATCTCAACTTGCAGTCATGCTCTTTGGAAGCAAACACAGACAAAAAATCTGTGAACATCAGGCCCCAAACTCCGGAGAAGCTATAATCAGGCTCTGAGTTATCTGGCCCATGTGCACCCACAGCATTTTCAAGTGCTGCAATATGAATTATTGCACATGTCCATTCTTTTACAGCTGGAATGGGCGCCGTGGATTAATGTACTGCAATACATTTTCTTGCCACAGACAGTGCTCCTCTCGGAAGTGTGATCTATTGACTAGTTACACGCACTTGTGGGATAAATCACAGTTGGTCTCAGAGCTGTGGCACGCTCTGCTCTGGGAAAAGCTGCCAAACAAGCTGAGGTGAGACAGAAGACAGAGAGGACTGGCTTGCAAGACAGGGAAGCTCCGGGTGGGGTTGGCAGCTGCTCCTTTTCCTCCCCTAGCCTCCATCACATACCTGAAGTGGTATCCTGACCTAGTGTCCTTTGCCAGAAGGAGAGCCACTAACTTCAACTGAAGGACCTCCCTCAACTTGGTGGACTTTGCACCGAAGTTGTGACTGGCCAGCATGTTAGGTGCCAATGACCATAACCACATCTTGCCATAGGTAACTTTTCCCACCCTGCCCACTGGTAGAGACTTTAGAAAGAAGGCAAAGGAAGAGGTCGCTGCGCACAACAGAGGCTTTGAAAAGTGGGTGGCCATGCTAGAGGAACTCACCTACCTAGGTCTGCTACCCTAACCCTAAGTGAAAAGCACCAGTGTGATTTCTGGATATGACACTACACAATAAAGACCTAGCCATGAAAAAAGCTTATCCCCAAAACGAAGCATGAGAGAATTCAGAAAACCCATGTCTCATTTTATAACATGGCACTCAAAATGTTGCAGGAGGAAAGCTTCCAGTTAGTGCACAGGGAGCTTGCAGCTGCAAATACCAAAAAAAGGATACTAAGCAAGGCTGAATATAGTGAACAAAAAAAGTTGAAAACTAATTAAGGGGAGGTCAGTGTCTGAACTTGCAGTTTACTGCCAATTCAACTGAGTCATCAGCATTGCGCTCCTTTGAAAAAGAAGATACCATGCTTAATTTACACAATGTGACAAGGACTTGGCTAGGCAGTCTGCCTGGTCTCCTGCTAGGTAACTCAGCTGTGCTATGGTCCTTTCTTATGCATATAAGCATCATTAGGATTCTATATGTGGTATGGGTATCTGAACAGTGGCAACCAGCACAATAAACAGAGTATGGTCACATGTGACAGCCAATGGTCCAAATCAGATAGCTCTTCTACAGGATGCTCTCTCAATAACAATTCTGGTATTCAATCCTAAAGGGAATATGATGAAGTTCCTTAGTCCAGACTTTCTCCATTGTTTAAATACACACACCCCCCCCCCCCCCCCATAGCAACTGGTAAACCTATATGGAACAAGAGACTGGTGCATTTGGTATCTGATAGCGAGATCTTAAATGCTTCCAATTACTACCTGGCCAAAAGCCCAGAAACAGTCACAAGTGCCAAACACATTTGTAAAAACAACACCAACTTATAAATATTGGTGTAATGTGGGCTTTTCTGCAATGACAAATGTAAAATAATTTTTAAAAGTATCACATTCATTTAGTTTCAAGTTGTTCATCTTCAGTTTATTCTAAAAAAGTGTTCAACTTGTAAACAACAAAAACATGAGTAATAAAAACATATAGTTTAAGCGCTCAAGATGTATTTAAGCTCCTCTTGCAAGTCTCTAATGATATCTACTTTGAAGGAAAAAAGGTAAAGATTCTGTTTGAAACATTAAGATAACCACTTTGCTGTATTCTCTCTCTGTGCACTTTAAAAAAAATTAAATGGTTGAAAATTACCTATTTATCTGTACTTTTATTAGCTTTCAAAGATTTAAATAATAATTTAAGATGCACTACTGCAAGAGAGCACAAATAGACCAAAATAAAGACCACAGCTTATCCGTTCAGTACCATAGTTTCCAGAACCTTCCTGTGATGTTGACTGTACCCAATTTGCACATAGCAAAGCCTATAAATCCAGCTCCCCACCTTGAACCCTCCACCTCCACTCTGCAAGCGTAAAAGGCAAACAATGCTGACTGAAGTAGCACTGTATGCATCCCACATTGGCACAAGCAGATTCTATACTGCACTGTCCCTTTCACTCTACTCATTTTAAAAATCAATTACAGTTTTCATGTAACCAGAACAACATTTTAGTTCTCCAGATGGCCATGCTAGGTCACTTTCTCAATGGCAACATCACTGGGGTCCCTGTGTTAAAATCCCCCAAAAGTGAACAAAAACCTTAAGCTTGCTTTTGTTTTTCAATGTTTCCCCACATTTCATTTTGGCTTTGTTTTTTTTTCTAGAGGTGAATTCAGCAGTATCCTGTATTCTGTGTATATTGTTTTCAAAATTAATAACTGCAAATTGTAAACAAACATTCTACGCTTGAAAAAAGCAGGCAGAAAGCAGCCCAGTTCCCAAGCCTTCAACTGCAGGTGATGATACACCAGCACTACACCCCTGAACCAGCATCTCTGTTATCGTGCCTTGAGGCTGACTGTTACCAATAGCTAGGTCTCTGTGATGGATAATGATTTTGAACAATGCAATAAGTAAATAAATAAATAACAACAACAACAACAACAACAACAATAATGTTCCCTTCTCAGCTCTGATAAAGCTATAAAGCTTCCCCTCCCCCTTACTCATTTTATTATCAAAACCAAATAATACAGGCAACAGTTTACTAAAGTAATTTGGAAAAAAGCTGAAACCACACAGGACTCTTTCTCCAAGTGCTCAACAATTCTTCATGTTTTACTGAAAATCACACCCTTGCACTGAACTTCAATAAAGTAGGAGCGAGCAATTCTACTGTGTACATATATTAAGCTCTGGACAGGCTGAACTGTTGACCTCCTTTGCCACTAAAATATCAGTTAATCATAAAACTGAGCTGTAACTCAGAAGCAACAGCCAATGTACGAGAATAACTTCTAACTTACAGTTGATAAAGCAGGCTAAGGGGACAATTTTAGATTATCACATATTTACTACACCCCCCTAAATGAAAGGCAATCACAACTCAGAGGATATGCTCAGAAGGACAACACACCCCAAAGCCACAGAAAACAGCTTTAAGGATTGCTTCTGATTAACATGCTACCCTCTGCCTTTCGTTTTGTTTTTAAAATGCTTCAGAAGTGAATAATTCAAGCAATGACACCAGACAAGAGGTGTAGTGGTACTGAAATAAAGCCCAGGTGCCCCGTGAGGACTGATGGGGAAGAAGGAGCCTTCAGCATCAGCAGCTTGAAATTATTTGTGTCTAACCACATGCAACCAGGAAGACAATCCCATGCTCAGCACTGACTTCAGCTGTGCTTAGAAATGGAAATACAAAGCATACACCTGGCTATTAAGGAAGATAATGTCAGAAAATAATGTTTTGCTTCACATGTTTTAGTTTTACCTCAGCTGTTTAAAAAAACTCAGTGGTTTCACATATTTGACTGCTCAGCACTACCTTTAATTGCAGACTGATAAAACAACATGCAAGTTTTCTAGCAAAATGCCATCACTTGGCTTCAGCACAGGACAGATTACCTGGGAAATGCTGGGTAGACAAACAGGCTGTTGAAGGACTTTTAACTAGTGGAAGAATTATCTCTTCATTAGAAAACAATTTTGTTTAGCATTAGCAGAAACATTTACTAAATGAGTCACCAGACACTGCTTTTGCTTTGAGGAAGACGGAAAATGATCTAAATACCTAATAATAAAAGTGCATGTCTGATACCAAGATAAGTACAATCATAGCTCAAATCATTCAGAAGTAGGATACATCTCCAGCAAAGCACGGGCCAACTGATCAATAATATGTTAAGAAATGTCATGAAATTACAAATACTTATGAATTATGGAAAAAATTATTTTCAAACTTCTTTTGAAAACAATGCTAATATTTGCTTAGATATTAAATAAACAGAAAGCAGAATACTAACCTATTCTTACTGATGTGTCTGTGAGTTTGCTGTTGCTGCTACTTGGAATGTAAACATTAAAACCTCATCAGATCAACATTCCCTAATGTGTGCTTTTTAATCCGTATAGAGAACAGTCAAACTTGATGCTGAAAATTCATTTATTTCCCGCCACTCCATTTGACGCTGAGCAGATAATCAATTATAACTTGTTTCAGAATTTGAACTACTATGTACAAAACTTATGGAAAGGCAAAATTGACAAAGAACATCGACAGAAAAGCTAGTATCTGTCTGGAAAATAAGTGATCTTGTCAGAAACAAGAATTAGGAATAATTGAAGAATCTCCAGAAAGAAGATATTGCTGCAGAGATGTCATCTAATATAGCACAGTAAATCACCTGCCAGTCACTCATACAATACCAGCACCAGCAGGCACTGCAGGGTGAGCTATTCCATTATTAGCTTTACCTTTTCTTATAAATCTCTTTGGAAGAGACTAATTTTTACGTTTATAGTTTGCCTTTTATGAGTTAAATATTTTTTCAAAAAATATTCATATTTTCTTGGGCTTGCAGTTATCTTACAGAAGCCTTAGGAGAGCACTGCAGAAAAAGAAGGTCTGTCTTCATTTTCCAGACAGGTGAGGAGGCAGCAGGGCAACCTGCTGCTCAACGCAGTGCCGTCCCTGACTCATCCCTGATGCTGGGCACAATACTTCACTCTCCACAAACCCTGGCTGACTCACCTTTTTCTAACTGAAACTGGTTAATAGTAACATTTATTCACCTTCGCTTTCATCGAATAAGAAGAACCAGTCTTACTGCAAGGTAAAGAGCTTGAAATTTTATTGTATTAAAATAATATTGTCATGGAAGCTCAGATTTTTCTTTTCAAGTATTTTTTTGATGTGGTTCTTTTCATAGTGGATTGAGTTGAAAATTTGTCTCAAGCCAGACTAGATTTTGCTGCCTTATATGTGAGTATTAAGTTAAAAACAAATTAAAAATAAAATCACACTCACAATGACACTGTTTCCCCTAACTGCCTTCTAAAAATAAGTCACGTAAATCATGACTTCCTTTCTTTTCCTTTCCCATTAAAAAGCTTTAGTCCGTCACAACCTGGGTAAATAAAATCATATTTTTTCAAGTGCTGGGAAAAAGAACCTGAACATTTGGGATTTATTAGTCTCAGCTTACCCTCTTTAAAACAGAAGCTGTTTTCAAATTCCTGCTTTTTCAAAACTATGCCTAAACCAATTCAGTACAATAAATCAATGCTTTAATCTTGCGTAGATCTCAACAACTGTCATCTTACCTGAGATGGACACGCAGATCTTTTTACTTCACAGGAAAGACAGACTGAATTATAAATAAGGTCACAAATTCCAAAAAAAGCCTCAGTTTAGTCTTGCTCCCGCTGTGTGCCTCAGCTTCCGACAGTGCTATGCACAATTTCAAAAAAGACTGTCTCGTTTTCTGGGATTCATACCTATTGACCTAGTCCACTTGAAGTTCTGGCTTCTGATCCAGACCCTGACCCTCTTCCTTCAGTAAACAAAATGAGCAGTCATCCATGCTTAGATGAGAACTCAAATAGCTGTCCCACTGAGGTCTGTCACCAACTTGTGAAAAAAATTTCATTTATATTTCTGTTTTATATATGCACATATATACATGACACATGGAAATCTGCAACTGCAGCTCTTCTTTCTTATTATTTTAATGCAGTTTTGAATAGATGGCTATCAGCACTCTTTCCTAAATCTAATATAGTGCAAACTTTAAAATACTGTCAGGCCCTAAAAGTCCTAAGATTAGGGGAAAAACCCCCATAATTTAATTTAATTTCCGCTTATTTGCCTCCCAGTCTGACGTTTAAATCTCTTACGTTTTTTCCTCTGCAACTATGAGATGTAGGTATTATCTTTCTTCCTATGAAAGGTGAGATTAAAATAACTTTAAGTAGCTTTAGAAGGAACAGCATATAACACAAGTTGGCAGTGCTTAATCTTCTTGGTGCTGGCCCTGCAGGAGCACTCTAAAAAAACCAGAAGCAGACTCCAGGATTCAGCAGCACATGATTTTGGTGGTGGCAATCAAAAATGGAGAAAACACTCTACTAATATTTGCAATTGTGTTTTAGGAACTATAGATTTTAGTTGTTGCATTTAAGTTCTTGGAGATTCTGGTAGGCCAGGAATATCTACATTTTTTGTAAAATTCTATTTCTTCAACGGTTTTTTTCTTTTCCCCCCAAGCAAGTTCCTTTATGTGCAAGTTTCCTTAAAATGTAAGTGAAAATTTGAAGGTGAAAAAACAGGTGGTTTGTCCTTTCCAGAAACGATGAGGTCTCCTTCCTTGCACGAGAAGTAAAATATTTTCTTAGCTTTCTAACATCCCACCTCCTAACCTACTCTTCCGGGGTTAGCGAACAGCAGCCTAGACAGTGACCAGGCAAAGCAGGAGACACAGCAAATCCTCATTGGTGCAGAAACTTGGGGATCCTATGGGTGCCAAGGGAACCCTTAAGTTCTGCTACAAGTTAATTAGAGCCAACAAGCCCACCAACCAATTAAACCATTAAATAAATAGTTTTGTTTGTTCATTTTTCCAAAGCGGCACTCACCGGCACATTTGGTCCTGGTGATGAGCGGTGGTCCTGGCTGTCCAGTCCCACCTTCGCCTGGTCTGGTGAGAAGGACCCGAATCTCATATTCAGTGTCGGGGTCCAAGTGCCAGAGCTTGTAAGTCGGTGCATTGACAGCATGTGTTTCGGTCCAGGTCCCAGACGTCATTCGGTACTCCACTTCTTTCAGGATAATGGGTCCGTCCCCAATGATTGAGTTGGCATTCAGCTGAATGAGCAAGTATGTGGGCCCAACGCCCAGCAGCTGCGGGGGTGCTATCGGCCGAGGTGGCTCTGTAGGGGAGACGCAAAAAAACAAAAGCCAGCGATAAAACAAAAGCTGGAAAACCCATTAAGAAGAGGGCTCCTTCCACAGAAAGTGGTCAGGTTTTGGTCAGCAAATATTTCAAAACTCGAAAGCAAAATCAAACTGACATCAATGAAGAAGAGCTGAGGAGAATTTCAGCTGATGGAAGCAAGTGGTGCACCAGTGGCATCTGCCAATGCTATTTTTTCCATTTAAAAATCTCAGCTAGGGACCACAAAATCCTATCTGATTTATACATTGCTGCTACTTAACATTTTTCTGAAAAAAAAACCAACACCAAAACCCCCCAAAAAACAAAAACCAAAAACAACCCAAGCCCCAAAACCAAAAGCCCCCAAAACTAGGTTCATGCTTATCTATATAATTTAATATGGCAATTACTTGAGATTTTCAGAAAGATAACTGATTTTTTTTTTTATTGCCAGAAGCCACATACCTATTTTCCTTAAAGAAACAGTTGCAATAGTTGATACACTAGCCTTGCACAGAACATTCTTAAAAATGAGTATCACGGCAGTTCAATTGAAACCCACCAGATGCAATTAGGGTAAAAGATACAAATGCCTATTACAGGCATTCAGAATACTCAGAACTGAGCAAAACTGCCAGGAGAATGACAAAATAAAGATGTATAGTAATGACATATAATATGTTATTCTTGAGTAACTTACTAGTGATTTAGAAACTCAAACTATAGGATGTACCTTGCCTTTTGTCTTCCTCTGTTCTCATCAGCTCCTGCTTGCCTAAATATTTCAACACAGCTGCAAAGTGAAAAGATAATGGCCAACCAAACAGGGAGGTGAGGTCCCCTTTACCCTGAGACATGTTTATGTAGAGAAGCAACCCACTGCCTCAGCATGGATTTATTTTAAGAAACAAATCACAAGCAACATGTACTTTTCTAATAAAATGAATCCACTGATAAATACGGAAGGTTCATTTTCATTCCAGATGGCTCATATTTCAACTAATTTGTTTCAGTTAATTAGGCAACAATGCTAAATTCAATGCACACAGGGGTTTCACACAGCAGCGATGCAGAACTAACAACGCGGCAACTCTGAGCAGGTAGAGGGGATCTCATGGCCAGTACATTAAAAATAACATTTAACCCCAGAACATAAGATTTCCCTAGAGGGGGGCCCTTCTCATCACCACTCCCCCCAACCCCCCCCACAAGAGAAGTTAAGATGCAGAAGCATTGCACACGTTCTGCGTCCTTGGAATGACCCCACCAGTGTCACTGACAGAGCCTGTGGAAGGGGGAGTGGTGATGGAGGGGCTTGCAGAGGGCCTCCAGCCCTCCTTTGACAACCCAAACTCCCTGCATGGTGAAGTTTGGCTAATGACTCCCTGCTTCTCTACGTCCAGCAATGAAGTTTCCCCTCCAGATACCAGAGCTGGCTCCCAACACTGTATTTACCAGCTCTGTAAGCAACCAAGGTTCCCACATTTTAGCACAACACAATTTCTTACAGACTTTTTTCTAAATTAGCTGCATCTCAAGCCACTCAGTTTGGAGATGAGGGAATCTGTGAATGTGCTGTAGTGGCTGCAAGTAGAGCTGATTTTCTCCTCCAAGAGTGAAAAGGTGAACGCTTTAAGGTGTTCCCATTTCTGCTTCGGGATATACAAAAATCTAGAAAGTATCTCAATTAATTATTAACATGTTTTACCCTGTTTTGGCAAGAAATGTGCATATGAACTAATTTAGATCCCTACCTGCATCAAAGATCAGAAATGCAGCTGGGCTTAATGAGGGCAGTTTATTTGCTGTGGAACTAACACATTAAATGTCGAAGTAATGAATTCTAAGGTCAGTGTATATTATAGCAGAAAACATAAACGTTGATGAGCATGATGCACTACCAACTCCGAGGTACAAACCTCTAAAACGTAAGGCTATGTTTAGAAGTATACACTTTGATTAAGAGCATGATTATCACAAATAAAACCTCACATTAATGAGACTAATATACCATTGCATATTAAATTTTTATGTTAAGAGGTAAAGCGTATTCTTATATTAGCATATGCATTTTGTTTTTAAGCTCTTGAGGACAAGGAGACTTATTTATAAAGTCTCTCCCAGTTCCAATAAATTATGCATGAATTTTAATCAGTTAGCAAATGAACAAGTAATTGTTCTGCAGCATTATTAATATTCTTCATAATACAATATACTATCAGAACCAGAGGTGAGGTGCAACCAGAAATCCCAAAAGTACACTAAGTATCAACTGAAGCATGCAATCCCAATGTACCAGGATAAACTTTTCTGATGTTACCCAATTAACTTTCTATTAATTACTCTCATTCGTCATTCTATAACCAGATCCATCAAATATTCCCCAATTATAATTTGAAATCACATAATCTCCTTTTATATATACAGCAACCTGAAAATTTTATGGTTTAAAAGTTGCCACCGATAACTAAAAGACAGAACAATGCCATTATTAATGTTTTGGTTGCCGTTCCCATAGCAAATGTCACACGTATCAACAATACTCCACTTTCAGTGGGTTTTCTAACGCAATTTACATCCTTCAATGAAGTGATGTTGCTGGCTTCTCACTCTAGCAATCTGAGTCCTAGTACTAAACATCACAGTTTCAGAGTGTCCCAAGAAGACAGTCTGCCAAAAATGAAAAACCTCTTATATGAGGTATGGGAAAAAAAAAAAAAAAAAAAAAAAAAAAGGAGATGCGTGAAAGGGAACCCCAAAGAAGATCGCTCTCTCAGAAGTTTGGTCCGGTTTATAAACAATATAAAAACTCAGCTTCAGCCAAGCCATGCGACAGCTTTGGAGTTCAGAGCCTGGATCAGAGGTAGCGCTGCAGGAAGCTGAGGCTCACCAGTTACCCATCACGGCAACAGCCTCCCTCCTGCCTGGCCCGGCTGAGGCACTCTGCCTGCAGATGGCCACTGCTCAAACACATTTGGTGGCTTTCAGTCACCCACACCTGCAGCCAGGTCAGGCAGCACAGTGACCTCCCTCCATCTCCCCGTTGCCCTGGTCACTGCAACCAAACTGGGGAACGGTACCCTTTATTTCTGCTAAAAAACAATCCACCCCCCTCAATTATTACGAGTACATGTGGTTAAGGCACACAGTATTCCTAGCAAGCAATTTTCATGGAGCACAGTTCCCCTTTTCTCAGCCATGTACTCTCTGTGAATAGCCATAAAGGTTCTAAACAACATTTTATGAAAAAATATTTTAACCCATCGATGGTTTATTAACTCCTCAGTAGAATCACAATCAATAGGTATTTAGGACACTCGCACTAAACAGTTTGAACAGAGACCCTGTATGGTGAGTTTCATTTCTTCCTTTGCTAAGCGCAAAATTTAGGATTCCTTTTGCAGTGTAACTAGTTTAATTACTGACTCATTTTCTGACTATATTTTTCAGCCACTGCTTAAAGCTGCTAAATCTGATGAAATCCCTTCCAGTATGCATGGCCACTAATATCTCTGAAAGACTATATAAAAAGACCACTTGTACATCTGCAAGACATTAAAGAAATGAAAGTATTTTCATGCACAGCAGTTTGCAGTATTTGGTCAGTTCTGGTTTTGACATAAAATGCCCACAGCTAAGTTAATCAAAAATTAAGACTGACATTTCATCAGTACAAAGTTCCCATTCTGCTGAGCTACTAGCAGTACATTATGCTCACATCAGTATGTATATGACATTATATATTAAATGTACTGTGATATTTAGGCACCAATGACTAGAATAAGCATGCACATCAACCCCAGCTACAAGTCTTCCTACAGTTAAGCAGTTGTGTCATATTCTTAATATTAAAATTGTGTGCAAATAATTACATATTCATAGACAGAAAAAAAAAAACCCCAAACCAGAAAAGGTCACTAGTGTTATTAGTACAGTAACTAGTATGCATAAAACTTCCTATATTCCCAAGCAACATATGTGTAATATGTTGCTTAATATTATTTACCCAGCCTGGGTGACAATAGCCCTGCTACATTGCCCTCCAAGACTAAACACCTCCTAAATTTAAAATAAAGGAAGGGAGTTTCATTAGTATCTTAGTGGTAATCGTATACTGTTAGTGATCAGTTCAAAGCAGAACAAAAAAAAAAAAAATCAAACCAAACCAGAATCCTACAAGTTGTTCCACTTTGGAAGAAAAGCTTATACTGGATGCATGTTTGATGAAATCTTATTTATTTACATGAAGTCACAATTTGCTCAGCATAACGTGTACCAGTCACAGCAGACTGTTGCCTTGCTCACAGCAGAAGAGTTTGGGGAGGTGGGGAGGTGTCCTGGTTTCAGCTGGGATAGAGTTAACTGTCTTCCTAGTAGCTGGTACAGTGCTATGTTTTGAGTGCAGTATGTGAAGAATGTTGGTAACACTGATGTTTTCAGTTGTTGCTCAGTAGTGTTTAGACTATAGTCAAGGATTTTTCAGCTTCTGATGCCCAGCCAGGGCACAAGAAGTTGGCACAGGACACAGCCAGGGCAGCTGACCCAAACTGGCCAAAGGGGTATTCCATACCATGGGACGTCCCATCTAGTTTAGGAACTGGGAAGTGGGGGCAGGGAATCACCGCTGGGGGACCAGCGGGGTGTCGGTGGGCGGGTGGTGAGCAATTGCCCTGCGCATCATTTGTACATTCCAATCCTTTTATTACTACTGTTGTCATTTTATTAGTATTATCATTATTAGTTTCTTCTTTTCTGATCTGTTAAACTGTTCTTATCTCAACCCAGGAGTTTTACTTCTTTTCCCGATTTTCTCCCCCATCCCACTGGATGGGGGGGAGTGAGTGAGCGGCTGCGTGGTGCTTAGTTGCTGGCTGGGGTTAAACCACTTCAGGAGGAGAGGGCTGGTTACCACACAGCCCGAACGTGGAAGATAGGGGAGTACCTTCATTTTTGCCACTCTCCGTCCCACCCGTGCCTCGTACAGAGCCTCCACACATTAATAGCCTGCAAGCTCCCTCTGCTCATGTGCTCAGTGTGCCTTCACTCTACTGATGGCATGTTCAGCCTTCTCGGTCAAATACCTCACATGAGGCTATACAGTTGGTATGCTGATGGGTATCAACAGTTTAACTCAATATATACAACAGGGTTAATCATAAAAAGTATAACAAAGCATTCATTTATTAAAAGAATTCTAACATCAGCCTCACCCCTCCAGAAGTCAAAAATCGGTATGTCTTAACTATGCCATGAACTGTCAAGAAAGCAGGTAAATCAAAAGAATACAGATTTCCTTTAAAATTTTTCTTAATTCAGAGAAACAAACAAATAAATCCACATAAATACAGCTAATACTGGATGTTCCAGGGAGCGCAGCAGAGATGCCTCCACAAATGACTCAAGAGTGACTCAGCTCCCACCTAGATCAAGCTCATTTCCTCTTCTAGGGAAACTTCTTGCAAAGCTGTTTAAGTATGTCTGCACATTTCTTGCAAGTACTCTGGGTTCCTAGTTGAGGTTCAGTGCCTGACCCATACTGGCTATGTATAGTTAGAGCATGATCTTTGCCATACGAAGCCCCTGGGACCCGGGGCCCCAGGGAGTGCAGTTTGAGACACCAAAGGCATATAGGCCAAGTGGAAAATCCCTGCTTGCCAGGAGCTGGACCCATGCAGAAGCATGCTGGTGCCTCTGCGCAGGGCTCCAGATTGCACACAGAGACGTCGTGGCAAACCTGCATCAGAAGACGCACGGCATGGAGCCAGAAGAACGTGGGGAAGCAAGCTGCTGATCCCATGCAACAGCTACACTGCTTCAGCACTCTTCCTGTACTGGAAGATTACATATGGCTTTGGGATTCACACATGTTAAAAAATATTGAAAAACTGAAGAACCAGGGACGTTTGTTCAAAAGTTGGAGAAAATGTATGAGATTTAGCAGAAAGAATTATGGCAGTCAAGTACCAGCAGGGAGACAAAATTCTTGGTCTTAAAAGCTGGTTAATCCAATGGAAAAAAAAAAAAAAGAATTAACAAGAACCAGCGACTGAAAGCTTAAACTCAGATACAGTATTAAGCCACAAATTTAACAGTGAGAATAGTAACTGAAGAACAATAACTGGTAATACTGTAGGAAATGTCTGCATTCTCTGAGTGTTTTCAGTCAAGGCTGGATGTCTTCTTATAAATTATATGTTAAGGTAAAAGAATAGAAGATGATAACAATATGTAAGGCTCTGAAGAAGTACAACTGAAAGAAATTACCTGGTCGTGAAGGTGGTCACAAATTGAGCTATAAAAAGGTTGAGAATAAAAAAAAAAAAGCATAGAGACTTTCAGCACAAATAATGGGTTCCTTTTATTTTTAGAAAAATCATTCCACATGTGGCATATCTTTAATATGAACTGGAAATATTTCCACTCAACTCTCCAAAATGGATAGGAAGTACTGCTCTGCTAGGAAAAAAAATTCAGAATTTAAGACAAAAAGGTTTATTTTGGACTTGTGCCTGCCTGAAAGGACACCTGGCTGTCTTCTATGCTGACAGCAGCCTGACAAGACCTGTCACCTTCAGTGCCAACAAAAGCTGTATTGACACAAACAGGGGGCTTTGCCAAGTAAGGGGAGAAGCATTACAGAAAGCAGTACGTGCCTGATGAGAAATTCTTCTACTGAGTTAAAAAAGCAGGTTAATGCAGGGGATTGAGGGATCCCAAACCGAAAGCACAGATCTGACTAACAGCAGAGGTATCATGAACCTTAGAGTCACAGAAAGCCTCTACAGTTTATTTTTAAATTTCCAACAAGATCTCAAGTTTTCACTTTCTGTGCATGACAGACTACACTTATAGCTCAGTCTGCCACCCTATACATGCCATCTCTAGTGAGTAGTTAGGTCCTTAATGGCTTTGTTGTATAACACACGGAAGACAAAAAACGCAACAGCCTATGCATCAAAGAGATTGCCCAACACACTGAGGACAGTTCATTAATGAGAGTTGAGTACTCTACTGGGCTTCTGAAAAGAAAGAAGAGAGAGAAAAAAAAAAGCTGTCACTCTTCTAACTTATATTTTATTTTTCTATATTATTAAGAACACACCTCTAGATGTACATTGCTCTGAAACCTTCTAGCCACTAGCTAAGACCTCATGTGGGAAGTCCACTAAAAAAAATTTACATCAGGACAATCTTAACTAACCAATTCAAAGATGCAGACACACGTGCATCCTTAAGTAGAGAAATGCTGCTGTTATGGGTTTAGCTTACAGGATTCTTGCTTGCACACCATATAGTGGTACTTGATATTCTCACCTGGGCAGCCCACCTTATTCTTGTGGCAAAGGAAAAGAGTAAGTGTAAGCTTATTCTTGGCCAGACGTACTATGCATCAGCTAGATACGCTGCCCAAAAGACACGGTGCATGTGGAAAACATCAGAATAAAGAAGCAGGTGCACAAGCAAGTCTTCAATTGCTGTAGGGGTGCCCATGGAAAAAGGAGGGGTTGGAGTGAGAGGCAGCTACCACAGCAGCCTTTTCTGTTCCCAGCTGGCTCCCAACCTCTTTCTTCCCCAAGGGTTACACATTTGTCTACCACCTTCCCACCCCATTAGTTGGGTAGATGGTACCCATTACACACCACCACCTGGGCATGAGCCACCACCGCCCAACCCATGCTTGGTCCTGTGTCTCACCTCGAAAGATACCCAGGCATGGTGGCAGTCAAAAACAGGCTTCAGCACGATGAACTCGACTGCAGGCAGTGCATGTTGCACAGGCTGCAGGAGGGCACACTTGCTTAAACCAGCTGTAACACTCAAAATAACACACAGAGACCTCAGAGGAGTTTTAGAATCACCTCCTCTACTCCAAGACCAACCGCTGGTTATAGATTCATACAATAAAAAACCCACCAGCTGCAAGCACTTTGGAGTTCTCAGAAGCCT
Organism: Buteo buteo; assembly: GCF_964188355.1. Taxonomy (NCBI): domain Eukaryota; kingdom Metazoa; phylum Chordata; class Aves; order Accipitriformes; family Accipitridae; genus Buteo; species Buteo buteo. Next base: position 21,466,721 of record NC_134179.1, read on the forward strand.
TGGACATTCTTCAGGTTTAATTAATATTTCCCTAAGCCATTGTTTGGCTTCTCTTTTTGTTCATGAAATCATTTACTGTTTTTGCAAGAAATTTTTCTGTTTGTTTGTTTGTTTTCCCCAATGGTCAAAACCTTCTCTCTGCTCAACAAGTTTAACTCATTTTAACAGCGGCTTTATTTTTCCACATTGTTATTTTTTTTCTGCTAGAAAAGTTTCTATTGCTCCCACCCTTGTCTTCTGCAGACAACTTGAAGGAAGCATTTATTTTGGGTTTCTGCTGCTCATACAAGTTAACAACATCTCCCCCCAAAAATATACTGAAAGAGAAGACAGCAAAAACCTTGTTAGTAAATAACTGACTTTAACTTATTAGACCATGTAATGATTTCATGTAGAAAATTGTGTAGAAATTGGTAGATTTTTACAGTTAAGTGTCCCAAATGGCCACAAGCCTCCCTTTATATTTTTTCAAAAAACCAGTCAAAAGCTCATTCAGACTTATCTCAGCTGCTGTCCTGTGACCATAAGTGATGGTGGCTGCATGGAGAAACTTGAACAGCTTGTGATCTAGTACTCTGCCACAAAGCTTTTTCTCCAGCTCTTTTTTTTCTTTTTAATGATGCTTATACAGACTTAATTCCTGTGACTCCAGAAACATTCTCTCTGTGACTTTAAAATACGATTTATCGCAACTGTTCAGTATCTTGCACTAGTTGCTAGTCCTGAGGTTGAGACACATTACCTACAAAATGTTACATTTTAATTAAGAGAGTTAGTTGTCTGGAACTGAAGAACTCCTTCTAAGCAATAGCTTAGTGACCAGGTCATATCAAGTGATTTATCCAACCCACTGCAGAGAGTCTGCAAGACCATTTTCATTGTCTTGTATTACTTGGAATGAAAAAACGAAGATAATCTATTTTAAACAAACATTCAAAATAAATATCTATAACACAGATTCAGGTCATTACCTAGAGAATCAGTTACTGGAGAAAAACCAGCAACAAACAAAAATGGCAAATTGAACAGCGAGCTCACGATGCTGGCTTAGTTAGGACACTGACATATTTCACCATAATATCACCTTTAATTTTGGGTCTGCAAATGGGGATACTATGTCACGAGCTCACCTCAAACTACTCATTTATCTTTGAGCACCTGCCTAATATATCAAGTTTGTGTGGTAAGTACAGCAAAGTCTGCTAGCTTATGCAGCTAAATTGTATTGAATTTAAGTGACATGGCAGTTACTGACCACCTGAAGTGCTGAAATAAGAATTATTTCAACAGTGAAAACTGCTAACTTCTGTATAGTGATTTTATATCCTATGCATCACTATGGCATTTTATTCACCTTGATTTGAAACACCACTGCATTCATTTTATTATCTTCCTTTAAATAAAAGGAACAGTGTGCAGCTTTAGCATTGTCAGCAGAAACTGTAAACAAGGTTAAGCTCATGTCCAGCTTACATGTTAAGAAAAAAAAAAAAAGACTTTCTAAAAATTGGAGCATGTCATGCCTCTACACAATTTATGAACTGAACACATGCCTATTTATTGAATGACAGCAGGCCACGCTAATCTGGGAATCAATTAGAAGAGTATGACATATTTTGTCAAAAAGATTGCATTGTGTTAAAGACATTTAGGCAGTATACTCCTACAGGAAAAATGAATACATGTAAGAAAAAGAGGGACCTTAATGAGAAGACATTCAAATCTCTCTCTCTCTCTCTCAAAAAAAAAGAAAAAAAAATCACTCAGTATGAGTCAGCTATGGAAATTTCTCAGACAGAGACTTGATCACAATGACTTCATTATCTACATGTATCAGTAAATCCCTTGAGATCTCAATGTTGAGATTATTGTTGGAAAGAAATATTTTATCTGCTTCATTGTCAGGAACCAGCAGGTTAAGAACTAAATCGAATGCCTTCTTCAAAAATTGGTACTTCCCAAGAAAGAATTACTCTCAACTCTACAAGGCTTTGCAATACGATATTTAACAATACTGCACTCTGCATGCACGTCCGCATGCTGTCAATGATGAGAAGGAATAAAACTAGAGATTAGGGAAAGAGTGCCTAAAGAAGGACAAAATACTATTTTAGGGACTCCAGGATTTTCTTTTACATAGTTATGTAATGAGAATATAATTTTGTTTTTCTTCCTGCTTCTCAAGTACTTGGATTTGTTTCATTTTTTTTTTTTTAATTTCAAGTTTGAACCGTCCCAATAAACTGCAAAGATTTTTACATTGTTGTTGTATCTGTTGATGCTATAGTTATGCTCACATTCAGTTTACTACCTAAACAAACTAAGCACAGAACTTTGTTGGACAAACATTACAGTGACATATTTATCATCAAACTCAAATACTTCAAACGCCCTGCAACAAAACTAGAGTATTTCAGTAGAATTCAGTGACGCCCCCCATCACAGATTTACGCCTTAGTAGCTCTACATCGTTATAAAACTTGAAAGCTAAAAAACCTCACCCAGCCAGCACTCTTGGCATTCAGTGAAAGCCATCTACCCTGCGTGCATAAGGCTACCGATAACAACTTGCAATTACCTACAGGCAGCCCAGCTGTATTTCTCAGGTAAGGTGGAGCTTTCTTCAACTGATGACACAACTGTGCCACCTGGGAGATCTGCACTTTACTGCGTAGCGACTGACCCTCCTGCTGGGGCATTTGCCTGTCCTGGAAGACTCCTGTATGTCTCACTTTGGAAGTCAACATTATATCCAGCCAGCACTAATTCAAATTTTTATCATCAGCTTTCCTGCATGCCTTTTAAATGACAGAGAAAAATGTTTCATGTGCTCTTGGGACATTATCATAGCCAGGCAGAATTCAAAACTGTATCATGCTCTTTAAGTGCCATGAGCTGTACATACTGCTGTACCAGAAGGGTATTGAAATATTAAGTACCTGCAGCTGAGAGGAATAGCTGGCATGGCTTGGGTTTCCAAGCATTTACAGTTTTATTTAATAGTAATTACAGAAACTTCAAGCATGTAAGACATGAGTCATGGACATCTCACCTTCCCAGCCCTCCCCATCCTCTGTAATATACCTGCTCACCTGGCACCTAAGATACCATTAGCATTCCCAGAACTGCTCACTGCCACACAGTACCCGTGCAGGTTTTTAAGTATGACAGCCAAGCGCCTGCAAGCTGTTTGCATGCCTACAGGGCTACATGCCAAATCACTTGCTTCAGGCTGCTCCTACCCCACCACCTCACACTGTTCTCCCTCAACTTTACCTGCCCAGCAGCACCCTGGGGCCCATCTAGGCAGCCCCAATTCCGCCTCCTGTGTCTCTGTGTCTTTCTATTTCTGGCTATTTGATCCATCAAATGAAGGAAGCTATGTAAAGGCTGATTTTACTGTAAGCATTAACCCTAATCACAGACCTTGATGCATGGAGGTGTGAGAAGGAAGGCAGCTCACACGCCATATTATTGAGGCAAGACCCTTACAAATGCATAGGAGACAGAGATGAACTTAAACCCTTCCCCTTCAGACCAGCAGGGCATCCAGCAATGCCTGTATAACAGGATAAATAATGCCTCCCTTCTCCAAAGTTCTTCCTCAGGTATCCCATTTCATTGAAGTTAAAAGCTTTCTGTCAGCATTTCAATACTATCATCAAAGGAAAAATTGATAAAATTTAGTATATGGGTTACACATTAATGATTATCTAGAGATTTGGTGTGTGCTCAGACTATTCAAGTCTATGGGGAAAAATGACAGAATCCATCACTTCTGAGCAAACTTATTTTGAGGGACTGTTTCCTTGCTCAAATCCTTCTATTTCTATTCATAACCTTTTCCAAGACACATTTAGATGTTCCCACCAGCAATGTCTTCACATCTCTTATTACAGCATGCCCAAATATTTCTTGCCAAAAATGCCAGAAGGCAGCCCACTGGAATGACAGAGAAGGGGGCTAATTTTAGGAAGCACTGAGACACTTCCCTCGATCTATGCAATGAACCAACAGAAACCAAAATGGAAACCCACTTGGTTAATTTTTACACCACAGTTTTACATCACAGATGTGAATTATACATCATCTAACACCCACCTGAAAGGGCAACCCTGCTCCTCCACTTCCCACCATGAGCGTTGCTTGCAGTGCTACTCATCTACTCTACATCCAAGGCAGTTTAGGTTTAAAACTGATATTGGTGGGGGTGTACACAGAGGTTTCCTGCTTTTCTGGGTCCCTGAAGCAGCTCCCAGTGGCTTCAGACAAGAGCCAGTCTCAGCACAGAAGCAGGAGCACAAGTCTAGGTGCTTGAGAGAGAGGAAAAGGGAGGGCAAGGAGCGAGACTGCCTTTTCAGAAGGTGCTGGCCATTACATCTGCTTAGCTTTACCATGAAAGCCACCTTCGGAAAGGGGCAGGGAAACAGGGGTAGACAAAAGGAAATAACATCTTTGCCACAGCACCTAGACAGATGGTAAGAAATACCTATGAAATCAAGGGCATAGGTAACAAAGCAGCTGCCCACCTTCTCATTGCCAAATGGATTTTGACTGAGATGAAAAGCCTGGAAGAGCTTTCTAGAAAAACAAGCCAGAACAAAAATCCTCACTACTTCTTCTGCATGCTAATAAAAAACACATTATGATATGTTTTTTCTTTAAAGGAATGAACAAAATTTAATGATTTGTTAAGACTTTTGATAATGCAGTGTTGAAGTGAAAATGGAAGAGCAAAGCTGGTGATGAAATTCTTACATAGTCAATGGAGAGGGGTGACCATTTCATTTATATCATGAGAACAGCTTCACTCCTGAGAGGCCAGGTTGGTTTAAGGGCTTTTTTTTTTTTCAGCTGGTGCAACAAAAACAGGAAATGAGAATATTTGCCTTTGAAAGACAAAGCAGCACACTAGATTGACAGAAAATAGGGTAGCTTTTCAACCTAAAAAGTATTTAGACTGGTTTTATTGGGATATTTTCATAATCTACTTTTCAGGTGGGGCTGTTCTGTTCAAGAGTTTGAAAATGTGTTTATTGTCAAGTACGATAGCGTTGCTAAGAAGAGGGTGTCTTTGTAATTAAATTGACACCCAGTGCATTGAATCCCAAATTCACTACAGGACATAAAAGCATAGACAGCTTAAAAATGAGTATGTGTGTTAGATGATTTGGATTATAAAAATATGTTCTGAGAAATAGTTTGTAGAAGCTTTTTATGAGTTGACAAATATCCTGTTATCTTTGTTTTGTTGCAGTAAAGATTCAAAGTATCAATATGACAAAAAAACTACCAACCATTCACTCTACAATAGCAACTCCCCGAGTACAGTAAGAGAGTCTAAATTTTGCATCTTACTTCTACTGACACAAACATTTGCTTTTCTGTAATAATATTTATGTGATTAGCGTGACCGCTTACACCAGGAAAAATTTGACTAGGAAGTCACTGATTGTCTTTCTGGTCTCACGAGAAATAGATCCATTCAATCGTAACCTAACTGGACAATCAATAAAAGCCAGCTCAAGTGTCTGTGTATCTACAGCACAACTAATGCACAGTGCTCAATGTTCACTCATTAGCAGTTAAGAGTTAACTGTACCTTAAGATATGGGTTGCATACCATATCTATACCACTAATCTGACAGGCAGAAGCTCTTGCACTTGAGTTTGTAGAAACATTCCCTCAGAACAAATGGACAACATGATGGCGTACAACGCTTGGCTTTGAAATCTGGTCTGCACTTCCACTGGGTGGGAGGATGTGGCAACAACGTTGATAAATACTGTGCTCACCACCTAAAGAGTACCATCCTGAACAACCCTCCAGACCTACCTGTTTTATTTCAAGGCATCTGCCTATTTATGACTAGGTTTCAGTAAAGGGCAACATCGGTGACTGAAATCATGGAACACCCTGATATGAGAAATAGAGCTGAGTAGGGTAGGGATCTTCATGTTGGAAGAGAGATGATCTAGGGGTAATATTGTGAGAGAGTTCTACAAAAATCACACACCTGAGAGATGTTAGGATTCAATCAATCTTCGCCTTTTCCAATACAGCAAATTTAGGTCATGAAGTGAAGCAAGCAGAAGGCAGGCTCCAAAATAAAGAAGAAAGGAAGGTATCTTCATGCCAAAAAAGCAAGCAGTCTTATTGCCAAATGGTGCCGTGGGCAAATGAAGGTTACCGCTTCCTAATCAGACAACCAGCAGGCTCAGCACCATTGCTGAAAGGAATCAGATCCTGAGAGGGTGTCAGGGGAAATGTCATGGATACTTACTAAGCTCTTTCTCCTCCTGAGAAGTCCTTCTCTGGCCACTGCTTAAGAATCCTGATTTAGTTGGATCCTTGGTTTGAACAATTGTGATTGTCCCTTGTTGTGTTTGTGTATTCTGTTAATCTCTACTTAAATTCAGGAATTTTGATATTGAATGGCTAAACTGAAGACAGGGATATCAAATATGGGGCAAGATAAATGATAATTTTTATACACTGCCCTAATTCAGGCAACTGATCTGACTCCCACCTCAGCACAACTTTAATATCCGAAATAAATTATGCTTCTATAATAGTCAAGTTAAAAGAAAAAATTCTTTTTTTTTTTGCTACCTTATTTTAACCACTCTAAGTTACCTTATTATTTTTTTGATAAGCAAACTTGAGAACGTACAGCTTCTTATTCTACTACTGCATGTTTTAATTCTTGAATATGATGCTAATCAACATCTTTTCAGGCTGAGCTAGCACATTGAAAGTTCAGTAACTAGCTTTGTATATTCACATAAGAAAGGCAAACAAAATCAACAAAGCTACAGAAATAATGAGAAAAGTAGACATTACTAGGGTAGAAATTGGACGGTACAGCTTTCCTCTCCAAATATAAGATTCACTGCTAGTAGTATGGTTTATAATAATATACACCATTATGGAGATTACTACATTCAAATATTACACAAGTAAACTCTGTTATTTATTAAATTCAGACTGCCTGTGCATACGGGCATTTTGTCTAAGACTCTGTTTGCTGGTTCTGCATGTTGAACCAAGCTGCTAAGAGCACATTACAATAGTACTTGGAGACAAAAATAAATCAGATGTCACCGTATTACCAGTTAAACAAAGAGGAAAGTACCTTAAAGAAGCCCTGACATTTTACGTAAGTGTTAGTAACAAAAGCATGTAACCATGGAGAAAAAATGTTGCATAATTTTATCAGCAAGCTCTGTTGGCCCCAGTACACAAAGCTAGTAGCACTTTTTCAGGAATTTTAAATACTGCTTTTCATGAAGACAAGGAAAGTCATGACTCTTCCTGCCAGATCCCAAAGTCCTGCCTCAAACTTTTGATTTGTGAGTGTTCTTTGAAGGATTTTTTTTCATTTGTTTGTTTTTAAATAACTGCAAGCACCAGGAAACCTCTCTCACAGGACTTCCTTCCCTTCTGATAAATGTGGTTTCAGGAAAAAAAATCAGTTCTCTCAACTCAGTCAGAGGACTGGCAAAGTTGCCCCACTGAACTCTATTTAGGCTTCTACCTCTGGATCCAAATAATTATCTTGCCTGCTTTCAGGAAAGCCTCTGCCTGCTATTCACCCTCCTCCCCACCCTGTAATGGGAAAGGCAAGCTGGGTTTACAGAAACATTCAGAATAGGTGCACATGACTTTTTTTCTGAGCATAACAAGCCACAATACAGCATTTTGACATTTAAAAAAATCCCCATAACCTTCCCCTTTCTACTTAAAATAGTTTTTCCTTCCAAAATTCACTGGAGTTTTACTTTAAGAAGTTAAATGGTTTGGCCACTGAATGGAGAAGTCAGCAATCAGCTAGATGTGTGTCTCTAAGCTCTCCCCACCGACATGCTGGCACAGCCTCTTTTCCGACTTCTGAGGCATGTTGTCAGGGTGCAAATCCTTCTGCTTAGTCCCCACACCCAGTCAGTGAAAATTCAGGGGCTAGGCGACCCTGAGCACAAAGCCAATTCTGGCTTTTTCTCCAGTCCTCAAATAATCCCTTTCTCAGGGCCACACAAGTGCAGGAAACCTATTTTGTAGTTAACTTTGGTTACAGCCAAGAATATAGAGGTACTACAAACCAATCTCACACACACATATTTTATACCTTCCTAAGTACAGAGGCTTAGAAATTGAAAACAGAACAACTCCACATAAAAAAATCTTCCTTCTCCTTGGGAATGAAATGGCCTAGATAGGCTGAGGTTGGGGTTGGTTTTTTTGTAGGGGGCTGGTGGGGTAGCAAAACACTCAGTAAAAGTTCAGAGGGTTAAGATAAAAAAATTGAATAATTCACCCAAATCAGCAAATAGCTGTAGTAGAAAATATTTACATTAGCATTTCCAAAACAACATGTTTTGACTTTTCAGCCTAGTTTCATGTGGGGCACTAAATAATATGGGGCATTGAGAGCATAGTTCAGGATTGTGCCTATAGAGAAGTGGCTTATTCAATCTCTCAGCATAAAGACATTCCACATCCATTCCTCTTGTCTGACTGAACTGGAGCAAGTAGTTGAGCAGAGACTTCCCATTTCCCAGGACAGTGCCTTAACCTACAGGTTCAGGGATTCTCAGAAGAGTCTCTACATCCCTGCTTTTGAAGCTGAACCATCTTCTGCAACACATTCATTAAGTCATACGTCCACCTAGAAGGTCAGGAAGAAAACATGGTTTTTAGTCGTGGCTCCAATTAGTGCAGCAGTATTTTTATCTGTGGTGGTAGTATTTTGTGAATAGATGCATCCAGCTTATCTCATTTCCCTTAAGATACTAAAGAATTAAGAAATATAATGGCAAATAAAGTCAAAATTGATAAATACAAAGCAGTGCATGTGAGGGGGGGAATCCCTACGGACTCTAAATCAGTGTATCTCTGTGGGGAATTCCATGACTGTATCACCTCAATTCAGACAAAAAGCCAGATAAGATATCAGTGATTATTAGGAACAGAACACAAAAGAAAGCATAATATCTTGTGCTACTGTGTAAATTCATAATGTTCTCTCACCTAAAATAAAAGATACAGATCTGGTCTTCCCATCTCCTGCTGGATGGGCTAGAAGACAAGACATAGAAAAGGCCAAAGAGAAGTTATCAAAGACCTAGGACAACTTCTGTATGTGGAGATATTAAATAAATCTGGATTACTCAACATGTAAGAATGATGATTGAAGGAATACATCCTAGATGTTTATGAAATGACAAGTGGCATGAAAAAGATTAATATGGAATGACTTTTGCTATTTCTTGCAGTAAAAAAAAAAAAGGTGCATAACAATTTTTAAAAAAGAGTAGCCTGCAGCTTCAGAGGGAAGTACTTTCTTCTCTAACTCCAGTTAACTGTGGGAATTCATTGTTGCAGGATGATGGGCAAAAACACAAATTCAAAAATGATTTCACAAATTCATAGAAGGTTCATCAAGGATATTACACACAAATATGTTGATATAGTCTCTGGCTTGATAAATCTTAAGCTATAGATTGCTAGATGCTATAATGGTGTATGAAGGGAGTGTATCACTGTGTGCCTCTCCCATTCTTACATGTTCCCCTCAGCTTATATACTAAACTAAGTAGATTTTTGGCCCAGTAGCAGTGTTTCCTTAAGTTGCTATCACATTCCCCAGAGGAAAAAAACCAGCAGTGGTCAAGTTACTGACTGAATGTTGGACAAAGACAAACACAGGCTTCAACCCATTCTAGGTTAGCGCCCTCTGCATAAAACTATAAATGCTCCAACTCATCTCTTCTTTCAGGGTGTAAATGGTGCATGGCTGTATGGCCACATTTCCTTCCCATTTTATTATAAACAATCAAGTTTCTTTTTTTCTGATGCTTGAATGGAAAGTTCTTAGTTTTAAAACACAAGCTACTTTGCAGAGCTAAAGCAGTATAAGCTAATCAACTGACAAAAAAGAGACTAATTTTCTGTTGACTCACATCCCTGAATGGTTAACATAATACAGATGTAGTAAGAAGAGCATAATTATGTTGTACCTGCACTAAGTCATCCTACATACATAATATCTTATGAAAAACTTTCTCCCATCCCATCATCCCTTTAACGTGTGTGGGGGAAATAAACAGTGAAGGTAAACAAAGTCAGAAGTAAAATAGGTTGTTTGAACTCCTTTAACTCTTCCTCTCACTGCAGGCCAATCCATGAGTATTACTGGGGCTTACAATTGTTAAATACCTTAAAAGAAGATAAAATTACCACTTGTCTACACAGCCTCTCCTGCCAAGGCAAAATGTTTTGCCCTGCTGCCTTCCTTTGTTTCACAGTCAGTATAAACAGTTCCCCCACTGGTAAGTATTCTAACCCTATGGTTTTTATACTTTCCTGGGCCTGAATTATTTATCATTTCTTTCTCTACAACACATAAAAGAAAAAATGGGTAATGGAAGGGGGCCAGTAACATTGCTGAAGCTCAAAGTACCCTTTGAAAACACTAAAGCAACCTAGATATTTTCCCTTTGATATGTTGTCTAATTTTTCTCAAGTTATTTAATAAAATGTTTCTGATCATGCCCTATGTAATCTACACCATATATTAACTGACTATAAAAAAACCACTCACCTGTAATTTCACCTAAGTGTCTTTAGTGGCACTTTGCTCATCCAGGTTCATAATCCTTTGCTCTTCAGTATACTAGTTTTGCCTTTGTATTGCCTCCTCTGTTCTTCTCTGAATTATGAACCTTAACAGTGCTCTCTGGTTGCCTCCCTCCTTTTAAATGTCTTTCTGAGCAACTTGAATTACTTGTAATATCGAAGCCAGTCACTTTTTCTTCAGCAGAGGAATATTTTTGACTCAACAAATCATTTGACAAGAGTGCTTTTTTTCCCCACTTTCTTTTTTCTTGTAAGGGTTTATTGTGGATGAAAATTTCAAATACACTTTACAGCAGTACAGTGATGTGTGTATAGCTGTCTATCTTCTTACTCATCTACTACTACTGGTACAACTACTACACAGATGTTTGTTTTTCCACACTAATTATACCTATACAAGTCATACTAGCTTACTTCATTGTGGAAAAGCCACCTCAAGTGTTACTGTATTTATGTATTTAAATGTCATGATTAGCATTCTGAACTTGAATTGAATTGGACATTGAGTTCAAGGGAGACATTTTACTTACTTTCCTTAACCTTTCTTTTCCTTTTTATTTACTTTTTTTTTTTTTTTGGGGGGGGGTAGATTCCCTCCTCTTCCATACCAAGTCCAACTATTCTTTTTCTTAACAATCCACAGATGAGGTTTACTGCGGGTTTTTCTATGCAGGGCTATTACATTAAGGCCCATCATTCTGGTATCTGATTATCTCTGCTATGACAAGATAATATGGGCTTGAGGGAACACACCAGTATTGCCTGTCAGCCCCCTTCTGTTATATCAACTCCTCTAAGGGCATATTCATACAAGGAAGCTGCTACAGAATAAAAACCCCAAGACAACGCTGTTTATCTCAGGAACCATTCCACACGTTTCCCTGTAGGCACAAAGATTTTTGCAGTGTAGTGTAATTCACTTGCAAAGCAGACTGAGGATGAGGTTTCACATTATAGCTAAGCCAACCAAAAATGACCACATCATCATGGGGAGTGAACTACCACCTCTTCCCTGGTCTTTCCATCTTTTCCAGACCAGTAGTTCTACTGTTAGAAAACTATCCTGACATAAAAATACCTACGTCTTTCTACAGTGTCTGCTTTTTGTTAGTTTAGCTCCCCAGACAGCTCACTGCAGAGAGGGACAAGTACAGTTCTGGTAGAGAAGAAGCAGGAATAGCACAACACTGGGAGTGGGAGAGGGAAAAGAGAAGTAGGACCATGCCTTTTGGTGCATGTGCTGTAACATCAGACACTGATGCACATATACAGCCCTTGCCCATGTCTACATAAATATTTCAGAAAGGGTCCAACAAACAAATAACAAATAAATAATCAGTGTATGAACCTGTTAATGAGGCACAGAATCATGCAAAAAATTCCTTCACAGATTAGGAAGCTTCATTAATTACGGCAGTATGGAGATGTATGTTTCAGAAATCAGGTTGAAACCAGACCAAACAGTGACTAACAGGCTTCAGCTCTTTACTAAGTGCAAGTCCCTCTGGAAGGCCTCCTCTGTACCCCAATGCTGTGAGTCAAAACAGGATTCTTGCCATCAAAGGATCGCTTCAGTGATTCCCCCTCAATTGCTTAAAATTCCAGAATCCTGTAAAATTTTTAATCCCCCCCAGGAATCCCGTGAACTCTGCTAAGCAGGTGATAAGTCCCAGCAAATTTCAGTAAGGAAACCTCAGGTGCCAAACCCCTGAATGTCAGCAGAGCTGGAAGCGCAGGAAGCACAAGGACACTGAGCCGACACCCGCAGGAAACAGACTGTAGGTACCTGGTCCATTAATTTCTGTTAATTGCCTGAGAGCTCAACTTAGTTTCATTTGCTTCCACTTGGCATCTGCTTAGTCAGTTGGCCAGAAGGCTGTCTTCTTGCTGAAAAATAGTTCGTCTTAATTATCAGAAGTCCTAATGGTGCAAATGTCTTAGGGCACAGTCTCCTTAATAAGGTGACAGTTTGCACGTACCATGTACTGTTTGGCACACACTTCCCGCCCTTTTTAATGTAAGCAATAGCAGCTGTACAAACCGTTCAGCTTCAAAGCGAGAATGTTCTCCTCCTTCCATTACACATTTTTAACAAATTCTTTGCTCCTGCCTAGAAGCACTGACATACCATTAAATTCCTATTTTGGGGTTCATTTTCTTTTTACATAAAAGGCAACAAAATTTGGTCAAAACAAAACATGAATTAAACCACTCTTATCTGTCTGCAACTCCAGAAAGTTGCTTGGTGAACTTCTTGAAACAGCCACTTGGGCTTGGCCTGAATAAAAAGCCAACCTGTGCTCTCTCAATCAGTTCTTTAACCTTTTATATTATTCAAAGAATAGGCTAAAGCTACTCCTGGAACAACTGGAAGTAAAACAGGAGGATCACTTTGTTTCTGATTGTGAAAATGTCACTGATAATGAGGGTAATTTGAAGGGAAAAGAAGTGTCACTGGGGCACAATTCTTTCTGTTGCAAAGTCCACATACTTTGAGGTCAAGTACTGGAGGTGTTCTCCGGAAAAATAAAACTCATGAAATATTGGTTTAGGCAGCCAATGCTGAATGAAAAATGCAAGAGGAAAGTCAAACAGATTCCTGAAACAGCATTAAGAAACAGCTGAAGTTAAAGAACTTAAGCAGCAAAAAGAAAAAATGAGAAGGTGGAGGCAGGTTCTCACATAAAACAAAGACAAATCTCAGGAAAGAAGAGAAGTCTGTAAGCCTAAACTCAAAATATATCTTAAACATGTCTGCAGCCAGCCAGAAAGTTGGCATAGTCCAATCTTTTTCTTCAAGTGTCCAATCATATTGCTTTTACAAAACGTTTTGGAAAAGGAGTTACTCTTTCTAGTAAAATAGACTTTTTAACTACCTTTCAATTACCTCATTGTCATTTATTGGCACATTCAACCCAAGAGCATTTTCTCTGCTCCACTGGTAAAAGTGACAACCAGCAGGTAGGGCACAAAAGATGGCAGAGTTAAACCACACTGCAGAAAGTCCAGCAGAGGGTCTATTAGTGAAAAACTGAGAAAATATAGAGAGAAGGCAGTGGCAAAAGTGAGGATTGCAGCATGCCATACTTGTGAGAACTAGCAGAGAAGGGTATTACCAGCAAGCTGTGAGTGTGCATCACATCACTTTGTTAACTTGCTGAAGGACAGCCAACACAAGGAGTCAAGAGGCGTGAGAAAACTGGTGAGACAAGTCCCTCCCCTGCAGAACTAGAGATACTAGATACAGCATACTCTTGATGCTGCATTAGTGTGATACCAACCAAAAATTAGTAGCTGAGCTGATTTGGCTGTACTTTCTTGGGTGGGAGCATAGGCCAAATGGCCTGGTTTGAGAGGATGACAAATGGGACTTTGCAGGCAGCAGTCAATGAGCTGACAGAGTCATCACAGGAGTGTCATCACAGGAGTTAAGTTTGAGTGCCTTGCTTCAAATAACAGGCTAAAGCTGCTCCTGGAACAACTGGAAGAAAAGTATATTTGCAGAAATACTGATGGCATGTTTGCAGAAAGGTTTTTTTCCCCACAGTTGTCTACCTTACCTGCTTCTTGGAACACATGCCATGTTTCACCCAAGTAAAAGCAAAATGGAGAAAAACATCACAAACAAGGACTCTGACTTATCCACTGTCAAAATGCTGAGGTCCACTGATTTCACCCAATCTGCTTTTACTTGGTCAAGAGCTGAGCAGGAGTTGTTGCTTCAGTCATTATACTTGGAAAAATGATGCTGGCTTCCCTCACTCTTTTGTGTTCTGATATCGCAGAGATCAGAAGAAGTTTGTTTGACGGCATGGGAGGGTGATCTGCAGAGATGCAGCTTTTATTCTCCCCATATTTTGAACTCATGCCTTTCCTCTTGCTCTGGGGCAGGGACAGACTAGACTAGAAAGGGGCAAAAAGACACAGAAATACTAGAGGATGTTTCTGGTTGGCTTTCAAGAGGAAAACTCTATACTGTAAGATGACCCAAGCCTTCAACTACAGGAACACGAGTTCCTCTTCAGTCCACTAAGGTGACAAAGTGCTATGCTGCATAGGTCCAACAGAAGAGCTGTGCCACAACCCACATATTAAAAAAAAAAAAAAAGCCACCAACAAACACCCACCCCACCCCAAAAAAAACCCCCAAAACCAACCCACCCACCCTACAAATGAACCCTGGAAGTATCTGGCTGCCAACATGAAGCAGTGCTTCATACACTGCCAGACAGCTGCTCCTTTCTATCCCCAATAAAGGGAAGGGGAAAACATTCCCATGGCTGGCGATGCAACCCATAGATCACAAGTTTGATTGCACTTGACTGTATCTTGTTTTCTCTAGGACATGCAAGTCATTGAGTCCAAGAGAAGTAGAAAGTCAAAGAATAAATCATTAGCCAAGACATTTCCAACTGCTGTCAACACATTTAAAAGTCAGAGTGAAGTTCAAAGCAGGCATTAAAAATCATGAGACTACAATCTCAATTTTTTACGCCAAAGAAAAGCAGTTGGTTTACTCATATCTCCCTTCAAGAGCACTAGCCTTTAAATCTCCAGTTGTTAAAAAACACAACTTATGTTACCATGAGGATGCCAATGTAAGAATAAAACTGAGATTTTCACATAAACTGTGAACTGCAACTTCAGGTTAAATAAAACCCCCCAAAACCCCAAACCCAAAGTTTTTTTAAATTTCTTTAGATTTAGTCCTTATTAGATAGTGAAATAGATCAGATAATCAACATAATACACTAATCCTGATTTTATCAGGAAATCAGCAAGCTGGTCTACAGACAGCTTTACAAAACAAACATGTATGGCCTTGACACTTTGTAGTATTCTTCCTTGTGTCCACATAAAAGGTACAGTTCCATATGGCTTACGGGATCTACCACAAAACAGACACAAGGAGCAAAAAGCTAATATAAATACTCAAAAATTTGAATAAAACATTCCAGTAGGTTACAGATATTATCTTATAGGAAGCTTGGAAATTTCAAATAAAGCTTAAATTCAGTTATGTTATAATCCATTTAATTGGGGGAAAATCTAAACAAAAACTGTAAATTGAGCAAAGTATTTTTATTGTTATTTATTTATTCAAATTAAGTAATTCATACAAAGTTAGGACTATCATTCTTAATAATATTAAAACTCCTCATTGGATGTCGACCCTAGTTTATAAGCCTTGAACCAACACTATGCAATGTGTAAGCCCTCCAGATCACATTGGTTAAGAACATATTTTGTACTCAATCCTCCTTTCTTGGAGGTTAAAGGTAATGCGTGTAAGTTGACTGTTGAGAGATTTTTCCCTACCATGCCTCCTAATAATTTTTGTTAGGCTCTAAGGTTTGTAATGTAAGTCAATTCTAGGCAATTTGGGATTCCTAAGAAGGTACTCTCACTTTTTTCTAACTTTGTTCACTGAGGTTTTGTCTCTGTTTAGTCTACAAGCTCATTAGTGGAAATTTTCTCTTTCATTTACCAGTCAAGAATCCAGAAAGTGAAAAATTACACTTATTACCATGTATGGACATGTGCTGGGATGGTAAACTCAACATGTTTGGCAGTACAACATATGCTACAAGTTTTAAAAGTTAAATGGCTAAGAAAAAGGGACACAGAATAACTACATTAAATGTTACAGATGAGGTCCTGGACGCAAAGCAATCTAAAAAAAAAAAACACCAACCCCACCTCCCCCACCAGTCACACAAAGTTTAGGGAAGAGCTGAAAATTCCAACTTCAGTCCCAACACAACAGTGTCATCCTTCCTCTTCGAGCAGGTAGGGCACAAAGTCTGCCATTAGCAACATGCACATACTGGGGGAACAGGGGAGAGAAACACATTCGTTTTCCTTACATCACTCCTTAAATCTTCTCCAAGACATGCCTGTTTGCAGTTCCATATCAGTCTCAGTGACAAGCTCTCTAGCAAACCAGCACATCCAAATTCAACACTGCATCTCAGCAGGAAGAAATCTTCCTTTCTGCACGTAGCTAAGATTCCCTCTTCCTCAGGAGAGGCAGATATGTTTCTCACCATTTTCTATATAATTCTGCAAATATACTATCTTCCAGCAGTTAACACTGCAGGATAATCCTGCAATATGAATTATTAAACAGACAAATATTTAAAACTCTTTAGGAAACAAGAAAACCTTCTATCCAAACTACTGAGTAAACTTTTTGTAATCTCTTTAAAATTATCCTCAAATAACTCCCAACCAAGATGATTAAAGGTCACTAGTACATGGCAAAGCATATTTTTATGAGATAAATTCTATTATAATTGCAACAACTATTCCAGCCACAATTTAGACGTAGAATCCAATTATCCATTTCATTTTCATTTACACCTCATGGGCTAGATCATTTATCATGTTTCATGATAATGATCAGAAGGCACATGGAAAGTGATTTCTGGAGGTAACAAATTACCTACCATATTAGCATAGCTTACAAGATCCTGTCAACTAGTACTGTGCATAAATATGAGGTAATTAAATTTACAATGTGAAGGAACATTTGATATGCTACTTGCTTTTCTAGCAGCTGCCAAAAAAAACTGGGTTACTAAATTCAACATACCAGTTTAGTTGCTTAAGTACAGTAATTTAGCTCTTCATAACACATCAGGAATCATTACGCCACTAGAACACTAACAGGTAGACAGCATGCAGTGGGCTCAAGATCTGGAGATGAATCTCTCATCATGTGGTATCATTGCTTCTTGCCACCAAACCATCCATCATGTCTCCAAGACAGTTTGGAATGATAGTGCTGGACCCTCACATTACTCCTCCTTGAACTCTGTCTCATCCATCTTTTGCATCTTTCCCCATTTGCAACTAAGTATCATCCTCCTGCTGCAAAACTGAGTGTGAACCTGTAATGCCTTTAACCTGCAGTGCCACTCTAATAGTAATTGATTTCTTTTTATTGCAGAGATGGTGCCCAGTAAGACTATGTACAGCTGCGGAAGCTGAGAGATGGTCAAGACAGCACCACAATGCAAGCGTCTTATGCCTTTAGGAATATGACCCATTTCCAAGGAAATATGGCTATATTTCCATAGCTAGCTATTTTATAGTGCATGTATATTTATCAATACATAAAATTGGTATAGGAATATATATGCAGTTTGTGTTCCTGCAGCTCATCTACAATTTAGTAGCAAGATTCACTCAAATGCAGCTGAAAATTAATGTTGGGGTGGTGTCACTTTGTATTTTTGTTAAGTGATTCAGTATTGGAACACTATTAGATTTTTAAATACATACTAAAGCACACAGGTGCACCTGCATTCAAAAAGGAACTTAGATTAACTCTACATTGATCATGGCAAGACTTCACTAGCATGATGACTTGTGTACCATAAACCACCCAAGACTAAGCGTTTTAATTCAGCTTCATCTGAATGCTGTTATAAAAGTTTAATAAATCAAAATGATCAAAATGCCCCCAGTGGCAGGTTGGGATTCAGTTTCCAATTCAAATTCCCTTTAATATATGGCTTCTCTGACATCCTGCATTTTCTGCCATCTATGTTGAATTCCAAATGCACTCCTTTTCATCATTACCATGCATCTACTCATCTGCACACTTTGTAACAACCCTGCACAATACACAGAGATGTCAAACCTAGAGGGGTTTTCCCCTCCCCCACACTGGAAAATGATGGCAGGTAATGGAACTTTGTCTACCCTTAAGTAAATATTTTCTTAACATCCCTGCTAACGTCAATGGCACTTAAACCGAGACAGACCATCATGAGCTGCAGCATTCAAACAAAACATTTGATTTAAGTAAATGTAGAGACAGACCAGATACTGGAAGGGAAATTATCTAAGTGAAATACAGCACTGATGTCATGGGGCAGTCTGGAGACATCTCTAATTAAGATGAGAAAAATCACATTACTGCAAATGATCTTCATGTCGTTATACTTGGATAAAACGCAGATACAAGAAACAAAGAAACCCCCTTATTTCCTCCCTGAAATGACACCTGCCAAGAGTTTTTTCCTCACCTCTTTCTTTCCTTTGTACTGCCTCCCATCAAGTCTAAAGGCAAACAGGCATCCCACTATTCGGAGTGATTACATTTTAATTTCCCAAATGCTTTATTTCCTGTTTGGATTCACCTACGTCTTCTCCCAATAAGGAGGCACATGATAAAATGTCAGAGGTATAGGACAACACCTAAACAGCGAGACCACGCTCACGCAATCAATCATTAATGCCACATCTGTCGTATCACCAGCAACACAATTTTGAACCAGGCTGAGTGAAGCCGCATCGTATCTTGTCTTTGCTGGATTAGGCAGAGCAGGTGATACCCAGCTTATGCTGCCTGTAAAGGGGCTGATAAAACCTGGTCTGCCATAGAGGCAGAAGACCCCAGAGGAACATTACCTAAAGCGGGCACTAAGCCTGCTGGCACAGAGCTAACTCTTCTGCAACTGTGAGCCACCTGGCCAAGTTCATCCCAGGTCACTACTTCCCATTATAGGCTTCCACTAATTTTGATTGACCCTACAGCTGTATTTATTTTACTGCGAGATCACAGCAAGGTCTCCACAAGACCTGACACTGCCTGACAAGCAGGGGAGGGCCCTTTTCCTGCCCTCCTCACGGCTCTGGGCTCCTGGCCCTTGGGCCAACTCTGGTGAGCTGACTGCCCTCCCCAGTGAGGCAGAGCTGTCCCAGTCAGGCTGAGAGGGAGCAGCTCGATGCCCGTTCCGTTTGTTGAACCAGCCCACGGAAGCGGCACAGCCCTAGAGCCAAGAGAAGGACGAGAGGGAATTGTGTGCGACTAGGGGCATGGGAGAGGAGCAAAGCCTCTCTCCCTGCCAACAGCTGCCCTTTCACTTTACCAGAACACTAAACACGGGGATCCCTTAAAGCCAGGCCCAGGCCCAGCACTCCCTGGCTCTGCACTGCTCCCTCTTCAGCCAGCATGGGCATTCCTCCTCCACATGGTGAGAGGCATCTGGATTACAAACCTAACTTCAAAAGTTCTTCTTCTGGGTTAATCTTGGTGGAGGAAAATAAACCAAAAAATGCTTTATCAGCTGATGGGATTTCCCCAACGCCGTGCTAGCAAACAGGAGCGGATCTCCAGAGTGAAGGTCTCGGTGCTGAGGACCCAGCAACCCCTCTATGTGCATTTCAGGTAGTTTTGCCTGGGATGAACTTTAGTCATTACTGAATGCCTGCTGGCAGCTGGAAAGCACTATGTGCCTACCTTTTTGTTTACTTCCCTCTGAAAGAAGGGTAGTTCCCTTGCCCTGGTGGGAACCAAGGGCCAGGAAGTGGGGACAATCTGGAGATTTGCTTTGAAAGCACATTCCTGTCTGAACGTTTGGCGCACAAAATAGTGTCACACCTAATAATTAGAAAACATACAAGGAAAACTATTTCCAGTTTTTGAATGTGATCAGATGCTTAGAAATGTATCAGCTTCAGATATATAAAAGCAATGCTCAGAAAGAAATAAAAATAGCCACGTAAACATCGATCTAGCTAATTACCAGCATTCCCAGCCTTCCTCCTCCTCTTTTTTTTTTTTCCCTTTGTCCTGCTGGTTTCCACCCAGAGCCTGTGGAAAGAGAGTTCCTATCATGGTTTCCACTGAGAAATGAGTGGAAGAGAGAGAATATAAGATGACTTCCACAGGGTTTGCTATTCCATGTGCTCTCATGCAGGTGGGATGAAGCTTTGCAAGAAACACAACAGGAACTGCTGGCTGCTTGGACTCATGAACCGAAGTGCCACACAGCATCAGCATCCACCACAGAGGTCAGGAAAGTATACACCAGGCAATGAAAACCATAAATAGACAATGTCCCTTTCACCAAATTAGTTAATTAGTTAACTGTGAATCTGGTTTGGTTCCTGCATAATTACTTTTCAATAGGTGATTTTAAAGTTAACTGTGATCCTTATATAAAGATATTTAGCAATTATGCAAAACTCTACAGAGGTTATAAATCTATGCTTTGACACAAGAAGTTATATGTTATCCATTCCTACCTGTGAGTGATAACAGGATTGAATTTGATTGGTTAGGAGAGGATCTAATAAAAATAAGGATTGAAAAAACCCAGCTCATATCAGCTCAATCACCTTGCGTGGTCACCACTTCTTTGATGTGGCTATTAACTTCGTATTTTGTTAGTATGTGACAGGCTCTTTTGACAGGCTCTGTGGCTTCACATGTAGAGCAAACAGCATAGTTTCAAGAAGAAACAAGTTAAGACAAGCAGTGTTCTCTCTCTGCCTCCATACTTTGCCCCTCTGCTCTACACTCACACATCTTCCCCTGAATGAGAAACTAAGGCATAACACTAATGTACAAGCTGAGAGGGTATTGGCCCCTACTTAAAAGATGCCTGAACCACAGATCCCTGGGGAGGTAAAATCCTATGCCAACAAGACACACGTGTATATCTATCTCCTCTTCTCTGATACTCTGTCGCCAATACCAGCTACTGAGCCTAGCCAAAGGTAGGACACAGGGCTACAGGACTTTGGCTTTTGTTCTGATCCAGATCAGTCACCTTAAAGTTCAGGGAATACAGTAAGAAGATGCATATCAGCACTGAAAAGGCTAGCTTTTGCCTAATGAGAATATTTAAGCTATATTGAGCAGTACAAAATTCATGTCTTATCAGACAAAAGCAGAACACGTGCTTTACCTTAATGCTTCAGATCTTTCTGAAGAACAAATCACAGAACTACAATAAAGCAACAGTTCACATTAAAAAAGACTTCAAGAGGATTATAAGGAGATAGAAACACTCTCCACCCAAACTAAGCCAATACTGCAATGAAGCGATTAACTAAGCAGAGTCCATCGCACCGAACAGGAGACTAATCTTCGTCAAGAATACAAGGTTTTACTTTTAGCGATAGTACCACACAAACTTTAAAAAAATCATATACACATGAAAAGACTTCGAAATGAAAGCACCTTGATCCTCCCTTGGAAAAAAAAGTAAACAGTCAAACTGACTGCTACAAAGCATTGTAGCATTTCATGTTTAATGTGTCCATTAACGATCTAGATGATGGGGCAGAGTGTACCCTCAGCAAGTTTGCTGATGACACCAAACTGGGAGGAGTGCCTGATAATGCCAGAGGGTCACACTGCCATCCAAAGGGGTCTTGACAGGCTGGAGAAATGGGCTGACAAGAGCCTCAAAGTTCAGCAAGGCTAAGTGCAAAGTCCTGCACCTGCGAAGGAACAACCCCAGGCATCACCATATGCTTGGGACCACCCAGCTGGAAAGCAGCTTGGCAGAAAAAGACCTGGGGGTCCTGGTGGGCACAATGTTGAACATGAGCCAGTAATGTGCCCTTGTGGCCAAAAAAAGGCTAATGGTATCCTGGGCTGCATTAGACAAAGTCTTGCCAGCAGGTCAATGGAGGTAATCCTTCTACCCAGCACTGGTGAAGCCACACCTGAAGTGCTGGGTCCAGCGCTGAGCTCCTCAGTACAAGAGAGACATGGACATACTGGAGAGAGTCCAATGAAGGGACATCCAAAGATGATGAAGGGACTGGAACACCTCTCCTTTGAGGAAAGGCTGAGAGAGCTGGGTCTGATCAGCCTGGAGGAGAGGAGGCTCAAGGGGATCTCACCAATGTATATAAATACCTGAAGGGAGGCTGCAAAGAAGACAGAGCCAGGCTCTTTTCAGTGGTGTCCAGTGACAGGATCAGAGGCAATGGGCACAAACGGAAATGTGGGAAGGTTGTCTGAACATCAGGAAATGCTTTTTTAATGAGAGGGTGAACAAGCACTGGCACAGGTTGCCCAGGGAGGTTGTGGAGCCTCCATCCTTGGTGATACTCAGAAGCCATCTGGACTCAGTTCTGGGCAACCGGCTCTAGGTGGTTCTGCTTGAGCAAGGGGTTCAACCAGATGACCTCCAGAGGTCACTTCCAACCTCGACCATTCTCTGATTCTGTCATTTCAAATGCAACCCTGCACAGGCAAGAACACTCAACACAGACCTATAGAATTGAGCCTATTCCAAACAGTCTGCATTCCTGTTACCTCCTGCAAATCCAAGTCTCTTTGGCTTCTTATAAAAATCCAGTCAAAATTATTTTCTCTGGCTTCTCCAGGAAAAAGCAACTTTCCTGTGCTTTCTAAAGAAAATGAGCAATGCACCTATTACATACATAAACCAGAGACAAATGTTGCCTTAGCAAAGGAGTTGACCAGAGTTACTTGCACAGAAGAATTGCCTGAGGAGAAAGTGAGGCCGCTACTCTTTCTGGTATGGTAGATGTATGAAGAACTCGGGACACCTGTCTGGCTCAATTTATTAATTATGAACATATAGACTTACTGATGTACTTTCCTATATTCTTGTTTCATTCTTCTTATGTAAAGGAGATAGGATTTGACTTCTGGGTAACAGCCCCTCTTTATCTGCTGTAAGAAACAGAGGATTGAAAATAGGAAGATTCCTGTGTTAAAACTGCTTAAAAAGGATAAGAGCTTAATATGGTAGAGAAATTAAAACCAGAGGAGAGCATGCCACAAAAAGATCAAGTTAATTGGATCCTAGACTCTCTGAAGGATGCTTACACTTAAATATACACCCAAAATAACTTGTGTTTTATTAGTGAGGTTTAGAGAAACTTTACAAAATCATGTCATTATTTTTCCAACTACTACAAAGTAATTAAGACATCGTCATCTGCTTTTCCTACAGGGATACAACCATGAGAGAATGACGCTTCAACTAATGGGAAAACTTGTAATATAAAGTAGTTTTGAAGGTGGGCTGAGGGTCCAAGGAGTAACAGTATTAATATCTGTACTCCAGGAATGCACCTTATGAACCAAGCATAGCAGCCACATGGGTCTTCCGACTCACAAATAAAATGTCTGCACACTCCTCTAGAAGCCTGGCAATGGTTCAAAGGGGCACTTAGCCAAGATAACGATGTAAAGTCCACAGATTTCAACAACTTGGACTGTGGAATCTCTCTCCCCAGTTTCCCCTCTGCTCTGAAATTCAGTGAATTCAGAGAAACACACACCCAAAGATTGAGCTCAAGACTCTTCAAAGATACAGTCCAAAGCCCTATTACATATCACCACTGTCTCCTGGACACTGAATTTCTGAACACATTACAAAGTATCACTAATAACCTGATTTGTCTAGCATTTATGACGGTGGGTGATATGACCAGAGGTGCAAAAAAATAAAATCTACTATTCATCAGACAAAGAACTTAATACTGGAGGACAGAGATATGGGTCATTTTGCAAAACTGGTACAAAAAGTGTTGGCCTATTTGCAAGCAGGGAGTATATATGCAGACTACCTGATACATTTACTTCTATCTGCCACCTAGTGCTCTCCTAGGCATATTTTTAAGTCTGTTACTATACTGAACACATAAACCAGGTAGCAAAATTGAGGATACATCTCTGGAGCAAGTCCAGATATCTCACTTTTTTTCCAGACAAAACAAGTACTAGTGGAATTTGGAAAGTGAATTTCAGTCCACAGCTTTCTCAAATGGAAATACTTCAGAGTTTTCCTGTATGAGGAAAAAAATAATGCTCCTATGAGAAGTACTTGCCGGGGGAAACTCCCTCTTCACAGTGTTTTGGCATCACCAGGGACCCGCCAAATTGCTGTTTTTCCCGTATAAAATCCCTAAAGGGATTTCAGACGAGAAAGGCAGAAATATCACTACCAGACATACTTAGATAATAAGAACTGCTCCTGATGGCAGACTAAGTCCAGGAAGGGAAACAATTAAGAATATCATCACAAATCCTGCCAAAACTTGAACCTAACGACTTAGAGGGAAGACTGCTTGCCATGTCAAAGCAAGTACAAGAAACAAAATAGCCTATTTCATATTAATGAACTCATACAAACAGGTCAGTTTACCAGAACTTGTGACTTCTGGAAGAACAGTCAGAAGACAGTAGAGGAAAACATGTGGAGGAAAACTGTTTTTCTTTTCTTTTCTGTTGCTAACTTGGATTTACCAGGGACATGAAGACAATTCCATATTGGAACTATAAATCAAGGTGTAGGCCTTCCCTTGCTTTGACCCCACCACCAAAGAGCTGTTTGGGTTGGGTGAAGAAATGTTAAAAAGAAAAACTACATTCACCTAGTAAAAACATAAAAAATTGTTATAATTTATGACTCAAATAAAATTTAGAAGTACACTGCAGCCAAGAAAATGGTGATTTTATTCACGGTCCCTGCAGGATTGCCTGAGTGTAAGACATACCAAACAGGGACCAACCAAATTTCGATTATTTTACAAAGTTTTGCTAACAAACCACATCAGAATGCAACATCAGCTTCATCTCCTCCTGACAGCCACTTTTAACATGCCAAGTCAACCAAGAAATTGATCACAACTGCTGTGATGAAAACTACTTGTTTCTTGGTGCACAAGATCACTTTTCTGATAAATATTGCCAATTTCAGATAAATATTCCAGTAGTTTTTTTAAGAGCTCTGAACAATGACACAGTACAAGAACTGATTACAGGGCAAAGTTCTTTACTGACTGAAGATCAGTACATTTGTTACTGTAACTTGGAAAGTCTACACAATTGTATATATCAAGTATACATGAGCTGGGGCACAGGGGACGTCTTTGGGCACTTAATTTCTACAGTTCCATGTTAAGTAGCAAAAGGAGCAGGAAGACTTTGAGAGCATGATAGACTTGTTCTCAAGAGCAAGTAAGCAACAAGTCAAAAGAAAGAAACTGTTGGTGTCATCTTGTTCATTCTTACATATCACAGCTACTGTTCCTCCCAGTATCTCCCTCAAGTTCCAGTGCAGACAACCCTGAAGACCTCAAGAAATTACTTTCCCAGAAATTGCAAATTTACTGGCCACCAAGGGAAAATATAAATAGACGATTAATCAGATGGACCTATTCAGGAATTAAGTCAACTAAAAGTAATGACAGCACCAAGCTTCCTGTAAAAGGAAGGGGAAAGGGAGAGCGCCTTCTACAACATATACAAGAATCACAGTAATGCCAGAGAAACCATGTTAAAAAAAAAGTAAAAAAAAAATTCAATACAATCCAGCCACTGAGCTGGGAACTGAAGACCAGCTCTAAGTGAAGGTGAGACATTAAATCATTGACTGGAACTACTTTTGGTAAAACGTCATAATTGAATTAAATATCCTACCCTACTCTGATTTTTCTTCAAAAAAATTAATCAGAGTAATTGTGTTAACCCTTTCAGGGTCTTTAAATGTATACCATCCCTCCCAGGAAACTGCATTTGTACTAAAGTTTAGAACTACAATGAATGTAATTCTTCTGTTAAAGCTCAAAATGAAATAATGACATTTCAATGTGATGTACATTATAAAACTGGAAATTTTCATTACCAAGAATATCTTACGGACTGCCAGTCAGAAAAGTATCTGACACCTCTACACCTGTATTATGGTACCACATGTCTGTACAGATGTGGAATATGTAAGGATCTTGGTCACATATCTAAACACCCAGGTTTTGAGATACTGGGCAACAACTCCTGTTCATCATCCCTCGCTCTCTAATAATCACTGTTGTCAATGAAGTTTGGCTTCCACAAACCAAAGACCTTATCATTACACAAAATGATCTGGAAACAATACTAAAGCCATGACAAAGTAAATTGTATTTCGTCCTTCCCCCCCCCCCCCCCCCCCCCCGGCTGTGAGAGCACACAGATCAATACTCCTCAGCATAAGAATTCCGCAGCGAAATTTTCATTTGTTACAAACAGCAACAAAAGGGCCCCAAGCATGCCCTGTCACTTCCAGTTTAGAAGGAAACGCACTAATAAACTCTTCCCCCTGGGTCAGCTTTGACAATGGGCAATACTATGCCAGCTCTTATTAAAGGCAATTCGTATCAGTGGCCCAAAAATTTCCTTTAAAATTATCATCTTTTGTATCCATGTAGCAGGATGTCAGCTTTAAAGTGCCACTGAGATATAAGACCTGTCATTATGGTTAATTTTCAGTACAGTTTTAACACCAGGGTAGCTGATCCCTAAGGGTATGCTTTTTTGGCTAACAAGATTTATTTAGTGGTTATCCAGACAAACAAGAAAATATATTACTGTATATTGCTTTTCAAATATAACAGCAAGCAATAAATCCTACTATAAAACATAAATCTTTTTTCTCTACCATGACGTCAAATAAATGAAAATGTTTTTTGAAGATTAATCTTTTTCTTTTATTCTTCTTTTTAAAAAAAGTGTGTATATATATACACACACATACATATATATTAAAAAAAAGTTAAAATTCTTGTGCTTCCAATCCAAAAAGCACACAAAAAGTAGAATTAACCTTAAAATATAAAATCTATATAGCTGTTGTATATATAGCTAGATAGCAGGTTTATGTTTCAGGCCATAAAGATGGTATTCTCTATCAAATAACCTAAGCTTCTCAGCAGGACAATATGCTGCATTTAAAAAGAGAGTCCTATAAAGTTTGATACTGTTATCTCATTTTTTGAGAGAAACAGTGTTTCAAACAACATTTTATTGCTCTATTATACTAGAAAAGAATAGAAAACTTCATTTATTGGATAAATACATTGATTTGCCCTGCTTGTCTAACAACAAAACAAAAAAATCTGTTTTCATGCTGTAACAGGACTGATTTCATTTTATTAGGATGAAGACTGTCTTGCACTTTGCTAGACAAAAGGTACATCTAACAGAATAAAAAAAAAAAGCTGTTAACATATTGTCTAAATCCTTGTATGGTCAGCAAAGCCCATTTTTATTGATGTTATCTAGAAAGCATAAAACCTAGCTGACCTCAATCAACTGGTCTCCCAGGGAAAAGACCTCTGCCAGCAAATGCCAGATACCAACTATCTTAGAGCATTTCCTATGCTACTTTTGCTTCTACAAGCTGAGGACAAACTTGCATTCCCTGTCCCAGCTCCAGACGCAGTGGCTGACTCCCAGATGCTGACTGACCAAGAGCCCACTGCTGGACCAATGGGTCAAGCGAGAGCCCATTGTGCAACTGATCCCTGCACTTACCTGTCCAAAACAGCCGCCGCACTGGGCATCAGCACAACAGATTTTATACACGACTTCTTTTTTCCAGTTAAAAAACATTAAGCCTCATCACAACTAAGAGTGAAATGGGCAATTTTGCAGGTGACATAATTGGGCAAGGAGAGGCTTAACAGCTTATCCCAGGCCCAACAGCATGTGACTTTCAGAAGTGAAAACTGAACTGAACTCCCATATTCAGCTATATCCTTGGCCAGTCAAGTTTACATGCTTCCAGAACACAAAATGCATAAATAAGAAAATTACCAACCCAACATCGCCACACACAAGCTATGGTTGCACCCCAGCAGGCTTCTGAGTGAACTGCAGTAAAAAAGTTATTTCAAGTGAAAAAAGCAAGTTCTTTTTCTTCCTCCGTCTTCAGAGGCTGAAAATCATCACAGAACATCTCCGTAATGCTCTTAGTCCTTGAGTAGGTGAAAATTTACAACTATTTTTATATACCTGTCTTCCAAATAACAGTACAAAGTTATTACTTGCTATACTACCTGACTGCTCAAGGCAACAGGTTTTAAAAGGGAATGTTAACTAAGTACAATGGAATCTCTCTTACCTGTAAAAGTATTTATGAAAAGTTAAGCAGTTTTCACCTTAAGTTCAACAAATAGCATCTACAGAAAACCATACAGGCATGTTACACACATTGCAGGATCAGGGTTTTTACACAGGTGCATTCTATGGAAAGCAACTGTAAGAAGTTTTGCAAACTAGTCTTTCATTTTATGACAATTTCAGAAATTTCACAGGGCTATCTTTGTATGATCATTTCAGATCAAGGCATCTGTAGGCTAAATAAAAGGTGTAAGTAGAAAGCATTGGTATTAAGAGCATTTAACTGGATAAAATGAAAGCTATTAAAACTTTACCTCGAACAATAAGTTGAGCAAAATTTGACACTCCAGAACCTCTCTCTGACTGAGTTACACAGCGGTATAAATCCTGGTCGGTTTTTGTCACCTCTTGCAACTTAAAGGTAGCAGCAAATCTTCTGTGATTGATATTTTTAGTCTGAGCAACTGGAATATCTTCCCCATTTCTTCTCTGAAAATAAGAGTAACCAAGGCAGAGTTATCTTGTAAGAATACAAAAGACATTTATCATGTTCATCATACCAAGAATACATAAAAAAAAACCCAAAACCCCAAATGCATTCAGTCCGTGCTGCATTTCCATGGTAGAAGAGTTCAGTGCTGAGGTCCCATCAAGAGACAAGCGTACTCAAAAGCATTTCAGATTCAAGTTTGGGGGTGAAAAGCACCGTCAGGCTTTTGCCTGCCACAAAACGTGACCACGACATACTCAACTGCCACTGCTTCATAGCTGGAACCATCCTAGGAGAGCCCAGCAGTAGCAGCTGTACTCCTAAGAAAATTCATTCAACTTTAAATAAAATTATAACAGACACACTGTGTGTATTGTAAGAAATATTTAAACAAACCTGGCATTGAGGGATTTCACAGGTTTTCAACAGCTCTTTTTCAGCAACCAGCCAATCTTTCCTTTTTAATGCTACCTTTTATCTGTCCAAATTCAATACTTTCTAAAATTGTACCTTTGTTAAACTAAGCAGCACCTATCTACCTAAAGCTAGCTGAAATAAAAAGGGAAGGGAAGGAAAGGAAGCCACTAAAAGAGGAATAATGTATATCTCATTTAAAGGAAGGAGCTTAAAGAGTTCTGAAAAAATCACAGCTACCACAAATCACTGAAAAATTTAATCTGTCTGGAGCTGCGGGGCAGGACGAGAGGTCAGTAAGGTAGAAACAGTTTGAGCTCTTTTGTGACCCTTTTTCCTTATTACCATTCACATTAAATGCTCAATTTTGATTTTAATCGAAAAACAGACTCTCCACCGAAAGTGGAGAGCATTAAAAAAAACCCCCAAAACATGCACCAAGTGAACAAACGATGTCACTGCTCTCTCCCATGGATCAACCGCATGTTATTCCCCAACCAGGATACAGTTTCTGAGCACTCAGCTTTGTTCAGTCCCCAGAAAGACATCATCATTTCCTTGTAACTGCATTGCCTGTGCTGCTCGATACGTAGCAAAATGTGACCTCCACAGCCATTTTTAGCTCTAATCAACCCCTGGAATGAGAAACTTCATTGAGGTCTTAAACTTCGAGCTTTCTGTCTAACACAAGAAGCGCTACTGCTGAGCCACAGAATGTAATAACCTGAAAGCCTGTGGCAAAATACAATGGGAGGAAAAGGAGATGAGTTAATGCTGCATGTGTATATTACCCAGCCTCCTGTCACAGGCAGGAGTACTTCGTAATACTCAAACACTTCATTTTACATCTACCCTTCATGATCTTAGCATGGGTTAGTCACTCTCCAAGCAGTTTTGTGGTAGATTAGCCAGGGGTTCAGCACTACTGCAAACTCACTGAAACAAGCGTTCATTTTAACTATTAATATGTTTAAACAAATGAATTTCAGCTTCTACCATTTTTCTTGCAGCAGTCAAAGCACCCACCCCATGCTTCACTGCAAGCTTTGGGTAAAAATGTTCATTTATACCAACCTGGCAGATTTCAGTCACTGGTATTCCACTACAAAGACCACACCATCACCTTTATCAACAGCAGCTTTATTGGTGTGACTCTTCCTCATTTCATGAGGACAACAACTAGTTTCCCCGCCCGCCACCCTCTTTGCCATTACACCAGAAATGGCAGGGAGCTGTTACCCAGGGGTAAGCTTAGCCTGCAACACTGGGCCAGAAAGTACAGTGAGATGCAAAGAGTGAAATCAGATCTCCAAAAGAAGACGGCACATGAGACACTTCCAAAAGGTACTCTCACTGCTTCTCCCTAAAACAGTTGCCAGCCCATAATCACCAAAAGCCTGCTTATCACATGGATGCTATCTGACAGGGTGCTCACAGGGCAAAAGCAATGGAGTTTGGGCACTTGGAAACCTGGATCCACCACAGCACAGCCGAGTCACCCTGCTGCAGGCATCGGCTCCTTCCTCAGCTCTGTGAATATCTGTCTCCTATTAAGAAGAATTAAGGAAGTTTGCTGATGCCTGCAGAGACTCCTATGAATGAAACGCCTTATTGAACTTCAGGCATCAATGAAATTATTAAATTCCAACATCATGCAAATGAGGGGCGATGTTAACGGCTTTATTTTGGTGCTGCTTAAGCTACAGTAAAATTATTTTGTGGGAGGTGTACGTCCCCCTCCGGTTAGCTGGCTTCTCCTGATAGCAAAAGAGAAATCCGAAAGCAGGATTTTCAAGCTGCTTTCTACACCCTCCCCAGTTTCAACCAAAGGCTTGAACTCTCTGGAATGATAACTTAATATAAAACTTAGATCTAGTGCCTTGAAATAACGAAAATAAACAAACCTCATGGTACTTTCTTCCTCTCGTGCTTGTCTGTGCCCTCCCAGAGTCCATGCTCTCATTGCCACACCACAGCCAGCCAGCAAAGGGAAGTCAAGCTCCCCCACTAAACACAAACTTGCCATACAAATGTTAAAATGACCAAGCAGCATATAATAAACAGAAGGCGTATTTATAAAAATGGTATGACAGTAGACTTGACAAGTAACCCCTGTAATACAGTCATTCTTGCTCTGCTACGAAGGCAAAAATAAACATTCCTTAAAATGAAGGACTATGTTCAATACGTCCAGTGCTTTAAATCTGAATGCCAAGCGTTCAGTCTGCAGCAAAGAAGCACATCCAAGCTTGCTGTGTAAAATAATTTACCCTCTGAAGCTCAGAACTTGCTTACTTAAGCTCATCTGCGTGCTTCATGTCGAGAAACAAAGCGAATTGGACTCCTACTTAAAATGAAATATTAATGCACTTTCAGAGCAATTAATCAAAATGAAATTTAACAAGGTTTACAGTTCTACTCCAGCAACAAAACCTAGGATTTTCTTTTCTATTTACATCAGTGATTTCCTACCACTTTATCTTACAAGGCTTAGAGTAGTTGCTCAGATTTCTCTGTATTAGGATTTGTTTCTTGGGAATCCAACTGCACAATTACATCTTCAAAGTCTATCTTCATGTACAGATTACCCATTAAAATATTTTTCAGTCATTAAAATTATAGAAAGTTCAAACAGAAGAGAGTTCTCACTTAAAAATGAATGTTAAAGAAAATACCCTGCATTCATTCCAGTGCATATCCCTTACACCGGTAAGCCGTTAGCCAGTCAGAGTTCAGATGCACTGCCACGATCTCTTAATTAAATTCTTCTTTTTAATGTCAGGGCATTACTACTGATTTTAAAGGAGACAAAAGAAAGGCAGCAGTGCTCTCTGCTTATTAGAGGGTTCCTGGTACATACTGTTCCAATTTATGTCCTGCTCACACTGAACAGAGCTTGAAAATGCTGCTCAATTAGGTTTTAAAAATTCAATTTAAAATTAATGTGGAGTTATACTAATAGGTAATGGCTGTACCCTGTGCGATCCTTGGTTTCTCCAGTCCCTTGCTGTCTGATTTGATAACCCTGAATTGCTCATTTAGGAGAGGTCACCACCAGGCAGTTCTCCTCCTTTTGTAAAAATAACTCTGGGCTTCACAAAGAACTACGCTCTATAAACACTTGATTACAAGAAATATAAGCATGTAGAAAAACCTCCTTAATTCTGGCATTTCAGGCATTTAAAATCATGACCTTAAATAAGTCTCTATGACTCCAAGGTTATTTTTAATTTGAAAGGAACACCATTTTATTGAATTTTTTTTCAGGCAATGAAATCAGATCATCTGTACTTTAAACAAAGTCAACAGTAAAGTCTACGCAGCTTAAAAAACAATCATAGGCAAATTAACAATTAGCCTTAAATTTCTCTCTTCTGTCTCATGAAAGAAATCAAGCATTTAATAAACATGACATGAAATTTTAGTGGATCTTCCAGAACCTGAACGGAACCAGAAGCATCTAAACCCCAATATCTTATTTAACTGGTAGAATTGAGGTGCATTTCTAATTTTCTAATACAAATTTAAAACTTACCTGCATTTCCCTCTCAGCTTTTCAGGTTGAAAAGTGGTGGGTTTTGCTTTTTTGTTTAAACAGCAATAAGCTACCATAACTTTCTGCGGTGATGTTCCTTCTAAATTTTGGTGAACTCTTTATTTTCATACCAGTGAGTTTTATCAGCCTGGACAGCTCAACCTTACACATTCCCATCCCATCCTTAGTGTAACACCTTAAAATAAGTCCACTCTCCTGCTAATAATTACAGTCAACCCTGGTTGCCTTCTCAGGCTCTTGGCTGGGTGCCAGGATGCCTCCAGAGATCAGAAGATGTCAACACTTTGGCTGCAGTGATACACACATTACTCTGGCAGCAGCACCCACTTCAGCTGGCCCCCACTTGCTCCCTCCTCGCCTTCACTCCTGTGCTCATACAGAAAACTGACTTAGAATAAAAAACAACCTTTCTGGAAAACATACTCCCTCCCCATATATTATAATCAACAAACGGATAAGCTCGTGATTGGATTCACTGCAGGGCCACAGGGAGCAGGGGAGAGGGCAGGATCCATGCGGGGAGCAGGGCACAAGCCGAGAGTTTGTCTAAGGAACTTGGTCCCAAAAGGTGCAATCAAAACTTCACTGGAGAGCAGAAGGGCTGGAAGGATGCCCCCAGCAGCCCGGGGAATTACACCTCTGCTGCCCCAAGGAAAAGGGAATTTGTAAATAATGTGCTCCAAAACATTCCTGGTTTTACTCATTGTGTAAAGGGAGAAATGTCATTTTTTGCAAGAGAGAAAAGGGTTGAATGTGGATAGTTTGAATGCCAGCAATAACACACGATCTCTGCCAAAAGATTTTTTCAAAAAATAAAACAATGTGAGCAGAATAAACAACAGAAATAACTATACTTTAAAAATTTTACTTACATGTAGCTGTCTGGCACTTTTCACCACACACAGTGTATGCTTTTTAGAGCATTTAGGACACAATTTCCAAACATAGAAAAATCTATCTTCCTAAAAAAATTTCTTTATTATTATTTTTATTTTATTTTATTCTTTTACACAAATGTCCCAATATATTCTTGGGACTTTAAAACGTATTAAACATACTAGAAACACTAAAGCATGACATCTATTTATGATAGGAAATTATAAATAAAATTTTAATTTTTTCCCCACCCACAAAAGAGAAAATGACTTAACAAGTGGGATTTTTTTTTCAGTCAATTTTATTTACAAATATATGATTTAAGCCTAAGAAATAATTTTTTTTCCAGCAGAACATGAATTGGAATGATAGCTTAAATAATATGCCTAGATAGTCCTATCTTCGTAGTATACAAGAAGGTAAAGTAGCAATTTCTTTTGTTTGATCGATTTTTAAGAGAAAGCATGCAGTTAAACTTTTTTTTAGTAGGAAATTAATACAGCTTGCTTTAACTTGCTGGTCTTCCTACATGTACAGCAAGCCAGGCTAATATTCTACTTTCCAATAAACTATGTGTTCATTTATTAGCAGGAAAAGCAACACAGCTTTTCCCATGCAAACATACACTGAAGATCTTGAATAAATGTGAGAAGCCAAGTTTTATCCCATATGCTGCACTCCAGTACAGAAAAATCCATCATTACTTTAAATGTCTTGGTTACATGCACTGCTGTTACTCAAACTTGTCCACTTTGAAGTAGCTCAGTTTCTCTCACACTGCACTAAAACTCCTACTGAAGAAAGCAAGGGTTCTCATGATATAATCTAATTGAGAGCCATCTGGCCCTTCAGAGGTGACAATCCTAATTTATTTTATTATAATAAAATCTACCAGAGGCAAAATAGCAAAATTCATACTATAGTGTTCCTGGCCGTTCCACTATGACAAATAAAAATGACACTCGCTTTCTCTGGACATTTTAAAGCCTCTTATTTTGAGCCTAATCTAACACATGACACAAAACCAAACCAAACCAAACCACCCCCCCCCCCAAATCAATATTTTAAAATATAATAATAAAGAAGCTTTTCAGAAACCTATAGTTTTTGAAAGCAGTGTTGTTGATTTTTAAAAAAAAAAAAATAATTGACAGAAAAACGAATTCTGGACACGGTGATTAAAGATCTATATCACCTTGAGCAGTGCATGCTGAACTACAGCATTCAACCTGCAGCTCAAAACAAAAAATCTGATTAGTTAGAAGACAATGAAGGAAAAAAGTTGCAAAAAACCCACTACTGAACACCAACACCCTTCTCAGCAGATGATTTTACCCTTTTCTAAAAGCAGCCAAAGTATACCAGCTCCTCTTATTCTTCTGTAACTCATTAAGTCCTGCAGCTATTTGAGGAAACTAGGGCCTCAGGTATTAGGCTACCTACCGCACATCACACCGCTGAGGAGGAGACAACCTGAATATGGTGTTAACAGACAAGACTCACAGGACTCAATGGTCAAGGAATTTATAACAATATATGTTTTTATAAACATCACCTTAATTTCAGGCATCTCATTTATATGGGTTTAAGCCACTGGCCGGCTGAGGAAATACTACCAGGACTACACAGAGTGACCAAAACTTCCAGCACAGCTGGTCTAGCTGTAAACTACAAAATGGCAGCAGGAGAAGGCAGTGCCTGGTGTTACAGGTGGTGGGTGAGCTGCCCCCCGGCACCACTGCGGGCACAGGCAGTGGCAGCGGCACAGCCCCCCCAGTGCCCAATGCTCCAGCCGCCATGGAAGCAGTAGCATCCCTAGGGAAGACCTACAGGGATGACAACCCCAAAGGCTGCCATGTAAACAAAATGACTTGTAGCTACGCAGGCTGAAGGACTTAGTTAACTGGGGCAGAATTAAATTAAAACCAGGACGATTACAGTATTTCACGTTGCTGGAACCTAAGATGACCGTGCATCTAGGGAGAACTGCCATATTTATCCAAGAAGCTAATAAACTGAGGAGGGAGAGAGGGAGAATGGTTCATTCAGGGTTAAATGACATAACATCAAAGGTGAATATAGAGTGAAATGACGGGGGGGAAAAACTTTGTGAAACAAACAAGTTAGAAGGAGAATCTCAAATATGAAGTTATGAATACTGTATTTTTCATTGGTGAATATTCTTCACAACCATGTCAGAGTCAGCAGTGTGTGATACAGAATAAACTACAAGTCAAGTCATTTACAAGAAACTTGATATATCACTTCAAGGCAGCTTTCCATACATCTTTGAAAAAATGTTTAGAAAACCAGAACATCTATCACAGAACATAAATATGATGAGGTGAAAGTGCAGGTAAAATAGACAAGTCATTGCAAAAGAAGAGCCCTGTCCTCTATGCTTCCCTATTCTGTTGTTCACTTTCAGAAACATCTTTTCTATAAGTAAAAGCAACCAATGATGAGACAAATGGGGGAAGTGAAGTTTCTCTGCAAGCCTCAAGCGCCACAGAAAAAGAACTTGTACGCTGCTTGGCCACTGTCAGTCATCAAGATAAAGGTAAGGAGACGTAGACTTGAGTGGCATTTTACTGGCTGAGGAAAGAAGGTTTGGTATAAGCAGCCCAATTTGCTGTACAAATTAGTACTTGTTTTGGACAGATGATGCTGATCATCCAAGAAGTCTGCTATCACCCCAGAGGCTCCTCAGAGGTTCACCCACCTCTCCTGCCACCCGGGGAGAAGAGCAAACCCAGAGCGACTGATCCTCTCTCTACCTGCAGCCTCCACACAACATCATGGCTTCAACTCCTCCTTGGGGCAAGCAGGCCTGACTGACTTATTTCAGTTCAACACCAAAAAGCATCAAACTTAACAGTTGACTAAAACCAAAATGGGGACCAAAAATCTCCATCATAGTTCCACAGCTGAAACCCTGTGGGTGCTAACAAGGCACCTTCTCTGAACTTCCTCTAAACCACACAAAAGAAAAAGCAAAATAACAAAGTTTCTCTAACATTCAGGGTGTACTCAGCTCCCCTTAACTTTCAGGTGTCATAAAATTTGTGCAAACCAACAAAAAAAAACATTCTCCAAACGCAGTGAAAATGATGAATAGGCAGGTGCACTGTAACAGCAAATGTTTTATCATCAAACTAAAGAAACAGTATCTTAACCATTTCATTAGCTATTTCAAAATGCAATGGGATCTCAAAAGGCAAAGTTACATTAGAAAACTATGAAAAATTCAAAGCAGAAAAAACATGCAAACTACGTAAAAAGTTAAATTGGACATGATTCTCCTATTATAGATACATCTTTTCTGAGACCATGAGCGAGCCTCCCACCACTTCACTGCAGCTAAATGGTTTACCCCAAAGACCCACGGCCCATACTGAAACCCTCCTGCTGAATACTGATCCGTACCTCCATCTTCTGGGTACAGTGGGAAGAAAGGAATTGTGTAGCACAACTTCTTTCCTCTGAGAGGAAATACTCTCCTTCCAAATAGCAAAATGAAAGAGTCAATGTTGTGTCCCCTCAAACCCCTGCCAGAGGCACAGGTTCTCATATACACTCTCCAGTCTAAATTCCTGAAATACTATATTGGTCCTGTGCAATGATCTGCCCAAATGCATCGTCACAGGATACCATCTGCATGTGCCCAGTCCAAAGACTTGTGAAAGAGCACACCTATGCAGTATCTAGCAAGAAAAATGAATTCTAAATACCAAATCACATTCTGCGGCAACCAGCACCAAAACCCAAGGTGCTGGTAAACAGGGCATTAAGAGTTATGGCAGTTTCCTCAAGGAAGGGAGTGGGATACGGCCAGTTGTTTGAGCCTGAACAGACGACCATGCAGACGCTTGTTCATCCTCCAGTAACAGTTGGTACCACTGGGAGGTGAGCCGACTCCATTGTTTTTACAGCAATTTGCATTTTATTTTCCATGATGCTGTTTAATTTCACTTTTTCAATTATTACACTCAGGCAATTGCTTTAATTATCTGTTATTCCACAAGGAACAACATTTTCCTCTGGTGGAGAGAGGGGCTGCATCAGACCGCATTAATGCTGACGAGCCTCTCCACGGGCGAGAGCAGGACTGCCTTGCCAGCCTTGGCAGCCCAAGTGGAACGGCGGTTAGCCAGCACCCACAGCTATTGCTGACAGATTGGCCCGCTCGCCACCGTTCTGATGGCAATCTGCACAGGATTACCAGGCATGTATTAAACTTTTAAATGCATGCGGTACCCCTTTGAATTTCAGATTCGCCAAAGCAAATGGTATCACTGCAGACCGTGGCAAAACACATCCGACTGCAAAGCCAGAACAAGCCGCTTTCCCTAATCCAATGCTATGTTAATGCAAAGCTCAGCAATGATGGATGGACTCATTAGTGCCGCAGTTATCGCCATCTGAACAAGGTGCCAAGACATATGGTTTAACAGATGTTCTAGCAAAAAGCTCTATTCTCCGCACTGTGCGAGTGTCCAGTTAAACCGGACATCAATAAGACACTGAAAATCGTATTGGGCTTCTGGGAACCACGATTGTTCCCAGCTCAGGAAGCCGTTAAACACACCCCGATTATGCAAAAAACCCTATTGCTCTGATATCCCAATTAGAACCGCAGAACAAATGCTGGACAATACATACACTGCTTTCTGGAGTCTTTGTGTACCCAAACGTTACTTATTCTATTCAGTCAATTCAATTCTATTTCTCTACTGTCTTAGTAAAGAAACAAAGCTTAAAACTGTGGAAGCTTTCTCCACGCAGAAATCTCCAAATCAAATGGGCAAACAGCCCTCCCCATCTCACTCCTGCATTTTCATGTTTAGAATGCCTTGTGTGTGCTATTCTTTCAAATATTTAATACTTAACACGTATCCATTTTGAGCACAGGATTAGCGTGCAGAAGAGACTTGTTTGCAAGATTATTTACTGATGTAACTCCACTGGAATGCATGGCATTTCACAGGGGGGGGGGGGAAAAACCAGAATAAAAAGGGGGTCCTATTTATACTAATTCAGCAAATCAATGTGCACAAAGCAGCAAGGTGCATCTAATGTTAACAAAAGAATCCTTATTCTTGAAATGTCTTTTCTCAGAAAGACAATTCATAGGCTTTAGAAAAAAGAAAATCTGCAGAAGTGAGCAACAACTGATCAGTTATGATCTCGGTACATGCTATATTCAATCTTTTAAGATTACACACACACACACACACACACACACTTATGTTCACCTCCTAAAGGAAAAAATTTTTCAGCAAGAACTTCTGCTAACTCCTGAAGCTTGTAAGACAGAGCATACCAAAGCATAACAGGTGGAACA
Source organism: Buteo buteo (assembly GCF_964188355.1). Taxonomy (NCBI): domain Eukaryota; kingdom Metazoa; phylum Chordata; class Aves; order Accipitriformes; family Accipitridae; genus Buteo; species Buteo buteo. The sequence continues at coordinate 21,505,708 of NC_134179.1, forward strand.
GCTAGGTTACCGTATTGGGTCTGGGGACTCCTATCACACAACCCAACTGCTCCAGTGCGTACAGTGGCACCAGATGACAGCTGTTGGTGTGTGACATATTACAGTGGAAATTTTAAGAGGAGGGGGAAAATAGTGTGAGAAAAAAACCCCACACCATTACATTCAGATGGGGATTGCAGGCAAAAAAAGATAATACACACTAAGACTGAACGTATTTCAGAAACATCAATGCTCACTTTAAACAAAAACTAAGGACTTTGAAACTCTTTCAAAATTTCCTAATAATTGCAGGTTATAAAGAGAATCCTTCAGCTCACAACCATAATAGATTTGATAGTAGATTAGGTTGAAAAGGTGTAGAACAAAAAAAATTGAGACCTTCATTTCTGTTCCCCTCCCACACCCACTATTCACACTGTCACAAAAGGTGTGTTTCAGATCATCTTGTTCAACCAGTTAAATCTCTTTATCTCTGCAAATATTTGTTTCATACTAATGCAGCTGCAACTTTTAAAGACTTCTGTTATCTTTACTGCTTATCTGTCAATACCAGAGCTCTGACTGTCCCAGACCTTGGTCCAGTGGGGCTGCAAAATGCAGGGGTGGGAGGGAAGGGGTATGAAAGGGGATAAGAGCCCAGATATAATAAAAATTAAAAAAAAAAAAGAAACAAGAGCAGAATCTGCAGCTATGAAAGTCAGGAGTTCAATTCAATGTTAATTCCCATTTGTCTGAAATGTTTACAGACATACATTTATAGAAAATGGAGTTGATGAAGAGACAGACACAGGAAACAGTGTATTGAAATGCTGTGCCTATTTTTATCCTTTTTTTTTTTTTCAGACACACAAAGGTATATGCACTTAATTATATATACACTGAAAAAAACCCATAGGCATTGAAATGTGCATGCACATAGATCATCTAGTATATGATCAGAGCTTTTCCCCAATAACTAAAAAAAAAATTGAAGTTTACATAGGACACTACAATGACACACACTACCGAGATCCACTTTTACTTCAGTTCAGGTTGTTATAATCCTTCCCTCCTCCCTGCTTCTAACCAAACATCCCCATCATTTTCTACCTACTGGCGCTATTTACATAGGTAATTCGGACATTAATCAAGCTAAACTAGAAAAAAATTAACACACAAAAGAAAACAAACAGTCCTCCCCACCCCCAACAACAACAGAAGTCCAACTTGGGCCAAAATCTTTTTCAGTCAGATCACTTTCCTGAACTGACTTACTGGCAAGCTGCAAAAGCTCCAGCGTCAGTGCAGAGAGGGATGAGGAGGGCGAAGCTGAGACCCCAGACTGAGCCTGACTGAAGCAGCTGCGGGACTGCACGCCTCTGAACACAGAGCAGGGCGACTGCCTTTTTTTTTTCCTGCTGCTGCTGAATTTACTTTAGCCCTTCTCTGAAACAGAGGGCTGGGAGAGCCAGAGAGCACTGGCAGAGTCTGTAACAAAATCTGTGCCTGCACATCTCTATTACTTCAATGCAAGCAAATGAGATCTTAAATCATTTCAGATAGAAAAAGCCCTACTGTCCCAGATTGCACCTCAGATCTTTCCTTATCAAAGAATGTGTTTTAATAGAAAATTGTTTGCTGCTTTTTATTTTTTTTCCAAGGAAATACCTTTTCTCTTTCAATAAGGACATAACCAAAAGCTATTTTCTCTAACACAGTGTACTTTGAGAGTGTCTTCTTTCTTACCCTCCACACCCCCTTCATTTTTCATTTTTGCACTTTTTTTTTTTTTCTTCCAATGGCCTTTCTTGTTATGAGAAAAATACATTCCTGGAATGTTTCAGCTTAGGGCTCTCAAAAACAATTACTTAGGCATTTGATTTGATCTGCCGGTTCTTCCTTTCTGGGTATTCGGGCTTTATGAATCTCCGGTTTGGTCAAAGGTTAAAGCAAACCTTTTCCAAGTCACACTCAGGAACCTCACGAGGCCCATACATGTCCACCCTGTGTTTTAAGGAAAAGGAGTAAATTCACTATTAGTTGTGCCCAACAGCACTAAGTTGCTGTGTTATCTAAGGAAAAGATTTCAGAGAGGGAAAGCTGCTGATTCACGCTTCTGTTGGGCAAGTAGGATGGACGGGTGGAACGATAAGGGAGGAAGAAAAAAATGGGTCACCTTTAAATTGGTGAAAATTTGGCACTCCTTAAGAGAAAACAAGAAGGGGAACATAAGTTCAAGTATATAATTTTAGTAGCAAGGTATCTTCAAGAATATCAAGGCACTTCATAAGCACAAGCAAGCAGAGTTATAACCTCAAAGGTACCTTATCTTTCACACTGTAAGAAGTTATTACATCTGTGATCCACACACAAAAAAAACCCCCAAAAACTCAAACCACCCATGAAGTATATGGAAGAACAAAACATATGTTTTCCGAGTTGTTCTGGCTGCTAACCGGGCTTCTCAGGGGAATGAAAGTTAGAAAGGATAATCCGTCAGAGTTATCTGACTTCGAGGAGTGAGTGATAGGGAAGATTTCCAGCTGGCTGTCTCCATTGGGCCTTTCTGACCCACGATCAACCGAAGGTGGTGCTTCATGCATTTGCTGGTATGCTCCTATTGCTATAGTCTTGCCTTTGATATACAAAAACCCAGCTCAATTTCATTTGGCGTGCTTTGTGTGCTCTATTTTGAAGTCTCTGAAATCAAACTCCTCTTCCTCAATGAATACATTATATGTTTGCTCAATTTAAACAAGTTACTACTCAAAGACATGGAGTAAAAATCATTCCTACTGCTATGACACCTTTTCACTAAATACAATGGAGTTAGTGCTAGGTTTGTGTTCCTTTTTTAATGTTGCAGCATATTTGTCCAGTAATACATTTTGCATATTGGGCTTTTTCCAATCTCATTCTATCTATTAAAAAAACCCACCTCTTTAAAATTTTAAGTTTATCATATGCTTATATGCAACTGTTACTCAAGGTTTGTCATATCCACTCTCTATTAAAAGAAAAATCAAACAGATTGAAGTAACTGATTATAGTTCATTTCAAAGTACAACGCTTGCCAAAAATAGATATTTTAAAGTTCTGATTATAGTTCATTGCAAAGTACACTTCCCCAAAAGTATATACTTTACAGTACTGAAAATACAGAGAAACACACATTTTAAAAAAACAGTTTTAAAGGGCATATTTAGAAACTATTCTAAGGGAGTGCTGGTGCTTAAGGTTTATGTATAAACTAAAGTATACAAATAAAGGTACACATACAACTAAATAAGGATTAAAAAAGTCACTTAAGTGGCAGATTTTAATTTTTTAAGGAACAACTGTGAAACATTGTCATCCTTCTACTTAACCAGTGGTCTTAACTGTAAGTGACACCATCCCCATACCACAAAGCAAAGCGGTTGTTTTGGGGGGATGCTGGTGTTTGTTTCTTTTTTCTTGCTTTTTAGTGAGAAGGGTTATTTTCTGGTTTTAGTCATCTCTTAGATTCTAACATACACACAACTCACAATTACACAGAGATAAAAGTTGAAGTCCCTCCTATTATGGAAACAGATAAAAAGGACATGCAACAGTCCTTTTATGTTGTCCTATTAAATATGCTGCTGAGTAAAACTGATATGCACATGGAAGTACAGCCACATCCCTCCAGCCACCTGCTTGGACAAAAAATTAGTTGTAATTTATATGATAAAATAATCCTCAAAATTTATGACAGTTGTGTTACACCTGTGTTTTACTAGATCCCAAATGCCAGTTATCTGCATTTAATGATAATAAATTTTGATACAGAAGAGATGATTAACAAGGAGAGAAAGCCCACAATGCCTCAAAGACCAACCCTCCTCCACTGTCCACAACAGTTGTTCTAATTTTTATTCCAAGCTTTTTAACATTACAAAATTGATTACAAGTTTCTCCATTTAACAGAGATAAAACTGTATTTAAACTAAATATTTTACATGCAAAAGAAAAAAAGGCTTAGGAATTTAAATATTTCACCTCCAGAAAGCAGCCTGTCCTCTAGCCAAATAGACTTGCATGAGTTAGCCTTACCTGGAGCCATAACTTGTTATTCACTGCATCTCTCCCCGTAGCAATGCATTGAAATGTAGCATTCTGCCCTGCATTGACCTCTACATCCCCCAGCCTCAAGAAATGTGGAGATTTATCTGCAGAGGGAGAAGGAAAAATTACAAATAATGCTTATTGCTAAAAAAGGTGCCAGCAACATTACTGTCTCCCTGAAGATGCATATTGTAACAAACTTTGGCTAAAAAAAAAAAACACCAACCAACCAACCAAACAACAGAAACAGAAGAGAGAAAATTATTTGTTTCATCTCTGTTGGAGAAGAAAGAGTGCCTTCAGTCCTTTCCCTTCTTCTCTGGTGATCCTACTAACTTTATGTTACACATGAATTATAATAAAGTCTTTTAAAAATCAAAGCCAAGAGAAGGAGATCAAATGCCAAAATATCAGGAGCACTTTACAAAAATTATCCCAAAGACTTTTGATTGTATGAAACCCATCATATTGAGAAAAACCCAATTAGCAGGATACTGCTCAGGTAAATAGATAGATACCATTCAGATTATTTGCAGTGTAACTCAGAGCTCTGTTTTACTAAATGAAATCATTTGTGCCATTGAATACAGTATTTCAGGAGCTGACAAATCTATTTCCCACACTGACAAAGCCCCTAGGAAAGCTCAGTGGCACAACCACCTGAAGGATTTATTAGATGTAAGAAAGCAGACAGGCACATATGAAGAATGGGTACGTCACACAGCTCTTGTCTGTCCCTTTCTCAAGAACTCCTAACAAAAACAGTAACTGAACTGTTATTTCTTTGTCCTTACCAAGAAAACCCCAACACACAGGAAAAACCAGCAAATTGGAACAAAAAGGGTTTAAACATCAGCAACAAAAAAGAGCTTATCTGAATACTGTATCATGCTGATAATCTTTTGTCACGGCTGTACCCAAGTGCCTTTTGTTTTGGCACTTAAAAAAACCTAGAAAATTAAAAAAAAAACAACCAAACTAAAAAACCCCCAAAACAACCCAGAAGAAAAAAAATGAAAGCCAGATACTGAATCGAGCAGAGCTTTGCTGAGTACAGACATCAGAGAGCTGGGCTGGCTGAAATATAAAGAGGTAACTCACTCAAATACTCTGTAAGCTTGGTAGCACCCAAGAGCTATGGTCTTAACAGGCTTGGGGTAGAAGAAAATAAATTGTGAGGTTGCCACTGCAACTTTATTATTTGGCATCGTTTTGTAAATTTGGGGGAGGGGGTTGTTATATCTTGATCATTTCAGAAAGCAATTAAATTGTCAGCCACGAGGTACATACATTACAATGAAAGCACATTTTAGAAAGGGGATGTCAAGGGTAAGATCAAAAGAGTTGAACAGAACCAAATTACCAAAAAAATGTGCTAACAAGCAACAGAAATGCACAGCAGTAATTTCTTCCTCACAACTTTATATTTGTAAAATATTCTCATTATTGCAACTTGTGTTTGCATGTGTGTAATTTTTCCCCAGGATTAAGCAGGGAAAGAGAAACATAAATGCCTGAAGTCTGTCCACAAACACAAAACAACAAAACCCAATCCTTCAGTACTTCAACAGCCAGAAGCCTTTTTTTTCTTTTTTCTTTTTTCTTTTTTTTTTTTTTAAATCTGTTATATCCATTTGGGGGGGGGAGAACAAGAACAAGGGCATGAAATCTGATAAACCTCCTACATGCATCTGCCAATTCAATTTTCTTTAATCAGTGAGTATACACATTAACATTAAACCCCATTTTGGTTATGCACACCAACTATAGTATGTCTAAAAAGACACTGAAGAATTTCTACTTTTATATTCCTATATACTTTACTTCTGGCAGACAGAGATTTTACCCAGGTAAATCACTATTACAACACTACATTTTCCCCTGGAAGCTGCAACAAAAATACTATTGAAAGAACAAAGAACATCAGTGATCAAGTGATGAAAACTCAGCAGTCTACAGCAATATCAAATACGTCCTGAAAAGACAGAGAAGAATGCAGCTCTTAATCATTACTTACCACAAGGGTAACTCAGAACCTGGATGTCATCAATGGCAATGTAGCCATTTCTCCCATCTGAGACTTCAGCTTCAAATATTACCTGTCAAAATGAAAGAAAAAATGTTTACAACACTCATTTCTACAGAATTCCCACAGTGGCAAGCGTGTAGATATAAGACACATTGCCTTTTTCATTTAGTTGAAGTTCCTACAAGGTTTGATGACTGAATGGAATATTTATTACCTAATGTATTGCAGTTCCATACTCATTCATATACATGACTTGCTTTGGATTTGCTGCTTATGGCACACCAGAAAAGCATGTTTATTACTTCAATTAACAGCATACTGCTTTCACTTTGCTAAATGTATAAACATGATTCAATTCTGAAAAACACCATTACTTTCAGATAGGTTCAACATCAGAGCACACAACTGACCAACCAATTTTAACAAAATTTATTTTCTTGTTGGAGGGGGGTCACAGTATAGTCCACAGTCTCCTGTAACCTTCTGCAGCGTAGTTGCACAGGAAAACATACAGCAGCACAGAAACAGTGCAGCACTCCCCAGTGGCAATGAAAAGAACAGCTGTAGCATGAGATTTATGTGGTAGTCGTTAACTTCATTCATTCTTGCGAGGCAATGGGGAATTTGCTGTGCATGAAGGAAAAGAGATTGTCTTCACATCCAACTTCTTGTCCCACCCCAAACAGGCAGTGACAACAAAGAATTGCTCTTGGACTGCTCCAGAGCACAGAGCTGTCTTTTGCTACAGATGTAGCAAAACACACCAGCTAACCAGAACAAATTTACTGTCAAGATTCACACCTCCTTGTATGGACAAAAACCAGAAAAAAAGTAGAAAATGGTGAGAGTAAAAGGAAAAAAATAAAGGATGAAGCATGAATGTCTAAACTAAAAGGAAGATACGAAAGAGGAAAGCGCACTAGTAAAGACTGAGTCAAGTGATACAATACAAACTTGCAGTCGTGATTGCCGAAGGTAGGTATCTGTTGGGGTCTTCTGTGCCAGTCAGCTGCTCTATACATAATCTTTTCAAGTAGTTTATATCTCTCATTCTTGGGGTCAATGTAAGGGAGCAGCAAAGGCAATGGATTAACAACCCAACGTCCCTTGCAGGTGAGCAGGAGAATGCTGTCCCATCAAGCACCTTTCTCTTAGGTGGGAAGACCTTCTCTAAGGTTGTCTTCCTGGGGGATCCGCATGGCACCTTGCCAGGAAGTAACGACCACTGCACTCTTCAGTCTCAAGGGAGTCCTGGGAGCAAGCAGCTCCCAAGTACCTCTGGAGCTCCTTTTGGTCCTCTCAGTCACAAAAACTACCCTCTTCAGCAAGATACCTGGCATTTACATAACTCGGCTTTGAACGCTGCATCAGGAACACTTCTGTGAGCTTATGCTCCACTCACTGCATTTCTTCACCCTTACATCCCACCCAGACAGGAAGTGCAATTTATCTTCCCATCAAAGCGGGCAGGGACCCCAGGTGGCCTGTTTGTACTCAGAACTAATTCCACAACCTCAAAGGGGGAAAAATAAGGAAAACTTCCAAGGAAAGGTGGATATGGGCATGTTCATGATGTGGTTCATAGGGTCTCCCAGCTTATGCTTTGACTGCAGAAAGAGGAAGCCTGTAGGGCATGTATAGTTCCAGAAGTTCTTGCTGAGGTTCTGGCTGCACTTCTCTCCACTTTTATTTTTCCTCTTTTTCATTTTATTTGCACCTCAATGCAATTAAGTTGCAGAAACCAATTCATTCTCTGCCACCTCCTCCTCCTGCCTTGGCCAACAACGGCTTGGTGGAAAGGAATTTAGTGTCTGGGGGTCCTACTTTCACTCCTTTGGTCCAACAACCTCTCTGACCAGAGTGATATTTGACAGTGTCCACCAAATAAATATTTAAAGCCCTTCTGACAGATCAGTGTCAAAGTCCAGTTAAGAAAATTGAACATCAGTATTAAGAGCTGGACTAAATTTACACCTCATTCTGAACTGGGTTGTTATTAATTCACTTGGAAGTAACTCAGATCCAGTTCCCAGGGAAGCTTGGTCTCGTGTAAGCATGTTTCTGCCCTGTATGTTGATACCTTCCTACACTGGGGTCAGAGGGAAGAAAGTAACGTTTCTTGGGACAGAGCTGGGAATGAAATTACTTGTTTTTCTCCTACCTCTTCCAGATTAATTTAATTAATCCCCACCCTCCAAGAGTAGGAAGTTATCAAAAAAGGCAAAGTTCACAGGAAAGATTAAGATTAAGACATGGTAATCCATGAGAAGGAAAAAAACCCCAACACAACAAACCAAAAAACATTAAGAAATATAGAAATGCAAGAACCCTACAAAATATTATAGGGAGTAATGTTTATGAGGTAAGTAAAGGAAAAATAAAGTGATTAAAAAGACAGAGGTATTAGAGAGCTGAGATTTCACATATACAGTACTAAATTATTTTTTTTTACATTCATAATTGGTATAAATAAATACAGCTATGAAACATTCATAACTACAGACACTATAAAGCAAAAGGTGCAGCTCAGTTAAAAAATTCTTATCAGGCTTTAATTTGATAATATCTGTTCGCATTTAAAATGGGAAATATGGAAAACTGGAACTGCATATATAGGTGAAACCAGCAATTTAAAATGCTGACAAGTCAGACCAGAACGTGTGGTAGTTCTTTTCTTCACATACACACATGCTACTTGAGAAAAAACAGAATGTTGAGCTATTCCTTTCACCAGAGAATGTTTACCCTAATAAGACACCAGTGCTTTGGGAGTGAATCCTGCACTTGGTCTGCACTGCTGTTCAGTTTACAGTCCTAGAAAGAATGGGTTAAACACTTTCTCTTTAGCTGAAAAATAATGCAGATTATCACTCTAGCCAGAAAACATTAGTTGCCCGTGCAACTGTAAATGTCCTTCCACTTACTACAATTTAATTGCATGCTCATCTAGTGCACTTCTGAGAGATGCTTGCTTCCTTTAATGAAGAGGAGACACTATTTTCAGGGGATGAATCGGGCTTGCACAGAGCAGGGCTGTGGAGACAGCTATCCTGTCTCGTTTGTAGCAACATCACCACAATGAATGAGAATGGGAAATTCTGAATAGCTCAGGTAATTCAAATGCTACTCAAGGGAATTAGATTTGATCCCCGAATTTTCTACACAGTTCCTAGGTGATACTCAAATAGTTAGTTACTTCTCCAAATAAAATGGCATGTCCTTGTTTATGAAGTGCCTGCATTCAGATGCAAATGAAGATGCAGTATCAGAACTCCCTGAACTGGACACACTCCTACCTATTTAGCCACCACTAATGCATCTCTTGTCCATATATTGGCCCATTTTCCCCCTAAAACCATGCAAGCTTTTAGTGAACACAGTATCATTTGGGAAAATCCATGGGTTTACTACTGGCAGCATTAAGAGCTTTTTTCATTTGTCTGTTTTGTACCGGGCTTCCTGTAATGACCCAAATCAATGACAAATTGATGCCAATCATCCTGCTATATTATTCACAATTTTGTAGATCTCTATTTTATGTCCCCAAGTAATTCTGTCTCAAATTTGAAGAGTCCCAGATTATTCAGCCAATCTCATATAGAAACCATTCCCTTTGATTATCCTTCTCATCCTTCTCTAAAGCTCTTTCTAACTGCGCTATATTCTTTGAAGATAATGACAGAAGAGCTGGCACACAGTGATCAAGATGTATAAATTATGACTCATCCACAACAGCATAATATCATTATCTAATTTATACTGAACTTCCTTAACCATTCTTAACACTTCATTTGCTTTTTTTGACCCCAATTGTGCTCTTAGCTGACATTTTTATGAACCCCACGATCTTGCTACAGAGTGCCAATGGCAAGCTCCAAGTCCATCATTCTGTGTGTGAAATTAGGATTTTATGCAGTGTGCATTATTTTATATCTCGTTATCTACACTAAAATTTGCCTGCCATTTTATTGCCCAATCACTCACAGTTGGTGATATTGTGACAGTCCTTCTACAGGCCCTCACCATCACATACTGTCCTTGCTATTCCAAAGTAGCTTTCACCTTGTACTGTTCTCTGGCCCCCACTCTGGTCCATTATGAGCATGTTGAAAAGCATAAATCTCTATAGGATGCCTTGGTGACTACTTCCGGCCGTACTGACAATTTATTCCTGTCTCCTCTTTTTCCTCTTAAACAATTATCTATCTATGGAAGTATCTTTCTTCTCATAGAATGGCAGTCTAGCTTTACTACAAGCTTTTGTAGAGGGACACAGTCAAAAGCCTTTTGGAAACCTACCTAGCCTGTATCAATCAGATCACCCATATCTATATGCTTGCTGACCCCTCTAAAGGGCTCCAAGGTTCAAAATTAAATGTATGATGTGCAACATACAGCAAAAAAGAGGAAAAAAAAATCTAGCTGTTTTGTATCAGGCACTGCAAAGTAGCATATACTTTGTTTTTGCATCTCAGCTCTAAAATGCAGATGATGACAATCACTCTTCACCTAATATTATTCCAGAAATAAATGTCTGTGAACATCTTAAATACTCAACAGTATTTGAATGCAATGGAAAAAGTAGTAATTATTACAGCAGAGACCCCTAAAGAGATTTAGTTGCTGAAATTTAATGCTTAAGAAATACTCAAACCTTCATGTTCCTACACAGCCCTAACCTTGCATACTGTAATCACCATGAAGACTAAGCCTGTACTTGCTGGAATATACAAAATATACATTTTAAGGACCAGCCTCACCATACTTTTAACTCTTAACAGGATCCAAAAATTTAGGCGTCTTCATTATTAGCTCATTTGAGGCACTGATGAAAATAAGCATTCCCAAAGCATACATAGTCGATTAAGTACAAAATGCAGTCAGGAAAGAGAGAGAACAGCTCTGTAGCCCAAAGCCTACTCTTAGAACATAATTCTCCCTAAATTTTGTAAAAGCTGTGTTCTTGTAGACTATACACCACCAACACCAAACAGGGTATTTTCAGTATAGTTTGAGACCTTCCTTGTCCTTCCTCCTCTTGACTAGTTCTGACTACTCACAGTACTGAAGGCGGCAAGAATCTACCACAGTTTTGACAACAGTCCTGTCAGACTATCATATATATGAAGCAAACATCCATAGATCAGTCAAATAAAAGTGAGTATTAACATGCTTAGTTACAACAGAAATGTAGTGTTTCATTGACTATTTTTTCCTGCTAGGCTCTAATATACATCTTTAGAGAGAGCTGAAAAGGAATTTGAGATGGAAATAGAAACAACAACAACAAAAAAAAGAAATAGATCTTGTAATTTCCACAGAGCATTCAACTTGCAATACATTTTTGTTCAGCTATAGGAGGGCTTCTACTAGCTTAATTATCTGAAATCAAATTTGTAAATAGATCAATTCCAATGCTTGGTGGAAAGGTGTATTAGAGAGCTGTAAGCAAACAGAAGGTATCATGTCTGTGATAAATCACAGTATAATTAAAAACAAAACAAAACCCAAACACCCTTCAACTAGAGTCGAGAATTACTGGAAACTTTGTGCTCTTTCCTCACTGTTCCAGTATGCATAATCCTGATGGTGTGCATTTTGATCTACTTTTGACACCTCCCATATCATACCTATTCAACTTGTGAATAAAACAAATGAAGAATAAATTACTTGGAACCAAAAGAAGCAGTGGAGTTATATTAATTAACCTCACCATATATAAAGCCTTAAAGTCTTTCGTAAGAATATGAAAAGAAAACATTTAAAATTATTTATTTTTTCTACTTCATACACATCTCCTTCATTGATTCATTTTAATTTTTGTAAAAGCACAGTAGGGTGACTACAGTACTTGAACCTAGTACTTACACTAGAATTGGTTAAGATTAAACAGCACATAGGAGCAAGTTTGTTTTGTAATAAAATAACTTCCTGCATATGAAAAGCCATGAACAGCAAGACCAGTTATACATAAAACACTATGAATCCTATTCCCTGACAAGCTTCTAGTTCTATCCAATCTTTTTGCAGTGTTAAAGGCATTTTTAAATACTAAAGCAAAGGTTTTAATTACCAAGAAACTAAAAATTAATATAAACATGAAAATAGTATCATGTTACAAAAGAAATACTTGATGGAAGCTAGCTGAAAGAAAGGGACAGCTAAACAAATTTTTACCTAACATATAAAAATTTTATCAACATAATAAAAAGCATTTCCCTTGTAAAAGTTATAGATGATTTTACTGATCTAATTTAGAAATCATGAAAACATAATTACTTCCGTATGAATGCTTAAGTAATGCTGTGAGGCAGCCTTTGCTGCTGACAGGGCCCGGGAGAATTTCCAGCAGAGCAAATCAAACACTTGGGTGAAAACTTTGGGATCTCAATTCTGCCAAGTCAGCTAACACCCTATTACTTCTTTTTTTCTCAGTTACACACCTCCTGAGATTGAAAACCAAAGGAGTTAAGGTTATCTTCTCACTAGCATCCTTATGAGCAGAGCTGGTCAGCTCACAGATCCTTCGACCGTCTCAGAATCACCCACAGGGAACCTTGACATACATACCTCCTCTCTCAACTCAAATTCATATTTAAGGTCCACTCAAAATGGGGAAGCCTATATTCCAAGCCACATCTCAGTTCATGCTCTGTCGTGAGGAACCACTCAGAAAACATGCCTACCAAGGGGTCCAAAAGGGTAAAAAAAGGGTAAACCTTCAAAGAATTTACTAGTTGTAAATGAGCTAGCTCCACTACTCAATCCTGGAAAACAAAAAAGAGAGAGGGTTAAAAAAAAAATAAAAGGGGGGGGGGGGACACACACGACAGGGGGGACGGGACGGGACACACGGATGGGGACACAATCCCCCAACCCTAAACCTGTCTCTTTACATGTAAGCAAGAACTGTAGGTGAGCTTTAGCTGAGCTACACAATTTAAACATGAAGAGAGTAACAATATTTTACCTCCACAAACAATATACACATTGCAGGAAAACACATAATTAAGATGAAGCATAATAAACCTCTGAAAGGGCCTCTATGACACAGTTATCTGATGCAGGGGAAGCTGGAGACTAGATTCAGTGATCCTGGAGACCCCTATGTTAGTTAGGAACATGAGGAAAAACCTCACATCCTTCCACTTATCTGTGCTTATGCCAAATGTTTCTAGGATCATGCCTAGAAAATGTCTGGATGAAGCACCACACACAGAAGAGTTACAGCTGCTCTGGCTTTGAAACAGTAGTAGTTTATCATCTGGGAATACTTACAGTCTTACAAAAACCCACCCTGCTCTTGAATGACTGAAGAAGTTGAAGAAAAAGCATCCTTACATAGTCTGCAAACACAAGATCTTCAATAAGCCAAAACATTTGTTTAAGGATGAAAGTTCTTAAACGATTGAGATTTAAAAACAATAACACTGCATGCAAAGGCATGACTTTTAACCATGGGAAACAAAAACCTTTATAGCATGGTAAATCACTATGTTTAAAGGCTAAAACTAGGACAGTAGCAGTAAGAAACAAGTTAAGAATCAATGAGATACTTAATATTTCACTTATTTTTGTGATAGACCAAAACTTGAAGAAAATGCTTTCCAGTAGGACAGAAGCAGTCCTTTTGAACATGGGTAGCTATTAGAAAATGCAGCAGTACAAGTCTGGCATGATGCCACTGTACTTATCTAAACCTAGAGCAGAGGTCAGTCCTTTCTGACTTTGTGACCCTTGGGAATTCCCTACCATATGGGGAACATTATTTAAAAAAAAAAGTTCCATCTCAAACCATAGGTATTCCCAGCCAAATTACTGATACATTTGAACACACTCAGTAATCATGACCATTATCCCTTGAAGTAATATCTGCTTCAATACTGTATAGATAAATAAAATTCTGAGTTTCCCAACCATGGGATCTTTTCCATATTCAATTTAAAAAAAAAAAAACAAACCCCAAACCCCAAAACAACTTCATAGAATTAGTCTATGAAGAACTGCAAAAAACAAGCCAAGCAGACTAAAACCAGCAGACAAAATTCATAGGTTCATGTTGCACCCTACATATTGCTTTCTAGAACAACTTTTTCCAGTCCATATCAGAGAAAAATATGTAAAATTTTTTATTTTCAGAACAGCAGCCAAAACAATTTGAAACACCTATGCAGAAAGTCAAATATATATCCATGCATTTGCTTGCTCCAGAAGAAGATGCTGTTCAATACCACATTTTAATTCCAGCAACCACCAATCAAGGTGCTGACAGGTACCTTGCTCCTTTCCTCTCCCTTTTCTTTTCTGCTCCTCCATAATAAGACTCACATGAGCTATAACTAAAGCTATCACTCTCTGCCACTTCCTCCAAAAGGGTTCATACTCAGCCTGTTTGAAGGACAGCCCCTCCCAGAAAGGGATTAAAGAGTAAAAATATACAGTGAAATTTTGAATGAAGTCATTCTTGTAAGGGGTCCATTCACAGCAGAGTGCAGGAGAGTATGAGCCTTTTTCAGAGAATAAAATTAGCACCTAGCATATTTCAGAGACATATTTTGACAAAAAAACTTTAAAAAAATATTTTTAAAAAGCCCTGAGTGGGGGGTTCTTGCTAATATCAGAACAGTTGCAAGCAGAATTCAGTGGCCAAAGACATCCAGTTGTCCTAAATTATTGACAGTTGCTAGTGTCAGGAAGGAAGCAAGCACCAAAAAAAGGCAAAACTGCACAGTATCTCCTAACTCTGTGTCACCATGAACAGTGTGGAACAACCTCAACACCTCTTAACTCAGGGAAGTTAGGACAAAATATTTTCTAACACAAGTGGAGGGCAGTTCACTAGATACAGTTGAACAGGTATTCAATAAACAGATCAAATACTGCCAAGGAAAATAAAATTAATAAAAAAGAAAAAGCAACTCACTCAAAGTAATGGATAGGCTATGTCAAACAGTACTGTAGAGATATTCATTGCATCAGCACATTAATAATGAAGCTAGCGCTGTTTGTATAGGAAATTACTCTGGCGTTATCTCCAAAATGTACTTCAAAACGCAGTAGCAATAGTTCTATCTGCAAATTCTGTATATCGTCTTATTTTATCATCTCTATTTTTGCATTAATCACAACATGTTGGTGCTGGACAAACACAGAAGATGACAGCCATCTGTACAAACAGCTTATGTCTGAACACACAGGAGGTATGACATCAAAACATTTCCTTACTCTCAGTCCTGCACAATATCCAATAAGCTGAACTGAATCTGGCAGAGTTCAATCTGGCAAGTGATGTCAAGGGCAACAAGAAGGACTTCTGTAAGTATATGAGTAGCAAAAGGAAGACTAGGGAAAGTTGGCCTGCTGCTGAATGGGACAAGGGCCCTGGTGACACAGGACTTGGAAAAGACTGAGGTACTGATTGCCTTTGTCACCTCAGCCTTTGCTAGTAAGATCGACCTTCTGAAATCCAAGGACCCAGAGACCAAGAGGAAAGTCAGAAGCAAGGAAGACATGCCTGAGGACCAGCATATACTGGGGGCCACCCAGCTGGAAAGCAGCTGGCAGAAAAGGAGCAAGGTGCCCCGGTAGACACCAAGCTGAACATGACCCAGCAATGTGCTCTTGTGGCAAAGGAGGCTAATGGTACCCTGAGCTACATAAGACAAAAGTGTTGCCAGCAGGCTGATGGAGGTGACCCTTCCCCTCTACTCAGCACTGGTGAGGCCACATCTAGAATGCTGGGTCCAGTTCTGGGCTCCTGTATTGGGTTTGTGTGGCAAGGCTGGGGATGGGGGTGGATGGGGTGGGGCTAGGAGGAGGGTGGTTACAGGGGTGGCTTCTGTGAGAAGCTGCTAGAAGGTTCCCCCATGTCTGACAGAGCCAGTGCCAGCCAGCTCCAAGACAGACCCACTGCTGGCCGAGGCCGAGCCCATCAGCGATGGTGGTAGCGCCTCTGGGATAACACAGCCAGGCTCTTTTCAGTGGTGTCCAGCGACAAGATCAGAGGCAGTGGGCACAAACTGAAACACAGGAGGTTCCCTCTGAACATCAGGAAACACTTTTTTACTTTGACGGTGACTGAGCACTGGCACAGGCTGTCCAGGGAGGTTGTGAAGTCTTCATCCTTGGAGATATTCAGACGCCAACTGGACGCAGTCCTGACCAACTGAATCTAGGTGGCGCTGCTCAAGCAGGGGGGTTGGACCAGATGACCTCCAGAGGTGCCTTCCAACCTTGACCATTCTGTGATTTTGTGAAACTGTTGACCCCCAAAATAATTTGATTTCACTGATATTAAATAGCAGGGCTAATGTTCAGTGTTAACTGTGTTTCTTCCAGACATTCACTGTAGTTTGGATTGCATATAACACCTTTATCTTTAGAAAGGGTGAATCAAAAATTTTCATGTATGCATTTCACAATTATTAATACTTGCTAGAGGTATTCTGCTGGAACACCTGCCCCTGAGTAACATCTGCTTGTTTAGGATAACTCTTGCCTATGAATCATTTGTGGGATGATGGGACCACTATTGTGTAAATCACCTGGACTACCTAACTCAGAAAGGTTTGCTATCTCCTTCCACTAGAACCTAGTAAAAACATAATATAATCTATCAACAAAGAAAAGTTTTGAACTATAAAAGATTCTCCAGCAACCATTTTTAGCCATGACAAGTGTTATCCCTAACGACTCAAACATAATGGCTCAAGTCCATGGGGAAAGAGAGACTCTTTCAAGAGACAATGCAATATACCTCGAGCAATCTTGCCCTACTCTCTGCACTTGTAGAGTGAGCTCACAGAGGCTTGGTTGCCAAATGCCGACAATCTGAACAGCCATAATAAGGAAGGTTTTTTAAAATCCAAGGCCTAAAATCTATTACCTTAATCCCCATTTGTTTCCATGTGAGTATCCAGGCCTAAAGGGTCATGCTGGCCTGGATTATTGAGCTGACTGATATGGTAACTCCTAAATTATCTTGTATGCTCTTTTTGATACTTTCTTACTTGGTTTTTGCACCTCAAAACTTTTCTGCATTTTGGTTTAACGTACCAGAAGTTTAAGGGACCAGTTGTTACTGCCTTTTCTGTGATGACCTTTTTTTTATCAGTAATGACTACAGACCAAAGAAACCCATATATATGTACACACACACATATATATATGAAGGATAATCATAGGACCATAATTTACAAGTGGAACAATTTCATGGAGAAGGCAGCACATGCAAGTTCTCTAGAATCACATAACAGCAAAGAAATCAAGTATAAAATGGCTTTTGTCACAGTGAAGCAACAGAATGCAAGCTAAATTCTGTTAACCATGCTCACACTAATTCATTGCTCCATAGTAGTTTTGCACAAATCAGTTTGACACGCAACACCTTTACTTCAGCGTTAGTAGAGTAATTCCCACATAGGGTTAGGATAGAAGAACAACCCCAAGACACGCCTAATAACTGGTTTGACTCCCTTCTTTCTGTTCCTACCAGAGTTGAAAGAAATAAATTGCTCATGGTTAGCAAAATGACAGTGAAACCTATCAAATTCACATTTGTGAATGAAAAAGCAAAAGAACAAGGTGGTTCTCAAGTGCATGTTGCATTGAAAATATGTGAACCTGAAGAAGAAAGAGCTTAAACCAACTTGTGCTTCTGTCTGCATAAACTAATATCCCTTTTAAAAAAATCAGAATACTTCTCCATAGATACTCAATGGTATCCACAGCTTTTTTGTCTTTAAATTTAATATGTTTTTGTAAAGTAAAAAAAAAAAAAAAAATTCACACCGCCGAAAACAAACAAATAGAAAACCCCAAACACCCACTCACAAAAAAAAAACCAAACACCCAAACACACCAAAAAAAGCCCAAACAGAAGAACAGAATCAGTAACTGAATCTTTCAAAGTATATTAACTGACATCCTTGTAACATGTCATGTCTAGGGTGTACACTTTGGACCAAGTTTTGGCAATTTTGCCTTCAGCGAGACTACAAAGAGAAAGACCTTGAAAAGGCCTCTAGATATACCAGATATGCCAGACCTCCAGATACTCAGATTCTATTTCAACAAGTCTCTCTGAAAATTATCTTCCTACTTCTGAAAACATTAGACCAGTAACATTGAAACCATTTAAACTGTCACTATGATTTGGTTATATGTAATATCACATGCCTTACTTAACAAAACCAGACAAGTCAGATTAATTTCGTAATTTCCTAGTTAAAGCAGAAGCTTGCATTGACAGTGAAATATTTATTTTTCAAAGTACTTCTGCATCAGAAATGAGTAGTAAAGATAATGAAGCACCAAAAGTAATGGCTGTGGAATCTCTCTGATATTGATAAAATAAACATCAGTCAGGAATGATACAGATCTAGTTTACCCCACCACTGGGCAAGGCCAATATGTTATAATAACTCAGAAGGGATTTTCCAGGCATATTTTTCTGGGATATTTTTAAAGTTTTCAGGCATTATATCATTAATAATAAAGGAATTAAATACAGAACCTTTGTAGTTTCTTCCATTTATTTAGAGCAGAAAGCTATAGCTATTCACCTTATATTCTCAGTTTGCAGGGACAAGTACGAAAGGGTTAGATGCTTAAGGAGCTGAACAAATGAATCTGGATCAGAGCAGAGGAGACAAGTTACTGACAAGTCAAGTCAGGCACATCACAGGAAGATTAAAATCAACAAGACAGAGACTTGGGGGCAAAGAACATCTCTGTCCCCCTTAATACCCTTACCTTGAATATACCTACTAAAATCTTATTAGTCCTTTTCCCTTCTACCTTTCCTCTATTGATCAGTCTGCAAAGACATCTGCTACATCGACTGGCCTTTGAGCAAACAAACTAAAATGAAAAGTCAAACAAAGGAATGATGAATCCTAAAGTCAAGAGAACAGCATCTCTCCATTCTGAAAGAAATGCATTTTCATTTTTTAAGTGTTGAAGATTAATACTGAGGAGACATTCTTTGTTTCTTCTATAGGTGTACTGCATAAGCTATTTCAGCAGTTTTGGCTACC
This sequence comes from Buteo buteo, assembly GCF_964188355.1. Taxonomy (NCBI): domain Eukaryota; kingdom Metazoa; phylum Chordata; class Aves; order Accipitriformes; family Accipitridae; genus Buteo; species Buteo buteo. Next base: position 21,524,839 of record NC_134179.1, read on the forward strand.
AAAATAGTAATGGTTATGGTCTCTGGTACTGCGCATAAATTTATTATTTTTCTCCACAGAAAGAGGAAGACAAAAATACTCACTACCAGAACAAATATTGTCTCTTGAAAGACAGAAATAACCAAGAACCATTCATACTCACAGCCTTTGAACTTTTTCAGAATAAAGCACCAACTTTTTTTAAAATTGTTCAGAAAAATAGCTATGAAGCATCAAGCAATTACTATTCTTGAAACAGCTTAGGTTTTATAACTAGCAGAACAAACCTTCTACCATAGCTTCTTTTGAGACATGTATTTTTAACATTCCTATAAAATTATTTTCTAACAGATGGATTATTAAATGACAGAAAAAGATTGCATAGATGAATACTAACCTTTCACCTCATAAAATTACAATTTTATCTACAATAAGCAGATAAGAGAGAAGGACGTCCTTACCAGTAACCTTCTGAAGATAAACTTAAATCCCAAAACAAACACATTTTACAATCTCTGCTCTCAAAGTTCATTGTTCATTATTGTAATCCACTGTAAGTTATTAAAGAATGCGCCACTGGCAATCACAGGAAAGTCAAAACCTATATTTAAGCTGCCCTTCTTTCCAACAGGGGGGCAGGGGCACTGTCCCACCAGTGGATCCAGTTATTATCTGTATCACAGCATGCTGCATTATGTTCAACATAGTGCTTTTTGCTTACATGATATTTCATAAAATATGACAACGGCAATTCTCTAAATAGGAGTAAATTAGGGATTGGGATTGAAATGGTGATTCCCTCCTCACCAGATTCAGCCTTCTGCAGTTACAGGCAATTATCATCACATTCAGTTCGCAAAGGTTTGCAGATCATCTGTTAAGCTCACCACAGGCCACAAGAAATTCCCAACATTAAAACACAATTTTAACAACCACAGACAAATCCCAGGCAAAATCCAAGTACATTGCTCCACCACAATAGATACTGAAGGCAGTGCAGGTGTCTCTGCAATGAATTCTCTACTGTTTCCTACTGGAAAATCCATGTAAATTTAAATTGGCAAAGATCACCACAGAATACACGTTTACTTTATGCTCATGCTTAAATGCATATGCAAAAATATTTATTTTCACAATTCTACAGATGAGCTACAAAAATTACCCCAAATCCATCTCTGTGTGAAAAACTATAGGCTTTCATCTGTTTACAAAATTTCTTCTGGATACCAAGTCTCACAAAACTTTCAAATAAAATCACAAGCCTAAACTGTAATGCAAAGTCCAACAAGATATACATACACAACATCTATATACTGGAAGTGAAAATCTATACATGTCTATACACAAGAAGTGAACGAGGCATCTGATTATAGCATATTAAAGCATTTCTGCATTTAGCATTTGATATATAGATGTATGCATGCATGTGCTTACATGTGTCTATACATACTTCAAATTTGTACAAGATATTGATCACACACAATGAACAGGGCATTGTGTCCTAGCAAACATTAACTAGGTTTATCCAAAGAATGCTGATAAACTGTCAGACTGTTGGATGCCATTCTTAGGTAGCAACATTTTGAGAAATTCTCTTATACATTCAGCAATACGGCATTTGGAGCAAGTCATCTGGATTGCATAAAAGCCTTTTGTAAAGAGGTGTCAAAATCAAGCTCTCTCTAATTGCTCAACTGATCCACATGGAATTCCCCTCTCCTCTCCCTCGGTTACGGCGGACCCGGTTCTTTTCCACCTAACTAGAGGCTCTTCTCCCCAGGCTTCCTGGCAGCTTTGGATTAATGACTATTGATTGCATGTTTTTGTACCTGCACCAGACCTACAGCACTGAGTAAGCTCTTCCATTCCACAAAAGAATCACTCGCTTAACTCAAAAGTGTTTTGCACAATATTCTACCAAAATAAACATGGAGATCCTAAAATAACTTTCAGTGCATGCTTTATATTAATACATCCTTTAATAGTGCCTCCATTTTTTATTTTTTTTTCAGCGTCAGACTTCCCAACAGCCTTCCTAGGAAATAAAAATAAGAGAATTTCAGGGGAAAAAATTAATGCGCAACTTCTTCCTTATGCAATATCATTTCTCCTCATTTTTCCTTTCCTCATCACAACATACCCTTCTATCAGACATTTCCTGACAGCTTTGTGTTTTCTAGACTCTCTCATCTGCCTTTACTTGCTACCTCATTCATCTTGTCCTCCTCGCTCTTTCCCAAGAGAATACGCTCAGTTTGCCCATCTGAAAAGAAGGCTCCCTCCAACTACAGCTCCACCTTCCTTAATTCTCTCTGTCTCTTTTCAATGAAGCTGTCTCCAAGTGTCCCCAATTTAACTATTCCATTTCCTTGGTTCATCTTTCCCAGCAAAACTACCATCACCAAAATCTATCCCCCAACAAAGCTAAGATTCATTTCCATCCTCATCTGACAAGTTGTCTTACTGCCCTCTCTTCAAAAATTGAGTGCATCTGGCTTCCATAGCACTATTTTCTTTTAGGTCTTCTCTTGGGATGTCACCTGAGGTTTCTCTTGTTCCTGTAGAATTGGGGCATCACAGGAGCTTTACTAAGCCTTTGTTGGTCTCATGCTTTCCTTTCTCTCTTCGCCCCCCCCCATTCCCTTCCTCTCCTTGACAGTTATTTTGCCTAAATCAAGAGAAGACAATGGACAGTCTAGAAATTAAGTTCTTTTTCCATTTGGATATTAACTTACTTAACAGCATAAGCTCCTGAAGTATTTAAGTGGGAACAAATCTCCTGCCTCTAAGTGTAAGCTGTGAGATGGAGCGCAGTGGTAGCAGAGCTGAAGATGGAGCACCTTCCATGAGACACATACAACCTGGACAGCTGCAGCACAGCTTGCTTCTTTTAACATCCCTTCCATTTCCTACCTGACGGACCTTACTGATATGGCAATGAATCCCAGAAATAAGTGCAGAAAGTATTAGCTCTTTGTCAGTACACACTGACCGAAAAGCCATTTGCTACCATCTCTGAGGAAAAAGTGGCAAACTAGTCAAAGCGCAGAGCTCCATCAGATAGATGTGCTCCCTCAGTTGGACCACATTGCTGAGAACAGCCAATGAAACAAGGACAACAACTGTTACAGTACTGACACCCTCAGGCACTAAAATAGTTATAAACTGAAATACATTTCTACTACTTTTGAAATAGAAAACTAAAATGGTGGGGCAACTTCTGGTGAGTAAGCAAGCTTTTTCCATCTCAGGCAGCTGAGTGAAAGGCCAGCGCATGAATAAAATAAATGGGACAATGAGACTGGAAACACAAGCATTGAGGCATCAGAAGGCAACAAAGACACTGAAGATGCAGTTAGCACTAATCCCTAATTCCAGCTGATTACTCTCACATCTGGTGTGATGGGTATAACCATCACACCTGGTGATGCCCACTGCTGTCATGAAAACAGGCATCACCAAACAGGGAGGGAAAAAATACACACACAAGGGCCCCAGATCACACTACAGGTAGTCCAAGGTTTTACTTCGCTTCCAAAATATCCATTAATATGACAGCCAGTACCTACAGAATTTTGGGAAGAAAATAGCCACAGATTTCACCAGTTATTTGTATTGTTCACATTCTTCAGATTCTCTTCTAATAATCTGACTCTAATCAGTTTGGAAATCAGAGTGCTGCACTTCCTTTTGCTGCTGCTTCTCTAACACTTTCTCAGCTGATAGTACTTTTCTAAGTTATTTTGCCCACTTCCATTTCACCCACAGATGTAAACTGAACTTGCCCCCCACACATACATGCTTTATACTGTGTATAAGAAAGGTAAATTCTACTCTCACTTGGTATCAACAGACCATGAGGATAAAACTTAACACAGCACAGTAATCTGGAAAAACAATTTGATAAACACAATTTCCCTTTGCTTCCAAGTACTTCAGCCATGCGTTTCAGACTCTCTCTCCTTGCAGTTACAGACCAGATACGCCAATCTCATTACCCAAACCTCAGCCTGAGGTTTCGAGGCTTTCCAGTTACATCCCCCAGCTCTTCGGATTACAGAGCTTCCAAAGAGATCTTATCTCCCCGAGGTGTTTATACAGCACCAACAATTATATTCTCTCAGCAGAGTGTGTCAGCCCAGTTCATGCAATCCCCATCCTGTTGCAAACGAGGGCTTGAGATGTACCAATTGCAGAGGGCTGATAAAGTCTCCATTATTTGGAATCAGATACCAGAACACATACACTTGCATGCAAAACATGCTGTCTCCTGCATTGAACTTTTTGCTTAACTATCCTGACCTAAAATGACAACCATTAAATTTTGTATTTAATCACTCATTCAGGTAAATTATATTTTGGCTAAGGATACATAACAAATAATATGAAGAGTAACCAAACACTTAGGAAAGATTAAATAAGAAGCACTTGGGAGACTTTGAGAAAACTGGTGTTATTAGATCTTCTGTCTCATGGCAGTGTAATGCTCCAGAGAGGTTCAGTCAGTCATGTGTCAGCTAAAGCAGCAAGACTTTATTACTTCTGAAAAGCAATCTGGAACTGTAAACCTGAACAGCAGATTTAGGTCGTTGTCCAGGTTTACTTTAGACCTCAACTCCTGACATTTGAGCACAGAAGCTCTACCCAGATTTAATTCTTTTAAAACAAACACCTATCTGTTTTAATTTATTTCATAACAGTTGCTAAAATTACTTTTGCACACCTTGCTTAGAGAACCATAAATATGATTCAATAACTTTTATGGCCAGCTCCTTTACAGGCAGTAAAGAGAAAATGTTTCATTAACTGAGACTAACCCCCAAAATATTAGAAAATATTCAGAGATCACCTTTACATTATCAGCATTTGCTGATAGCTATAACCAAGTGATATTCCAGAGGACAGTTTCTCCTCTGTAATTTGCATGGGAAATAACTAGTGTACCTTGGCAAAAGCCACATTTCGATCATGGCAAATAGTGATAGGACAGGGTTATTCAAAGCATTTCTATTCCTCTCCCTTACGGTGATTACTGTTTAATAACGGCAAACACGACATATTGAGTAATAGTCATTTTGTCCTTTGGCACATCCAGCTATCCTTGGCTTAAGTTCAGTCAATCCTGTGCACAAAACCAAAGTCAAACATCATGGTCCTGACAAAAGTAAGTGATGAATAAGGACAATACAAACTAAAAGAAGAAAAAACTGTGTGATCCATCTCTGTGCTGTAAACAGGTCTTTGGATGTGAAAAAATTCAAGGTATTTGTAGAACCATAAATTCAGTGGATGTCAGAATATCTAGGCAACTCAGGTGCCATTCATCTTGTGCCTGAAAGGTATGTAGAACAATTCCTTCCTAACAGTCATGACTTCTTTTCCTCCTTCCTCTTTATCTGTTACTACCTTACTGTATGTTGTTGAATGCCTCAAACCTTAAATCCAGGATGCGCTTCTGAGAAAAATGCTTTCATTGTGTCATGGTTTAACCCCAGCCAGCAACTAAGCACCGCACAACCACTCACTCACCTCCCTCATAGTGGGATGGGGGAGAGAATCAGAAGGCTAAAAGTGAGAAAATGTGTGGGTAGAGATAAAGACAGTTTAATAGGTAAAGCAAAAGCCATGTGTGCAAGCAAAGCAAAACCAGGAATTCATTCACCACTTCCCACGGGCAGGCAGGTGTTCAGCCATCTCCAGGAAAGCAGGGCTCCATCACCTGTAACGGTGACTTAAGAAGACAAACACCATCACTCTAAACACCCACCCCACACCCACCCACCCTTCCTTCTTCTTCCCCCAGCTTTATATACTGAGCATGATGTCATATGGTCTGGGATATCCCTTTGGCCAGTTGAGGTCAGCTGTCCCAGCTGTGTCCCCTCCCAACTTTTTGTGCCCCCCTTCTCACTGGTGGGGTGGGCTGAGAGACAGAAAAGGCCCTAACTCTGTATAAGCGCTGCTCAGCAATAAGGACAACACCTTGGCATTATCAACACTGTTTTCATCACAAATCCAAAACATAGCCTCATACTAGCTACTATGAAGAAAATTAACTCTATGCCAGCCAAAACCAGCACACATTGTAAGCTCAGCAATGTATTATGTACATGTCTGGGTCTTAACACACACATGCATGCGTTTACATGCAAATTTTTCACAGATTTTTCACCCTTACTGTCTTATTGCCACTATCTCTGGCAACATAAAAGATTTCAAGACACTGTAAGAGACCTTCAAGAAAGATTTCCATGTTTGTTCTAAAAACTTCATCCACACACTATGGTAAGGCCTACAGGAAAAAAGAAAGTACAGAGTTCTCACCAGAATTAGCTTTCCGAATATAATGAAACAGTAGCAAGTAGTATATAAAATTCAAGTACAATTTGTTCATAGTGAGACATTTTTAAAAATATCTTAGTTCAACCCACAAAACACTTTATATCTTGTATCCAAACAAAACTTTTGATGAGCACCAGAAGGTAAGACTGAGGTACAGTTAATGCCAAAAAGTCATTATGAAGTTCTAGGGCTTTAAAGCACACTTCTACAAACTGCAAAACCCCGGTATTTACCAGCATCTCTCACTATGCCTCAAATACCCCCCTGCCGCTATTGTGAGTTAAAGAAATACAAAAATAGGTAAGTTGGACATATGCTGAAAGGCTGTTTTTGATCCTTATGAAAGAAACTAACAAAACACGTACTTACCAGGTACCAAAACCAGACAACTGGTGATGTAGAATAGTACTTAACTGTAATGGAAATACATAAGAAATACAAGAAGAGCTGCTTTGTAATTACAAACCACTGTAATTTAAAAGGGGGAAAACCCATAAGTGTTATTAAAGGGAATGCTCCTGACACAGTCACAGTGTGCTTATTTCCATGTAGCCTTTCTTCAGCAGACCATTGTGCCTTTGTGTGATTCAGTTACTACAGCATCTCATGCTTTTACCAGTTTACAGAGCCCTAACATAATCCATTGCACTAACTAGCATGCAAAAACCAGCTCATTCATTCTGAAGATACTCTTTGAGGTACTTCCTACAGTGCATCCTCAAACATATGTTCTTAAACATCCATACATCAAAAACTAAGTATTCACTATGTAGTCTCAGTTGTTCAATTTTTATTTAGTTTCAAACCTTTCTTCTACTCGTTGAACAGAGGAGGAGCTAATCAAAGGATAAATGAGAAAAAAAAAATCAGGGTTTGGGTTTTGGGTTTTTTTTGAGGTTGGGGGTTTTTGGGGTGTTGGGGGTTTTTTGCTGTTCCCCCCCTCCTCCATTTTCCAGCAGTGCTTTTACTGAAAAAAAGATAATCAGAGGATTGGATAACAATTGTCACTGCAGCAACAGTTCTTAAAATTGATGCAATGTGAAATCAAGCTCACAGCAGTTAGCTTAAGTTAAATTTCTTAGTGTACATGGCCTGAGGAAAGTGAAAACAAAGAAGACATGGAATATTACACCTATAGAGATTTTCAGGTCATCTCTAAAAATTAACCAATGAAGAGTATATTCCAATACTGTGTATAAAAGTTAAGCAACTTTGCTGAAAAAGAGCATGAAATCCTGCTTTCTTAACTACTATACCATATTTTCTCCTTCTCCTCGGGAGGTGGGGAAGTCTTGCAATTCATCATTTGTGGTTGTCCTTGCCAGCAAAGCATATGCTTTGTCTGGTCTAACTAGTAAGACCAATTTACCTTAAAGTCACTTTTCAAAGACACATGTTGCGAAATACTCCACTGAAATAAAAAGTCTTCAGTGTTTACTGGGCAAATTTCTAAATGACTGAGCAACCAATTCACTAAGTGAGTTCAGCAAATCCAGCAATTACATACATCTCCAAGAACAAAGCCCTTAATCCACTTCTAAAAGACAAAATAAAACATATGCAAAACAAAAAGCCATGTGCACACAGTATGTCTGAACAGCGGGCAAGCGTTTCTTGGCAATCTTGCTGTGCTGTTAATAAAAGCATCTTGCTAAGCATAACAAACTTGTACAACTACAGCAAAGTCTCAAAGGATTTGAAGCAATTTTTTCCCTTCTCCTACAGTGCCTGTCATGCATCACCTGTTGGCATAACACAAGGATGACCACGTTTTCCACTTCTTTCTCAGTGTTAAAGTCACTTACCCAAAACCTCCATTTAGAGTCAAATCATATGACCCTTTGCCCTTTTCCTGGATATATTTACAACCATCACTGGTTTGTTTTCTAGTCCTACCTTCCTAAACTACACGTCTCTGCACATACAGGATCTTTCACTTATCTTTTCTACTTGTTCTGATTTTGCTTTTATTTTCCATGCTGACATTCACCAAACATGATAATGCTTCTTAAGACAGGTCTGAACTCTGTCTGACTTACTCAGCTGGATAGGGAGCAGTTTCCCAGGCTAAGGATTGAAGATGCAGCCTGGTACACTGCTGCTGATAGATGGGGCAGGACTTGCTAAACGAGCAGGTTTGCTGCTTTGCCTAGGGACATGGAGAATGTATGTAATTTGTACTTAGAAGCGGGAGATACAATGTATTCTGGACCACCAAGCCTTCCTTGCTCCTTTACTATTCCTAACGCACTCTAAATCTGAATTACAAGTAATACAAAGACTGTTTCATCTCAACTATTCCACCTGCAAGTCAGGGGAAAAAAAGTGAGATTATTTAACACAGTTATTAAAGAAACTTATTATCTCACACACACACGTATATATATATATATATAAATTGTTAGGAATGCACTTAATTCTTGTTATGAAAAATGAGCGGCTCTTAAAAAAAGATTTCAGTCTGTTTCAAAAATACACTACAGGCAAAGAAATACACTTTCTTAGCCTAGATGTAGCACATTTTGTCAACTTGAGATAAAGTACTGAACTTAGCTGTGACACTAACTTAATACTGATTTTTGAAACTGTCTTATATGCAGGTTAAAAAAATAAAACAGGGAGAAAGAGGAAGTGGTCAGGTGGTGTTACTTGAGCAGCAAAGTATCCAAGAAGTGCCAAATCTCTCCCATTTAAAATGAAAACCAAACTGCCAGAGTTATCAGGTTAGGGACTACTATGAGTAAAATTGTATAGTCTGAAAAGATTTACAGAACTTCACAGTAACTGCTAAAAAGGTATTAAAAGAAAAAACCAAACAGCTAGAAAAGATGAAAAATGGAAAGCAATCCTGTTGATGTGAAGTCTTTCAAAAGTAGAGCCAAAGTAGAAATCTTTAAAGAAATTCACGCTTGATGCACCAAATCATCTGTGTTACCAGAAGTACATAATTATTCTTGAAAATAAAGAGTATTTTTATTATAGAAGAACTCACAACACCTGTATCCAAGAAAGCAATTCTTTCATACGGTAACATTTACCTGTAAGTGATATAGTTTTTACAGTGCAATAACTATACATATGCATATTAATGACCACATTATCAGTTAAGTGACTGAAGTCTGTTCAGTTGTTGGTTTTGCTCTTGCTTTTAAATCTCAGAATCATGTTCTTTAAAGAATAGTTCATAATCTGTCTGGAGTACCACCTACCAAGAATTATAACTAAGAAGGTCCAACTTGTATGCCTCAGAATAAACTGCAAGCAAACAAACTAGTGTTTGTTTTACCGGCATCGTTTTGTTTGTTTCAGTCTTTACTTAGCAGTATCAGGCTGCTCACGTTTCTGTAATGCTTCTTTTGAGTCACTGTCATTTATGTTACATATTTTCCCTTTGTAAATAAGCTGCTTGCTGCTATAACAACATGCCTGCTATGAATCAATAAAATATAAATCTATTTTATACAAATCAAAGAGCAATCACATGTCAACGACTGCAAAGAGCGCTTCCTAGCATTTCTGTTTTCAGCCCACCCACGAAGATCACACACAACTTACACTCTGCAACATTATACGGTGCTCAATTCAAGTGTATTTGTTGCAAACTACTGCTTTTTAGGAGTTAGCTAGTGCTCTGCACCTCTTTTTCAATTTTTACAGTCCATACATAAAGAGGTTTTTTCACCTTCATTATTTTCCTCGTGCCTGTCTATTTTTCAATCCATCATGCAAGTGAGGAACTCATTCATTCCTTCTTCCTTGAAAGCTGCCTTGAAAGCTCCACGTCCGTCCCCTCTAGGTAAAAGCAGCTGGTTTGGTCCAGGTGTTGAGAGTTGGCTCTTGCTTTTACAGAACATGCCATGCTTGTGAAATATGTCCCAGAGCGATGTACTGCATCAGGATGGTGTGCAAAGTGCAGACTGGGAAATTAAGTTAAATATACAAATATTGGCATTAACATAACACAAGCCTAGAACTTCATCATTCTGACGCTAACACAATCCCATAAAGAAATGAATGGGATTATTTCTGTATGTAATAATTTCATAAAGATTTCCTCCACTGCTTCCAACCATATAACCCTATATAAGCATCCCCTTTCCAGTTCACCCAAAACCGAGCAGCCAAAATTTTCTGCAGCAAATAGTTGCCCGTGGGTGACTCCAGCAGCAGTGCATGAGACTCCATAAATGAAATTCTGGAACAATATAAGGAATTATCATTCCACCTACAAACTTTGTCCATGAAAGGGTGGAAGACTGACCACATTCCCTTCTGAAAGATTCCAAATCCAAATCATAGTTGCCTTTGAATATCCAAGAACTTAATTAAGAATGTTCTACAAGAACACAGTACTTCCACGATTACTATTTCTTATGTCACTGCCTCCTCCCATAAAAAAAAAAAAAAACAAACCTCAAGTAGTCTGCTGTAACAGACTCGTTTCTATGGATTCATAGAATAATTTAGCTTGGAAGGCACCTCTGGAAATCATCTAGTCCAACCACCTGCTCAAAGCAAGCCAACTTCAAAGTTAAGGCTACAAGCAACCTGATTATGCAATCAAGTTTGGGGAGATTCCACCACCACTCCAGGCTACTCACTCCAGTGCTTAACTGCTTATTTTTTCCTTACATCCAGTCAGAAGCTCTCAACTGCTGCCTCTTATCCCTTTACAAGGCACCTCTCAGAAGAATACAGCTCCATCTTCTCTTTAACATCCTTTAGGCAGTAGATTCAAGGTCAACACTAGGAACTTTGGTTACTTATATCTTATTTGGCTTGCACGTTGCTTTTCCACATCCTGTTGGAAAGTATGCTATATATCTTTATGCTTATCCACATACACATAAACTTTGTGAAAGCCAGTCATAGAAAGAGGAGAGGATCAGAATCCAATTCTACCCACAAGAAAAAGGAAGCCTGTCATCCAGAGATTTCTGATTACTAGGAGGAGAGATCCTAAGCTCTATTAACTTTTTAATAACATGTGCCCTTTTAAGCAGAAGTTCAGTGGTTTCTATCTTCTAGCTAATGAGATGTATGTTTCCTTAGCCAGAAAATGCTGTCAACAAGATGACAATGAGAAAAGTTGATGATATCTATACATTTTTTCCTTCTTGGTATGATTATTTATGGGACACTAAATGACGGGAACCTTTCAGGGTCAAAGATGGTTAAATAGAAGACCAAAGCCTTTAGTCCTCAAGAAGACATCGTTAATGTACTAAAGAAAATAGTTCAGAATAGAGGATGACACTTAGCACATGGATAGCATTTGATATCTGAAGAACCCTTTAGATTAGAACTTATTCTGAAGTATTTGAAAGTTGAATAGGTTGAGAGTAGACAACTTTGCCTTTCCTCTACATAGCTTAAAACTAACAGAATACACTAAACTATTCTCATTTGTACCACTTGAATACCTATGGCATTGATCTCTCTTGCCTCTGTAAGAATGCCAGAAGTTTATAAAAGATGATATCCTATGAAGTACTTTCCAAAGCAGAAGCTCCAAAAGTTCTTATATTTTGACTCAAAATATCATTTCCATTGTCAAAATGTGAGTTCCAAAATGAAATATAATTCTAACATTGCTCCTCACACTTTGATCAACATTACATTTATTCATAAACCTGAGTCAATCAACTGTTGTTAAAGTTATCAAATATAAAACAGACAAAAAAATAACTTGAATGAAATTGTTCTATATTATATAATACTACACCAAAAAAATATTTACAGGAGAGTTTACCTGATGTACCATAAATGGTAAGAAAATACTCCTTTCTCCAACTGTGAAACATACATTTCATGAAACCACATATTTACCGTATTTCCTGCTCTTTAAGGGTCTTTACCTATCCTGAAAGTTTAGGGAGCTATTTTTCTTTGTTCAGTTGGCTTTTTTGTTTTGGTTTGGTTTTTTTGTTTGTTTGTTTTTAACCCACAGTTTACATAGCTGTATGGCAGGCAAAATTTCAGAATAGTCAAAACCTGATGCTATTAGAACTATTCCCATAATGCTTTCTGCTTAATTCTTTATGTATTATTCCTCTCTTAGCAATTCCTAATGTTCTATTTTTCTTTATGATTACCTTTTTGAGCACTAAAATTTCATAGAACTATCCACGATGACTCCAATAGCTCTTTCCTCCTGGTAACAGTTTCTTTGCTATCATCCATGATCATCATGAGATACAAATTATTAGTTGGAATTCTCCCTGAAACCCATCATTTATTCTGTAGTATTTTTATTACTAAACTTATCTTCCTCACTCTTGTTCTGGAAAAGACTCTCTTGCATCTCTCCGTAGACAATTTTAGTTTTGACTATCCAAAATAATTTTGAATGATCTGAAAGATTACCACTTGCTTAACCATCCATTTTCTAATTCATTTGTGAAGATGCTGAACTGCACTGCTTCCAGAAGAGATCTTTTCAAAACTCCAGTATCAGCTTTTCTTTCACCTTCCCAATCATGCCCACAAATTTTACTCCTACCCATAATTTCCTATTTTATAGGCAACTGACCTGTAAGTTGTCTTTTTGACATATTTCACAAGCAAATTTAAGCCTTGGCAAAAAACCTTTAGTCAAAAATTTCCATACTGAATCTCTGAAAATATCAACTGAATCATCCTTACACATTTCCTCACACAATTCTTTTCTAGGAACTCAAGGATCTATCTATGAGGAACAACTTATTTCCATAAAGTGGATGAAGGCTTCAGTATACTCCATTTTTTGTACACTTAATTGATGTCCTAGCTATTTGTAATGGCTTTGGTGAGGATGGAATTAATTTTCTCCACTCCACTGCAGCTGCTCATATGGTGCTGCATTTTGGATTTGTAACCAAAACAGTGTTGATAACACAGGGATGTTTTAGCTACTGCTGAGTAGTGCTTGCACAGCATCATGGTTTTCTCTATTTCTCACGTTGCCCCACCCACACCAGCAAGTAGGCTGGGGGTGAACAAGAGCTTTGGATGGGGCGCGACCAGGACAGCTGACCCCAACTGACCAAAGGGATATCCCATGTCATATGACATTGTGCTCAGCAACAAAAGCTGGAGGAAAGAAGGGGGGGCGGGGCGGGGGGGGGCAGGAGATGAGACAACACCAAAGAAAAAAAATCACTTCCCCCCCCCCCCCCCCCCCCTTTTCAGTCATTAAAGTTTAGGGCCTGGTGTATTACTGTTTTACATCCTCACTCCCTTTTTTTTTTTTTTTTATTACTCTCATTAGGGCATGACTTGGACTGTTTAAAAGATGTCCTGTTCCTTGTAATAGTCACTTCACTCTGGTCTTAAATCACAACAGCTTTTGGTTTTAGTGGTGTTGGGATATTCTTGATCCTCTTACACTTATTCTTCTTGACCTCTTTTACACAGGAGGGTTGCTCCATGTTACCTGCGTTTGCTTTAACCTTTCAGCTGCTCCTTTCAATGTATTTTTTTGTTTTGCTGTAGAAAGGTCTCACTCCTGTGAGACTGCTCCTATGGAACAGGATCACTCCTGTGGAATAGCTATAGAGATAATAATGATTTGAATTTTCCTCTGCTAGACAGAGGTTTCTCTTTGGTAGGTTTCCCAACTAGTTACCTCAAGGGATAACCATTCATAGAAGTGAAACCTTACTCTCCACATTGCACCTTAATATTTACCCCACGTACCAGTATTACTAGCTTAGTATATCCCATTAACAGTAACCATCCTGGCCAGGTCAAGAGTACAGTCCTAGGATAATATTCCTCCTAATCAGGTTCATAATGTCTTTCACTTTTTGAGGGGGTTTCTCGGGGGGCGGTGTGGGGGGGGTGTGCGTGTGAATAACAATTTTCATGCTTTTATGGGGCTGTCTCAATTTTTTAATTGAACCCCTGCAGAACCCCTGCACCCAGTTACACTCCTTTGATGAATTATTTCCTTAGGAGCAAAAGATTCTTCCAATATTTCCAGAGACAGAATATTACTGGAATATTTCTTGAAGGTTTTAATTTTTTCCTCTTCTGCATATCTTACCCTTTATTAAAACTTTACTAAAGGAAATAAAAAGTAGAAATGAACCGACAAATTCAACAGAAGATTCTGAGCTTGTCAAAAGACTCAGGGAAAAAAACCCCACTCTCATGTAAAGTCACACTAATTAAAAAAAAAATAATCCCCAATTAAGTGTGCTTTGCCTTCATTTTAACAACAACAACAACAACAAAATTCCCCAATTAAGTGTACTTTATCTTCATTTTAACAAAACACTTGGCAACCAAACATTGTAAGACTTGGTTGCTATGACAAAGATTATTGTAATTAATACGGTTGGAAGCAAAATAAAAACTGCTGTGCACTGGAGAAGGTATAACAACAGGCCACAATGATAAGAGGTCATTAGATACTGTAGCTAATAATAAACAACTTCTCTGAAGGGTCCCAAGAGAAGCTGCTTTTCAGTTGTTGTATTCTCTAACATTCCTTGAATCACAAGTGAAGCTTAAACTAAACTATGGACTTAACATCTCATCTACGACAAGGAAGACAAAACAGCTGTCTAGCACAAAACTCTAGTTTTCAATCCTTCATGTATTCTTCAAAGAACACGAATGCAATTTCCCCATATTTAGCAAAATGGCTTCATCAGTGTGATGTGTCTCTCTTTACATTCTAATATGAAAAACGTACTTAAAGCTGCCTTTTGAAAACTTAACAGAAGCAGCTGTTAATTATAGCTTATTCCATATCAGCTTCCCCGTCTTTACTACATGGTAAGTGCTACTTCCAAATGCTTTTAGAAGTTTTCAGGTTATTTTTAAAAATAATTTAAATAACTAAATTTTTTTTTAAATAACCATCTTTAGATAGTAGTGTTTACTATTAGGGTAGTTACTAGAGGGTAATGATAATCTGAGCATCAAAGTGGAAAGTGAAGACTACGTTTAGAAACATAAAGCAAAAATTATTTTTCCAGACTAATATACACAATTTGGTATCAATTTGACCCAGCAGATTTAAATTGAATTTCTAAGAGTAACCAGTCAAACTTCATTGTGAAGCCTATTTAAACAGTAAGCAAGGTTTTGAAAGTGAGCACTCCAAGATAAAGTGACTGACACTGACTAATTAAAGGGATCTCTGTGACACAGTACACATAACAGGTGACTTTTTTTTTAAAGATAACACAGAATACTCAGTTTTTAATATATAAACACATGAAATAACATTTCATTTTCTTTCAGAACCCCAAGAACAGATCCCTGCTTGTTCCAAAAACACTGTAAAGGAGTATTAAAAAATATAGATGCTATTCAAAGGGTTATTTTCAGATCCCTCATATATTTGGTTTTTAACGAGTATCTGTATTGCAACAACTTGTAATTTTCAGCTTTTGATCATGTTAAGAAACAGTGAGGATTCACAGATAGGTAAAAGTGTTTTAAATGGGCTAATAAATTAACAGACACACACTTCAAAGACAGAAAATTATTACTTTCCCGAGATTTGGATAGCTTTGGTAACATAGCTGACAATATTAGCACTTTCCCATCAGCAAGGGCAGGTTTCCCTCTTAATCCCACTGCTCCTGCCCGCACAGTCCACATCCCACCTTCTGCCAGCATCAAAGCTCATCAGATCCTTCCAGAAGCCAAAGCAACTCTGCTTTACTGACTTTTATTGCAGGGTTAGGCTTTTCTGCCAGGCTAATGAGTTAAACCAGCTGGCTGGTCCAACAGGTCCCAAAGCATGCAGAGCAGGAACAGTGGCCCTGCACAGCCACAAACAGGGCAGAGGCCCTCATGGCATGGCTCCGGGACTGGCAAAAGTGCCCTCTCCTCTTCTCCAGCCCTGCTTTCTTTCAATGTTCATGCAATACAGGTCTACACATGAAGGAAACAACTGCATTAAATAAACTGGAATTGTAACAAGTTCACCTTCTCAGGGCAATAACAAAACTGAAATCTCAGATGAAGCAGCTTCATACTTTCCTGTGACAAGATACTATTTCCCCTACTAAACAAGGGGAAGCTGTCCAGGGCCAAGGAGACTCCGGCTGACCCACACTGGGAATGGTGGGGAGCGGAACACGTTCATAAACTTGCATGAAACTTCAGGCAGGCTTGACGGACTCATTTTACAACCATGCCCCAAGAGTCTTCCTACTCCTTCAGTAAGTGAAGTTATTTTATTGTTTCCAGTTCAAACTGCAGTTCCTGGAATCTCCAAATGTCAGTCTTCTGACAGTTTTAATCTGTCTGTACTGCTCTCCTGCAGATCCTACCCACAAGGTTTCCTGCTCTTTACATGAGGAAAGTGCGTGAATGAAGTCTTTCAATGGCAAAACTTCACTGAAGATGCGCTGTAATTTAGGCAAGAAGCTGAGCAGCGAAATCACGGAATGTTTCCTACCGTTTTTATCCAGTGTCATATAACTAACTCACTGTTAACCCTAACTTCAAATGAAAAAAAGAGTTATCACAGGGAGAGAACAATAAGGTAACATAAAATTGAAACACTTCAGAAAAAGCAAACAAATCCTCAGTGAAATAGAAAAATAAAAACTACATGCAAGCCACAGGGTTCCCAAACCTCACTTCTGACAGCTAACCCTATGCAACTTGCTTTAAGAGTAACTGCAGCTCACATTAACTTAACGAGATGGCAATAAATATCAGAAGTATTTGTCCTTTCAAATTACTGTCAATCTCAATCCCTCCCAAAGCTTGCTTCTTAAAAAAGAAGCACTTATACTTCCAAATGACCAATGCCTTAGATATACTTCGAAAACAAACAAACAAACAAAAGTCCCTAGCTCTTTGCTGGGGCAGATGTTTAAAAAAAAAAAAAAGTGAGCAAGCTTCCAAAATTGTAGAGGATTTCATTCAATTGCTTCAAGCTACAGAAAAATGACCCTTTGGGCACAGTAACTAAGGAAGAAATGTATTGCTCAATACGCTGCAAGGAAGGAAGGTTTTCCCTCATCTTCTTACAAAAATAACTAGGATTTCAAGATACTGTAACTCCATCAAAATTGTTTAAAAATCACTGTTCTGCACAGTAAGTTTTCAAGATCTTTATAACATCAGCAGAACTAAGGACTTCTCTATTCAAATGGACAAAAAAAAAAAACCAAACCACTTCAAATCCTGACTGACATTCTGTCTTACAAATATCTATGTTCTGCTCTAAAGAGATGACAAGGAGCTGCTATGATGTCTTTCTCAGACCTGTTATTTAATATTTTCCAACTCTGCAAAGGCATGAGAACATTAAAACTCTTTTATTGGAAGCAAAGTGTTTGAAAGCTCATTGGCAGAGTGGTTACATCCACTTTTCAAGAACACCTGATAATTCTCTCTCTCTGGTTTCCCCAAATAGAGGAGGAGGGAAGAAAGCAGAAAGAAGGAGCAGCACACACAAAATGTTTTTACTTCCATCTGCCATCTGTTAACAGTTTCAGCTACTTGGATAAATATGTATTTATACTTATCAGGAAAGATTACAGTCTTGTCTACATGCAGTTACTCAGTACAGCTGTTCATGAACAAGTCCAAGGTGAGGGCATTCTTACAGAACCAGTAATTAAGCGTGCACAGAAATATGATATTTTGAAATTACAATACCCAAATAAAGAACTATTCAATAGAGGGTGCTTATGAGTAACCAAATATAAACCACTCCACACGATTCATCACAATAGCATCTACTTACGTGTTCACCACTATCTACATAATGCAGAATTGGCCAGCACAGCCTTGTCCTTAAGAAGTCAGAGGGAGAATAAGAAATTACATGTCTAACAAGTAAAGCTATGTAGACAGATGCAGAACCTTTTTACTGCTATGATTCATATTAATTTAGGAAGTTGGATTTAACCACATCTCTATCAAAAGGGTTTTTTATCTTGAGGAAAGTAATTGCTTTTTCACTGTAGTTCAGCTGCCTCTTTGGCAGACAAGATGTAAAAACTTCACAGCTTCAATGAGCTCAGTTTAGCACCACTGTCATCTCAGATCCTTCCTGCCTTTGCCTCCTGAATAAGTGAAAATAATCTGAACTAAGATGACATGATAGTACACTACCTATAACTACACACTGGGAGTAATGATCTTTTATTTCTGGTGGAAGTGATTTTAAGATGAAAGATTGCAATTGCAGCCTTGTGAGAATTTTTCAGTTTTCTCCTGAAATTGCCGTTCAGCAAGAACAACAACAAAATCCACAACACACAGGGCACTACTGAGGTAGACTTGTTCCAAGTAGAAACAAGTCAATATGGCCTTGACTTGCAAAGTCAGCTTCTTCTGAAAGCAGCCCAGAAACACCCCATCTGGATTGGGAGGATAACTATTTTTAATATGTGCATATTCAAAAGGCACATAGGCACACCAGACTACAAAGTGGTTTAAAGCATATACCTGCTAAGTGTGAATTAAGTTTGACTCAAATGTTCATAATTGGGGAAATTACAGTAGTAGATTAATACAAACAAGTATCATTGAACTTTATTATTGTATTAGAAATAACCACTGAAGACACCAAAAATGTTAGGCCCCAGCACTGCTAATATGACATTACATATAGCAGTATTAGCTTTTCTCCACGGATTCCAGTTCCATGTAGCAGCTGAACATATAAAATACACTCATCGTGTTGTTTTCAAGTAAAAGATCTCATTGTTTACTGTATGAAAATGCATGCTAAGTTAACACCATGTCTATCAAAAATCTTCAGCATGCAGGTTGCCTTAGTATTATGAATAATCCCTTTATTCTCCAGCTGTGCATTGTGCTCACTGCATCTGTATTTCAGTCCTTTGAGGGCCTAAGATGGGTGTAACGTGGACCATGTCTCCACCTCCACTGCGATGCTAAGCAAACTGGAACTGCTGACTGTGTTACAAATTTGAATGCGAGAAGCTGAACACGGTTAGCACAGCGGACTTTGGGGACTTCTTGAATTTGCAGTTCCACTGTATGGCTATAGTTGTCTGTCAGTGGTCATGCTGTACTGCATTCTGGCTGTGTTTTATTGCTGACTTGGGCTTATATACACCTAAGTCGTCAGGTTTGATTTCACTGGGAAGGTGCCAATAGACCACTTTTAACACAGTCCACACAAACCATCTTCAACTTTATAGTACACTGCTCACTTAACAGACCTCATCCTCTTTTGTGTAACACTGACAACCTAGAGCTGCTGCAGTGACGCATGTAGATACTGAATCTGTGTTACCAAACACTCTTAATGGGCTGATTTCAGTGATGGATGTATGCCTGCAAGACATGACAAAGATTAATGGTGCACAAAATATCTAAATCGGCTATTGAGGACCAGTTCTTAAAAACTGTTTACATTTCACTTCAGGAAATGCATGTCCTAGGATGCTGCAGCTAACCAGAAGAGACAGACCAATTCATGTTCAAACTGAATTGTTACTTGTTTTCAGGACCACTGTTTTCCTTGGTCTGCGCCAGCCGTAGCATATAGGCTCAGTATCAATCATGCCTTTAATTACTGCTACCTGCCATGGCAAGAAGAGTAAGTAAATAGGAAATGCTATTCCCACTGCTATGTGGGAACTTGCATTCAATGGCAGCCACTTGATATGTCTTCCTAATACTAAGAAAAATCAAAGCTTAAGTACATGAGCTAGCAAAAAAGAAACAACAATAAGTGAAAACATTAAAGCTTACTAATAATCACATCTGGATTTACTAATAAAACCCACAGATCCTAGCTTTATTTTAAAAAGGGTGTGTGAAAATCCTCCCTGGAGAATGTCAGAAGAATATCAATCCCTTCCTGAAAAATTTTACACCAGAATAGCATATAAACTACAGACTCATTCAGCACCCTTTCTTCATTGTTTATTTGAAACTATTGTACACAAAAAAATCTACAAAACTTTCTTTCCTGAATACTTAGTATATTTCTGCAGGCAATCTGTATCAGTTTTGCAACTGAATTTTATTCCTGTTCTCTACACAGCCAACTTCATTTTGTAACTATATTAGAGCAGAGATAAAACAGCTCCTAGAGCTCTAAATTGTAAACTTATAATTATATCTTAAATATCATCACTGTGGAAATAAAGGAGGAAACACCTGTAAAAACCTCAACATTAAATAACATAGGTAAAAATTACTTATCAACTTGAATCACAATATTTATATGAAACTAAAGAATTCAGAAAAGCAATTAAGATCTGCTATAAGGCTCCTTTGTACACCATGAAAATTTAATACATTTAAAATTACAGTAATTGAACTAATAAAAGTGAAGCAAAGCCACATTTTAACTTAAACACAAACCGTGTCATTTTCTTTAATAAACTAATCTGATTTTAAACTATATGAGTGTTATCAATGGAAGACCAGAAGTCTAGCTTCTATGCTTGATAAGTTTTTCTGGATCATTTTTCAGATATTCAGCTTTAGCTTCACCTAGCACTTTTGGAGAAGTGCAAGAAAAAAAAAATCATTTCAGCTTAGGGTCATATTTTACAGAGGCAAGTTCCATCTGTAGCTGCAGACCTGCCCTATGTGATCTTTGGAGGCATGAGGTATCTGGCCCTGTTCCCTCTCTGGAATAAATCAACTTTACCAAACAATACTCAAATTATTAAACTTCCCAATTTATATGGTTTGAAATTGACCTGGTTTTCCATTTTTATGAAAACTGTACTTGATTTTTTGTTACAACTTAAAAAAACATTAATCACAAATTCTTTTGGTTTTTTTTTGGCAGATAAACACACTAAACCTGTTGACTACGCTTAAGGAAGCAGATCCTACTCTCATTTTGACATATATTTTCTGAAAGCAAATACCTAATCATTAACAATTTTTGCAAAAAAAAAAAAATCTCCCTAGAAATACTCATGCACTTTCTTGTCACCATCAGTGCTCCAGAGGCAACTTAACTGGCCATTAAATAATGCCTCCAGAAAGATTTGTTGCCCATTACTGATGTCCCAGCTCCAGGAAGCTGCAGCTGAAGAGACAACTTTCCACCGCCCTCCCTGCCTCTGCCTTCTGGTGCTGACTGCCCCAGCAGCTTGCGCTCTCCTGACGCTCGCTTTTGGAGCCTTCCCTGCATTTTATTCCTTCCGTGTCTGCCTGCAGATTTGCGAGAAAAAGGCCCTACAGCATTTTGCATTTGTTAAGGGTTCAAAAAATTCCCTTCCCGAACACAAAGGCTGGAGACCTGCCTAAAGTCAAGTCGTTTCCAAACAGCGCTGCTTCTCCCAACCACCCCTGAGAAAACAACCTCCCCAATCTTAAATGGAAATACAGCCTTTTGTTCCCCCACAAATCAATAGGGCTCGCTTGCCGAGTGCAGCGTCAAGTTAAAAGTCCAGGATAGTTTTGCTGCAGCCCTGGTTAAGTGAGGGCAGGTCACAGCATCAAAGGGAGCACCATGCTGACCTATGGGCTAAAAAGTGCTGGATCCTCCTGGTCCCCAAACCGCTCCCTCCTTCCCCGCCCTTGCTCCCGGCTACAGAACCCTGGCCCCTCTCCCACACCCACACTGGGAAGCATCACACTCTTCAGCAACCCTAGGCAACCCACCAGCCTGGCATGCAAAGACTTCATTTTTGCTGTATGGTTTGGTTAGGCTTTGTTTTGGGGGACTTGCAATTTTTTAGTTATTTTTTGGATATTTTTTTTCCCCCCACTGATATAGCAAGAACCTGCTCAGGGAGGAAGCCAAAGAGCACTGAGGGGAAGAGGCAGCATGTGCAAAATGATACAATTAACTTATTTCTCAGGTGCTGTGCTTTGCCCTCATCCTGGCACAACCTGAAGTATTTTTTCCTCAAACTTACCAGAAAAGATTGTTGCGAAGGTACAAGGATTTGGAATGCATTAGCCAAATATTGGCTGTTAAATGAAGCTACCAGTGTGGTTTCTGCAGAGTTTGCTTCAGAGGTGTTCTGTAGCAGGGAAACTGCTCTGCAATCTCAGCCATACGCAGCACTTGCAGAACCGGTTTTAACACTACGGTAGACTTAATGTAGCAAAATTAGTCTGGATTTGAAAATGGACAAGCTAGTTTTCCCAATTTAACTAACAATCTAATTAAACTGGAAAGAAAATTCCTTACCTTCGTTATGACTTTACTTTTGAGTAAAATTATAACCCTCTGTGGTTATTAAGAATATCTGTACCTGGATTACACTGACATTTTCAGATTCAAAGAAAAAGAAACTAAGGTTATTGCCTGTACTACTGATCCTGCCACTCCTTTCTGGGAATGAGCAAGACATACATATGCTCAAAATAAAACACTCTCTAACTTTAGAAGTAGAAGCATGAAGATATCTGTATTTCAGTAGACCTCCCCATTACAGATCTGACCCCAGTCAACAGGTCCTGAAACATGCACATTTTTCAGGTACACTGTCAGGTAATACCCTTGACAAGAGAAAAAAAGGAAAAAAAAAAAAAAGAAGAAGAAAAAAGATACATTTCTGGAAAATGAAAAGATACATTTCTGGAAAATGAAAAGATACATTTCTGGAAAATGAAAGCTCTAGTGTTACAATTTTGAAAATGAAAAAAAAAACAACAACCCCTTTCTAGTTTGGGGTGCAGTTCTATCAAATATATTGAATCTGACGGTTCCGTAAAGCTCCAGCCAAAGAAAGTGTATGTGTGTCTAGTTTAACTGCTTTGTTGTGACAAAATACCCATTTAACACATTTTTCTGTTTCAACAAGCTATGCAATATTTATCTAACATATGTAAACAAATAATACATTAAAATGCATGCCGTGTTCTATTTCATTAGGATTTCTGAATTAAGACAAACACAAAACTGAAACTACTCACATAGCTTTTTAAAAAATATTGGTTATACTACATGTTATACTTTGCACAAATTAGTACTAAATCAACACTTGAGCAATGTAATTCAGACTGAATTCAATGCTACCGAGATAAGTATATGTGATGTTCCAGCTCTTTATGGAAAACCAGACAGCTGCTGTTAATCTGTATTGCCTTTCATTGTTCAAATATATATGTGGTGTTAAGATCTCATAATTATGTCCAGGACCAAAGATGCCAGCCAAGCAAATTCCAGCTTTGTTGCATGATTTCTATGTTAAGTTGTACAAAAAAACCAACCGGTCTCCTGCCAAGATCTATGACAGAAAATATTCTTTTGCAGCCTGCATATTTGACTACAATGCATTGCAAGCTGCTTGATATCTTAACCTGTATAAAAAAAACACATCACCACATCGATAACTTACCACAGTTTTCAGTACCTTACAAAACAGTTTAATAATTCAGTTCATATAGAAGAGAAATTTGTTCAATATGGTAGGCTCACTCTCTTCTCATTAAGAGCAGTAGAAAACCAAACAACAGGTTGTTACCCCACTTTTAAGATTTACATTAAAAAACACTGGAAACATGGTAACAGGAACTTGTCGTCCCCTTGGCTTACCGTTATGGAAAAAGGGAAGTGGGTTTATTTCGTTGGTGGTATTATTATTCATTATTATTAATTACTGTTTTACTTGTTTTCAAGAAACATGACGTTCTTTGTGTTTGCATGTTCTTCACAAGTACAAGCACAGCATAAAGGGCAGCACATATTCACTCTGACAAAGGAGTAGACCAAATATCACACTGGAAGCCTGCAATCGATTGATTACACAGCAGGGTAGGGACGTGTGCCAGCACAGAGGGAAGACAGACACCAACCTCCCCTAGACCCTTTCCAAGGACAGCAGCTGGGAAGCCTGGAAAAGGGGCAGTGGGAGGGGGAGAACAAGCATCACAGTCCTCTTGTCTGCAACCATGAGTGCAGCAGGAGAGGGAAGCAAGGACCACAGTGCTCCCACCCTCCCTGCCTTTCTGAAAGAAAGTCCAAGATTAAGGGAGGACCTCACTGCTCCTTGGCTTCCTCTCCAGACACACGGCCCAGTGGCTGCACTGTAATGAACCAGAGTTAGAGAAGCGCCAAAGTTCAATTCACCTAAGTTCAACATGGCAATTCAAACACAACACTAGCTGAAACTGATTGCTTCGTGTTTTCTTTAACTTACAAAACCTCTGAAAGAGTGAACCAATCGGCAATGCAGACACACAAGGGTGACATAAAGGTAATGTAAAAGGTAATACAACTCTAAAAAAAGGCAGGAAAAAAAAGAGAGAGAGATATGCAGGTTGCAACTGTTTCTTATTCCATTTTGTGAAGGCTAGAAAGTTTACAGTAATCACCTAAGCCTGGTAGAGAACGTGGGGGTGAGAAACACGGGTTCACTCGCATGTGAGAGGCTGAGCATGTGAGTTTGCCTTTAAATTCACAAAAAGAAAGAAAGAAAAAAAATCAGAGAAAAGAAAGATTGTCTGTCTCCATTCCTGCCTTAAAGACCACAAAGTTAGTGGACTTCAGTTTTTGTGAGGTTTTGGGTTTTGTTTTTTTTATTTTCAGATTAAATCCAATTCTGAAGTTAACCAGTCAACTACAAATTTTGAAATTAATCAGGTCCAACCAATTAAACTAATGATCAAACCCAAAGTTACATGATATGAGCATAACACATGCTCAACACATTGCTCAAAGGGCAGCAATCAGTTGCCACACACACACACTAGATACATTTTGCTGCTGAAGTTTGGCAGATAGAAGGTACGATATTCTCACTTATTCCTCTCTCTTTCTCTTTTATTGCTTCTTTTCTTGTTCTGTGTTACAGCTCAAGACTACTACCACTTGAATGCCACCACAAAATCCCTAATATTTCATTCCTCCTCCAGAACTTCGAAAGTGCAGGAGGAAGGCTGCAATATAGATATTTTATTTTGAAGGCTTATGGGCCTTTATGGGCAATAAGTAGATTGAGAGCAGCCCTGCAGAGAAGGACTTGGGGGTGTTGGTTGATGAGAAGCTCAACATGACCTGGCAATGTGCACCTGCAGCCCAGAAAGCCAACCATATCCTGGGCTGCATAAAAAGAAGCGTGACCAGCAGGTCAAGGGAGGTGTTTCTGCTCCTCTACTCCACTCTCATGAGACCCCATCTGGAGTACTGTGTTCAGCTCTGGGGCCCCCAACATAAGAAGGCCATGGACCTGCTTGAGCGGGTCCAGAGGAGGGCCACAAAGATGATCAGCGGGCTGGAACACCTCTCCTAGGAAGACAGGCTGGGAGAGTTGGGGCTGTTCAGCCTGGAGAAGAGAAGGCTCTGGGGAGATCTTATAGCAGCCTTCCATACCTAAAGGGGGCCCACAAGAAAGCCAGAGAGGGACTTTTTACAAGGCCATGTAGTGATAGGGCAAGAGGTAATGGCTTTAAACTGAAAGAGGGTAGATTTAGATTAGATATAAGGAAGAAGTTTTTTTATGATGAGGGTGGTGAGGCACTGGAAAAGGTTGTCCAGACAGGTTGTGGATGCCCCATCCCTGGAAGTGTTCCAAGGCCAGGTTGGATGGGGCTTTGAGCAACCTGGTGTAGTGAAGGTGTCCCTGCCCATGGCAGGGGGGTTAGAACTAGATGATCTTTAAAGTCTCTTCCAACTCAAACCATTCTATGATATGATCATAAAATCATTCAAATTGAACACACATGCTTTCCTTGATTGTAAATTATTTCATTCCATGAATAGCAACAAACATCTATTACCCCTACACGACAGATGTGTGCCTCCTGTACTTGAAGAATTAAAAACCTGCAGCACTGAAATTTCAGTTACCTCATGCAACACAATAATAAAATTTAAAAAAAACCCAAACCTGTCAAGTTATTTTCCTCCAACAGACAATACCTACTGAAGAACACACAACCTATGAGATAAATTCAATGCCTGGCAAGCATAGCAAAGACTACATTTTTGCCATAATTGTCAATTTTGTTATCCAAGCCAAAAAGTTGATCACTTCAGACACACACACACACAAAAAAAAAAAAAAAAAAAAAAAGAAAAAGAAATCGATGCTACAAAATTTCGAAAGGTAAGAACTCACATAGGCACCAAACAGGCACACACCACTAGCCTGGTAAAGACAATGATCATCACACTGCAGCAGGACAGTAAAGTGACACTGCCACAACCCCATGAATTCCTCTGCTCTTTATTAGCAGGGATGCTCACACAATCTGCCCCCTCCACCAGTGTGGAAAATGTTTCTTCACTCTGTCTTGCAGTTGTCAAGCACTAATGCACTATCCTAGCTCAACACAGAGGACAAGCTATGGGCTGAGTTTCCATTTGCTGTTGCTTATTTGAGACACAGGCAGAGATGTGGTAATCCTGGTGTTTGCATCAAGGAAACCTCAGTGAGCAACTGTAAACCTTAAAACCAAAAAGGTTTACAGCTACAGAACCTATTCCAGCAAATGCATGGTACGCAAAAAGGTCTCATGGACCACATGCAAAAGACTCCAGAAGACTACAAGGCCACAAAAACAAAACAAAACAAAAAACCCACTGCAAACCAAAAGAACCAACCAACCAAAACAAAAACAAAACACCCCCACCCCCCAAACCACCAAAAACAAAACACCAGGAAAAAACGCAGCCTGGCTCACAGGATTGTGCAGAGCTTCTTCTAGGTAGCCAAAGTACTTTACTTGAAGTAATCCACTTCAACAAGTTTTATAATAATTCTTTAAACCTTCTGGGAGTTGCACATAAAGACATTTAAAGAAAATAGTGAAGGAGCTTCACAACTGACTAAGAATAAGAGAGAGAGAGAGAGCTCTCAAAGAAGAAAATAGTATGTCTGCAAAGACTACAATGCAACAGTTCCTGGCTCTGAGCCCAGAGCACTATCTGCCTGACTGTGCCATCACCCTGCATCCCACAGGGCAATTACTAGTTTGCAAACTTCCCATCACTACCTTAGAGCCAGGAAATTATTCTACTTCAGATGGTGTTTCAGCATATCCAGAATAGGGGTATAATTTACTTCACTCTGGCAGAAGGGGCCAATGAGGGTGGGGGAGTCTTAAAATGCTTCATATTATCTTTTGGGCAAAGGGGAAAATTCAACCATACTGGTTTGTTTGCTTGTTTATTTGTTTAAATACATGAACCTTGCATAATTGATCAGAATGTGATCCTAGTGCAAAGTAATTGATACATTTCTTCCCTCATCTTGGAATGTTGAATATTTTTTCCTTCAGAGCAACCATCTCAGTTGGTTTTTCAATGTCACCTCAAAAAAAGTTTAACTAAAGAAAAGAAGTACATACAGGGTAGTGAGAATTACAAAGATATGAGGTATTCATTTCCCTATGAGGAGGTCATATCACCAGTCGACATGGGATTCCTATTACATACTACTCTGGATGAAGAAAGCTGTTTGACTTTACTCCAAGCCTCAGGCTTGTTCACCATTTAGCATTAGAAAGAAAAAATATTAAAAAAAAAAAAGAAAAAGAAAAAAAAACCAAACCATCAAAACAACCAACACATTGTAGCATGGTATGGACAGAATTAAAAAGAAAAAAAATTATTCTAGAGCATTTCATCTTGCCCTAAATAATAAAAGGCAGGAAAGGACAAAAAGAAAGTTAAAATGCTGCTAAATTGTCAGTATTATTTTTTTTCCAACATATGCATTATTGGGGGTGAGGGGGTTGTGTCAGGGAAAATCCACACAACTAGCAGCATACAATGCTTCACAGCAAAAATTACCTAACAATACATCTTATCAGTGATGAATTGATGAGCTCAGACTTTTAAGTCAAAGACCCTGACTCTTCAAGGCCCAATTTCTGAAATGCAGAGATTTTAGTGAACTTTTTGATAATAATTCAATACTGCACTATTACACTTTTTCTCTTATTTACTTTCACTTAGGGATAGTCTGGAAACCCCTAACAGAGCACAATTCATTACTTAACCTTTTCAGAACCTGTAAAATGAGATAAAGTATTATCAACTTCTGCTTTCCTTTAACCATCTACTTGAAGCATGTATCACTGATTTCTGCCATAACCCTCTTTCATTCATTTCACTCTTCATCTGAATAAAAAAGTGTTTTAAAGAACAGCCGAGTGGAAAAGTATATCATTGCCAGCTCCTTGATAGTGTGATATTCGCAATATTTCTTCGAAAGGGAGAAGATCTTGCAGAAGCTGATAAAAATATGACAAAATCTGAGCTTCTTGCATAACAAGCAATCATACTTTCCAACTATAGACAAAAATCCTAAAAAAGAAAAATCTTGACAAAAGGAACCATCCAGAAGTTCTTTATTTACACACCATGATTTAAGTCAATCTTGTATTTCTGAAAAACTGAATTAGGCACTCCGAGGTGGCTGATTAGCAATAGTGTTTTCTCCCTGCCTGACAGTGCCTACTGTATGACAGGGAGGGGAATGCTACAGGCTTTTCATAATCTTGGTAATCAAGCTTAATATAAAATTTGCATACCACCTTGCTGATGTGTGGAATGTTTCCTGGTAGAGTGCTGAGGTTAAAGACACATATATTTCATCAGAAATTAAACACTGGCTAAAGATATTACATATTTATCTCAAAGTAAGTCTTCATGAGTTTACAGCCAGTCAGTTTTCCACCTGAGACTTTTGGGTAATTAAACATAATTTATAATATGGGCTCATAGAGCACATTAACCTCCAAATCTTTCATTGCCTTTGGAAATGCCAAGCACCTACTAAATTTTCATCACCTTGCCCTGAAAATATCCACTATCTTGCAGGGAATAGTGAAAAAAGACAAAATGCTCATCAGCTTCATTGACACTATGCTATTCAATGGAAAGAGAATTGAACATCTTGTACATATAGTAATGCAGTTCCTTACAATACTCCAGTGCTTCAAGTATGACATTTCTACCTTAGTTTTTAAGTTCAGATCATACATTTAGCAAAGGAAACCCAGAACATGGTAGAACAAAAGAAAGCTACTCAGAGACTGTAATGTCACAGAAAGCAAAGTAGTGGAAAAGACAGTGTTGAAAAACTTAAAAGGAAAAGGGAAGGAGTAAACATAGAAAAATGTGTTATTTTCTAAAGAGCTACATTATTACTAAAATTTTCTTTTTAGACATACGAACACTTTGGTTTTAAAATTCTGCAAATTCATTTTTTCTACAGCATCAGACTAAGGACAGAGCAACATAAGTGATTGCTCAGTCTCCATAGTTCCTTAGACTGTAAAAACCAAGGTGTCCAAAGTGATTTCTTCTACATCCCTGCTGGAAGTTAGTTCTTGGTGTTTTGTGGAGGCAGAGCGGTCTCTGCTTGCAATGGAGAAGTACAACTTGGGTCACTGACTTTGACAAGGCTGACAATTTTTACCTGATTAACAATAATCTCCCTGGTTTTAATTGTAAAAATTCGTTGATACTACTTTATCATATTTGCCTTTTTTTGATGTAGCATACCCCAAAACAAATTAGGATTCTCCAAAATAGGCTAGCAAAAATCAAATCCACCAAGCTAGTAAAGCTATTATACACATCTCCATATGACAATTTAAAAGTTAAGAAAAAAAAGAAGAAAAAAAAGGGGGGGGGACACACACAACACAACAGACAAGGGAGAGGACAACAGCATATATCACCATCATTCCCTTATCCCTCAGGAACTTCATGTGCTCATAAATAAACTAACTCTGGATGGAAAAAAAGCACATTGTGTGTAGCCTGCAGAACATACCCTGCTGAAACGATGCCACAGACCTTAACTAATAGTCAAAACCAGAGTTGTCATTTCTAAGAAAAAAGAAAGAGCATCCATGAAATCTGCAATACTTAGGTGGGACTGAAAACCTGAAGGATGGTACCTCAGCCATGACGGGGCTTGTTTGGGCAACGCTCGCTTTCACTCTGTGCACTACGGTTTTCCAGTTTGAAGACTGGAATGAGACAGTATTTGTAGAAGTCCTTTGAGAGCTCTAAGTGCTTTGTGTTCTACAGAACTTAATTATTAAAATGTTGCTGGTAATCACTCTGCTGGAACTTAAATCTTTCTTTGTCCTCACCAAATTGATAAACATCTCGGAAGAAATGAGACAGAAATGTGACAGATATGCCTGCAGACTTTCATGTTTATCCTAACAGATAGAAAAAGATGGTGTTTTGTTTGTACTAACAAGTCTTGGAGAAGCAATAAGAAAGTTCATTATAAAAAAGCATTTCTCTGAGTAACTCTTCAATAAACTGTATAAAGAAAGAAAGTCTTTTGATTAAGTGCTGTCTAGCAAGTAACAGTCAGGAAGGAGAACACTTAGGGGATTACAAAGCATTTCTGACATGAAAGCAACGTCATTCCTGCTTGGAAATATATCCAAAGGGGTTCAATTTTCAATCATTAGTGATAGTGATAAGCAGTGAGACAGTTAAAAGTGCTTTTAACTCATGAAAACTATGGAGGAAAGAAGGAAAAGAAACAAACAGATGTATAAGCCATTTCTTTGTGTATTAATGAACTAGGAACAAAACAGCTTATGGACAGTCACCTGAAATTCTTAAAAGCCACAAAGTATCCCCAAAGGAGTTATTCCACAAAAGGAGTGCTAAAGAATGATGCACCTACACAAAGAGCATTTCAGTGACTTATGCTACCTACCAGACACAAGCTGCTGCAAGTTTAAGGAAAAAAAAAAGAAGCTGTCTCAGTTTAATAAATATTAGTTTTCTTTAATTATAAAGCTAGCCAACCTTTTACTAACACTTTTTACTAAACAATTTTATATCTCTGCTAGAATAGCAGAGAATCCTTAGAAACTGGAAGAATTTAAAAAGTTTAATTTGTAAATTCCGGTTTTTAAAAGTCTAAAAATATGCTCCCCAAGTTAGACTGAAATGAGATGACAAGGGGAAAAGAGTCAAGAGAAATGGGCATAGGGCTGGTAGTGGCAGATGAAGTTAAGTCCTCACTTCTTCAGCCAGAACAAAAACTTCCACAGAATATGAACAGACTGGTTTAGGTAACCACAGAATATAAAAATTACATTTAGTCTGCCTAGGAATACAGAAACAATTTAAAGTACACATCCACTTGGGGGGGCCGCTATAAAAGAGGCCTTTGCCCTTTGTATAAAACTTAACCATGCCTTAGCAGTTCAGGCTAAAGGTCTACTTACCCAACATCTTTTCTTTAACAGTGGTCATAAGGAAAGGTAAGAACAGGGCAGGAATGCACATCACTTCTCTGTGACCCTGTCCTGGTTTCAGCTGGGATAGAGTTAACTGTCTTCCTAGTAGCTGGTGCAGTGCTATGTTTTGAGTTCAGTCTGTGAAGAATGTTGATAACACACTGATGTTTTCAGTTGTTGCTAAGTAATGTTTAGTCTAAAGTCAAGGATTTTTCAGCTTCTCATGCCCAGCCAGCGAGAAAGCTGGAGGGGCAAAAGAAGTTGGCACAGGACACAACCAGGGCACCTGACCCAAATTGGCCAACGGTGTATTCCATACCATGGGACGTCCTGTCTAGTTTAGGAACTGGGCAGTGGGGGCGGGGAATCGCCACTGGGGGACTGACTGGGTGTCGGTCGGCGGGTGGTGAGCAATTGCCCTGCGCATCATTTGTACATTCCAATCCTTTTATTACTACTGTTGTCATTTTATTAGTGTTATCATTATCATCATTAGTTTCTTCTTTTCTGATCTGTTAAACTGTTCTTATCTCAACCCAGGAGTTTTACTTTTTTTCCACTATTTTCTCCCCCGTCCCACTGTATGGGGGGAGTGAGTGAGCGGCCGCGTGGTGCTTAGTTGCTGGCGGGGGTTAAACCACGACAGCCCCCCAAAACATTCTCTGCTCCTCCAGCTATTTTCAGCTCATGAGACTTACTGGATTTGTTTGCCTAATTACTGATTTCTAATAGTTCTCTTCAAGAACTTGCCCAGCATCTCCTTAAGCCTACATACTCCTCTGACATCCACAACAGCTACTTCTGACAGAGACTTTCATGCATCTACAGCCTGCTGTGTGATTCACCTCTGTTTGCTTCTCTTCAGTCTGGCTCCCTGTCTCGCGTTGTGTGGCGAGGTTTTGGTAGCAGGGGAGGGGCTGCAGGGGTGGGTGGCTCCTGTGAGAAGCTCCAAGTCGGACCCGCCTCTCGCCAAGGCCGAGCCCATCAGCAACAGTGGTAGCGCCTCTGGGATGTGAGAGAAACCCCTATACAGACACCGAGGAAGGAGGGGGAGGAGGTGGATGTCCCTGCAGCCCGTGGCGAGACGGCAGGCTGTGTCCCTGCAACCCATGGAGGTGAGTGGAGGACCCCACGCTGGAATAGGGGAAGCGAGTTGTTCTCCCCCTGAGGAGGAAGAAGCAGCAGAGACAACGTGTGATGAACTGACCCCAACCCCCATTCCCTGTCCCACTGTGCCGCCGGGGGGAGGAGGTGGAGAGAACCGGGAGTGGAGTTGAGCCGGGAAGGAGGGAGGGGTGGGGGGAAGGTGTTTTAAGATTTGGGTTTTACTTCTTATTATCCTTGTTTTGATTTGATTGGCAGTAAATTAAATTGATTCTGTTTTTTCCCCCAAGTTGAGCCTGTCTTTTGCCCGTGACCATAATTGGTGAGTGACCGGTCCCAGTCCTTGTCTCAAGCCATGAAGCCTTTCATCGTATCTTCTCCTCCTCATCCCACTGGGGGGGGGGGGGAGAGCGAGCGAGCAGCTGTGGTGCTTTGTTACCAGCTGAATTTAAACCACAACATTGCCCCACCAGAACAAAAAGGTCCCTAATTCTTGAACTGGAAGAGGATTCCCCTTCATGCCAGCGATGGTTTTGCAGAACTCTATCATATCCCCCTGAACTGTGTCTTATTCCAGGCCAGAGAAACTTAGCCTATTTGAGCATTGCGTCTCATGCATGGCTACAGACTGCTCTTCTGGCACTCAACTCTCTTGCTCACGCTGAGATTTCCACAAGATGACTTTCACTGTCTCACAATTCAACATCCAAGACTTACAGAGCAAGTTTTAACATTAAGTGGTTGGCTGCTTATCAATGTTTCTTAAAATTTTCAATGTAACACTTTCTATATTATATTCTTGCCTATTTAGTCAACAAACTTACACTAGTTCCAAATTTTATTCATCCAGTATGTCTTTGATATTATTTTAAGTAATTTTCTGTATTCCAATATATTTTAAATAAAATCATTTGAAAATATCAGACCTTTGGAATGCTTCCTTTTTTTTCAAGACCTTCTCTGGATCTGGATTTTCTTGATGCTACATGGTGTTTCAACGTTAGAGACCATATACAGTCAAGGTCTTATAAATAGGAAGTGGGAGTTTGGGAGGGTGGCTTTCTTCTTAAGTTGCCTTATAACTCAATTCTACACAGTTTATACAGGCTCTATGTACTTCTGTACTTTCCACTAGCATTCCACTTGTTGCTTTCCTTTCTCAGCTATATCAACTGACTAAATCAAATTTAATCCCCTGCTTTCCCAAACTTTTCTGCATGCAGCTTGTTTACAGTCTCACACGTCTGCAAGTTTCGAATAGTGATCTGATATCCAAAAAGGCAACAAATTCTCATATTTCACAAGAAATCTGTTTCCTACCTTATCTGGCATGTGGCCCAACTGTACACACCATTAGTGAATCTTCAGTCTACTATTACGGTTTAAAGATGTTTTAAGTTCATCCAGGAAAATAACTTTCCAAGATCTTTGAGCAATTTCAACTTTTATAAATCCTATAAACCATCAATATTAAAATAAAAACCAGATTCATTATACAAATCAGGATTCACAATTCAGCAAGAAAATTATTTGGCTTTCTACAGTTTTCCTGCACTTTTTAAAATGGTCACTGTCGTGGTTTAACCCCAGCCAGCAACTAAGCACCACGCAGCCACTCAATGAGTCCTCCCCCCTCCCAGTGGGATGTGGAGGAGAATTGAAAAAAAGAAGTAAAACTCATGGGTTTAGTTATTAAACCGTTCTTATCTCAAGTAAAATATAATAATAATAGTAATAATTAAATAATAATAATTATGATAATAATAATTATGATGATCAAAAGTAATATAACAAAAAGAGATAAATGAGACTCAAGAAAAGACAAGTGACACATAATGCAGTTGCTCACAACTTGCTGACTGATGCCAGAGCAGCGATCCGCCCCTCCTGGCCAACTCCCCCCAGTCATGTACTGAGCATGATGTTCTATAACATGGAATATCCCTTTGCCCAGTTTGGGTCAGCTGTCCTGGCCATGCCCCCTCCCAGCTTCTTGTACACCTGCTTGCTTGCAAAGCATGGGAAACTGAAAAATCCTTAACTTAAGATAAGCTCTATTTAGCAATAACTAAAACATCAGAGTGTTATCAACATTATTCTCACACTAAATCTGAAACACAGCGCTGTACAAGCTACTAAGAAGAAAATTAACTCTATCCCAGCCAAAACCAAGACTGTCACATAGAATCATTTAGGTTGGAAAACACC
Source organism: Buteo buteo (assembly GCF_964188355.1). NCBI lineage: Eukaryota > Metazoa > Chordata > Aves > Accipitriformes > Accipitridae > Buteo > Buteo buteo. Next base: position 21,559,558 of record NC_134179.1, read on the forward strand.
TTCAAGATCCTTAAGTCCAACCGTCAACCATGCCCACTAAACCATGTCCTGAAGTGCCACATCTACGCATTTTTTTAATACCTCCAGGGATGATGACTCCACCACTTCCCTGGGCAGCCTGTTCCAATGCCTGACAACCCTTTCAGTAAAGAAATTTTTCCTAATATCAAACCTAAACCTCCCTTGCTGCAACTTGAGGCCATTTCCTCTCGTCCTATCTCCAGCCACCTGACAGAAGAGACCAGCACCCACCTCACTATACCCCCCTTTCAGGTAGTTGTAGAGAGCGATAAGGTCTCCCCTCAGCCTCCTTTTCTCCAGAATAAACAGCCCCAGCTCCCTCAGCCGCTCCTCATAAACTTGTGCTCCAGACCCCTCACCAACTTGGTTGCCCTTCTCTGGACACGCTCCAGCACCTCACTGTCTTTCCTGTAGTGAGGGGCCCAAAACTGAACACAGGACTCGAGGTGCGGCCTCACCAGTGCTGAGTACAGGGGAACAATCACCTCCCTACTCCTGCTGGCCACACTATTTCTGATACAGTCACGCATCATTAGTCTTCCTGAGCTGATAAAAGAATTTCTTCTTGGTGCAGTTCAGTATTTTTACTTTGCTAGCTATAGTTCCAAGTGTAACCATCACTCCTATCAAGCTGGTATCCTAGCCAGCCTCTTTGTTAAACTACTGAGCATCATTACTGTATAATGAAGTTCTAAAGAACCATAAAGAAACCAAATAATTCATTTTTTACAAGTTTGGGATTTACAGTTCCAAGTTAAGAGTTTCTTTATCAGTTTCTGATCAAAGGTTACAAAAACCAGAGAGATGTAATATAAAACCAAAACTGGAAAGCCCATGGTTCAGACTGCAAAGTGGACACGTAATTAAGCAAGGATGTGACCCTGTGGTCAAGGGACTTTTGGGAGACAGTGTTCAAAAACAAACAAATAAAAACCAAAACAAAAACCCAAATTCAAAAAGGATGACATAGGTAGCAAGAGAAGTGGAAAATGACTGTGACTGAAGCAGAAAGGAAGAGACAGCCCTCAGCAATTGGATAATTCCTACTATGCAAAGCAGGAGAGAACTTGGGGAAAAGAAAAGAAGCATTAGACAAAACAATGCATTCAGATAGGAATAAATATCTCAACTAAAATAAATTAATGAGTTACAGGAGTAACCAACACAGACAACAGAGACACAAAACCCCCAGACAGTTACAAAGTTTAAACAACAAAAATCCCAAAATATTTTTCCTTTGCAGCAAACTTGAGGCAGGTCAAAGGTGGCGTATTTCCAACAGAGTGATAAAAAAAAGATTCCAGAACTGACAAGGATCAAAATCAAATCATATCCTTGATCCCAAGGGATTCTCTAATCAAACCCTTTCCCTTGACAGTTCATCCACATGTTAAACAAGCAGAATAGAAGATGCAGATGCCTTGCTAGCAGGAGAAATAAGACAGCTCATACCATTACATGACTGCCGAAACTCCCCAAGTGCAAAATATGACAACTGAAGAATTACAGACCTCATGCTTGGAGAAACACACGGGAACAGTCCTAATGGGGAATTAACAGTAGAATTTCATGTCATACTCACTGTAGACACTAGAAGCTTAACTCATTGCCAAAAACCCCACATGGACTAACAGGAATATGGAAAGGCACTACTTCAGTTCTTAAGCTCAAAGTTCTTGAACCACAAATAGGCTCAAGGCTGGAAGTGTATTCTGGGGGAGGCATGACCATGAGTTTGTCCTGTTCGTGAACTCTTCTACAAGCTTCCGCTGTTATCTGCCATCAGAGACAGGATACGAAGCTAAACAAAAATTCTGTTTGATCCACTAAAGCTATTGTAATAAACTGTACTATGTTTTGTCAGAAAATGAATAAATAATTTAAAAAAAAAGAGATAAATTGCTCAACATAATACAGTTAAAGAAAGGCAAGTAAATGGATTATTTAAAAGCAATAATAATAATCCCATAAGTAAAAGGAAATGTTAAGTCCATACAAATGGATTATTTAAAAGCAATAATAATAATCCCATAAGTAAAAGGAAATGTTAAGTCCATACAAAAACGTATAAACCGTATCTATACTGTGTACTAGAGTTTCATGCAAAACACTCTGCTCGTTTTGAACAGGAAGCAATAAAGCTTCAACAGAGCACAGCAGAACACAGAAATACTTTTTAGGAGCTAATTAGCCTAGGTGCACCACTTTATTAGTACTATTAACATGGCCATCCTGCTAACTTCCAAGTCACCATACAAGACTTCTTATAACGTAACCTGTGCTATTCAGCCCCTACTAATCTCTACTCTCTTCCTTCACTTAAAAGTGAAGCAAATAACAGCGAAGTTTACCTGATTAACAAAGTACATGCAAACAGTTGTGCTGCGCAGTGATCTTTAGCAGTGACCTTGCTTGTACAGGCAGGGATCCAATTCCCAGTTTAGTAAAGAACCACTTCCATCTTGTCATAAAAATCAGTGCGTATTTCCCTCAGTGCTAGCTAAACTCATTGACCAACAGGTTGATCAAAGTGCTAAAATCATGAGCTAGAGCTCCACAGCAAAGAACTCTTATGAGAAAAAAGAAAAAAAAGATTTCCATGCTGAAGAATAACTCAAAGCTAACAATAAAAAAAAGAAAAAACCACCACCAACAACAAAAACCAATGAAGAGCAATGTTGACTTTGACACCTCAAAGGACCACTTAAAACTGCAAAAATACCAAGCCTGTTTGTGCAAACAAGAAGGCGTGCATAGACAGCATGCAGATTTCCCCTCCTGTCCCTAAAAGCAACTGTGCAAGTTGTACACAAATCACGGCAGGTTGCATTAACAGTTCTCCAGTCCTGCTCCAGATTTATTTTTAATTTATAAATAAACTGTGTTACACATGATTTCAATACTCTGCTGGATGACCAAGCAAGGGAAAGAATGAATTAAGTGCAGTCTATAGAGAGATAATGTGAAGGCTATAACGCAAGTGAAAAATGGCCATGTTGCTAAGATAAGGCCCCAACCACCAATCTCGTTGTCAAGCCTGGCCATCTGTCAGCAGAAACCAGATTTACTGCATATAATACTGCTATACTTGATTACTACTATACTGCTATAAGAGGCTCCTGGTTTTTTTAAGCACACCAAAAGCTACTTTCTAGCAACATAAAAGGGTTAATAAAACACCTCCTCAGAAGCCAAGCTTTATGAAACCAGGTTTCAGAACTTTAAATCAAATTTCACCCAGTTTCAATGTCACTGATAGATTAAATTCCTTTATAAATAAAAATATTAAAAACAGGGAAACAAAAACTGAAGAAAAACCAAGTGATAGTAAATTACATCAGTTTCACCGTATAAGTAAGGCTGCTTGCATTGATGCTGATGCTTATTTTTTTAGGGAGATTATTTTCATCATGGGCAATTGCGAAGAATTTTAGAAAAGGCACTTTAAGGAACATTCCTACAATACCAGTAGTCAAAAAAAAACCCAAAACATTAAAAAAGAGGCCACTTTGCTTCATTTGATAACTAGTCTGGATATCCAAACTGTTTGCAAGAGCACTAATGACCTAAAGCATCCTTAGACAGGAGGCCTGTAAGCACTACGTACAACAATGACATAACACCTCATGGTATAACAACTCAGATGAGTGCATCTAATCCAACTCTTCCCCCTCCTACACACCAGGACAAAAATGCCTGTGTATGAGATTCATCCTTCACATCAAATACCCACTGAGTGAAACAGCTGCAGGTACTTTCTCAGGTTAATCAAACAAATCAAATAACAGCATCCAGTAATAAAAAGACGATTTTTCTCTCTAAACAACAGCCCTACACTGCAGGTGGTTTTGTCCCATTGTGAGCAAACAGGAGAAAAACACGTCCTGAGCAGCTGCTCATTAGGTGAGCACCATTCTGTCTGCACAGCAAATGAAGCAAATGTTGTGTGGAAAAAACCCACAGTTTACAGTCATGTAATTAGACATGGTAACACAGGCATATCCAAAAGAGGAGGGAAGACAGGTACAAATTACAGTTGCACAGGCAATTTATTTCTGGGAGTTTGTCATTTTTGATGTTCCTGGACTTTAACCTTACAATTTCTTTTAATGAGGCTTGTTTCCAGCCTATTTTTTTCCTATTATACAGTAACAGGTAACTTTGAACGATCACATCCTATTAAAAATACCCATCCCCAATTAATTATTTATTCTGAACAGAACATTTTATTTAAAGACACTAGGAAAATACTCTATCAGAACAAACTAAAATGAACACGAACTGCATAGGACCTCACCATAAATGTTAAAAAGTGGTGAGAATTTATTGCAAGCTTACCTGATACTCGTTGGGCCAGAAAGTGCTGACAGCCAACTCAGCTCGAAGCCAGTCTTTGCCAGTGGAGCCGGTGACGTTCCAGATGGGATTAGCCAGCGGCCCTTTGTTCACCCTAACCAGGATGTTCAAAGTGCCCGGGTTTGCTCCGTTCTTGCTGTACAGAAGGTAGCTGAAATCAATGCAGTGAGTATCATTTTCTTTCATCGTTGGAAGTTGGAGTCGAGTCTTTTCTCCAGGGTCATGGTCTGAGGAAATCACTATCATATATGATCCTAAAGAAGGGGGGAGTGGGAAAGGAAAAAAACCAAAACAGTAGTAAGGAAGAGATAAATGCTAAGAAATTGATTGTTCACTGAGAAAAAGGATGGAATGCATAGGTTTTCATGTCCCAAAATCCCCAAATTCAACCAGCAAGAAATCCAGCAAGCTATAAAATGCTTAGAAACATCACTAAAGCAGTATCTACAGAAGACATCACATAGCTCTGAGGATCTATCCAGATGCTTCCACCTACAAACTTTTCTTTCTCTTGTTTTAGGATCAGATAATTGGAAAGAGGATCACAGACAGACTGAATAAAAATAATGAGAGGAGCAAAGGATCATCATTATTCTGAGGTCACTGAGGACAAAATTCTCTCAACTTGCTCCACAGGTTTCCTGAAAATGAAAAATACAGAATAATAAGGTCCATGTTCCTCAATGCAGCCTTATCACACCTTTTTCTACGCAGAAGAGGCAGATTTGAATTTTAGATACATTAGCAATAGAAATAGCTCACTTAAGACAGCAAGCCACATTTGTCCTGAAAAGTTCAGTTTGCTGCTCCATTGGCCAATGGATTTGAAGGGGTAACAGAAGTTTCTAGAGCTGCAAGAGAGCACATCTTGTAAATTTATTTTACAAGTATACAGAAGACAGAACAGGCTGAGCCTGTCTAGCTACAAAGGCAGAAAGCGGAAATCAGATGTTTAAACAGGTTATACAGGACATAATGCTGAAACAGTTTTTCCTGTTGTTCTGCAGAATGGACAGTAAAGACAGGGCTACCATCTATGCTAGCCCTAGAGCAGCCCAATTTCTTCAAGAGCAACAACTCCATGCCAGGTACTATCTAGTAAATGAACCCCACAGAACAAAGCTTCTGAGACGTGCCAGGCAAAAGTTTACAACCAAGTGAGAAAATCCAACTCAGTATACAATCTGAATCCTACCCACAGGAAGGTTTCCTAACCTGAACTTAACCTACCCTCCTGCTTAATGATTCCAGAAACTTCATGATGACAGATATTCCTTCTACTTTAAGTCCTAAAGAGCATCACAATAAAGAGCCCTTCCTCCTGAATTAGGTTCAGATGAAGTCCATCAAAAATACAGTTAAAAAATTAACCTAAATTTTAAAAAAATCATAGATTTGTAAGTATTTGCCCAAATGAGTAGTCTCACAGAAGTCCTGAGAGTATGTACATGAATGAGCATTTATTGGTGAAAAATCTTCTCTTAAGTATATATTTGTATAAATTATGATCATTCTGTACGTCAAGTTTTGGTTTTTGATTTTTAGGCAGCAAAGAACTACTGTGTTCTAGCATGTCCTAAACAGCTGTATTAACTATTCTGAAAACTGTTGACAAGCTATTGCTCAGGGAAATATAAAAATTTATGTATATGGATTACGTGATCTGTGTGACATGCTAATTTACTAGCCTGCAAAGCAATTCTGTGCTAAAAAATTTATAACAAAACAGAAAGCAATACTATAGAAAGCAGCTCTTATTAAAGTACTGTGCTGAGATCTTTATTTTAATACTAATCTTAAAAAAAAAGTTTAAAGAAAATTCTACTATAATGTAATATAAGCAACTAGTTCATATTTAGAATTATATACAGAATCCATTATTGGATTTATTTTTTATTAGAGAATTTGGCAAAGTATCAGTTTCTGATGATCTCTTCACCATTAACACCTGTTTATAAAGACACAAAGGAATCATATTATACTATTTAGATTTGCTGTTATTAGAAGTCTTTCATGATTATCGTCTAGAATTAATTGACAATTGCACAAGAGCCGCTCAAAAAAGTGCTTGTAAACCACACCCACTGGTGTGCAGTTTTTACACCCCTTGACTCTAGAATAAACTCAGTAATATGCGTGTTTGTAATCTCTATCTTAATCATACATATGCTCTTATAAGCACCTGATTATTCATGATTGACACACTACAGAATAATATTTTCAAAGTCCTGTTAATAAATACTATGCATGTGGCTGGGGGACGTTGTATGTCAGCAATTTGGGGATTTTTTCTATGCAAGAGTTAGAAAACTAAGAAGGATCAGGGAAAAATTACAAAGACTGCTTTCCACACTGTTATCACGGATTCTCCATAGCTGTCTACATTGCCTGTTAGCTTTTGTTACATTTATCTTGCAAATATTTTTAAGCAACACACAAAAAGCCACTGATTTTTTCCTACACAAAATAAACATTTATTTTTAACATTTCTAAAGCTAAGATCAGGAAGCAGGTAAACCCTCCAAATTTTCTGAAGGGAATCTGGGGAGGGGAAAGAATGGAACAGAAGATAAGAATTGACCTCTGCAGAATTTTTGAAATGTTGTTTCTTTCAACATATCTCAAGATAAAACCATTGGGAGGAAAAGAAAATCACAATCAAATTATAACAAATAAACTAGAATAAACAAGGTCTTATTCCTATGGTAAGGTAATTTGCTATAGTCTTTGGAAGCTCCAACGTAGATTTTTCTGCATATCAACACATTTTATAATATTCCAGTTTTTCAACCTCGTTTTTCATCATTTACAAATACTTAGCAATAAATTTGCATATAACTATCTACATGTGTTAATGCTACAGCATTTCATGAAAGCTCCAGTGTTCATAAACCATTTATCACAAAGCCAAAGCATCTGTTCAGCATCTCGCAAACTACTTACCCTTGCCCCCCTTCTTTAAACTTAAGAGGCTATGTCCTATGAATGTACATAACCTTGTTCTTTCCTCAGTTGTCTACCTACTCCAAGAAAATCAGACGCCTACGCCAAAGTAAACTATACATCAAATTTACATCTTTGAAAAACACAGAAAATATTTTCTTACATCCTTTATAATAAAGTCATTCTTTATTTTTAAAGAAATACTATAGGATTGAAAGAGTTGAGTTTTTTTCCCATTTATACATGCTTGTAATACGCTATGTCAAAACTTAAACCCTTAAGCAAAACTTAAGCCATACTCTTTCTACAGTGTCTTTTAAACAAATATTTCCTTTAACACTGAAAACTGTATTTTGTAGTACTATGCACGTAGCACAGATTTCTGTGCAATCTATTAAAATAAATTAGGCCACATAAATATGAATAATAGAAATTACAGAAAGGATAGCGTTCGAAACAAAACATTTATAATTAGATGTCCAGCAAACTTTGAGGTAGCATAGCGTTGATGAAATCGAGCTATGAAGTTTTCAGATTTGAAAGGTATTGGCTAATGCTAGACTACTTTATAAAGCAAGGTCCACTAGAAGAAGGAGCACAGTGGGGATGCATCCTTATGAAAATAAGTACTCACAGTATTAGCACCAAGTGCCCCTTCATGTAGCAAAACAAATGTACGTATTTCGTAAATGCTATGAGACATGAAGTAAAAAGATTAAATAAAACCAGTGTCAGAAGATTTTCCTTTCTTTTTAAAATAATTAATTAGCTATAGAGAATGGGAACTGTGTTGATTTGAGGAAGAAAGTAATTTATAATGCTGTCCAAATAAACATCAAAATATATGGGTATTAAAAACAAGACTTTGAAAGACAACATATGCTCCAGGGTACGCACAGATATTGGCACACAGAGATCCCAGGTGGTCAGGCAGACATCTGATCTGTTCTCATGTACAGCTAATGCAAGCCCAGCTGACCATGTAAATGGGCAGACAGCATTTATTTTTATGTATAAACGATAAAACATAGGCATAACTGCATACGGGGGGGGGGGGGGGGGGGGGGGGGGGAATCACACACAGAGGAAATAAGTCTGTAATATTGTATTATTACCAAGTCAAAAGTTTTCTATTAATAGATATACTTAATAAAGGGATGACAAAACAGCCAAGACGCCATTTCACAGAGCTAACCAACAACTTGGATTATTATTATTATTATTATTATTATTATTATTATTATTGGTAATACTGGCAAGATACAAAATCAAGAGGTAGTATGTAAACCTTGGCAAATTTCTTCAAGCAACAGAGAATAATTACACAGATATTTAACATGAAAACAGAGAGAAATACCGAGAGGACAGGTGATTGCAAGCTAGATGGTATGATATTATTGGACTTGGTGGAAATGCAAAGTATAAATGAGGGAAACACTCACAATCTTATTAATCCCCAAGATTTGAGATTTTGAATAAGAGCGTAGAGCAAATGTTAGAGCTAACTATTCACAACGGTGCTCCCAGCTGGAGCAGGGGAACAGGGTGAGGAGGAAGGAGCAGCAGAGACCAAGTGTGATGGATTGACTGCAACCCCCAGTTCCTATCCCCCTGTGCTGGGGGGGGTGGAGAGGAAATCAGTTTTTCGCCAAGCTGAGTCTGTTTTGCCCTTGACAGTAACTGGTGATTTACCAAAGAAGTGATCTTCCTGTCTTCATCTAGACCTGTGGGCTTTTCCACCTTATTTTCTCCCTTTGTGCTGTTGAGGAAGAGAGCAAAAGAGCAGCAGGGTGGGAGTCTGACCAAGGTCAACTCACCACAGTTGCCAAAAGGGAAGGAGTTAGATAGTGTTAGCTAACTGTAGTTACTATAAATGCAGCTAACTGCATATACTAACTGTTTTATTAAATCCCAGTGGAGACAGGCTCTGTGATTTTTCTCATTGTTATTGGCCTAACAGATCAAGCACAAGCAGATGTAAAACACTAAATACACCTACTTCCCTTGCAGACAAGAAAGAAAAATCCCCCCCCCCAAAACCCAACTGACCTGTGCTCTGTTTCCACTAGAATTTTGCAAAAATAATATCAATGCAAGTGAGTTGCCTCATTAAACCCCCAAATGTTAATAAATAAATAAATCCATATTTTAGGCAATGAAAAAAGAGAAACTGAACATGAAAAAGCTAAAGTTCATTTTTTCTTCTTACAGGACAGAAAGGATGAATTTCATCTTTGGACGATGCCGTAAGAAATGAGAGGTAAAAATTATCCAAAGTCGTCATCTACACCTGAACAAAGAGCCATTGCTCTTCACTATTCATTTCACTGTCTATTTTTTACCATGCCCAAGCACAAAGTCTTTAGTTACTCTGGCAGTAGGGCAGTTACAAAATGCATCATAAGTCATCAGTAACATTTTTCTTGAAACACATAGTTTGACATTGGTGCTGTTTCACCCTCCTTTCAGTAATTCCCAAAAGAGTCTTCCCCATCTGCGCGAGTTTACAATCTTTAAAATTCATAATGCACGTTCTCTTTCCCCTAACACACTTAAGTGTTAATTTTTCCTACTTACATGTAGTTTATATTTCTCCAAATCAAACTCCACCCTCTCATTTTTGCTCTTCTCCTCTTAAGTGCCTTCAATTTATTTGCCAGTTAATAGCTCCTAATATTATTCCTGATACAAAAGGTCAATCCAATTCTCTCCTGCACAGAATAGAAACATCAGAATATAAAACAGCTAAATGGCACTGCCTCCTGAGCCTTTACCCAGCTCACGCCAGGAATTCAACTTTAGGATCTGACTTTCAGGAATATTTTGATGCCTATTCAGCACTTACTCATGAACCCGCTAAAAGGCATCTACATAGGTATGGAGTAAGAGACATCAGACTTTTCCTTAGCCATATTTTTTAAATATATCTCTATATTCCTCTTAGTTTTCACTATGTTTTGTTTATTTTCATAAGAATTGAACTTGATATTCTAGTTCAGTGGCAAGGACCAATCATTACACAATTAATGAATTCCTTAACTAATTAGTTGTGAAAAGCTTTAGTTTTTATCCCCTATTGAAAACTAAGCTTTTGTATCATATAACAGTTAACTGCAGGTAAGAAATCATGCTAAGACTGGGGGGGGCGGGGGGGGGGGCGGCAATCCTTAAATAAAATATGCCTGCTGTAATGTACCAATGTGGCAGATCGGTTTCCTGATCAAATTATTTTCTCTCACTTCTTTGCTCCCTGAAAAGCGGGCTTCTACTTGAGATGTGAAACTTGTAATTTTCAGCGGTCTGGTCTTCAACTCCTGCAAATCCTCTTTCCTCCAAACAAGTACTAACCATCAAACCATCTCCATTTTGAGGGCACACTGTGGTAACGTCTCTGCTTGTGAGTGTGCTCCTTCGGTTACTAGCACACAATTATATCACCTTCAGGTGAAAAAAAAATAGCTCAGAAAGTTCTGAATTTCATATGCAACTAGACTTACAGGTACATAACTTGATTCAATTTTGTGGTTTGCTGATGGGGAAAAACCCCCACAGATTCACAGAAAAAGATCAGGTAAAAAAGAAGTCTTCCCCATAAAGCTAAAAGAATGTGTTGTCTTTACTTCATAGCAATGTCAATGACATGAGGTGGAGAGCCAAGGTACTTAAGTGCATTATCCTAAAGCTCAGGACTATGTGACCTTTTTATTTCATTTTTTAGTAACAACTACATAACATCATAGTCCCCGATTAGGTTTCAGGCAACGTTTATGAGAGACAGTGGGCAATGAACTGACACTGAAATACAGAAATAGGCTTGCAACTGAAAGTAGACTGCAAACAGAAGTTCAGAAACAAACATATTAATTCACAGAAAACTTACATTTCCCACACACTAGTATTTATGCTTATTTTGTTCCTCAGAGTAATATCCCTGTGATCATTTCACAGAGGGCCTGTTACATGTTTTTCTGTAATTTGCAAGAAGGGAAAAAGTAAAGGCTAATGACAAAACCTCAAAAGCTATTAACTTTTTCTTCTTTCACGAAGGATATTCTTTTCAAAACAAAACCAAAAAACCAAAACCAAAAAAACCACCAAAAACCAAAGCCAGTGAATAAATTAAATATACTCTAGATAAACCTCCATCTGCTTGGGTTTAAAAAAAAACCCTAAACCATTATGGCCTCCTCTTCCTCTTTCTCCTTTCATTACCCAACACATAGTGAGTATCTGCCACCCTAGGACACAAAAAACAATATTAAAGAAATTATGAAGAAAAACCAGAGAAAATATTAAGCTTTCTAATTTTAATGCCCTGTCCCATCTGTTCAGTTTCATGCCTTAAGGAGCGTATCTAGAACTAAATGTAAAGACACTATAATCCCACTTAAGATATATTACTTGATACACACACAAAATATCCAATATCACTATATCCTAATTTGCCTGTCAGTCAGCTGCTTTCATTTTAAAAAAATCAAAACTAATCTTATTGGTATAAACAACACAGGAGTTCTCCAAAGTTTCTTTAAATGGCTACAATTCAGAGGTATCTTTCCACACACTTCACTTGCTTGCAGTATTATTCCATACACAAGACCCAATTGTTGAAGGCCTGTTTCAATTTCTTTACAGACTGTCAAAATGAAAGAGGAAAAAAATCAGGATCACCAACTTCAGCTTCGCTGCATAGCTCACTGCCAACGCAACACAACAAAAATGCAAGTCAAGACTCTGAATTTACTACAAAGATTAAAACCACCAACAAAAAAACCACACAACACAAAGACGGTGGAAATTTTTCTGGAGAATGCAACCCTTTTTTTTTCCCCCTACTTCTGACAGAGAATGAGAATTATTAAAATAACCAACCCGAAACAGGCATTAAGCTACACTGTGTAAAGGCAGAGTACTCACACAAATAGAAACTAGTGGACTGCAAAAGCTCATCAATTTTGCACAGACACTGCAATTTCATATGACGAGAGGAGGTGTCCTGCCCTCCAGCCTGTACTTGATGATGCCAAAAGCACTGTTCTACAGCAGGGTCATGTAACTGGGATTCCCCCATTTTCCACACCCATGGAGGTCAAGCAACAGTGAGACAGCTTGATAAAGCAGCACAGAATAAGACCAATCCAAGCAAGGCAAATAAAAGCAGAACCAGGTCAGCCACAGAATTAGTATCACAAGCACCACAACACTTCACCAGTATTCACACCTATGATACTACTAGCACGATACTGCTATCACTCATGACTCATCTATTCCATAATAACACAAAAATATTTGCCAATTAAGGGGGGGGGGGGGAGAAAAAACCCGCCATGTTTCAAAGGTATGCCTGTATTTGAAGCAAAGTTTATGAAGTTTTGACTGAAAATCATTCCTCAGGCTGTAAGCAGCTACAAAAGTTCTGTTCCCCTTATCAACATTTTACATATGAATAAACATGAAAAATACACACTTTGAAGTATTTGAATCCCTAGTTTTCTTATACATAACATCAGCTTCCTGTGGATTTGTTTGTACTGATGCAGAGAAAGAAAACATGATGAGATACCAGTTTCTGAGGTATGATAATTTAAGCCTTTTCACCCTGTTTTTTCTTGTGATGGATCTTTAGCAAATACATAGGCTTTAAGCACTCCAAAATCTGAGACAGAAAAATGTCAGCAACTGAAATTTGTAATGCAAGCTTGCAGCATCTGTACAAAAGAGCATTTAACTTATGATGTGCTCCTTTGAACACTCTTCCAACAAAGCATTCAGAAAATGACATTTGATACAGTGCATCAGGCAAGCTTTTAAAAGGACAGTGTTACTGAACAGTAAGCTGCATTTAAGTAACCAAAAGGCACATGGAATAGTTTCATATTCATTTGAGAATTAAGCGAGGCACTCAGTCATGAATTTGTAACATCGGCGTCCATGAGTGGATGGCTAAGATGAAAGTAACAACAGCTCTGAGTTGTCTGAAATTCTGTTGTAAACCCACAAATATCCCACAGGTGGTGGCACGGCGACTGTAGGATGCTGCTCAGTCACCTAGGGGCTAATCTGGCTGCCGAAGAAGCAGCATACATTCGTCGGCTATCTGTCTGCAAGAAAAAATATTTTCTAAGCAACACTTCCAAAAACTTCCTACTCTAGAGTAGTGTCAACTCAGTATGAAGTTACCCAATTGGCATATCAAGTAACTGGGTACCATTCGTGCCTACACAGCCTAAAGCCAGTAAGATGTTCCAACAAGCAGCTGTTCCCAGAGCAGCAGCTGACACTGCCAAACCTCAAGGCATTCTGCACCTCCTGGGGAAAATTAAGTCCCATGAAGACACAGAAACCTACAAACACTTGCAACAACTTCACTATATGAAATAGATGTGCAGAAAAGAGTTGAAATCCATTTTGCTTCACCATTGCTGCAAACTGCTCTGATATTACTTGGCTGAATAAGATGAGGAGTAATGCACAGACAGACATCTCCCTGTGTAGTTTTGTTCCACCCATTTTTGTGGCAGACCTTCCAGGAGGAAAGACCAGTGTTGGCCATTCTGTGTCCACCTACAGGACTATGACAACACCATATCATTGCCACTACTGAACATAAACTGAACATGCAAACAGACCCTCAAGCCAAGGAGCACTTAGATTTTTCAAATGCTGATTAGAGAGACACACTTTCCTTTACTGAGAAGGTTACAAGCAGAGAGAGATCAAATTATCCACTTCCTCTGCAGGGTATTATTTATTTGGAAAGAAATTAAAGTGAAATTTGAAAATATTAAAAGTATTCTAAGGCAGACAGTCTTACAGAAAATGTGAGCGCTAAGCATTTGCGTAAGTCTTCGGTGTACTGTGTATTTGCTGCAGCGCACAAAAACGAGTTCATAGAGAATTCACAAATGTCAGCCAAGGCGACCTGAAAGCTCGCTGCCACTGAAACACATAGGGCTTTTCCTCTGAGCACACAGATACACCTCATGTCCTCCTCCATCTGTGCTCACTGGACCCTTGCATGAGCCAAATCAACATGCAAATCCAGCAAAAAATGACCCAGGTCTCATGTCACGCTCTTGAGAGAGACAAGGAGACAGCAGTTTGATTTCTTCCCAGGCGAGGGAAATGAACTGCCTCCTGGAACAGCCCAACTAGCACCAGAGCCAAGTCAAGATACGAGAGGAAACTGAAGCTGCAATATATACATAGACAAAGGTTTTTTCCCCAGGAAAAAAAAAAAAATTAGTTAAAAGTAACTTCTTTCAAGTAGCTGGCAAGTCTTTAGAGAAAGACAGCTCAAAGAATAGCTTTAGGATTATTTTCTCATTGTTGCCAATTAAAAAAAAATTCCTGCAAACTCTTTAGGTTTTTTCCCCCCTCCTAAGTGGCATTTAGATTTTAACTGAATGGGAAAATATAATTTTTGAAGCAGCATTCATATTCAGAGTGTCTTTAACACATTAATCATTCTTCCAAAAGCAACAGTATTTAAAGTGCACTGAGAAGGTACTTATTCCTATCAGCTTAAGACACTGAAATTGAAAACAGAAGTTAAACTGGTCATTCCCTGGATGAGCATGTGACAGCAGAAAAGAGGAATTAACAATCTGCTGAGAATGTCACTCCCAAGGATCACCAACAGTTAAATAAAGGCTCAAAAGCTGTAATCATTGCCATATGCAACAGCAGATTACAATTGTTATTACAGACCTTTCAGAAGAAGAAATTATATGCCCTGTATTTTTTGAAAGTCGTCTTAGAATTTATTTAAAGCATGGGAGGTTTATAAAATAGTTTCATTAGACTTTTTTTTTGTGTGTGTGTAACTGGAAGAGTATTCATTCCTTTATTTTCCTTTATTTTGGGACCACTTTTTCCTGGCACCAAATAATAATTTTTCCTGCTATGAAAACAATTTTCCTGAGAACATTGCTTTATGCAACAGCGACCTGAAGAATCATCTTTTACTTTCAGATTTTATTCCTTCAAAAAGGTATAGGACCTATACTTATGGAGCTGCATATCCCTTGATTAAATGCACAACTTGAATTAAGAACCAACTATTCATAAGAGTTACCACCGAGAAGAGTTTTGAAAAACAATATGGAATGATATTTAAATTGTGGAAATAATACTTACCTATATGTTCAGAAGATAGATCTAATAGCAAATTGTTACCTCTTCTTCAAAATATCACCCATCCTCCCCTCTGAAGTAGGTACCTTACTTTGCAGTGATTCATACTCCAGTTGAGAATAACCAGCAGTCATGTCTTTATCAATACAATTTCAGTACTATTTAGTGAACTTAAGCACTTGGTTAAGGAAAAAAAAGCTGTAAACCTTGAAGTTTATTATTACCAAGGAAGTCTTCAATCTGTCTTCAGACCATCAGCTACACATGGTTATGCATATTCGTAAAATACAATCTTAAGCAATTTAACAAGCGTGGTACATTAACACTGAATGCCCCATAAAGCTCTGAATTGTACAAAGATGGAAAGGAAAAGGCTAAAAAAATGAACATCTACAGACAGCTACTTCTGGAATTTCTTCTGATTTTCCAGTTACTGACTGTGATGCTGATCTTGCAAGTGCAAACAGCCCTCTAATGCATCTCTATGATAACCATAATAAATAACTCAACACAACCTAAAGAGAACAGTCAAAATCCACAGATCCTACATATCCAAAATAGTCATTGAAGAATCCTATCCACGAATATGAGGATTCATAATCCATCATATTAAATACTACGAAAACAAGATTAAAAATCCTAAATATCTGCTGTGTACCAGAAAAAATTCATACAGGCAATAAAAACAACAAAAATAGACAGACAAAAAGGCACCCCAAACACAGTTGAAACATTTGTCTTGATACTCTATGGAGGCTTAGAAAATACATTAAAAACTTAAGTTCAGAAATTAGAATTCCTTTCTCTCCTAGATGCTGGAGCTCACATTTAAAACAGACACATGGATTTTACGGTGTGTGACAACGCTTATCATGCTTCACCTCTTGCTAACAGCCCTCCATTCCATAGATGTCAACTACTCTTCTCTCCCAAATACTTAAACTGATTAGCATTAATACATTACATCCAGAGTAATGGTTATAACCTGTACTTAGTTTGATGTTTGCTGCATCTCCATCAGACATGATGGAGGCTAGGATGCCCAAGAAGTCATCATCTTTTCCATCTGAATTAGTTGTTTTAAAATAAATGAATAGATAAATAAATAAGCTCTCCGTATAAACCCTGGCCTCTCAAATTATATTAGCAGCTCAACTGGTTTTACACTCTAGTACACACCATCTTTCTTCTACAGGGAAATACTTTTGAGATGGATGGTAACAACCCTACCTATTATAAAAATCACTCATGCTAACATCCTAGCATGGTTTTTTATACAGTTTTGAAAGAAATAATTGGGCTCAGTGTACACCAATGGGAAGAACAGCAAGGAGAAAGACTGCATATAAACTAGGACACTGTTTTAGAGAAAACTTGAAGTTCACAGCTATTAATGGGGTTTGGTGGGTTTTTTACCTGTTGATTGGGGGATTTTTGTTTTGTTCTCAGAAAACATCTCAGTTTATGAAGATCAGCATCTTTCCGCTTGACACCGCACTTTCCAATTAACAAAAATTTGAAATAGCTTTTTGCTTCCAAACAGCTTGTTTATACATGCTAACGCTGTTGAAATCCTCCTTTATTTTGAATACTGAAGTTCACAATGCCAACAAAATACACTAAGCATATTCATCCAAGCCCATAAAACATTCCTCTACCTGCATGAGGTTACCAGCTAATGCTTGACACCAACTAATGTGATGAACCTAAAGTTCTAAAAAATACATAACAGAGAAATCTACCAAAAGATGTACCAAGTGACAGATGAGAACGTACTCTCTGTTTCAAACAACTTGTGAACTTTTAACACTAGTATTCATTAGTCAAACATTGTACTTAATTATTAGGAATAGGAATTGAACCCATGTTCCAAATGTAATTTCATGCAAATTTCTTCTGTGATTGAGTTATTTCACATTTTGGTTTCTCCAATGACACAGTACAGATACCAGAGTACCAAGTCATCCAAGGAGCTATTTCATTTTCTTTTCTTTTTTAAACTGCAATTAAGCTTTTAAATAAAGTTTTTGCACTTGTACTTCCTAAGGGAATGTGTAATTTATCCTGAACTAAGAGTATGATTTCAGCGTCTAAAACTTTTATTTCAAAATTAGAATTTGCCAAAACCATAAAGGAAATCTGAAGTTGTTAACAACTATGAGTCATAATACTGCCTTCAAATGTTCTGAATGTCCAAATAAGATATTCAGAGTCAAGTGTCAAGAAGCATCTCAGAAAATGAAGAGATTAATCATATAGTATTGTCTTCTAACACTAAACTTTTTTTAAAAACACCTCTTTCTCTGAAGGGAATATCAAACAAATTTAGAAAACAAGCACAACTGTTAATCATGACAATAGTTTCTAAAAAAAGAAGTTAAAAAAAAAGAGAAAATATTTATTTGCTCTTATGGTTTACCTATTAATCCTCCTGAGGCTGATCAAGGGCTAATCAGCATCTTCCCTACACAGAATGGAAATCCACAACACATAGGGAAATAAAAAGGAATTTAGACTCTTTCCAACAAAAATAGATAAAAATAGGCAATAAAGTCTGCATATTCTTGGCTGACACGTTCTTTTCTCACATACAGAAGACACACAACTTTTCCTTGCATTTATGCACATAAGAGACATTTCAGAGGGGCAAAACTGTGACAGTAGATAGCAGAACACTTATGACTCGGGTAAGAGTGAGTTATTAAGCACTCAATTCCAGAATTCAATTAATGTTTTAGCTAACCACCAACCTGAATCTCTCTTATTGCAGTTTAAGATTATTACTGCTTAACCTATCACCAGGCAACACAAAGACTAGTTTAAGACCTTCTCTGTCCCAACCTTTTACTTTTTGAAAACTTCAATTTCCTTTTTCTCTCCTGTAGAAAAGACAATACTAATTTCTTCAGTCTTTCCAGAGAGGATAAGCTGCTAACTAGCCCTCTGTCATTTCTGCTGCTTTCCTCTGAGCCTTCCCAGAATGGGAATTCTTCAACGGTCCAAAATGAACACAACTGCACTAAGAAAAAAACCCCAAAAGACTATATATTTAAATATAGAGTATCCTATGCAAAGCAATTGCAACAGCTGCCTTTTTCACAACAGCATAACAATGCGGACTCGCATTTAATTAGTAATTCACAGCAACCACAAAAAACATTTGCATGGATCTACTACTTCATCTAACACTCATGCTGCTGATCATTTCACCTAAGCGTAGTTGCAAGCCTGCACAGTTTCACCAAATAATTTCTTTTTCATTGTTTTTCAATTCTTCTTGATTAGTAGTTCCCCAATCCACCATAATCATTTTGAAACCTGATTACCCTCAAATAGGCTTGCAGGCTCGCTAACCTGGCTATCCTCAGCAAGTTCAAAGTATACTTGTTGTTCCATCACCCACAGCACTAATGAAAATGTTAAGAATGACCGGACACTGTCAATGTTTTCCAAGCAACTTTTCACCTACTGTAAAGCAGTTTCAGTTTCATCAAGATGTTTCTTCCCTAAACTCAACAGAATAAGCGTCATAGGTTAGGACGTGTGGTATCTACTGCTTCACTCTCTTCTCTTTATATGTATTTAGAGGAGTAAATTTGCACGTCATTAAATATTACAGAACTTCCTTCTCCATACTCCCCAGCACGTGTACCTTTGCTCACCACCACATAAAATACACTGTTGTGTTGGGAGGCGGTTAAGGAGCTGAAGATGATCACCTCTGCTGGACAGCAGACACTGCCTTTCAATGCCTACCCCTAAGCTGTCCAGGTCAGCAGCAGGAGCAGCTGCTGCCTGGCCCGCAGGGATCAGCGAGGACACCCGTCCCCAGGGCATGTATGGGTAACTCCTTCCAGATGGGCCAGGCAGCCTCAGCACGCCTGGCTCACTCGCCCTCCAGCCCTGTGCGTCACCTCCACAGCTCCAGGATGGAACCCTCCCCATGTCCCTCTGGGCGCTTTCTCTGTTCAAAACGCTGGGGGTGGGAAAGGGGGGGGAAGGGGGGCTGCACTTCAGCAGCTTTTGTAGCAGGATGCCAAGGCTATCGCTGCACGCCTCGGGCTAGCCTTTTGGAAGGAGAAGATGTGCTGAAATGCTGGTGGACAACGTAAGGCATGAACTGGAAGAGAGTTCGTGCGAGCCAAGCAGTGCCCAGAACGGCACCTCGAGGACTTGGGAGCCAGGTAACACCAGGCCAGCACAGAGGGCTGCACAACCCGAACCCATGAGGGAACGAGATCAGCTGGCAACGTAAACACCCCAGGTTTTCTTTAGGTACCTCTTAATGAACTACAGACTATGGTATGCAAGCAAAGAAACCTACAGCTCTGGGAAATGTCTGCCCCATTAAAAGCACAGTTTACTGCAACACAGCTACTTCCATTTGGAGTGTTAATTAATGAAGCAAAAATTAGAGACTAACAACAGAAATTAGTTACGCATATTCTCATAATCTACTTCATATAGGAATGAACTGTTTGGGTTTGGGGCTTTTTGGTTGACTGGTTTTGGGAAAGCTGCTAGTAACGGACTGTGTGACTACAGATGGAGAGGGGTGAGGTAGAGAAGCATTTCTGTGACTATAAACACAAAAAAGCCAGTCTGACTCTACACATCTGCAATCTCAACTTCTCCCATTCCCTTCTCCAATGTTCTCATTATTACATGAAACATAAATAAATAAATAAGCAAGCCCAGAGATTTGGGGACCCACAAGAGCAATCAGGCTGTAGAGCTTGGGTTGGTACAACTGCTTTGCCTGAACAAAAAGGAAAACAAAAAAACTTAAATACCTTCAGAAGCTAAAGCTATTTTTTAAAGTCTATATAGCTAAAAAAAACCCATTAATTACTTTCAGTGTCATGTACTAATTACCATTTTAGTTGTAAACCTACTAAGAAACTTTTCAGAATAAAAATAATACACTGAGAGATGCAAGATATATTTTGAAAGCAAGTACTTTTTGTTTTCTTTAATATAATCAAGCATTTTTGTAATATGCAACATAGCAAGGGCGAGGCAAGGCTTGCAGCAACTGTATGGCTCAGTCATTTAGCGAAACAGGAATTTAGGCAGTGCAGGTGGCTATGGAAGTATTCAATGATGTTTAATTTTAATGAACCAATTTGAACAATGTGTGATAAAATCAGCATATAAAATGATGCATATTGCTAGAATTATCAAGAGGAATGCCTCTCCTACAAGGCTCAATAATTCTACACAAAAGGCATCTTCAGACTTTGTGGGTGTACAGGGATATGGGAGGGTGAAGCCAACAGAAACAAATGAAAGCATATATTGAATGCACATAATATGTACACCTATGTAATGTCAGACACCTGTAGTCTATCTAAAATAATTACTCCAAAACTCTGTCCTTAATTTTACGCTTCTCTTTTGCCAGGACTTATTCAGTTGTATCACAGCAACTAATCAATTGTCATAGTTTGTTTTTGTAATTTATATTCAGAGAATATATTAATTTTTTGCAAATTAGTATTTGCTTGAGAATGCTAACGCTTTCATATTATATGATATCCAATGAATCAATAGTTTCCATGAAAAAAAGGAATGATAATGTTATCTAAACCATGCTACTCAAGTTCAAAATCACAGATAGGCATAATTTTGGGGAAGGAAAACTACCAATAGACCATGATTTTTAATATCTGCCACAATTTCGCCTTTAATTCAAAGGTCAGCAAGCACATTTGCTACTCTGAGTGATAAGTGCCTTACTGTCTTTATAAGGTACAATTACTTGGACAGCTATTTATCATCTCTAACAATTAAAAAAATTGTTCCCATCTTCAAAGAAGCAAAGGTTATAAAGCTTCACCTCCAGTCAAAGCCTTAAAAATTTGATTACTTACTGCAGACTGATAGGGGCATCACACTGGTATGATAAGAAGATTCTATACTGATAAATCATAACACTACTGAAAGTGCCGTGTTGCCAGAGAGACTCACTTTAAACAGCATACTGGAAAATTTCTACTCTATGTAATAGTGAGTCATGTAACAAGGCTCTTACACTTACCCTTTCATTTCAAACTAGACACATACTAACCTGTGGTACCCAAAGCAATGATAAGCGCTGGAGTAACCCTACATGACCTCCAAACACGTAATTGTCCCATCAGATTCAACAGAAACTATCTTCACTTTTCATGCATCATTTTGGCTGCTGTATAATTAAGCTGAGGAAGGAACAAGACAATAACATACATACCTACATACAATTACATAGGGAGACACTTCAATATTGTTCTGAATTATTTCTGAGAGTTAGCCAATTTAATAGACAAATTTAATACTACACAATTCTCTGTTAGGTTTATTAATTTATACTCAGGACCACTCATCACTATGAGATGAGTAGGCAGAAAATTCTTCTTAAGATCTAAGTCTCGTTCTGCTAGCTAGTTCACACTCCTATAGCAAGAACCTTACCACCCAGAACAAAATAAATGCAGGGGGGGGGGGGGGGGGGGGGGGGGGAGAATTTTAAAAAAAAAAAAAAAAGGCAAATTCAGTTGAAGCTCACATATAAATATGGCTTTCATCACCCTGAAACTCTTCATAAAAATCACATCAAATATGCTGGTAGGAAAAAAAAGCATCACAAAACCAGATGGAACAGCAGAGATGAAAATTAATATAAATATGTGAAAGGAAACCATAGCTAGACAAAAAAAACCCCACACATTTTGTTAAAAGGGCAACTATCAGGCTGTAGAGAGGTTAACAACAGAGTTCTACAGGACCAGCCCTAGAATACAACATAGTACAAAAAAGCAGCAACATTCTGCAAGACTGCTTGTGATACAAAGCTGGGAGACATCTCAAACTTACAGAGAACAAAAGCATAACAAGTAAAGGGTATCAAAGGAAAGGAGAGTAAGGGGTGAAATACAGTTGTAAACCACTAAATGTCAGGAATTAAAGACCTTAGATGTAAGACTCCAGCAACTGAAAAGACAGAGAAGCAGGAGGAGAGGGGTTCAAGAGAGAGATGGCTGTAGTTCAAATAGTGGTAAGCAGTGTACAACTTCACCAAGCCCAGCTACATTGTATGGGTGGTTGAAAGATGACACTACATGATCCTAAAGCCCTCTTAAATAGAGCTTTAACTAAATGATTTTGCACATTAAACCTGGGGAGGATCTTCTTCCCAAAACAACACGCCCTCAGAACTTTATTTCAAGAGTTCCAGGATATGTTTTTGTTATACACAGATCCCACCCATGTTTAGGAAGCAAAACCTTCCACTTTTAGGCTACCAATTCAAGAACAGGATTGCTGTTGTAGCAAGTATCTGGTAATATAATCCTTTGGTAGATAACATCAATTTAGTGACTTCAATACACCTAAGGCCAATATCTGCCTCACAAAACCCACTCTCTATTACTTTAATTTCAGTAGAGACAGCATTAAGCGAATAAGCAATAAAAACAAAGTACTTAAGGGTTTTTGTTCTGCGTAAGTAGGCACAAGAGCAACACATAGAAGACTAGACTGGGAACAACTCTTCCAGTCTTTGTCTGTGGATAGCTAGATAATTAGGCCTCCAGACTACGAAAAACTTCAAATATTTCACGAGCAGTGAAAATAGGCTTAAAAAAAAAACCCAAACAAGCCCTACTTGGGGCTCTTCTCAACCTTCCCTGAGGAAGGACTGAATGGAGGAGGACACACATTGAGACCGATGCAGGTTTTCTGAAGCTGTGTGTCGCTCTCTGGGTCCTTGCAGAAAGGCTGTGGAAGCAATTATTAAAGGGCTGCCAAGCTGGCTTTGCAGCATCTTGTTTGGAGATTAACATGACATTTGGAGATTTTCTTTTTTATTATTTTTCTTCTCACTAAACTGTTTCTAGTTCTCTTACAAATCTCTGATCTGCTTGTTCAGATACGGATAAGCAAAGTCTATAACATTCCTGTGGATTTATTTGAGGCACATGTACAAGTGAAAAATTTTATTATTTATTCCACTTCTAGCTCTAATTTAGGAAGAAAAAAACCCAAAACAATTTCCTATCTTTCATATTAACTGTTGCTCTTATGTGTTTCTGTAAAAGGCTTAGCTATATAGAATATACAAATGGAAGGTATGGGTATCTTACAGAGGAGTAGGGGAAGTATAAAATGTTTGAAATTGTTGAAATAAAACCACAAGGATTCCCAATTTGCCTCTCCAGTGTCTTGTGTCTCTTATTAAGATTCGATAATCATACAAAATAAAATTGTAAATCCAAAATGTAGAGGTGCAGAGAAAAGAAAAAAGTGTCTAGTAAGTAGAACAGGCTAGAACAGAGGGCAAAGAACAGGAGTTAACTGGATAGTTTAAGAGAAACTGCCACTTCATCCAGAAAGAGTTCTGAGTATTAGGGGTTTTAATAATTCTGAGGTTTTAGAAAGACTGTTCACTCTTGTAAGTGCCAAGGGAAAACAGCAACACAAAAAAGGCACTTTTCTTACACATTTGATGCAGTTGTAATGTGCATTGTTAAATGAAAGTTATGAAGCATGCTACTGTATGATGACTATTTTCCTTAAAAATGAGCAATTTCAAATTCTTGATTTAAGATGCTATAATCAGATTTTGAGGAACTGCCTTTGTTTTCTGGGTTTAGGGGGGTGGGGGTGTGAGGGGAATGAGAGGGGTTGTTTGTTGCAAGTTCTTCAAATAAAATATGCCTTATACCCAACCCATATTCACAGGAAATCCCCACATACAGCTTTGGATGGGGGGTAGGGGTGATGAAAAGTCATTTTTCATTCCTCCAACATCAACCAATCATACTGAAACACTACCAACCCTTTAAAATATGTTACCATTCAGCTTCTGTCAAGAAAAAAAAAATCTCAGCAACTGTGAGACCAGCATTGATCGTGAAATACCTGAGAACTGCAGTTGGAGAAATGGACAGCACAGCACAGCAAAGACAGCCCTGGTCCCCTTAATTCTGTTTGTCACCAGACCTTTGACTATTAATGTGACCTTTCCCACTTCTTCCTAGATTCCCTTTTTGTGAGACAGAGATAAAATCTCTTTCACCACTGACAAAGTATAGATTCTATCTTCCATCTTCTTCCTGCTCTCCAGCATGTATATTGTGCTGCCATTTTTGCCAAGCAAAGTTTTGCCACGCTGCTGAAGTGATTCAACCTGCCTCAGCTCCTTTCTGTTTCATACAAATTGCACCAGGTCTCTTACAAAAAGATTCTGTCCATGTGTACTGCTTCCCTAATACAGCCTGCTTAATACACAGTGCTTTTCTTGTGAAGGCAAACACAACATGGCACTGAACTGGGCCCCATGTATTAACCCTTAAATAAATCAAATTATTAATACATCTGAAAAAATTCATTTCACAGGAAACTACAGAAATATTAGCCCATATCCATCCCTAGCCATATAATGCATAAAAGACTACTCACATGAAACTTTAAACTCTTTTGCCAAACCTGGACTCCCTGCTGAATTTCAACTCCCTCTGAAAAACATCTAAGAAATTGCAACTCCGGGGGGGGGGGGGGTGGGGGGGGTGGGCGTAAAAGGACACCAACAAGAGCTGGCAACAATGCACTGAAAGCAACTTCAACATGTATTTCGTGACACTCCCCATTGATCAAGTCTATAAAAACTTTTAATCTAATAGAAGAACTGATTACAGCTTAATTTTATTACTGGATAAAGTCTTTTTGCAAAAATAGCAAAACTAAGAACCTGTGAAATTACCACTTGTAAAAAAAACAATTCTTGTCTAGCATGAACACCCTCCAGACTACTACAAATGACAAGGAAGGATAATGCTCGAGTTTTTCAAATACTCAGTGAATACAAAAACCTATGTATTTTTTTAATTTAGTTTTTCGTACAATTTTGTACTTCCAATTGACCAATCAATATTATTTAACAATTTAAGAAACAAGACAAATCCTTCAACACACATATGCACAAATCTAAAAGCAATGAGCTGCTTGAGCTCCTGTTACTGAGCAGACTTAATAGATAATCATCTCCAGTGAGTTACTGTTCAGCTTGCTAGTTCTATGCTTAAGATGTTTGCTAATATTTTCCCACATTTTAACCAGGCATCTTCTCCAGTCCATGCAACTCATCTTAAAAATATTTATTTTAAAAATGGATTACATGAGACTGAGTGGATATGCTATTTCTGTACATATAAACTTGTTCCTTAACCTAAAGAAACTACAGTCTAAATTTAAGGAGAAACAATAGTAAATGGGAAAAACATGTACCAAAACAAAGAGATAAAAACGTTCTTTAGGAAGACCATATAACTTACAAGGGAAAGGCAGTACTTTTCATTTGTTTGTTTTCTCAGTGCAAAAGAATAGGTATATACACAAAAGACTTCACTATTTATGAAAGCCTATAAAGGGAGATGCTTAAGACACATAAATGGGCCAACTCCACCATGCACAGCTTCCCAGAAGCTGGCTACCACACTCCTCTCCCTTGTTAGCACACTACTGCTAACAATGCTGAGAGTGAAGATGCATCTCTCTGACATTGCTAATTTCAGGACCTGTCTCTTGCTGCCTAAATTTTCAACAAGATGGAGAAGATACTCGTGGGCAGAAAAACAGCATCCAGAGTTTTTTCCCCATAAACTCTTTATGAGACTATCAAATCAAATCTTCTGTGTAGTAGAAAGGGATGCAAAAACATGGTTGTCCGTTTAGAGCTAGACAGCTTGTCAACACTTTTGTTTGTAATTTTTTTATAGAATATTTTTCTCTGAACCAAAATTCACACCTTAGGTGAACAAAAAACAAAGCTGAATGTTGCCTTCCAGCGCAGAAAAAGGCAAAAAGAGAATGCTTTTAAATGTACTTTAAAAATTAATTATGTTTTGTTTCAATTACATCCTGTTACCATAAAAATATATTTTTAATCAGTTCTAGACAGAAAACAGTACTCTTGACTGTACGAAGATGCTAATCAGTGATTCATACTTTCCTGATTACTCAACAAGATTTCTACTAATTTGAAGACACCACAGAACTACATAAGTTACCACTCAGAAAATAAATGACAGGTTGTTTCATGAAATGAATGCAGCCTCACAGTTCCCTTCTGAACTACTTCTACTTCAAGAATCCCTAATCCAAGATGCTGAAGGTGTTATGCAAATTAATGATCACTAAACCCAAAAAGGCCTACACCTTTCAGAAGGTGTATCTGAACAACAACAGTCCTGCAATAATCCAGGTTTACTCTAAAGAGCAGAATCTGAGTCAGCTCTCCTTGCTTAACTGTAACAGCCAACCTTTTCAGCAACATCCACGACTACGAGCTCGCTCCCGGCACACCTTTTCCAGCTGCCACTAAGCCATGCAGCATGAAACTGAGAATATTCAGGTCCTGTTATTATCCACCACAGAAACAATCATAGTTTTACAGTAATTTCCATCCATATTGTTTGGAAAAAAGAAGAACTTGCAGGAAGCTACTTAGAGGGGCAGCTTCACATGCCACTTTAAAGCTATTCTTAAAACCCTTCGATCCATTTGTGGGCCACTCCACACCGGTTCCATCTCCTGGCAGAATCGAAAGTTGAACACTAATCTATCATGCCAACGCTTCTGCTTCCCAAAGGTAGTTTAGAACCAGCCACTTTCTCTCCAAGTCATGCCAGCATAGAGCTGGAGAAAGCAGTAGGCAGAACTTCTGAAATTGTCTCTTCCATTCTTTCATGAAACATTAAAATAACATAATAATAATTGTGACACTGGCTGTTTGGGATGTTTAAGGAACAGCACAAGAAAAGGACTAATCTTTTCCTATGTTCATTCTTCCAGTAAGCAGATCAGGAACTTAATGAGCCTTACTTCATAACTGAACTCTTGTGCTAAGAGTCCTATCATCCATTAATTCATCCAGCACTTGTTTTAGTCCAGCTATACTTTCATCTGTCAAAAAAAAGTCATTACGTGCAAACACACATATCATCCTTCACTATGACGTGCTGCTTGTTTTCATTGTCTCACCCTACTACTGGTATTCTAAGAAAAACTATTCCGTATTCATATATACTATTCGTTTCATGGTTGTATGTAATGTCTTAAGATACATGCTCTCTTACTTCTCTCATCCAAACTGCTCTACATTAGTTGATGTTTTTCAAAATTCATCACCTTCAAGTAAAGGTAGGAACAGAGCCATCACTCTCTATCCCTTTCTCATTCTTTATTCTGCTGCTTTATCTTTTTAGAAGTGTTACATCCTTTCAGATAATACTCAATTCAGTCCTGACCACGTGAAGAGATGAAAGCATCATTGATTTATACAACCACTTTGGTAAAGAAAATTCCATCAACCCAAGCCCACCACCTGACCACACTCTCCTTAACCACATAATACATCTCCTGTGTGCTTACAATAACAGAACAAATTAGCAAAAACAAATGCTATACAAGAGGGTTTACAAACTACTGCAAAGCTAAGGCTCTTTCAAAGTGCAGTATTTTAACACATCTGTAACAGCAGTATACATGCCAATGTATGTCTGCAAAGGTAATTCTACTAAAAGTGAGTTGGACTGGAAGATCATGCCACCTGTGCAACCATTGACCATGGACATATTGTCATGCTCAGAAGAGCTACCTAAAATTGCCTAGTACAAGGGAGCACCAGCAATTGTCAGGGGTTTTTTGCCCCACATCTAACAAAAGAAGTTCTAATAAGATTGGTCTTTCTCTATTGCATCTACCTTGCATTGGGGCAAGGTCCACAGGCAGCACACAACTGCAATTTTCTTCTAGCCTACAAACACTTTCCATTTTCCCACCCAGTAACTTCTACAGTAACACAATAATTGACTTTTTGCCAGGCACTTTTTACAGTAAACGAAGACTTATTCCATAGTTGGGATAACTAGATTAGTGCATTGTACTTCACACACTTTAATACTTTGTTGATATCATCCAGCCACTTAATGAGAGTCTTCTGCAACTCTCTGGAATAAGCCACAGGTTTAATCATCCTTAATAACTTTATTTTACATGGCAACTTTTTAGTCCCAGAATCTACCCCATTTAACAAAACATCTGATATGGAACCTCAAAGGTTACAGGACATACTTTGGAAATCCTATGGATAACTTTTCCCACTGTGAAGACTAGCTATTTTTCCTACTTCCTACTCTAGCCCTTTTAAAAGGCTAGAACCAGACTTGTCACTTTGCAGTGTCAGCAATGGTCAGGACACCAGCTGACACTTCCACAATTTCACACTAGAGTTTCTTTCAGATGTCTGGAACATTATCGCTGCTGCCAGTGATTCCTTGCAATATACAGTATTCGCTATGGGGACTTCCTATAAACAGAGCCATAGATGTTCTCATATAAAAAAGTTCCTCTATGGTATATATATGGTTCAGATAACACATTCAGCTTCCCTGTAATAAGGTGAGCTGGAATGTTCTCTTTAATCCTTCAATATGTGCTCTCCCCAACAGCCCCCTCCAAGCTCTTAGCTTCTGATGTCTCACAAAAAGTTGGCGTTTTAATTAAATTCTAAGCTTTTAGCAAGTTCCTACTAAAAATCTGTCTGACAGCCATATTGCAACATTGCATTTAATGTTCTAGGGTTTGTACTCTTTCCTGTTTTCCTCACTGGTACAAAATTCACACTCCTAATACATTTGATAAAAAAAATAAGACCTTGCGCATTACCAGTAACCTCATTCTTCAGGTATGGCTAACGAAGCTTGAATTCACAACTCAAGCTCTCTTGTCAGGCTGTTAGCTTTCTTTCCAGCTTAATTCCCTACTTTTCAAATTATCAAAAAACTTGATGTCAACATTTTATACACACATGCCTATAATATATCAACCACCACACTTATCAATAGCAATTCTCTTAATCTCACTGTAAATATGACCTTATTAGAAAGACAGGAGGGTAAATAGTTTTCACTACATTATACTAAGTAACGCTATTGAATCTGGATTTGGGAGTATTAAACAACTGCTTGTCCTTGCCATGGCAGAAATACAAATCCAACAATTCTGTGACATTAGTAATAACCTTCATAAATCATGGAAGAACATAGTCCAGTCTTCTATAATACCACAAGAATTTTATGCACAACTTGAACAACTTAAGGTCCACTGATTTTCCAAGCAACTTACACAGCTCAGTCCCTGCACACATGTGAAAAACTGAAGGGTTAAAGAACTGAAGACACACCACCATAGAGTAATCTGAGCTGGAAGAAGAATTAAGTATGCTCGCGTTGCTTATTTCTTAATCAAGAAAAACTTGTGAGCAAGTGAGCAATGCAGTGCTCCAAGTGTCACAAAAGCACTTAATTAAGCTGTGATGACAATTTCACAATTTTTGAGATGGGCAGAATGACATCTTTCCTTAAAAATCCAATCCCTTGCCACAGCTCCTCCTGGAAGAAATTTAGAGGGCTGTACCTAAGCATGTCTTTGGAGCAGCTTACTCTCCCTCACAACATCTTCACACTCTTCAAATAACTGAAGTATCATCTTGCTTCAGACCACTTCATTTAAAAAAAAAAAAAAAAAAGAGGCAAGTTCTGGATTACAGCAACTACCTTCCCGTATTTGACTCAACCCTCCTGCACGGATGATGCAGGAAGTTCTCTATATTACATCAGGAAAAAAAAAGGCTGGAATTCTGATTTCCTCAAATAAAAAATAAAGCCTAAAATAAGAACAGTGTCAAGGCAGACTACGCATATGTCACATTATGACCACTCCAAGGTGGCTTCTAAATACTAAATGTGTAAGTCACTATTACTTTTATTATGATTTTACCAAACTTAGTAATTGTTTATACCAAATCTTAAGAGTGCTATGGCACAGTAAGTTCTTAAGAGACAAGAAATAGTCATAGAATTATGGTATCATTTAGGTTGGAAAAGACCTCTGAGATCATCGAGTCCAACCATTAACCTAACACTGCCAAGTCCACCACTACACCATGTCCCTAAGCACTATGTCTACACGTCTTTTAAACACCTCCAAGGATGATGACTCCACCACTTCCCTGGACAGCCTGTTCCAATGCCTGACAACCCTTTCAGTAAAGAAATTTTTTCTAATATCCAATCTAAATCTCCTCTGGCGCAACTTGAGGCCATTTCCTCTTGTCCTATAACTTGTTACTTGGGAAAAGAGACCGACCCCCACCTCACTACAACCTCCTTTCAGGTAGTTGTAGAGCGCGATAAGGTCTCCCCTCAGCCTCCTTTTCTCCAGACTAAACAACCCCAGTTCCCTCAGCCGCTCCTCATAAGACTTGTGCTCTAGACCCTTCACCAGCTTCGTTGCTCTTCTCTGGATGTGCAAATCCTGCTATGCAAAAACTTGTACATAAAATTTTTCTTCACTCCTGGAAGAACTGCAACTCTATTATATTTCATTTCTTATATCATTTATTACATAGACTTTCTGAAAAACATGGCTTCAGGAGGTGACAGGAACAAAACAGATTTATTCTCCCTCTTGGGACAACTAGGGCAAATAACTACACTATGCATTCTGGTTATTATTTCTGTATGTTTTCAAAGGTTTTCCTACAAGTTATCCCAAGACAGTAAACAGCATAATTAGCCTGATTTTAAAAAGTCAGAAAAAAAATCCATGATTTAAGTCTAAGCTAACAAATACTACTAGGATTTATATCTTTATAGCTGTTCTGCAAGTTTAAGCGAAAAAAATTACTTTGGTATCAAAACCACACACAGTTTTCCTGTATTTTAGTTTTTAGATTTATTCCATTAAGTTTTATTTTGTTGTTCGCTGTAGTTCTACAGAAATGAAAATATATGGGCTTTACATAATCATTGAGAGAGTATTTCAAATAGTGAATATTTTAGAAAATATTTCAAGATTTAAAAAAATATTGGAAAAAAACACATAATAAAAATGCAATCTATTTAGGATTGGCAGCATTATTATTATTATTATGTAATTATGGGTCTAAAATGTTAGTTGCCATAACAACTTGGAACAGTTCTACATCCATTATGAATCTTTCACACTCTCTTCATATGTATGCTTATTTTTAACCCTGACTTCCTCCTGATGCACTTTTTGCTAGGCAACCTCATTAGCTAAACTCCTACTGTGTCAGATCAGCAGATACAATTGCAGGCATTTCCACAGCCAAACAAACATATTATCTTCACACAAGCTGCCAGATGTGCCATATATCTTATAAATGTGAGTTTGCGCCTCCTTTAATTACGTTCTCTTCTCTTGGATAGCAAAAAATCTCCAATTTCTCGATCCCTTAGTAAAGTGCTTAAAGACTTGAAATTACTATATTGTGCCAGTTAATGGCACAATGCGCTACAATTTATGCATACACTTAATACATTATGGCAAGTCATAAACCTCAAACTTTAAAAACACTAAAATAAAACTATACCTACCTTCTGCAGTTTTACAAACTTGTACTGAGTAGATTAAATCTTTGAAAAAGATTTATTTTACAGCTATATTTAAAAAAAAATTAGACAAAGACTGAAGAAAATTTGAACAAATCTACTCTTCCCTCCTCTCTCTCTCTCTCTCACAAGTCTCCAATATTGACATGCATGCTACTTATTTGTAGAATTTTCATTATAACAAAAAGCCATAACAGTAATAAAACTGTCTGTGTTGCCCCAGGGAACTGTATATAAATTAACACTGCCAACATGAGAAATCCATCAGAAAAATCATGCTCAAGTTTTGATTATTGAAAAAAAAAAAAGTGGCATAAGATGAAGATGTTTTGCTTGAGTTACACTTACTGTGAGCAATAGTGCCTGTATCAGATGGGAAAAGTTAAACAGGAATCATAACAGCTGTGCAACACTTAAGAAGGGAACAGTTTTTCCAATGATATTCTAGTTTTGTTCCCAATAGAAGTCTACACAAAACCAAATCTGTTTCCATATAGACAGACCACAATAATAAAAAAGCTGGACAATACTTTCAGAGATGGAAAGTTCCTTTGTCTTGGTGTTCAGAAGCAGTAAATCTTATTTTAAAAGTATTCCACAGTTACAGAAAATAAAAAAATCAAATTCAAAGATTTCACTGAATAAGAGAATGTTGAGGTTGGAAGGCACCTCTGAAGGTCATCTGGTCCAACCACCCTGCTCAAGCAGGGCCACCTAGATTCAGTTGGTCAGGACTGCGTCCAGATGGCTTCTGAATATCTCCAAGGATGAAGACTTCACAACCTCCCTGGGCAACCTGTGCCAGTGCCCAGTCACCGTCAAAGTAAAAAAGTGTTTCCTGATGTTCCTATGTTTCAGTTTGTGCCCACTGCCTCCTATCCTGTCACTGGGCACCACTGAAAACAGCCTCGCTCAGTCTTCTTTACACTCTCCCTGCAAGAATTTACGTGCATTGATAAGATACCCCTATTTCCTAGCTCACTGATGCACAAGACTATACGTTTGTCAGATTTAGAGAAAAGTAACATAGTGCTAGTGTTAGGCATGGAGCCTACCAGGTTAAAGAAAGCCCACAGCTAAAAAATGAAACATCATGTAAGAACTGTGTATTTAAGCAGGCTGTCTGGAGAAAACCCTTAGGTAGAGAAACTGTTTTAAAAGCAAAAATATGTGCTTTTGGTAAAAACATCTATTTTCATTGGTGATCTAGCTTTTTATTTCATTCAGATGTGGAAGATCAGCTGTGCTCTTACAAAGCTCAAAGCATCAGGAGACTTGGCCTTTGTCGGACCAATTTTACCAGAACAAAATCAGAGCCAGAAAGCCACTCTGTCTCTGTTCTCCCTCATTATGACATGGCCACAAATTCCAAATCAAAGATATTTGACCTAAATTTTGGCATATACAATGGCAACATTAACTCCCTTTATGCTCTGGCTTCTAAAGCAACAGGAGCAATTCTTTATCCTTATATGTTAAGTCAGTCTTCTATAAATAAAAAGCAAAGATATCAACCTGCAAACTCTGGGTCGTTTTATATACTCCTTATTTACATTGTGTTCCAACATGCCCACCTACTCATGGGGAGTTTTGTCTTCAGGACTTCTTTTCAGAAGAATTAATTTGGTGAAAAACTCCTTGATTTATATTTCAACGGTCAATTAAGAATTCTGCAAATGGCTGGCATCTCATCAAATTGAGGGAAGATTAAAACTTGAGTCATTAATTTTTTTTGATAAGCAGTGCAAAGATGTATGAAAAATGCTTGGTTGTTCTTTTGCCTCAGGCTTCCTTGCTGCATCACTTAGTCTCATTTAGCACATACGAAGGTACTTGGGGGAGGGAAAGACATGAAGGAAATACTATAATCCTTAAGATCTTGTGCATATGTATTAATGTAAGCAAACAAACAAATTGTAAAGCACTGAAGTCATGTTGCTGCAGCTTTGGATGTCCTTTTATTGTATGACCTTGTGCCTATATATGTAAGGGTAGGTTAAAGACTTCAGGAGGGTGGGAGGGGGAGGTGGAAGAGTCAGAGCAAAAAGGGGAAGGAATGGCTAAGAAGCGACGAGGTACAAAATCAATGTTTTTCATCATTTAGGTGATGAACTAGAACTAGAGATAGTTACCATTTTAATTAACATGGAAGGTCAAAGACAAACATCATTATATGTAATTTTTGTTGCTATTGTAAATTACAATCAAGTACAGAGGCATTAGAGAAGCATGCAAAATACCATAGGTTTTTAAAAATATTAACTTGCTTATTTAACACAAAAAAATATTCACTATCCTATCAACTCCAAACATGGAGAGAATTAGCATACATATTTCAAGTTCAGATCTTTGATCAAAGTTTGTTTTTTCAAGATCTATAGCATTTTAGATCTTACAGAAAACTAATATGCTGATAACATTATGGAACAAAGACTTAGTTGTGGTAAATAATGAATTAAAAGCAACTTCTGATTAACGTTTACCATAAAACATTGCCTAATATTCCTGGGAATGATCTTAGGGCAGACAGGTATAGGAGCTGAATTTAGTGATCGAACATACAAAAGCGTAGCAGTCTACATTAAAAAATACTTTTATTTTAGATTAGATCATGCCTTTGTTTTATTTCTCAAACTTTATTTCAAAATATAAACTTTTAAACAAAATTATAAAATATTTATGAAACCTGCCAAATAGTTTAACTTTCAGACCATCAGCTTCAGATCTTATAATCTTGTCAATAAAATTCCTTGAATATTACTTCCAGTTTTATATTAACTCTGAATTTTCTTTTTCTACGTAACTGTCTAACCTCACTTAGATTTTCAGAGAGAAGTATCTCACCAAAGAGGTTTTAGTCCCACATTTACAGTTTATATATGGAGGAAGGGATGGAAGCACATAACAGATCTTATTTTCAGCTGATACTTAGTCTTCTATTCCATTAAGTCAATTTTCTTCATTGTAACCCCCACATACCCCCAAAAGTTTTCAAACAAGTCATGCTGAGTCTCCAAGTGAAGGAAGACAAACAGGTTATGGAGATGTAACACCCCCCATACCTCCAACAAAGCTTTTATACCTCTAGCTTTAGGGATAGTTGTTGTCATATTTGTTCATCTTCAACAGGACTCACACAGTGACCAAAAAAAAGAAAATTACATTCTAAAGGCTATATGATCTCTTCTGCAAACATGCTGCAGTATCCTGAGCAGTTATCTATAGGATTGTGAGGAGGTAAATTATAAAAACCCTTATGCAAATCTTTAAAGAAATTATCATTTTCTAGGCTATTCTGAAAGTATCATAGGTTTTAGTTCCACAAGATTCTGGCTTGCATCATTTTATTTTCTTTCTCTCCAACAAAGAGTTTTCTTCATTATTTTTACAACTAATTCTTTTTTTTTTTCTGTTTTACTTAACTTTCTAAGTAAAAACTCAATGCAGCAGACCTGAATAAAATATAAAACAACATAACCTACTCCACTATTGAGGAACATTAAGATTTGTAATAAACAAACTTCATTCATCTGTTAAATTCAGTACCTATTCATTACGGCAACCATGCATCACATTACATCTCTCTCCAGTTCAGTAAACACTGTTGAATAAGTACCCTTCTACTCCCCATTTACACTCTTAAACATGAAATCTGGTTCCTTGTACAGATCAAATTTTTATTTAAAAAAAAAAAAGTCAAACTGCAACCTTACCTTTTCAAATGTTGCTGTAGTGATTGATGTTAGATCCTGTATAAGTGATATCACAGTTTACTTGGGGAACAATCAGAAATGCTATCATAATTAGGATTTTGGTTAAGGATCAAAGAGATGGAGCAGATGGGATGCAAGAGACAAACATTTAAATGCAAATATCTTTGTTAACAGGAAACTTGTTAAGAGGAGCTATCAAAGCACATGGAAGATAAGTGTTCATCTATTTAAGTCAGATGTATTTGAAAGTTTCTCCCACCAGGAAAGTCAGCTAAGTCTCCAAGCAATCCAGTAACAGTCAGCACATGACTCAAAAAAGAGCAGC
Source organism: Buteo buteo (assembly GCF_964188355.1). Classification (NCBI taxonomy): domain Eukaryota; kingdom Metazoa; phylum Chordata; class Aves; order Accipitriformes; family Accipitridae; genus Buteo; species Buteo buteo. The sequence goes on from NC_134179.1 coordinate 21,595,509, forward strand.
AAAGATTTTTCCCAGTTGCCTTTTCAGAAGTTGATAGGAAACACTTAGCAAAGATCTGTATGAATACTGCTTCCCTCTTCTTAATGCTATCACTGTTTGTTGCTCACATTAAGCAGAAAACACTGAATGCTGCATTGCGAAAACATGTTGCTCTCCCCCCAAAGCTACTATTTCTGATTTATTCATGGAAAAATTACAACCCTCACTAACACCTAACTGTGATTTTCACTTGCTTTCTTGTAACCCATTAGCTGACACTGGGAAGCCTATGTGAGGGATCTGGTCAAATCCCTGGCTTAACAAAGGCCTGCTCACCAATATACACACCTGCCACAGCTGTCATGATGGCAAAGAAAATACTCCCTTTGCTCTCCTATCTTAGAAAGGTTGAAATTGCAAAATATTACTACCTCTAAAACAGACTCTATTGCACATGAAGCTCCAGAACCAAGAAGCTAGCGGCAGTGCAGCTCTGTATAGTTTAATAAGCAGTTTCATATGATGTTTATTAAAACCTTATCAAAGCACACCTTAAATACATAGATATTATACAAATAATATATAACAACATACAAATATTGCAGGTCCCTTTGAGGACGCATGCATGTGTCTCTCCAGCACTGCTGCAACCTCCCACATATGGGGATTGCACCTGTAACAGCCAGCTACACTGGCCACACCAGACCAAGGAGAAAGAGAGGCTGAAGCATTATATAGTTTCAAGCTATATATAGTTTCAAGAGTGACCACAGCTGTAGCATTTGGTCCCAACTCCACTCTCAGGAACCTGCTTGCTGGTTCATGTGACTGAGCAGATGGGGTCATCCCTTGAGAACTCAAGCCTGAATGAGTCTTGGAGCAAAGGGAACCTGCCTCAGTGAAATGGGGAAGGAATACAGAGGGGGCAGTTGGTTTTAAGAGATGGGAGGGATGGCAGAGTGGAGGACTACTGGGCTGGTGAGGGGTCATCCTGGCCTAGGGAGATGGTGCTGAACTCTTGGCCATACCACAATTTCCCAACTTGCAAATCTGAAAGTTTTGGACATCCCTAGTACAGACTTTAAAACACTGCCATGCTCTGAAAATATATATATATATATATATATATATATATATATATATATATATATATATATATCAAATAATCTTTCCACCAAGCAACTTCCTGGAACTGAATAAACTAAATTCTCCCCAAGACAGACAAGGACAGGCCTATCTGCCTTCAGGGTTTTGCATTCCAGCTCATTACTCATTTTGCACCTTCATAGCACACATCCGTGCAATCACTTCTCCACTTCAGACTGAGCAGATAGCTCTGTTTTCAGATTGCACATGTGCAAACTAATAAATACATAAACAAGCTACAAAACCAAGATCTGAAGTAGGCCAGCTAGAGTCACTGAAAACTAAGAATTGGCAAAACAACAAAAAAAATCTGAAGTAACCATAATTGTTTTAATGTTAACCTTCCTCACTGGGGAAATAAGGCTGAGAAGAATTTATATCACTTCGGCTTACGATCACTAGATCCTATGATGTCTTTGTTGGTTGTGTTAAATAGCTATCATCAATTAAATCTTTTCCACATGCAGCCACATTCTGGCCATCCTCACAACATCAACTGAAGAGACTGTCACTCTTCAGCCTCATCGAGAGGCACTTTCCGAATCCTTAACCTTGCTCACTGCTCTGTTCTTTCCCATTTGTCAGCATCTGGTTTTGAAATGGACAATATCACAAGGGCAAATGCTCACTGCAGACACAATTGCATCTGCTCACCAACAATTCACACTCCAACTGTACTTACATCTGGCTGTAAGACTGCCTGTGACTCCTGAGATCTTCTGAGTCATTGTTTTTCAAGTGGCAGTCCCACAAATACATTTAGTCATAAATGGCTGACTGAACCCAGGTACCAAAACAAGGAATGCTTTGGGAATAAAACACTAAAAACATTTAAAAAAAATCTACTTATGCTACCACCTTTAAGCCTCATTCATCCCATGATACTGCTCTGCTGACAATATATTAACTGCCTCCCAAGCACATTATTTTAAGTGGCACCAAAAGTTTTGCTTCATTTCTAGTCTTCAAAAAAATCCTAGCTCATACAATGACAACATCACATCAACAAGCTCACAATCAGATTTAAAAAAAGAAAAGCACAAAAACTTGGAATAACCTGTAGTCTTTTTTAAAAATATCTAGCTCATCTTAAAAAATTAGTATCAATGGCTTGGAAAAGTCTTGAATCAAGGGTTTGATTCAAGGGGTACTACATGTAAATTATACCATCCTACAGATTTAAAATGTATTTATTTTTCAGCAGTTGCCATCTGATATCCCAATTACCAGTGGAAGAAGAAAGTACATTATTACCCGAGTAAGGAGTGCTGCACCCTACCTATTCCTGAGCAGAACTATCAACTCGCTCAGATCTGTACTACCACTGCTTAATACCGATTTGTGACAAGCAGAAACCCACATCATTTTCCTTCTGTTTTCTTCAACTCACTAGTCTATTTTTCCTGTTTAATTTTCATCATCTTAATTTTCTAATCATTGATTTATATTCATTCTTAATCAGCATCCTCATGTACCTGCCTTCATGGAGTCACAGAGTGGTCAGAAGGGACCTTTGGAGATCATTCTAGTCCAACTCACTGCACAAATTAGGCTAAACCACACAGCAGGCCTGTCAGGATGAAGATCCCACACTCTCTCTAGGCACCTGCTCCAGTATTTGACCACTCTAATGGTAAAAAATATTTCCTGAGATCTAACCAGAACTTTCCATATTCCAACTTTCATCCACTGTCCCTCATCCCATCACCATGAGAAAAGAATATGGCTCCACCTTTTCTGTATCTTTCAATCAAGCAGTTCTAGACAACAAACGACATCTCCCCTGAGCCTTCTCTTGTCCAGGCTGAACAGGTCCAGCTCTCTCAGCCTTTCCTTGGATGTCCTGTGCTCCAGTCCCTGACCATCTTGGTAGCCCTTTGCGGGACTCATTCCAGTATGTCCATGCCTCTCTTGCACTGGGGAGCCCACAACCAGACACAGCACTTCAGATGTGTCTCACCAGTGCTGAGCAAGGGGGAAGGATCACTTGCTGCCTACTGCAGCCGACGAGGCTGTTAGCCACCTTTGTTGCAAAGATGCATTGCTGGCTCATGGTCCACCAGGACTCTCAGGTTCTGCAAAGCTGCCTTCCAGCTAGCTGGCCCTAGCATGTGCTGGTGCATGAGGTTGCTGCTCCTCCCCACAACCAGGACTTTCCATCTCCATTTGTGAAACTTCATTAAGTTCCTGTCAGCCCATTTCTGCAACCTGTTGTTTCTGTGAACTGTCCATGACCCTCTGACCACAGCTCTGCCCTCCAGCATACTGAAGACATTAAACTGACCACCAGTAGGACTTTGCACCCCTGATCACAACTTGGAGCCTGGGAGTCCAGCCAATTTTCGACTCATCATCTACTTGCAGAGCCCATCTCTCACCACTTCAGTGATAAGTAAACTATGAGAGACTGTGTCAAAGGCCTAGCTAAAGCCAAGGTATATGACACGTACTACCTTTTCCTTGCCCATCTCATGTCACAGAAAGCAGTGAGGCTGTTCAGGTATGATTTGCCCTTTTCAAACCCATGTTGGCTGCTCCCGCCAACCCCTTTCTTGTCCTTCATGTGTTTGGAAACTGTTTTTATAATGATCTGCTCCATCACCTTCCCAGGAGAAGGCTACAGACCAGCCTGTAGTTCCCTGTATCCTTTTTCTCATCCACCTCGAGGATGGGTGTGATACTGCCTTTTTCCAGTCCTGAGAAGCCTCCCCCAAGTGCCATGACCTTTCAAAGATAACAAAGAGCAGCCTCGCAATGACATCAGCCAGCTCTTGGATGCATCCCAGCTGGTCCCACAGACTTGTGCATGTCAAAGTGGTTAAGTGATGCCTAACTCTGTCCTCACCTCCTGCAAGTGTGGTCTCACTCCCACAGACTCTGCCAGGTTTGGGAATAAGCCTTACCTGTGAAAACCAAGGCAAAGGTGGCATCAAGTACATCCACTTTTCCCTTTTCACTAGGTCCCCAATCTCACTGAGCAATGGGCCCACACTCTCCTTAGCCTCCCTCTTACTGCCAACATACTTAGGGAGGAAACCTTTCCTGTTGTCCTCCACCTCTCTTGCTAGCTTCAGTTCCAGATGAGCCTTGGCTTCCTGACTCCATCCCTATACAATCAGGCAATGTCTCCATATCCTCCCAAGTAGCCTGTCCCTGCTTCTGTCTCTTTTGCTGCTCAGGCTCAGTCAGGATCACCATGTTCATCCATGATGGCTTTCTGCCATGCCTGCTCAACTCTCTGCACAAGGCAACAGTCCATCCCTGTGCTCCGAGAGGCCATCCTTGATCAACCAGCTCTCCTGGGCCCCTTTGCCCTTCAGGGCACCTCCCAACGGGATCCTGCCAAGCAGGTCCCTGAACAGGTCAAAATCTGCTCTTCAAAAGTCCAAGGTTGTAATTCTGCTGTTTGCCTTGGTGACTCCTCTCAGGATCTTAAACTCAAGTCTCATGGTCATTTCAGCTGTGGCTGCCTTCAATCATACTCCAACAGTTCTTCCTGCAGTATCACCTGTGCTGATTTATCCTCTGATCCTTACCCATAAGCTATCTACTGCTTTGTAGCTTTGCTTCTTTCAGCCTCCTTAATCAAAACCTTTATATAAAGTCTACATGAATATTACATTAATTTTATATAAATTATATATGTAAATTAAATTTTATACATTATGAGTAACATGAATTTTATACAAATGTAAGTAGATTTACATGGTAATCGTAAGGCTTTTTTTATACTAGATCAACTGATAAGATTGCAAAATTTATTTATTCTAGAGGAAATAATCTGACTTTTTTTGTCTAAAAAGTTTCTCATACACTTTTGCCCATGACTGCTTTAAGCTATGATACACCAACCTTTTTATTGAGTAGGTTGCATTTGCTTGATGCAGCAGTTCTCTTTGTGCAGTCACCTGCTCCTAGGTAACCATCACTTTTTTTATTTGGTGATAACCTCATCTTCCTTATGCACTTAATGAAGTCCAGGGGAGAATGTTTTGCAACAATGTGCTATCAATACACTCAAAAGGCCTGGACTATATACCTGACTGAAACCTCTGAAGAAGCTACTTACATGGTTCTCCACGTGTGGAGAGGGCACTTACACCCAAATGCATATGTCCATTATCTGACTCGCAAGATGAACAGACTCATCTCTTGGTTTCACACAAGATACAATACAAGGGCATTGGCAGGTCCATGCAATGAAAAACTTGGGGCTGACAGGGTGGAAATGAGATTATATTCATCATTAAACTCAAAACACAAGCTGCTGTTTACAGCTTACAGGTGGCATGACCTAACAACTCCCTGCCTGCCTCTCCTCTCATTTTTATGCCTCTCCTCCTTCCAGCTCCTTCATTCCATTGTGCTGCTGGCTCTGATGCTTGTCAGACCTTTCCCTGAGTCAACTCAATTCACTAAGCCAGCTGAATCCAGAAAAACAACAACATTTTCTCTAGGATAATGAGTTATATCAGCTCTCAGTAAGCTCTGATGAGTAAAACTAACTAGGGAAGCTAGCTGAAGCATGAAGGCAAGGGAGGAGGAGTAAAGAGGAGCAGAACCATCCCTTTACTCAACGGTAAGGTATTAGGCTGGCTCACTGTGACCTGGGAAGCTGCAGTGTAATTGGAAACTTATATTGGCTTAATATCTACCTGCAAATGCAGTCTAATTAGAAAGCAGAGTTGTTACTGCCAGTCAGGAGGAAAGTGATAGAAGCCCACCTACAAAACTTGGAGCCAAAGCAACCTGCTCTCAAGTCACTGTAACCAACAGGGACAAAGAGCAAGGGAAGCCATCTCTACTGCCAGCACAAGGGACACTTGCTATTGGCACTGCAGATGTCACTCAGCTGCATGTTTGCTTTATTTCTTTTAAGAAGGTCCACAAGTTTGTAGATCTCAGTGTTCCATAAGCTTGGCACACATACATAGTGGGAGAAGCTGATGGAAGGTAAAGGCTGGGTTAGCAGATGTCAGCTATAGCAAAGAGGAAAAATTAACAACATTTTCTTCTGTTTGAATGCCACATGCTTGCTGATCCCTCATTCATGGGAATTAGTTAAGAGAAACCAAATGCACAAGAGAAATGCTTAGTTCATACTGTTTGTTGGCTTTCTCTAAAATAGTACGGTATGTCTGATTTGTGTTTATACATGGCTAGGTTTTGTTCCTCAAGGGAGTTAAAAATGGTTTGATCCAAAACAGAGTAAATAGCTGTTACATCCTGACAGCTGCTCTTTAGAAAGACAAAAGAAGAGGAGAAAAGTTTTTATTGTTTGTTTTTGTTTTTTTTTCTTTAACTGCAAAATACTGAAGTATTGACAAAGTACTCATGAATCCCTTGGTGATCACCATTTTGGTGCATACACGGTTCCACAATATATTAGATGCATGAACACAAGCATGTCTTCCAGCGCCGTGCAATACATGTGTCCCTGAACCAGTAACAGCTACTCCAGTGCAGCATATAACCAAGCTAACTCAATAACAGATTCAGAGCTGGGCCATGTCTCCTACCTCAGGAACACAAGGTTAGCTGGAGTATCTCTGGATAGTCCAGCACTGTACATTGTAAGTGTACCTGTAAGTTCTGCACTTTTATCCATATTTTTCTGAAGCTGTGATTATACTGTAGAATAGAGTGAGAGCATTAAAAGCTATTTCCTCTGAAACAAAAGAAAAGCTAAATGCATCTTCCCTTCATGAAATAAAGAGCAAAAGCAAAAGTGCACCCAAAAAAAGAAAAAAAAGTAAAAAAAAAAAAAAAAAGGGGGGGGGGGGGGGGGAGGAATCCCACCCTTGTGCTTTTATTAGTCCAGAGTATTTCTTAATTATACTTTCCCAGACAAAGTAGGGTCCTGATACCAAGCATGGTTTTTTTCAAGTCTGGTAGGACAGGTGTAAAACATTCAGTGAAAAAGTAGACTGGTGTTTTCATAGCTGTCTGGTAGGATATTTGTCTTCTCTATACTTTTCCACTGATGCATAGACTCTGCTACAAGCAATCTATTTCAAGACCTGCCAGGAACCTCTGTTCCTTCTGCTTATACTTTGATAACTTAACCTGGGTAGACTATCACTGTGTCTATCCTGCTGTTGTGGATAGCAGGGGGAATGAACCTTAGCTTCCAAGCTAACTGATGACAGCTGCCTTTGTCCGTGTAGGCCAGGTTCATCACCCTCTGGAGAAGACAGGCTCATAACTGGCCCAGTTCTCCGCTGGAGCCCTGCTGACAACTGTTATCCACAAGACATTTTTTCTTCAGTTCACACTATCAGAAATAATAAAAAGGAAATTCTGCATCCGCCCAAGAGACATATTTGTAGCATAACATCTAGGGTGTAGCACATGCGCTGTAAACTGCAGGACATGAAGGGATGCTCTGGGACACAAGCACAGCTGCAATAGCATTAGAAGACTGCGCCATTTGGGAAGCAGTAAACTTGAGGCAATGTGGCCACTACCTGAATATCCAAAGTTCTCAGCACCTAGAACCAGGTTCCTTCTTGGAAGAAACTCGATGGCTTGCTCCAGCAATAGGCCCTGAAGAAACCAGTACGTATGCTATGTCGATAATGAAAAGGGCTCAAGTTCTTGGAGGGAAGTGGGAGTAAACCAATCTGACACTGCAGGTATATGAACTGAAAAGAGGGGATGTGAAGAGGTGCATATCCTTTCCCAAATCACACACAGGCTGCCCTGTAAAACACCGAGCATCTCCCTTAGGATAGATGCAAGTGCTGGCCCTCCCTACAACACATACTCCCACTTGTACCTCCTCAGGAAAGGGGGAATGTGGGGTTTCAAACATCTCCAGGAAAACTCAAGTTCTTAACAAGTATTATAAAACGCAAACATCGCCTTCACCAGAGGACCACATAACTTTTGATAGCTAGGCCATCTGAGCCTGTGACATGACTGACAGCTCTGGTTAATGGCTTCTTGAAGGAGACAAGAGTCCTTTGAGAGGAAGGGTACAAGGGGGAAAAAAATTACTTTTTTCTTATCCAAAATAGACACTATGTAAAATGCAAATCAAAGTTAAAAATGTATGATCTAATTCAAGTTTTCTGGCTTGCTAATTTTAACTACAGTTTAAATCTGATTAAAATCCACCCACCTTTGGACAGAAACAACACATTTTGGAATGAAAAAACGCACTGCATTTTAAGTCTTTTTTTTTCCTAGTGGATCATCTTTATGGATTTAGTTTCTGAATAATATTCTAAACTCTACACTAAAACATATTTAAAGGAGGTTATGCTTTCAAGTCCAGGAGGACATGGGAAGAAAGGAAGACAGCTTTGGATGTCACTGTATCTGTGGCAGCAACATTACCCATGCTAATGTTTAAGCAAGATTCAGAAACAAACACAAACATCACATATGAGGCAAAGCAACACAACTGAATCTGTTTCTGTACCTGACATAAACCTGCTCCTTCTCTAATATATCCACCTAAGCAATTGCCTCTTCACAGCCTACATGCTTACAAATGAGGTTTGTGTGACCCTCAACACAACAGATTTGCCTTTTCAAAGTATCTCTATATAGAAAGGTGGGAAAGGGAACAAAATAATCCCAGAAATGATGGGGGGGGCGGCAGATTAAACAAGCCTTACTGATAATAATTACTGGGATAACAGCAATGTGAACAAGTATCTGTACAAGTAGTGATAGAAATGCCCAAATTAAAAATCTTACTGTTTTCTGAATACAGTTGTTTCATTAGTTCACCACAACCTAAGAAAAAAGTTTGAATCTTCTCAGTTGACTCAAACTCTGTTCTGTAAAAAAATACAGTTTTATTATTACCACAGCTTTAGTCACTATTCACAAACATCAATGATTGCTGCATCAGCACGGACTTGCAGCAAAAGCACAACAAGAGAACACAAATTACATACTGAGCAGCAAAAGGGTTAGAGCTCAGAAATCAATATTTAAGTAGACAGGAAAAATTCAGGCACTGTACATGAAAAAAGTATGGAGGAAAGCATCACTTTCCTTTGTTTTCTTGCTATTATGTGGCTTACTGAATTTCACCTCATCTTACTTTAAGGTTTTTTTGTTTGTTTTTACAGGCATCGCTTCTTCTGTTGTTGGGGTTGTCACTGCTCAGATTATTGATATGCAGACAATTCAGATATTAGTTTCCAGTTGCATAATAGGTCCTATATTAAAAGTAGGATTGGGAATGCCCTCATTCTGCAATGAAAAGTATCTCACAGCTTCAATTCCACTACTACTAAGAGGCTTTGTCTCTGATGTGATGGGAAGTGAGAAGTTAGCACAGGGAAGGGGAGATAGTCTCTCAGATCATGAGGTAACCATGCACAAGGGTTACCACAGCACCTTGACTGCAGAAATACAGGACATTTCTGAAGCTTACTGCTTCAGAAATAATAATCTGCATTAGCAACCACTGTACATTACTCATTCTATTACAGGGCTTCTTTTCCATCTTGTTTGAACACCATTCTTTTCCATACACCATGGTGTTTTTCCTTTACTCCCTCCCCCAAATAGTTCCCAGACCCTGTTTTTCTTTACCCCTCTTTTAAGTAGTAAAATTATTTTACTTTGTTCCCCTTCTTCTAACCTGGTTTCCATATCTCCTACAGGAGAGCCTGTAGTTATATTGCTGTTTGAATCTGGCATTTGTTGGACTGCTAAAAATTACACACAGGTGAGTGGGAGTGGAAAGCAGAGCAGTAAGGTTTCCAGTCAGAGCAACCTACAGAAATGTCAAAGCTAAAGAACAGGAGCAGCCAGAAACATGCAGAAGGGAGGCGGCCAGCTACACTTACAGCAAATTGAAGTGGCCATGTAAATATAAAATAAGTTCACTAGTTGTCTACTTTTTATCTTTTCTGTGAAAGTGTCCAGCCGAAGGGTGCCAAACACAGGGTACAAAGTTACCAGATGTGCTGACCCCATGCCATGCTCTGTGGGCAGCAGTGCGTGAGGTGTCCCCGTGCTCTGAGCCAAATGAAGCCATGTGAGAAGCAGCAGTACATTAGCTCAGGTCTGGCCCTCCACCACACTCCAAGATAGCCAGAAAATTTGAAGGCAAGGCAAACTACTTTTATCTTCAGGAGAGAGGAAAAAAAAAAAAATATATATATATTAAAAAAAATACACACACACACACACACACACACACACGAGCAGGCTGAGAGTGAAAGTGACAGTAGGACAATGGCACAACAGGCAGAAACAGTACTCAAAAGCAGGGCTGGCCTGCTCCTCTCCATGCAGGGAAGCAGTGAGAAATGAAACAAGCACTAGTCCTCAGCTGTGCTTCAGGCTTCCAGCCTTGCACACTCTGAACACTAAATGCCTCAAATAATCTGGAACACCTTCCAGGCTACCAAGGTGCTATTCAAACCCTGTTTTCCCTGCAACTCTGAAAGGCTAGCACAGTACCATTTTGCTTTTTGTTCACCCTTCACAATGCTACCAGAAGAGCAGCTTCAGGTAATGCCTCTTACTGACGTTCACAGTTCCCCAAGCAGCAGCTGACTTCACATAAGCAATGAAACACTTCCACTTACAACCCGGGCTCCTGACTAACAGTGGTTAAGAGTTAATAAGAACTGGTCATTTCTCTTCCAACAGCGTTGCAGTGATGGCCAGTACCATTTGAACACCTCGTGACAGAGGTATCGGAAGCTTGAAAGCTGCACTGCACAATAGAAGGCTGCATCACAAGCAAGAACACTATTATGAATGCTCTGATGGTACCAGCATGGCAAAGGTGGATTTGCTCAAGATTAACCTGCTACTTTGGAACGCTCATCTACAGCAAACAGATTTCTCACCTTGCTTTATTACTCCAGATTCAGAGTAATAAACTAATATACTTCAAATACTGAACTAGGAAAAAAAAAAAGAAGAAACTAAGAAAGAAAAGGAACAATTACTCAGAAGGTAGCATTTTATACAGCCTCCACTGGAGTTTGGTTACACTACACTCTAAGAATCTGACAGATTTTCTAAAGCATAACTGACACCAGTAAAATACACTTATTTGACACATACAAGCCAGTAAAAGACAAGCTATTCAAGAATAAATTAGCTTTTTGAAAATCCGTATTGCATGGAAGAGGTATGGCTGAACAAAATACTATAACAACCTTAAAGAAAAGAAAAAAAAAGCACAGCCAACCAAACATCACTCCACATAAGCAGGTATAGTAGCTGGCCTTGAAGATGGAGTATTTTTTTGTGCAAATACAGCAAATAATCTTTTTTTTAAGTGTTCTGTCTTTCACCACCCAAATGTAACAGAATAAATCCATCTGCGTCAATGAATGAAAAAACAAACCATAGATGTTACTCATATGCAAAAATAATTTGTATTACTACAAAACCCTTACTAACTCCCTGCCTAAATTTCCTGATAAAAAAATGGCTTATCGAAATGTACAAAAGCACTGCTACACTTACCTATAAAGCCTTCCCTGCATCCCTCCTCTCTTCACTTTTTACCAAGTGAAGTGTGTTTGAGAACAACAGGGAATCCTTGGAATTAGTCAATAGATTGATTAGTGCACTGTAGTGAGCGAGCCAAACAGGATCAGGATGTTTACAGGTGTTCTTGAGGTAGACATTAATTGCACTGCACTAATGAGATAGGCTTCTTTCTGTTAAAGATGCTATTAACAATACAGACAAGAAACCAACCACAAGGCTTACTGAATAAGCAAAGCAGTAAAATATGTTTTTTCTGATCAAGTAAGTACTTCAAATAAATTCAGCTCTGTAGTATATTGACAAGTTAAACAGGAGACAAGTATCAGTCAACTTTTGGGGCCAAGGAGTACATGAAGACTGAAGTATCTAAGGAAGAAAAAAATTTCTCTCAGTCACCTTAGATAAAACAACCCCATTCACAATGAAAAGTAAAAGGAAGAGAGACAACCAGAATTTCTAAGCAGCCCCAAACACAGATTCCAAGCTTTTGCAATTTATTTCATAATGTAATGGCCCGGTTCAGATTTCAATGATCAAACTTTAAAATCACTACCTTCCTGAATTGCATTTGCCAATCCACGGACTAGTCAATAAACTCCCTTGCGCACAGTTTCTCTGATCTATTACCTTTATACTGGCAATGCAAGCCATAGAGCCGCAAAACCTTGAAAAGTCAGTTCTCAATTGCTCAGTGGACTGGTAAACTTTGCTAGTCTGTCTATTAAAATAAAGAGACCCAGAAAGCATTGTCTTTGAACTTCACCCTTCTGTAGTGCAAAACAGCCAGCTGACGCATCATGTGTGGAGCAGTGCCTCAGTGGAAGAGCTCAGTAACCTGGGACATGGTGAGTGTTCTCCTGCTGCTTGCCAAGCTCTTGACTTTTCAACGCCTCAAGAAACACCCAGCTTTCACCAGACACTGCTTCCTAGTTAACTTTTGTCTGACTGTATCTGTACACATCCACATAATTTAAATTTATGGGTTGGTGGTTTCATTTCTACAGGAGAAAAATTCAGGTTTGAGTGAAGTAAAAGGCCAAAAGTCTCATCTATATGACCTCTACATTACAGCTTTCCTTCCTGAGCCACACTCATATGAGATCTATATTAAAGCACAAGTTCCATGACCTTCTGGCTCCCCTCTCTCATTTATACATTTCATAAACACATTGGTCCTGTGCTGAAATTCATTTTGGGTCACACAGGTGACACAAAAGCTATTTCCTTTCTGTACAAGACAGAACTTAAATAGCACACAACAGACTTTCCAGATCACAACAATTACTCAATGCTATTTGTACAGGAAAATTAAAGTTGCACACAAATTTAAGGGTGTAACTTTCGTATTTCTTTCAGGTGCCCCAGAGGTTTCTACAACCCCTGTCCCCACCAACACCACCAGCTCCATGGTCCTCATCAGCTGCACCAGTGTTAACAACTCTTTTACAGCTACACAATGAACTGGGTTAATGAACTGACCCATGCTGCATACTTGCCCCCCTGCCTGCTCCCCTGCCCCATTATTATTTTCGATCTACACCGGTTTGCAACCACCTGCACATCAGAGCAACTGGGAGGAGGCAGCAACGCAAGAATGCCTCTGGGAATGACAGGACATGGGAATGAGCAGCCAGAGACATTCTGCTTAAAACCGATATAAAAACAAATTACCATGAAAGTGTGGCCTAAGATTACTTGTCAACACACTTCCTCCCATCTCCATTGCCTTTCATGTATGTTCTCCATTCTGAGATAACTGTGCAGTCCTCCACCATGGACTCCAAAATGTCAGCCTACCAGAATATATTATGTTTTACTTTTCAGGACTGTTTCATTTCTTTTCCTTTTTTGCACAGTAGTGAATATAGTTTTGTTCTTTAAAATGAGCCAACATGTAAGGTCATATGTAATTTCTGCAAAGTAAAATAATTTCTGCAATAGTCTTCAGAGTAAAAACTAAAAGTTTGTATCTGTGAAACACACTCTACTTACTAAGGAACATCCTTAGAGACTTAATCTGTTCTCTTTTAGTCATGCTAGATAACAAGTGCAACTAAGAACCTTCCCCATTACTGTTAATTTATTTTCCTCTGATTTCTAGAAAACTAATTAAAAAAAATTAGCACACATCCAATCCGGGCACATTATCCATCTGAGAGATCAGAAACAAGATGTCCATCTCAGCATGTCACTATTGTCCACTAAATTTAGACATTCTTCAAATTGCATTTGTATCCAGGAGGGTAATAGCCCTTACATTAAAAAAGCCCTTCATTAAGTGGCTCCCCGTCACACAGCCCATTACAGGCTCTCATGCCCTGACCCTGCATAGCCTCAGAATAATGCTGCTTTTAACAGGCAAACCAAACACAGTAAATAAACTATCTTCTCTATCTAAGGGTAAAAAACATCAGTAAATGTATTATTAATACAGATAAAATCACCCGTTTGCACATCCCCAGTGATATAAGAAAGCACTATTATTTACTGTGTCTTCTGCAAAATGAATTTATCCACACACAATGAACAGTCTCCTAAAATAACTGGAAAAAAATCCATAGCCAAAATTTGATTTCATCTTACTAGCATTCTCTGATTTCTATCTGGTATAGTATAATGTATAAAAATCATACACCTGAAAACATAATGCATGCTCTAAAGGGTTTGCTTCAACATATAGAAGATGTCAGTCTTCAGAGGTACAAAGACCATCAGGTAAATACTTTGACTTCATTTTTGTCACTATGTCTCCAAAAAAGTAACACTTGGTTACCACCCTTGCCTCACATAAAATGCAAATCCACAGTTGTGGAACCATTTCTGCGTAAGGAACAACTCAATAGTCTTGGACCATTCACCTAGAATGATGTCAGGGGAAGGGTGCGTATTTTATTTAAAAGGTATTTTAAAAAAACCCTGAATGGGTGGGAGAAGGTGATTAGGAACCAGTTTTGCTCACTTCCTGTACAAGAGGCCAACATGTATTAAACAGAAGTCATGTGCAAGTTCAAAACAAGAAGAGCTGTCTTCCCATAATTTGTAACAAAAGATGGCACTCTGTTATAGGACATAGCAGATACTAGAAGGCTTCAAGGAGACCCCACATAGTAAGACAAAGTTGACGGGGGAAAAACCATTAATTCATTGAGAACATCACAAATAAAGACCATTTCTAGTTGAGGAAATTCCTAAATGCCATACAGCTGGGAAATGGGAGAGCGTTCAGGGCATGATCACCTCTCATTTGTCCTACCTTTGCGTTCTTCCCTAGGCAACTGCTAATGGCTACTCTCAAAACCAGCAGACTCGTAGCTTGATCTAGCACAGTTGCTTTTATATGCTCTTAGAAACCTAATGTTGGACATCAGGTGTTTTCCAAGGTTTTAATAAGTAATCCAAAGGTTTTATCATGTAAGCTATGGTTCAAACAATTTACAAGTTGGTATTTAAAGCCGTACACAAGCACCTGCTCTAAGTGTTTGCTTTATTTCAGAATTAATCATTATGTACTGCATTTATTTTTCCCATAACAGAAGATAAGTGGCTTTTGCCTCTGCTCATAATTTGAGAAATACAATGTAGATCAGTATAAAAAAAAATTGTGAAGTTGCGTTAATTACTCAGAGGTAATTACACTTGCCTTACCAAGTGTTTACTATTGCTCTACTTATAAAATGCTTTCCATTAGGACAAGTTTTCACATTTTCATAGCACACCGAAGCACATGCCATTAGGTCTGACATTTCCCATGATCTATCCTTCTCTAAAGCACAACATTTGATTCCAGGGAGGGGTTTAACTCAAAGTAAAACATGAAGTCAATTGACAAATTTTTCCCCTTTCCTATTTTTATGCATCCTTTTCTCCTTTTTTTTTTTTTTAATAAGAATCTCTAAAGCTACTGAAGACTAAAAATTGACATTTGAAAATTCATTGTAATTCTTTATGATTACAACGGTTCTGGGTAAATCTGGTAAAACTAAAGCCCTGAAAGTCACATACTCAGCATAAGGGTATTATCTTTTTAACATACTGGTAAAACAGTGGTCCTTCTGAGACAAAGCTGTACTGGAATACATATTTCCCTTACTAAGGCCAAGGTCAGGACATCATATTGGATTCCACAGAGATGCAAGAGACAAGGGTTCCAAACACTGCAAAGGAGAGAACATCAACACATGCATTAAGGAGCTCTGCACCTAGCTGAAGCATTACAGAGCCTGAGAAAAGATGGAAAGAAAAAGGTCCCTATCCTAGCACTTCAGTTTCTGTGCTGCTCAGTTTTGCTCTCATTCTTGCTTCTCTCCTCTCATTCTCTGACTGAGCTGGAAAAAGTGGGCCGACTCTGGTCCCTAGGAGATCCTTGACTTCCACATGTTAGAAAACCCAGCATTTTTCAAAGTGAAAACACTAGTAGTTTAGTTCTACTTATACCTTCATTAACACATCTTCTTCTACTTGGATGACTTCTTCACGAGTACCGGACTGCTTTATAACCTACAGTTTCAACAGTAATAAGACAGGGTCAGCGCCACTAAAAAACTGCACGGCAGATGACTGCACAGTTACTCCACTTCTGCTTTTGCCTGAACCTCTTGCTGCTCCACTTCCTGCAGACCCATCAGAGGAATTCAGCACTCATTTTAGAACTGTTTTACATTCTTAGACTTCATTTAAAATCGTGCTACTTCAAACACAAAAGAGCTTAAGTATTTAGATTCAGCATAGATCCTCAGAATCTGAAGACTGTGAACTTCTTAAGGGCAGCTCATCACATAAGACTGCTCACTTTTAGTCTGGATCTCAATAACTGAACATTAAACTTTTTAACAGTGATCCAAGAAGTCTATACTTCTAACCAGAGGAAGAAAAAAAAATAATAATAATTAGAGCTTCTTCTGTATCTGTTTTGGACTATCTCTGAAACGTTCCTTTATTTTGCTAGATTTTATTGAGCAGCCACAATTTCACATACAGATTTGAAAAAAGAACTTCCTCTAGAAGACCTCCAGAAGAGTCCATGTGCTACACTCAGAGGAAAAAGGGTCTGTAGCAGAACTGAACAGAAATCAGGTGCCAAAGTCAGAGAGCACTGTGTCATTTAACTCTGAAAACTGCCTAAGGATGACAAGTATGTTATTTGGGAGAAGCAAGAAGAAGCTATCTTATCATTTAGATTAATTCAAAATACAATTCCTCAAATTTTGGTTTCCTATACAAGGTGTGCCTGAGGTCTGAGAATACCAAATTTTTTACAAAATGGTGCTTCCATCACAATTAAGATATCACCAACCATTTTAACAAACCATGTAGACTCTGAAAAACGCAAACTGAAAAGTAACTGATTTCGTCCTTTGTAGGGGAGATATTATTTTCAATTTGTTAATACAAGACCATCATGAATGCTGAGGCTTCAGGGCTTAAATTTACTCTTCCATATGCAAACTTGAAGCACCAAGCAGTCCATTAAATAAAGTGTGGATCTTGCTTAATTACCTGTTTTGTACGATATGGGGCCTGCTAACAGCTGCTGATATCAGTGACTCCAAAGCAGGGGGAACTCAGCTAGTTAGCAGTTAAGAAGTAAAATTACATACACTCACCACCATTAATAATGCACAACAGTATATAAAAAGCAGGGGAAGGAATGGAGCAGAGGTTAGGTTACTTCTGTGTGGCAACATTTCGCACTCCTTCTCTACACGCACCTCACTTCACAAAACCTTTTAGATACAAATAAAATAGCCATGACCTTTTTTCCTCCTCTGCATGATTAATTACTTAATGTATTATTAATTGGAAAATGTAGCTGAATTTCAAATGCTTTCATTTTCTCAGCATATCATGCTGTCTGGGAAGCACCGATTAAGCTGTTCATCAAAGGTGAGCAGGCAAGGTCATGTAGGCTGTACCTCTTCAGTTATTCATTACTTGTCCTAAATAGTAATTAACAACAGCAATATTTCCAAAATCAAAACTTTTCTGATTACCTTCAGATGATGAGCAGTTGGGGGGAGGGGAGGGAAGGAATCAGTGTATAGCTTTTTACATGTATCCTTTTTTTCACCATTTCTTCTAATGCATACCTGAATAATTCAATCAATACATTAGCTGTCATTTAAGACACAGAATTTTACTGCGAGTCAACAGGAATTTGACGCAGAATAAAGAGGAGGTTATGGTTTCCTTTCTCCCTTCCCTATGTCCCCCAACTTTAAAGGGGGATTTGATCTAAGAAAGTTTCTCAATTACCAAGATTGTTATATTTATTCTTTTTCTTTCTTTTGATTATCTCCATTATCAAGGTTAAAGCAGAGATCACAGAGTATGGCCTTGAGGTCATATTCAGTGAGACTCTGAGCTTTGTAATAAACTTATCACTTCAGTATCTGTGGGGTTTCTCACCTTGAGGCATCTCAGGCGGCAAATAGTGAGGCTCTTGAGCACTGACATGTACCCAGTCGAAGTCATCATACAAGTCTTGGTGGTAGTCACAGGGTCCAGGGCCATCATCAAACGTACATCCCCCTAGGGAAGAAACTTATTATTAGTTTATTTAAAAGCAGAGCTCTTTCAAGAGTCAAGCAGAGGTGTACCTCCTGGGCACACCACAACTACAGAGCCCACACAGCCTGTGGCACAGTTCAAAGGCTTGCCCATGCAAAGCTAACACCTGCAAGCAGCTCATGCATCAGTGTTCCCCTCTCTTTTTTAAACCGTCTCTGTTTCACACAACCAATTTCCCCCAAGAGCACCTTCTGTCAGAGCAGGAGATCACAGACTGAGTCACTCAGCCAAAATGAAACCTGGCCCAGTGTCTGCGTGACAAAGAGCAACACACTATCTAAACCAAGGGGGAAACAGAAAATAACAGACTAGGCTCAAAAAACGAAGGTATAAATCAACAACTCTGATGCGCTGAAAGCATAAGTATTCCAAACAGCAACGACGAGGATAAATACTGTGCCCAAAACAAAACCAGTCAGACAAAATAATTAAAGTTACTTAGAAATGAAATAATTGCTGCAGAATGAATTGGATAATCTTGCTTTATTAAATCAATCCAGCATAACACCACAAATTAAAGGTGCTTTTTCAGGGTCACACAAAAAATGGATATGAAAACCTCACAACAAAAATTGTGAGCAGAAGTGACAGGGAAAAAGAAGAAGGGGAGGAATGTAAAAGATGGGGGAGGAAAAAAAACCCAAAATTCCTGTGGAACACAGTAATGTCTGCCCTGTCTCATTCAGTAAGTTTTTTATTACATTCTTCACTCAAGGCAATTAAGTAGGCTGGGAAAAAGAGAGAAGAAAACATAACGATCACAGAAAGAGATCAAGGTTTGAGAAAAAAGAAACAAAAGGAATCAAAAGAGCCTGGTCAAAGAAAAAGTAGAGGGTAAATGCAAAAAAATACAAATGTCATGCACACAACTCTGCAGCATCTGTTATCTCCATTCATGGCACACAGCCCTCGAGTGTGCTCCTCCTGCTCAAAAATAAAAACACAAGACTAGGAGAGAGTGAAAGAGAAACCACAGTGCATTCATCTTTATTTAGGCAGTATTTTTTTATCCAGAAAAGAAGTTACGTAAGGACTCAAGAATTAGATTATAAACAACTCTCAGAAATCAGGGGAGATATTTCTTGCATCCTCTTCTCCCTGTCCTCAGTAGTTAGGGCATATCAATCCAATTAACAACTGTTGTTACAACAAAAATTCCTCTTGTTGAGAAGACAACTCTAGAATAACAGGAGCATTTTTGTTGACTTCATTGTCTGACTTTTTGAATATAAAATATGTGGCAAGTACTGCGAGTCCCAAGAACAAAAAACAAACCCTGATTATGATAAATTCTAGTGTCACTGTAAGATGAGTCACTGCTACTGCATCAACAGCCTCCCATGCCTGCCAGGCTCTCACCAGCCCACACTACACCCCGGAGAACGGGCTGGAGGTAGGAAAGAGGACATGAGATTGAGGACCATGAAGAACTACAGCCTGTGCTCATTTCTGCCCTCCGTACAAGACATACATGACCTGGAACTAGGACAGGCCAGAGAATAAGGAAAGGAAGAATGGGCATGTATGTCACCAAATTGAGGATAAAAGTATTTTTTACCTACCCAAAGTTGAGTATTCAAATGTCACATAATGGACAGAGTTTGTAAAAAGAGTATTAATATTTGGGGAAGGGGAAGTCCCTTTTACTAAGTTTCATCAGCAAATCCAGACCGTGTCCCAAACTGAGATTATGTTTCATCTTATAATTCCCACAGTTGTGCGTAAGTATTTGTTATTTTGAATAAATGACAAAACCAAGTCTTAGCTAATTCTACTTCACCAAAAACCATTGCCAGATATCCATTCCTGGGAACTCCCAGAACCACCTGTTAACCAGTGTGCTGGCAAGGTCAACTCCAGGAGAGAAAGAAAACTCTACACTGTAGCAAAATTTCTGCTAAATCCTTGTACCATAAAACCTTAAAACTTCATATTCAGCTACATGTTAACAAAAGCTTCTCAAATGTTACCCTGTGACACATAAGCACAGCATCAGCAGCAACAACAAAGAAGCCCCAACATTTCATGCTCTTTACTAAGTTGGTTACTACATCAGTGTCAATGTCAAAAACTGCAAGGCACAAGAAGAGAAATATTTGTGCATCAAAGAAACATTTATGCCTTTAAAAGTCCCAACTCCGATGCCCTATTACCACCGAGAGACTTTTCTAATTAACATCTATCATGATAAAGCCAGAAAAGCTTAGAACATAAATCTTGGGGTTTTATTTAACTTACAATACACTGCTATAATCAGTCTACAGCAAAAATGTACGTTTCCTTCGACATTTAATTGATAAATGAATAGCAGTTTCCCTTAAAGGGAAGTTATCACTGTCTGCTGTCCCAGCACCAAAATGACATATGGCTCTGAAACACATGCCTGCAGGGCACTCATTACCCTTTTTAATGGTTTAAGTGCCCCCAGTATATAAATTTAAACTACCAAGGAATCTTGTAGACTCATTTGGAAAATGAATGTCCTTAATTGCTCGTCTTTGTGCCCACTCTTAATTTTAGTTATCAGGGTTCTGATTAGCGATAACAACACACCTCTTAATACACAGCAAGCAATCCAAACCTCCTTGTGTGTAGCATATCACGGCTGCATCCACAGAACAAGCAAGTGTCCATTTCTTGCATACACATGAACAAAGTTTATCAGGACAGCTTATCCACCCTGTAACAACTGCTTAAACCAATGGCTTCCTCTCATGCAGCACACCACCTCCTCTTACCAACGTATCAACACATTTCAAGGCAAGTAAAGTAAAAGCCAATGCTGTAGCAATTTATCCAATATAACACGATGAGAGAGACTAAGCATTTTAAACCCCTTGCAGACTACTCCTTTTGACTTAAAACATGAGCAAATTTGGATCTTCCCTTCTCTGTTATAACAGTCAACTGCCTGCGTGCTATTTTGGTAACTCTGGGTACTAAGAGATAAACCTAGTGTAACATGCAGTGCGGAAAACACAAGAAGAGATGATGAGTGAGTGAAACCCGCAATGATACATTTTGTTCCTAGTCATTTGTTCAAAACTATATACATTTTAAATCAGTCTTTAGCCACTCAAAAATAAAACCATATCTGACAGAAGTATACCATAAGTTAGGACTTGTTAGCACCCTAACTCAGCTACTGGGCCACTCTCCGCCATAATGTAACAGCACTATTCAGGGAAGAAAGTGGATCAGCTTGATGAATGTTTAGTACCTCCCAATGAGGTTCAGCAGCTTAACTCAAATACACATTCGTATTTGTTGCCAAACATTTTGACAACAGCCTGCTAATATCCTACAAATGACAAGTTAGAAATCTCCAACTCAGCCATTTGTAACTTCCCCCAAAACTCAGTAAAAAGGTACTTCACTACCAACCACTGTCTTGTTACGTATCACCACCGCATTCCTTTAGCTACAGCTGATGTATAACCTACAATTTATCTTCAATACCACCCTGCTTCTGGAATTTGTACATACCTACCAACACACACACCATGCCACAAACTGATTTGTGCACCCCTGCTCAATCTCCCAGCTGGAAGGACACAGTGCTGACATTCAAATGCTCTTGGACCTTGCAGTACCTAAATCCACATTCACCTTAGATTTCTAATGTCATGCTTCAGACAAAGGTAGCAGCAGCAGCAATTAAAGCAATACACCAGACTGGTCCAACCTCAACAGCCTAATGTGGGCTTGGGGGCTCACACTCAAGGCAGCCAGCATCTCCTCCCTTCAAATGATGCTGCCACTAGCACATGGCCCAGAAGGGCCGACAGGGACAAGCAGTACTCTCTGCTGATAGGCAGCACCGGCCACAGCCATGACTGGCCACACCTGCAGTGGCAGCATCAGCTGCCATCAAGTAAACCTCAACAATCAAATTAACAAAAAGAAAAATCAGGTAGTCCATCAGAAACAAACACCCTATTGACAGCTGGAATTGTAAGCTAGGAAGACAGAAGGAATTTTAGGTCTGGATGGTTATTTTGTCAAACTGCTAACTGTATTTTGGGTCAATCCAATTTGTTCAGTTGCTGAGGAAGTATTTGGGAAACATGTACATTCCACAGAAACCAAGCAAATCAACAATTCACTGTTTCCATTATCTTTTCCCACAAGCTTCACTACGTTAACTTCAGCTTAAACACACCTAGAACTCTCACACATTCCTCTTCAACATCCTTCTAAAAGATAAGTGATAAATTATACTAGCCTCATAAAAATTTCCTGACAACATGTCCATTTTCATTTATATAAGATAAAGAATCTTAAATGTTCATTATAAAAAGGAAGATATGAATATCCCACACTGAACTCTCAGAAATGAAATTAAAGCTCCACTAAATAACAAGGTCATTAAGATTAACCTAAATTTAATCTTAAAATTATTCTTAACCTAAATTTAATAAAGAACATATAGTCAAGGTTTACACATCACCTATTGTAGTGGGTTGACACTGGCTGGACACCAGGTGCCCACCAAAGCCACTCTATCACTCCCCACCTCAGCTGGACAGGGGAGAGAAAAATCTACGGAAAGGCTCTTGGGTAGATACAAGGACAGGGAGAGATCACTCACCAATTACCATCACAGGCAAAACAGACTCGACTTGGGGAAATTAATTTAATTTATTACCAATCAAATCAGAGTAGGATAATGAGAAATAAAACCAAATCTTAAAACACCTTCCCCCCAACCCTCCCTCCTTCCCAGGCACAGCTTCACTCCCTGTTCCTCTCCCTCCTTCCCCTGCAGCAGCACAGGGGGACAGGGAATGGGGGTTGTGGTCAGTTCATCACACGTTGTCTCTGCTGCTTCATCCTCCTCTAGGGCAGGACTCCTCACTCTTCCCCTGCTCCAGCGTGGGATCCCTCACATGGGAGACAGTTCTCCACAGACTTCTCCAATGTGAGTCCTTCCCAGGGGCTGCAGTTCTTCACAAACTGCTCCAGCATGGGTGCCTTCCATGGGCTGCAGTCTTTCAGGCACAGACTGCTCCAATGCAGGCTTCCCACAGGGTCACAGCCTCCTTCAGGCATCCACCTGCTCTGGCATGGGGTCCTCCATGGGCTGCAGGTGGATATCTGCTCCACCGTGGACCTCCCTGGGCTGCAGGGGGACAGCCTGCCTCACCATGGTCTTCCCCACGGGCTGCAGGGGAATCTCTGCTCCAGCGCCTGGAGCATCTCCTCCCCCTCCTTCTTCACTGACCTGGGTGTCTGCAGGATTGTTTCTCTCACACGTTCTCACTCCTCTCTCTGGCTGCTGTTGCTGTTGCGCAGGTTCTTTTCCCCCCTCTTAAATCTGTAGTCCCAGAGGTGCTACCACTGTCGCTGATGGGCTCAGCCTTGGCCAGCAGTGGGTCCGTCTTGGAGCTAGCTGGCACTAGCTCTGTTGGACATAGGGGAAGCTTCTAGCAGCTTCTCACAGAAGCCACCCCTGTAGCCCCTCCCCGCCAAAACCTTGCCACACAAATCCAATACATTTATAAAAAGCTATTTAAAGAGTCTTGAATATAAAGACCAATCACATTTTTTAAAATGTTACCACAATATTTCCTTAGCAGCAACACTCAGTACTGACACTGCTCTGTGATTTTGATTCATCCTACATCCCTCCATACCAACCCAGGAAAGAAGAGCTGAACAGATTTTTTCCCTACCAGGTGAAAATATAAATAAGCTTAAGACTAACAGAAGTATGTGTCAGTAACTCCCACTAATAAATGGACATCCACTACAACTTTACAGTGGCCTCCAGCTCATCAGCTCAGGACAGAAAGGAAAACTGATTCAGATTTTGAACTAAAGGTCTTTATCTAACAATTCCACTGTTCTCACTACACTTCCTACAGATCATGTCACTTTTACTATTTAGAATAGAAACAGTCAGTTGAACACAATATTACATGAATTTAAGATACCCGTAACATTTATTATGAATGGCATTATAGGGCTGCTATACTGGAGATCTACTGACTTCTAGATAAAAGACAGTATTCCCACATATCACCTAAAAATTCTGTGTATCAGTTTTCATATTTAATTAGACCTAAACAACTCCACTGCCCTTTAATATACACTCAGAAAAGCAACAGTAAAAAAACCAATTCAAAACATTGAGAAAACTACTAAATTGCGATAAATTAAATACCTATTGATAAAACTAGCTGATAAAGAATAACACACATTTACTGGCCATGCTTTATACCACCTTTACAAAAAAGACAGCCCTTCACATCGGGGTAGGAGAAGGGAACGGCTGGCATTCACTGTTCTAAATCCAATAAAGAATATATTTGTCTTGTATCACACTTTGTACAGAATTAAAAATAAAGAAAAAAATTAGTATAGCAAATTATATGCAACAACAGTAAGAAGGCATTTATTTTTAAGTCTCCCATAGTAACAATATCTATCCACTAGAACTGCCAAGTACCTTCTCATCAAAATCCGCACAAAGTTTAAGCAACTAATAAGGGAAACCAATGAAAGAAAACTGCATCTTCCGGATTTGGGGCAGGGGTAGAGAAGGGAAACTGGAGTACCTGATTAGGTTTCTGAAACAAACTGATTTTAGAAGTGTTCTTCATTACCTATTTCTATAACCTATCAGCATTGCAAGGATTTCTTCAGCCATAGAATGGCATGTATAGAAGGACAGTCAAAAGAACACAACTTTACAGTTTAGTTCTGAGATCTGTTCTTGCATCCAACTACTTCTGGTGTTATGTAAAACAC
Source organism: Buteo buteo (assembly GCF_964188355.1). Taxonomy (NCBI): domain Eukaryota; kingdom Metazoa; phylum Chordata; class Aves; order Accipitriformes; family Accipitridae; genus Buteo; species Buteo buteo. Next base: position 21,620,436 of record NC_134179.1, read on the forward strand.
AAAATAAACTAGTAACATCTTAAATTTCATGCTCCTCAATTTTTAAGTTATAAGCCCAGAAACTGATCCACTAAGAACAAGCAGATCATCAATACAGGAGAGAAAAAAAAATTCTAGCATGAGAGAAGAGTTGTATTACAGGCCCACAACAAACTTTCATCATCACAACATTTCCCTTACACAGGGCTCAGTTACCAATGGTTTCTTTAGGGCTCATATGCACAAAGGTGTCACACCAGGAATGAAATACTCTTTACTCATTCAGCTCAAATGACTAGTTGGAACAATCTGCTCCCTTTATTCAACAGCATGCTTTTATTTTTCTCCACCACCTGCTGTAAAAGCATAATGACTAGCTTTAAATCTATCAAAGTAGATAGCTCCCTCATAAGAACCCAGTACAAAATTATGTTTATCTGGGATGTCAGGTAAAAGTCCCGTGCAAATTTAATTTTCTCCTCACATCGATTGGTGAATTCAAAGCTTGAAGAGCATAAAGGTGCTATAGCAGGTCTCTTGTCAGTCATATATCCAGGAACAGGTTCTGCTTTTAAAATCGCCCACCTACCACATTAATTTACCTGTTTCTGTCACAGCACACCTTGAAGCACAGGATATTTTCATCTTCTAAAGGCACTACGTTACTTCTGCTGCAAGCATTTCAAAACACATTGATTGCAGAGCATTCAGACACCTATTAAGAATATACTATGAACTGCTGTTCATACAGTTTTAGAATAAATTGTAATGACATGTTAAAATGCTTATGTTCAGTATTACCTACTGAAATGTAACTCTGAAATAACCTTAATTAACCTATGGCATCTAAAAAGGCAGAAGGTCAGAGGCACTATTTAATTTTTAAAAAATAACTATGAAAATAGCAGCACTTAAGAAAAATGACACATTCTCCTTCACTACAGGGAAAAGTCATACTAAATACTAAGAATATTTATCTGCTTTGCAGTGGTACCTTATTTTGTAGTACTAGAATTCATCACACAAAACATGACTGATTACAGTTAAGAGCCAAGTAAACTCAATTACCTACAAATGCCTTTTAAATTTTTTCTAGCCTTGTTCCCACTATCAGTATGTTTTAATCATCCTCTTGGCTTTTTACCTTGAACATGGAACTCCAAGTCTCATTCAAAGGCACCTATGGAATGTAAACACCAACAGCTTAATATGAAATATGGTCCAATTATTCCTAAGTTAGCGCTATTTTATTTTCAGTGTAGGGCTTTTGTTGGTGCTGTTACAACAGTCAAATTATCTAAATATCCCAATCAATGTAAACTTTTGAGAAAAGGAAGTGGACAAAACCACTCCTAAATCACTACATGCTATAAATCACCTTGACATTAAAAACCAATTCCATGCCCCAATAGCCACAAAGTAGTACCATAGCCAATAGAAAAAAGGAAAGAAGGAGAAAAAAAAAAAAAAAAAAAAAAGGCAAAACAGGTCATAATCAAGTCTGATCTATGCATAATTTTTCTCATTTTGTATCTGTCTTTCATATTCCTTATTAATAAAACATAGTGGCTTATTTTAGAAAGGGAAGGTGGGAACTTGAAAAATATTAGATACAAATTACCAGGAATGCAGGAAGCCTCATGTAGACATCCTTTCCTGTAATCTTCAGGGAAAGATCTCGCTATTAATCCCAGCACATATCCTAAACCCAAATTTTGGGAGAGCATGAAGTTTCACAATTAGATGTGGTCTACCTGGCCATGCCATTTATTAGATTTATTCTATTAAATTAGGCTCCTTCCCTCTATACCAGGCTGGGAAAAGGCTTCTTCATCTCCCGTTTTGAAAAACTTCCTGTTGACAGGCAACAGGAAACCTTTCCATGCTTTACCGGCAGTGAACAGGATGGAAAACGGAAAGGGATGAAGGGAGGAGATCAGTCTCTATTACACTATCTGTCCTTCAGTTTCCAAACTAAACAAAATCTAATCTAAACAAAAGCATCTTTAAATTTCCTCCTGTTCTCCAGGGAAAGGGAGGTTTTCTGTTCTTTACTGGAGAGCTGACAACAGGTAGCTGTGAAGAGTCACAGTTGTTTAAAGTCTTTTTCATGTTTTCTTCACCCTTCCTTGGCATGGGCAAGGCAACGAAGAGCAAATAGCCTCGAATATGTGGATCACTTTATATAACTGAAGCTACCAAGAGAATTTCCATTTCAGTTCACAAGATATTTCTGAAACCACAAAGAGATTCAACAGTTTCATGAAATTATGAACAGATCTTCATTAACACACAAGTGTCAACATCCACAAAACACCAAAGCTGTTTCATATTTCAGCTCATAGGCTGCAAGCTTTAGTATTCCTCTGACGCACTAAGCAGACTTCTGACCCCTTGCACTAGTGACAAGGAGTTATACCATTTGAATACAAATAACTGGGGGGTGAGGGGTGGAAGCATGTACTTGAGATTAATACATATTTTCATGACTATACCAATAGTAACTAAAACACCAGCAAGCAAATTCTATGACTTCAAGGACACAATTGAGGCTCCAAAATGAAATTAATCACTTTGATTATTCACGGATATGTGTGTGGTCTTACAATACTGCTTCTGAAAATAACACCTTTTTCCAAGACACGGTTAGTGCTTATTTATAGAAAATCCTATGTAGATATCACAGTCTCTGGCATTTCTCCTAAATGTTCTCACAATATGCTGTTAAAAGTTAATGGATAAGAATGTGATTAAACTCAGGAAAAGTGCTGAATGAAGATAGCCCTAAAACCACTACATTAAATCACAAAATTTTCTACAGATTCAGAGTGCTAGGTTATTTTGTAACCTACTCTCCAAGAAAAAAAAAAAAAGAAAAAAAAAAAGCTGAAACAAGGACTTGGAAGAAAAACAATTATAGCTAAACTTTTATCTCTACTAATTATGTCAGCAATTCAACCACAAAAGCAGGCCTAACTACACTAGCCACCCTATTACAACTTTGACAGTTTAACCATAAAACAAGGTGACAAGGGAAAAACCGGGTTATTTAAAGTTTGTTCTAAAACCCATCTCTTTTGATATCAGATATCAAAATTTTGTTCAACAGACGAAAATGAGAATTTCCAGCTGGACAGTTGGAGCAACCATTCAAAAATAGAAAGGAGTTTCATTTGAGGACAACAAACGATCACAAGTTACCACAGCATCAGTGCAGAAGCCAGACAAACAAATGAGGAAATGAGGGAAGAGTGCGTAAGTTATACAGACTAAACTATAAAAGGAGCTCAAGGATCGGGGGGCAAAGAGCTCAAAATTGCCAACATGAAAGCTGAGGACTTCCTAGGGGAAGGTGAGCGTAAGACTGTGCATAAAATTTTAAACAGTCATGCAAAAAGGAAGATCAAATTAAATGCAAGGAAATGGAAAAAGCTCTGATGTTGAAAATGACAGAAGCTGTTACAAAAGGTCATTTCTGAAGCCACAGAAGAAGATAAGTCCAAGAAGGTGGAGAGATGATTGAAGAGTTCGGTCATGGTATAAATCCAGAGTCACAGGAGGATGACAAGAACCTCTCAGAAGAGGTCTTTCAAGAAACATCAAGGTACATGAAGAATTAAGCTAGCAGTGAATCACAGAACTCAGGCACATGAATGAGAGCAGTAATGTGCAATATTGAGATCAAAAATGTATCTTCATGCACGCAGGCACTGATAAACTAAAAGCCAAATCCTTTCCTATCAGAAGTGCAGTTATTGCTCTAGTTTCGCATTTTATAGTAAGAAAATAGTCACAGGCATTTTAATAGCTGGCACATCTTTTCATGCGATCCAGCAATATTCTCATGAAAGGTAGGCCACAAAGAAGAACAATGTACATGTATTTTGAAAACACAGTAAAAGTTTCTATACCCATAGGAAACAGCCAAGCTCCCCAATTTAGAGAAAGACCTGCTGAGATACAGATCAACAAATAACAGATTTCAGATGCACTGGTCCGCAGTCTACAGAATCAGAGAATAGTTGAGTTTGCAAGGGACCTCTGCAGGTCATCTGGTCCAACCCACCTGCTCAAGCAGGGCTACCTACAGACAGTTGCCCAGGACCAGACAGTTTCTGAGTATCTCCAAGGACGGAGACCCCACAACTTCCCTGGGTAACCTGTGCCAGTGCTCAGTCACCCACACCATAAAAAAATGTGTTTCCTAATGTTCAGAGGGACCCTCCCTGTGTGGGAAACAGTGTTGAAAGCCTTACTGATGTCTAGGCAGATGATATTTGCTGCTGTCCTTCATGTGCCTGGAAGTGGTTTCAGAATTGAGGTTAGACTGACTGGCCTGTCGTTCCCTGGGTTCTCCTTCTCGCCCAATCTCCTATTAAAATATTGTCTCATCTTAAACTTTTTTCAGTAATACTTCATATTTTCTCTGGTATCAAAAGAAAGCTCTGCACATCCTTACAAGTTTTAACACCTTTTATTCAATCACACAGACAAGTATAGCATTGCTCTCTGCAATATCATGCTTAAAATGTGGACTATAAAGTATCAGAGAAAAGCTGAGATAAAAACCAGAATTATATGAAAACTTTTCATATTAAACAAGCTGAGAACAGCAAACACACAGAAATAGAAATTTGCCTGTCTTTCCGGTATGGCTTTTACCTTTCCTCTTTAGCATTACAAATCTAAGTCTTTTGTTAAAGGTGCCCTACGGAATCAAATGAACATCAAATGGATGATTCATCTCACATGCTACTCTTTCTATTAGTTGTTACTTCCTTCTTCAGCAAAGTAATATTTATCAAAATACTTCACAGACTATCAGGAAAATATTTTGGGTAGATTTCATTAGGAGTCACCAGACAGCAAAGCTATTTAACACACCCAGAGCACACATACAGAAAACTAAGATGCTAACAACTCACTTTCTTCCTTTACACCTTGTGGGTAAATCACTGCTTACTGTTGAACAGATTTAACATATCAATCGTGCATATAGTGTCTCTTCTCTCATCACAATTAGTCCTCAACAAAACCTCTGATGAACAAACACCACAAGTCAGCACAGCATTTTGGACAAAGCTTACTGATATGCCATCAAACTTAGCTTTATCTGTGCAGTAAAAAATATCTTCTCCAGACAAATCACAATAGGCACGTAAAGCTCTAGCAAAAAATCACTTTTTTAGGGTAGAAATATTTACAATCAGAATTATAATTCTACTACAATATAACAAATACAGAAAATGTTATTTTGTGACTCCTCAGGGAATTGAACTCAAGGACTTAAAACTTGTATTTTTATCTGCAAAGGTGCACCTTAGTTTCAATAGAAGTAACTATTACAAGAATACTTAGCTATATTATAGTATTTTTCAAGCAGATTCAAGTTGTACTTAATCCCTCCACTTCTTAAACTAAGAAATACTCTTTCTGGGGTGACTTTGTGAAATGGTGTAATAGATAAGCCTGAAAATTAGATGAATCCTACTTTAGACTGTGGGATGAAGTTGTAGCACTTTGGAGCCAATCATCTGTCCATGTCCTGAAGGCATACTGCCCAAAGCACAGTAAGGAGAACAGTGAAACATGATTCCTACAGTCTTACAATTTCAGCACACAAGTGCAAATGCATCCCTTTATGTTATACATTGCACAGAAGTCAAGTACAAGAAAAACTATGGCTCAAATCTGTCCTGGTAGGCACTGACAGGGTACCAATAATAGTCTCTGAGCAGATATTTACTACTCAGTCTTAAGATTTTAAGGCTGAATTAGATATTTTCATGAAAACATCAGCTTGGTGCTAAATAGTAGTTAAAAGGTAATTCAAAAGTTAGAAGTTATAAGGAAAGAAATTTAGAAAAGAATACTGAACATTTCTTTTCAACATTATAAGCCACATCCAGGCATTATGCATGGTTCTGGTTTTCCATCTCCTAAGGGTTATAGCAGAAATTAAAAAGGCTTAGAGAACATCCAATAAAGATGATCATAGGATGCTTAAAGTATTAGACAAAACTTAGAAGACTAGGAATTTTCAGCCAGATATGACACAGGAAATAGGACCAGTGTATCCTTAGTGACATGAAGAGAATAGAGATCAACCACTTGTTTGTGTGTGTGTGATAACATTACAGGACTTCAAATGAAGCTATGGGGTGTCAGGATCAAATTAAACACCACAGTGTTAAGCTGTGGGAGTCCTTGCCCCAGGATGCTACAGCTGCTACAGATATTCAGGGCGGGAAGGACGGACAGAATCACTGATATCAGCTGAGAAACACTAACTGAGCACCCTTGGCTCGGAAGACCACATGCCACTAGGAAAGTATTTTGGGAAAGCACACCTACAGACTTGCCAGTGACTAGAAAAGAGTATAAAATCAGGGTATTTTGAGAAAAGATACTGAGCTCTATCAGTCTTTTGACCAACACATTGTATTGAAAAAGAGGAAAACATAGAAGAAGTACAACAAAATAAAGCCGTAATTGACTATTTGATGTAATCTATCTCAGAGGGCAAAAATGGGACACTAAGAATTAAGGAGGGAGAGAGGGAGGGATATTATATTGAATGGAACAGAATGAGATAGAAAGAGTAACAGGAGGACTACAACACAGATCAGTAGTGAAGAAGTCTGAAGAAATCATGTCCTGAATATGCATTGTTATAAGTAGCCTAACATCTGAAGGTTTGTGCTGGTAACTCCCCATCACTCTACTCTCTACTACCACATGCAATCACTGATGGGCTCCATTAGTCAAAGTATTGACCAGTGCAGGGAAGCATATATAGGTCTCTATAAGGAAATGGCTATACACAGCTCTCAGAATAAGGTAACGATGAAGATGTACTCCCGATGTGATAAAGTTAAAAGACATACATGCAGTAGTTTTCTCAGCAATTGTCAACCACATATGTATAAACCCCCTAGTAACTTTTTTCCTCAAATAGCACTTCAGAGCTTAGTAACTTAGGCTGCAATCAAACTAGACTCTGGAAAAAAAATGCTGTATTTCAGTCCTCTTCAGAGTGAACCATAAAGTATATTCTGTACTCCCCATTCCAAGGGGGAAGGAGGAAGAGGGGGAAAGAAGAGGTCTTACACTTTGCTCTTAAACTAGCTTCTCTTTTTCAAGCTAAGCAAGGCATTTACACATTTAACTAGAACTTGTGCAAATATTACATGGTCATGTTTTCACAACATGTTTTCAGTCATCCTTTGCTAGTATATTCACAAAAATGTGTATATGACTACAGTATTCACTTTTGGGGGCAGTTTGCTAGTGAAAGGATAGGCAACAGCATCATAAGCTTCTAAAAAGTATCAGTTAAAATTCATACTATATCTCATCTGACAATGAAAACATCATGGAAGAAGGAAACATCTGAAGAGTTTCATGTTTGGGGTTTGTTTTGTTTTGTTTTTTAAAGCCTGGAGAATAAGTGTGAATTGTTTCAGTGGGCATTGTGTGTCCTGACGTTTGCATTACTTGTCACTGTATATATATTAAAAAAAAAAAAAAAACCCCACACCAAAAAAATCCTCCACAAAAGAAGCATTCTTCTCTGTTTCTTATTTTTTCTGAACTATAACTTAAAGAAAGCTAAAAATTTGCTCTGTGCTACCAAGTTATCAAAGTTAAAATACAGAACATAATGCAGAGTATTACAGTCAGAAGAAAATACTGACAAAAGCCAAGAAAAGCATAATAATGTTTAATACAATATAAAAATAAATATTTACTAACCAACACATAATCTGGATGCAATGAATAAAGCAAGAAGCATAATAAAATTGTGCTGATTTCAAATTGAAACACTTTAGTACCAGAGGAATATATGTAATTTGTAATAAAATAATAGCCTCAAGGTGTGACCAAAAGCTCTCCTCCCACCGCTTTTTTTTTTTTCCATATCACAGTTCACCCCACAAAAGTATGAGACAATGGAAAAACAGAAATGTTTTGTTCATACCACCCACACCAGTAGATAATCACAATTTCATAAGGAACAAGAAATGCCAGGTACAGACTATTGAGAATTTCTGGTTTAAGTTCAAGTACAAATTCATGTCACCCACTGGCATGGTCCTCTTTTGATCCCTGTAATTGTGACTATTTGCATACACTTCAAAGGGACAAAGATGGACTCCGGGTCTTCTTGCCTGCATCTCATCTCTGGCTATCCTCATCTACAAATACATTTCCAAACGTTTTCTCTGTGGGGTTGACTCCATCACACCACTGATCTGAAGTGGTTTCCTTCTGCCTAAACTGAACCTCAGCCTGCCTTTCTGACAACGTCTGGCTCTCATGAGCAGTGCAATGAAGTTAAACAACCCTTTTACTCTTTCACTCCAATCTTGATCTCAGGTCAGCACCTCATTTCTCAATTATTACAGACACCATCATCCATCACTCACATCTGCATTCAAGCCTCTTCTTGTGTCCTTCACTCCAGGTATGCGTGATTTTTGAAGGGTAACTAAAAAGCTTCTCCAAGACACACCTTCTCTGTAACTCTCTTCCAGCTTTCATCTCCCCTTAACCCAATCACTTCGACATCTCCTCTCTGCCCTTGACAAATGCATCTTCTCCCACTCTTATCTATTCACAGTACTGCTGAAAGGGCTCTTTACAGCCCATCACTTTGGCTGCCTTCCACTTTCACTTCCTCTCTCACCATTTTCACAGAACAAACTTATTTTTGTAACCATTCACTGTTTATGCCCACTTACAGAAAGCCAGCCAATTCAACTCAACAGAACTTGTGGCAGCAACTGGCAGAAACCTATTCTTTTGTTGTTGTTTTTGGATTTGCTTTCCTCTGGTTTAGCTGGCTAAAATAACCCAGAGGGTTAAGGGGGGGGAATTAAAGGGTCAAACAAGCCCCCCAAAAGATTACAAGAGTCTATTGCTAAAATAAGGCAGATGTGTGTAGAGGAAAATGAGAAAGCATGGAGTATCAAGGACGGGCAAGCAAATCATTCAGTTGGCTAGGTTTCCTGCTTTCGGCTGCCCATAGGTCTCCAACAAAAAAAAAAAAACAAAAAAAAAAACAACAAAAAAACCCCACAAAAACCACAACAAAACTCCCCCCACACAACACACACTGTCCCACTCATCTAAGTTGCCAACATCATCTACTTAGCGTCAGAATGGCCAGCCTGGCAAAGGCTATACTGTAGGTAGCTAATGAACTGCAACTGTTCTTTAAAGAGATTTTAAGTATAGATGCCCCAACGCTGTCTCTGGGGTTGAGCATGAAGAAGTGCTAGCATACCTCAAAACTCAGAGCCAAACTGAGGCACCAATAGCACTATTCTGCAGTCTTGCACTGTGTGCATCTCCTACCTGCTACAGAGCAAAGGGAACCAAAGAAGACCAACTTTGTCAGCACATGTTTTTCACTAGCTGAAGAAAGGAGAGAGACATTGTCAGCACCTTCTTTTACAAGACAACTCCTTGTAATGTTTACATGCATTTAATGCCCACATATCAGATTTCAGGGCAGGTAAAAATTCAACAGTGATCAGTCTGTCCTTGGATGGCAAGTGGGGTCTTCTGTCTATCAGTGGCTGTGGCACCCATGCACCATTACACCTTTGTCTTGTTCTTTATATAGCCCAGTTATATGGAAAATGCTCATCTTCTGGTCCAACATTAGTTACACCTAGAGTTAACTTGGCAGACACAACTTTACATACGCAAGCTCTGAGAGACAGCCTTCATTTTTGCAATCCAGAAAGGGATGTATGCTGCAGGGGGGGCAGGGGAAAATTGAGCCATACGAACACCATTTTTATCCCATTAGCTCAACTTCTTGCTTGTCCATACCCCTCTCACTATGGTGAATAATCACCTTCCGGTGACAGAAGTAATCACCTTCAAATCAGGCTAAAGATCAGTTATATTTTGTAGAACTAAATCAGTGCTCAGAATTTGCTGCAAGGTACTCCAATAACCCATCTCATGGACTAGCTAACAAGACGGAGATAGTTTTTAGCACTGGCTTTGTTCTCAAGGTCTCAATTTGACGCCCCACTTTGCAAACTTATAGTAGAAAATGCTGATGACCATTGCCATGTTGTTCTGTTTAGAAGGTATACTAAGACAGTCTACTAACAAACCTATCCAGAATAACCCCTAAGTGATCTGTTTCTACTGTGCAACACCCTTGTAACAAGCCACTGTTTTCAGTGTCTACAGAACAGCTCACCTGAACAGACCTTAAGAGTCAGCATGACTACTAGTACTCCACGTTTTCAAAGCCCTAATCAGTGTCACCCTTCAATCCATACAGTATAGTTATCTATGCTGATGACATCTGCCCGAGTACCTAATCTCAATCCTTTTCTAATCCTGAGGGAACCAGGAATTGCAAGCTGGCAGTTATAGCAGACTCTTACTACAGTTGGCATATTTTCCATCTCTAATAATGCTTTTGCGACTCGGTAGCAGAGCGATTCCAAAAAAGAGCTCTACCAAAACAATCCACATCTGTTCTCTCTCAGCATCACTCTCAATAGGTCTCTGGCTTACCACGGCCATCTGATAAAATTGGATGCAACACCCTCCCCCCAAGCCCAAAAATCACGATAATAGTCTACACAGCAGCAATATTGGATCTACCCAGGGATCACTCATACTCTCTGGACATCTGCTCTTGAGCGCTGCTACTCCACAGCCTGAATATCACATATCACTCTGGGCCCACCTACCTTACGTGCAGTTAGCTGTCATGCAACTCCACGCTACCATGAGTGTCATTTCAGACTACAGATGGCATCTCTACCCCAGCTGCCACTGCTGAGTCATACTGCTCTGCCATTTGCTCACTTTGAATACGCATTTGCTAAAATAGTCGCAAAGATTGAAAGCTCATCTGACTTATTGTACCCAGATATATTTTGGTATCAAACTTCAATTTTTTCTTACTGCCAACTTTGTCACGTTGCTGTTTGTCAGAGGGTACTCACTAGAAGAGGATAAGACACCACTCAGCAACCAGGTTTTTCTCTGCCTCGCTACTTCAGGATGCTCCTGAATGGGCTGTGTACTGGCAGAGAGGCCCTTGGCGCAAGGAGGCAGTGCGGGACCTAGCTGGGCTCCAGCTGAGAGGAGGGGCTGGCACCTCTGCATGCAGATACGGTGAGCGGCAGCCTCACACAGGACCGGCTTCAACCCAGAGCAGTCACGGGCTCATGCAAGAAATTCCATTTCCAAAACTGCTGCGGCTTGGTTTTTGTACATACATCAACAATAGCAGTAATGAAATTTGAAACTTGATTACCGGAAATATTTTGCTACCTCGCTCCTAATCCATCTACTTCAACCCACTCAATACTACTACGTTCAATCCATAAGCTAGAGAACTAGAAAATACCAAAGAGGAAAAGTGCTAGAAATAAAAAAATAGTAATTTCTTAGTTAACAGAGAACACAAAATAAAGGGGACTGCCAGAAAATATTTTAATTGCTTCAGCATTCACTTAGAAAAAGGCACACACCCCGCAATCCGTCACCATACTTTGTAAAGAAAATGTTAGGCAAGATAAGTGTTCTCAAATATTATTCAAGACAAGTGACTACCTACTACATTATAGTTATGCAATTAATAATACTAAAGACAATCAAAGCGAGAGAAAGTCTTCACTGACTCTGAATCAAACAGCAAATAACAACCACTAAAAGTTAGGTTCCCACCTAATCCTCAAAACTCCATTGCCACAGTAGGAATAGCACTACTAGGATACAGTGGGGTTTATGAAAAGTAGCTTTCACAAAGTTGATTAGGTGAGACAATTCCCCCCACCTCACCCCATCATCTTTATATTTGTACATTGTACACAGGAAATGTAAAAAAACATACTAAATCTACACCACCAAAACCAATCATACTTTTTAGAAATATTGAAAGACAATTAGAAACAGTTAAGATGGCAGGAGACAAGAGGAAGAACTAAGGACATTTTTCCTTAGGCCAAATAGTTTTTATTATCAATGCTACTCTGATGGGGTTCAAATTTTGTGTTTTCTTGCCCTCGGGAACAAGCGGACATCTTCATCCTTTGATACAGTCATTTATTTCTTTGCTGCTTTTAGGTCTAGCAAACCAGAAATTCACAACTCCAATTTAAGAAAATAAGCAGAGGAGGATCTAATTTGAGCTTGTTTTAAATTATACAGCCATAAATGAATTAAGATTATGTTTATTCAATCAACATTTTCAGGTCACCTTTAAACCTCCTGCTACCGATTCATGTGCTAGACTAATTGCTTCAGTTTCATCTTTCTCTCCACTGAAGAGGAATTTCCTATTTGTTGCTGTAGTCCTTGAAAAGCAGAAGGAGGATGAATTTACTTTTTTGGTTCTTCTAAAGTCTCAAAACAGCGTTCAGTTTGTACTATTTCCAGAAAAAAAGCTAGACCTTAAGTTTTTAATTTTTTATCCAATCCGCAAGTTGCAATTTAAAAACTTACAATCAATTTATACTTTTAAGCACTTTTAAATACTAGATCAGACAAGATGAATATCAGAAATCTAATGGGAAGACAAAAATCTATTCAAGAACCTGACATTTAGGAATTGCAGATGACATCATTGTCATCAAAGCCCACACAGTAAGCAGTGACAGATAAATTATTCCAGCTGGCCAGTGACTATGTAAGCCCCCAAAACTGCCACCTCACTGACATCTAAAACTTATCAGTGAATTATCACACAGCGGTCATAGTCTGAGGTAAGCACAGAAATACCTCTGGTTTAGACCTTTTATCAGCTGACATTTCACAATGTTGTTTAATCATTAAAATTAAATGCTTTTACATTTCTACAGGATGCAAACACTGGTGCTTTAATCTGTAAGCAACTAGCTGACAGAAAGAAAGTAGTCAGAATTTTGGACAAATATACTACTTGGCCTATGGGAGGGAGCATTGAACATTGCTGCTGATGTAAAGAATTCAAGAAGGAGAACGTGTCAGTTCAAGAAGAGTAAGAAGCTGAGGAGCAGCACTGGAGTGACACAGTTCTGCCCTAGGACAGAACCCTGCCACAGAGTCCTCTTGTCAGCTGTGCCTGAAATATGTAAAAGCAACATGAAGTAAGCTTTAGCTGTTACTCAGGATTAAATACAGCAGGAATACATAAGTGCAGATTGATGCTAAATTTACGAGAACTTTTTAACACAGATTTTTTTTGAGTCAAGATGTTATGCATACAGGGGCTATTTACACACATGTTAATGCTTCTAATGCAGCAGCCTTCTCCAACTTGGACGGTTAAAAATAGAAGGGAATGGGTAGGAGGGGAGGTGCTCCTCTATCAGCAGCATCTTTCTTTAAATGGATAGGATGAAAGGATAAAAGGAAAATTAAGAATAAGTACTGAAATGGGAAAGAGAAGGATAGCAGTGAATAAGCATTAGATATTATACTATTAATTTTTTTTCCAAGGGAAAAAAAAAAAAGACTTGATATTGAATTCTTTTTATATAAGCCATCAATAGAAATCAAACAGAATGAATATTTGGAAAAAATCAATAAAGAATATTTCTAGTTAGAATCACTGTTGCTAATTACTTCATGATAAATTATCACAATAAAATGTCACACTTCCAATTTCGGGAACAAGTCTTAAGTCATTCAGCGGCTAACGATACCAATTACAAAAGTAATAAATAGCTTTAGTCAAGTTTAGGCCAACTCATTTATAAAAAGAAGTCTTCAAGTACTGTTCTGCAGAAAAAATACTTTATATATCCTCCTAAAATAAGCATGGGACCAAATAGCTGTAAAATTTCTGCATTGTAATATATAATATTAGAATTAATAAAAGTATTCAAAAATACACTTGTAACTAATATACTCAACAAAACAGAATACACCCAGGGCACTGACAATGAGACACTTTTTGTAGCCCTGGTAAAAGCCACTGGTCAACATTTCACTCCCCTTACTCTGTTACATAGTGGGCTGGTGATCACACAGGAGCAGCTACTGCTTTTGTGCAATACGACATTACTCTTATTTGGGCTTTACTGTAAAAGGCTTGGAAATTTTCACCTGTCCTATTTGAGGTACTCTGTTCCAAGTCTTTCTGCTCCATTTTATTTTCATGAGAACCAAGTACAGTAAAACTAGAACAGTTCCAGCTTTTATTAAGCACTACCTGTACCACAGTTGTCTGTCTTCAATAATATAGCATTGTGCTTAAAAACTAAAGTTATTCTTACAGATTCATTTGTTTTCAAAGTCTCTCTTGAGAGACTGGTAGGCAGTATCTGCTTTCTGAGGAAGTAAAAGATAGGGTGGATTAACAATTCCTAAACAATCAGAGTTTTGTCTCAGTTCATCTCTGAGCCCACGATACATCATGAGGTTTGCTGCCTTTAACTACTGCAACAGCTCCTTGCTGGGCCACTGCTGTTACTAATCAGTTTTTCTGGAATGTCAGAACATTAAATTTCCAATGGTGATGGTCACTGCCATGCTTTCGGCTATGCATCAGTCATTTATTATAGCTTCACAATTTTTAGCAGAGAAAAGAGCAGCAGAGAATCAGCTTTAAATTGATAGAAATTCTGAACAGGACCATTTTTTTAAAATTTATATTTTTATGGAACTATATAAAATTTATTTATATATTGTAGATGCTTAGGACGTTTGGATATCGTGTCACAAGTACAAAACCTTACTGGGAAGAAAGTGAGAACATGAAGCTTCCACTACATACAGGAGGCATCAATATAATCACCAACTTCACAACCCACTTTTCTGGTTAGCAAATCAAAGCAACTGACTGGTCATTAAAGGACTCAAACCCAACTTACTCTACACTTAGCACTTCCTTCTTGCTTAACTAAGCAGAGAGAGGAAAGCGAGCACCAGGGAGTAACCATTACCTTCCATCAAAGTTCCACAGTCTCTCCTCCATAACACATAAGCTGACAGGGGACCAAAGAACTTTGATAGCATACACGTCCCTCTTACAGATTTCTCCAATTCAACTTTTTCTTCCAAATGCAGCACTTGTGATTGTCTTCACCTTATTTGTCTGTATGCTAAGAATTGTCATTTTCCTTCTACAATTTATTCTTTAAATAGCAACAAATGAAATGCAAAAATACAAAATAGAGAATACCTGGGGTTTATTCTGTCCTACAAGCAAAACATGGGCACCCGGAACAGCAATTTCTCATCCTAGAGGATACTAGCAGCTGGCATTAGCTTTTGACTAAAAGGTTGGTATAGATTCAGTCTAGAAGTGAAGATACATTGACCTACTGCTAACAAATAGCAACGAGCAAGAAAGTTCTCATGTATGACAAACAAATGAGATCTTATCTACACAATGTCTTTAAGACTTCTTGTGATCTATAAAAGTGTTTACTGTTATTTATCTCTCCCCTCCAGAAGATATTTTTGTGCTTTGTCCTGTGATGAAAAGCAAATTCAGCCTCTCAGCAACTACACATTAGTACTTTTCCAATTGTAAAAGTAAAGTTTAAAACCGTTAGAGTTTTGAGTAAAGTGAGGAGGTTTTGGTGTTGCTTGGGGGGGGTGGGAGCTGTGTTCTAAAAATTTGCCAGAAAAAAAATATTAGAATTCTAAATCCAAAAATTAAAAGCAAATAGAAGCGTCCAGTACAAGAACTGTAGCTACTTGTTACATTTTTTTCTCTTTGACAGTCAATGTTTAAGGAATGAGACAGTCTGAACAGCTTAGCCATTTTGGTTTCTGAGGCTAGAACTTGGCTAATGGAGTAAAGAACACTGAGCCTAATTATGTCCTTTATTAATTAAAATGCATATGCAGATAAAGGTTTGTCACCATTACCTGAAAACCGTCTACTCTCACATCGATGTGCAAATCCCACTAATTACTGAAATCTACAGTCTTTTTTTGAAGAACAAAGCCAAGTCCAGGAAGAACAGCAAAATCTTTCTCTAATGAGCACAAACATAAAAGATTCCCTTTCCTCAGACTAAAAACTGTCTTCCCATCATCAAATAAGTGTTCCAGTTGCTGCATCCTAAGTAACACACACAAAATTAATCCCTGCTTCTCCAAAAGTAGGTGGGCTCCTCATTAACTACTTACTAGAGGGATGAAACTGACACTGTCCCTTCAGCCACGTGCCCACAGCCCTAACGCCTCCCTGCAGGCACTCCTCACGCTTCTGCCCTTTGGCGCAACCACAGAACATCAGGTTACGGAAAGCAGTGATTTGTCAGGCTTGCTAAACACAGTCAGCATGTCCACACTGGGCAGACAGCGACTTGCTCTGCCCCAGCTCCACAGCAGATGTGAGTCTGCCTTGCCAGCGCTCTGAGCTGCTGGAAAGCTTTGTAACTGTGTTAACATGGTGGCCAGCCTGAACTAAAAAGCCCTGCTTGGGGGGGGGGGGGGGGGGTGGGGGGGTGGGGGGGTGGGGAGAAATCACATTAGCCTCATCTGAGCACAGCACTGGGTCAGCATGGCTCCCAGAAGAGAGCTAACATGATGGTCCTCAGGCTCAGAGCATGCTCTGCTGTGTCTACTGCAAACCAAATGGGAAAAATACATGGGCATACCCAGTATTAGTCATCTGCATGGAAAAAGCTACAGCTTTTTGCATTTTTCACTTCTGAAAAATGGCCATAAGAGCTTATACTAGAAATTAAAGCGGGGGGGGGGGGGGGGGGGGGGGGGGGGAGTTCAGTTGTGGTGCAGTATGTTAAACACTCCTATCAAAATAAGACATCATTTTAAGTGCTTAAGATTAAACTGTAAAGCTAGTAAACAACAATAGTTTTATTTATATCAGAGCCTAGCCAAAAACGTTTCCAGTCATGGTGACTTTTGGGGGTTTGTTTTTCATAGAGAAGGAATTGAGAAAAAGCCTTAAACAAGTCATGATGCTTCCTTGCCATGAGGACTTAATGGTAAATACCCTTCCGTGTCAGCAGGAGACCCAAACTTAAAACATTCTGCTCAAAGTTGTAAAACATTTTGACGCAGTTTGCCACTTCAGAAAAAAATGAGTCTCACCAGAGCAAAAGGCCAACATAACACAGAAAAATGGCCAGATTTACATTAGCAATAATGACAGTGGAGAAAATTGAACCCTAACCTCCCAAAACAGAGTACTGTGCTATCAGTTAAATACCAGATTTATGAACAAATCTTTTGTCAGAATAGTTTTGCAGGTCTGACCAAAGTTTATATGCAATGCAAGGCAACTCAAACTAAATTTAGTAGCAGATAAATGCATCAAATCGACATCTTCTACATTTGTTTCCCAAATTACCACTCTGAAATTTGTGCTCACACCTACAAATCGTTTTGACCTTTAAGAAGGCGAGCTTGACAACAACGTACCATACTGAAACAAGAAGAAATAAATGCAAAGTGATTTTAAATCCAGAGTTTCATATGAACAGCTCTAAGTAGAACAAGAAATTCCTCATGTGTTTGAAGAGCAGTAAACTGTGTATTAACATTGCATTCTGGGGGCATTTTACTAAGCTATTTCAACAGAAAACAGGTCAGACAAAACAGCGCTATTTGAAGAAAAGAGAGCACAATCTACACTACTGCTCCAACCAGTTTTAAAACTGGTTAGAAAATTCTCCATGTATACAGCCCCAAAGGCAAAATAATCCATCTTAAATGCCCTGGGAAGAAATTAAACAGTGATATTCAAGCTGCTGCTTCTACTGCCACCAGCCAGAGGTTCCCAAATCCAGCCCTGCTGGTACAAGTCATGAAAATAAAGAGACTAAAGATTCTAACGACCAACAACAACAACAAAGTTGATGAAACTGTAAAAACCATCAGAAAAGTCACCATATAACAGATTAAGCATAGAGATATAAAACTGTACTGGAGCACCTTAAAAAGATATTTCAATTTTAAAAAGTAAACATAACTTCTGTGCCTCAAAATAAGCATTTATTCTTGGTGGGGGGGAAGGCAGGGCAGCATATGATTGACAGCTCTTTACATGGAAGAATTCAATTAAAAGATTAATAACGCCCTGTTGACAACAGAAAAACTTGAAGTGTATAATTTTTGGACTTCACCGCGGTTTTAAAAAATTGTCTTTCCATGCTTCTTCTAATATTTCTTAAATAATATGTCTAGAGCTGCAGCACCTAAGGAAGTTATTAAAGTGGAGTCTTCACAGCTGCCAGTCTCTTGTCCAATGTACTGTCACTACCCGTCTCACAGCAGATTGTCTCAAAGCAAAGACCACTTTTCTAGCAGCTAATCAAATTTCAGAAAGGTGAAGTATTTTGATAGCCACAACATTGCTTGAAGGACACATGAAACAAAAACAATGCAGAAAAGATCTATTTTTTTTTTTAGTTTATTTAAACTTTTACTCTATATTAAAACACTCTTCAAAAACCTCATTAGTACATCAGACCCTAATCAAGGTCCACTACATCTTTGTCTTCATAGTTATGTGACTAAAGCTTTCCAAATATAATTACATTTCCTTCCACCAGGTTGTTCTGATCATCTTGGATGAAGCAGCCCTTCCTTGCCATTTCCATCTCTGAGTAAACCAGACTTGCTTCATGTAAGTGAAGGAATTGGATGAGAAAGATTCAGATTGAGCCATTAAAAGATGATAAAAGGTAGCCTACAGAGGTTAAATAACATTCTGAAATGATAATCACCTTAGCATGGCAAGTCTCTACATTATAGCTGTGCACACTTTGGGGTTTTAACATCTGATATATTGCTGCTGGTGTATGAGACTACCTTATCTCACACAAACTACATCCAAAAGCAGCTGGAGAAGACAGAGTTGAATGATCATACAACAGCATCACCTATAACACAAGTGTAAAATTTGAGGAGCATTCATTGCAGCAGAAGTCATCAGCCATTCAAAGAGGCTCATAAATGGAAATGCCCACCCAGAATCACAGCAGATTTGTACTACAGCTCTGTCAAACTCTGCTTCATCCTGGCATCATTCTCTGTATTCACATCAAAAGTTAATCTCCTTCCATGAAATTCTTCTTGAATAAGCCTGCTTACTTTACATACGCACAAATGTTTTTCAACTTTATATTCGTGTTTCACATCACGTGAATGTTATTCCTCACTTATAGGAAGTCCAAAAGTTCAATTTACTAGGCATGTTCTCCAACAGATTATGCAGCTTTTACAACAGTTTCAACTCCTCAGCGCAGGTCTGCTTGTTTCATATAGACAAAGTCTTGATTTTGGAACTACAAGAGGCTGGTGAGCCAGTAACTGATTATTTACTGCAACACTGACATTTTTCTTTCACACTTATTCGGGGTGTGTAGCTATATACATCATCTTTTTAGTTCGAAACATTACATGCTTTTTTTTTTTTCAACTAGCCTATCAAAGCCACTGAAAGTGGTTATCACATTCATTTAAGGATACAGAAATGTAACTTCTTAGTAATATTAAGAGATATCAATTTCTGCCTCCAGTGCTATTGGTAGCTACTGCTGTTCTAAAAGGAAAACCTTAGAACACACAAAACCACTGAAACATCTACCATAACGTCTTCCTTAAAAAAAAAGCCAGGAGTTGTTGATAGATGCATCTAGTTTACCTATGGCTGAGCCATGGCAGGTAGAGTCATTTTAGAGAATAGACTCAACAAAGCATACATAATATCCAAACATTGGAAACACTTCATTTCTAAAACCAACACAATCTTTGAAGTCTGCTTGTGAAACACCAGCAAGCTTACTTCTAAATTCAAAGGCTTGCCTAAAAATGAAACAAAAACCTAAGTTTAGTAACAAAAATTTATTAAATTATGAAGGTCATTTTCTCCTTCCTAGCAGCTGGGCCAGCAGGGGTTCAAGGAGACAGGTTGCCTGGAGGGGTAAAAATGCACTCCTATCTACCATTAACATTTTTGCAAAGCCTGCACTCTTATCAGTATTTCTTGATATTGGCTGTCTCCAAGGCCTCAAAATAATTGACTGGAAGCTATGTTGAAAGAGTCATGTTGTGTCAGCTCTGTGATAAACTGGCCAAAGGGAGAAAGAGGGTTGCACAGACGGCACAGCCTGGGTTGCAACCTATGACTCATTAAGAACCTATTCAGCACTTCTAGAGCAATCCACATGAGAGGAGAAGAAAATGGATGTCTTTTGAAAGCTAGGATTATACTGCCTTACTGCACTATTGTCCACCCAGCCTTGCACTACAGCTAGTGATCTTCTTTCAAGTCTATTTGACCTGGAATTGTTGGGGGGGTGAGGGGAGAGGTAACTCTTAGCAACAATTCATAATATTCTTAGCAATGACCAAAAAAAAGACAGAAAGCAAGTGTTCAGAAACCTAACAAGCAATCCCCTGCACAAAATCCACACCTCTTTAGCTACCTGTGTAGCCACTGGCTCAGCAGTGAGGACCCACGTGAAAAAAAGGCTTTACCAGCTCCCAGTATATTCACCAGCAAGTTTATTACATTCACTGAATGATTTCAACTTAAAACAGATTTTTTTTCTTTGATTCAGTTTAGCACTCTGGGATTTTCCAGCCAGACACCTGACCCAGAAGACTAACGAGCCAAATAGGCTCACTACAGGCAGTACACAGGCAACCACCTCCCATTGCCCAAACCCTGGGATGTGCCAAGAGCATTCAGAAAAGACAACAGCTTTGGTACGCAAAGTCGAAAGTGGCACAGGTTGCTTAAGTAACACACCTTTTTTTGCTGTTATTGCTGTTTACAAGCCACACTACTAAGCCTCATACTGAATTTCAAGCTCTTCAATGAGCTTCCACTTTCCTGGTTCCAGTTCCTGGAAGATTAGAGTTTTCAGCCTGGTCTGTGGAATATATCCTAAGGATTTAGGAGGAGAACAGCACTCAAAACAATAGCCCTGGCCATATCTTATTGCTACTGTTTCTAGCATACATCTTTTGATTGAATTCAATAAAATAGCTTAAACAACTATTCTGCAGCTTGAACCTTGATATAAATGCAACACATTATTGCTAAGCTACATACCTTATTTGAGTTTAGAGTAAGGACTTTACATTAATGCAGCATATGAATAATTAAGGCCAGAGCCTTAAACATATATATAAACATATAAGTGCCTTTATATGTATCTAACTGACAGGTAGCTATCGATACACACACACTCACACATTTCCAACTCATACCTTATCATTAATAATAGAATTTTAAGAGCTATGGGGCAGGACCAAACAAGGCTCTACTCATTCAACAAAAGCACCATCTCCAATTAGCATCAAAAAGAACAGTTAAAGTAACAACTTAACAATAACATTGAGGTCATTGACAAAATGTTTACAACTGGTATTTCTATATATTGTTGAGCTGTGACTAAAATTCAGAAGACAGATTCCCAGGATATCTCTGTTCTAAACAGCTGAGGCAGTTCAGTGAAAAAGAAGAGAGTTCAAGATCCAACACACATTCAACCATTGATTGACTAGTGCATTTGCAAAGCACTCATTTTAGTAATTAGGGTGGGAAGTCCATTAATACACCATCCATTAAATAACGATCTGTAAGACTAATAGCTAATTGGGGGGGGGGGGGGGGGGGATTTATTCTGGAAGGCATTGAAATTCAAGTGAGCATCAATAGGAAAAATACTGAACATGTTACATAGCCCAGGTACATTTTATCACATACAGTTTAATATATAATCATTTTGGCTTACTTTTCTCTCTCAAACACATGCCTACTGAAAAACCACATTTCAAACCCAAGAGATAACACTAACACCAGATAAAGCTATTTTGCAAAGCTCAAAATTGTCTTTAAATGTCTAGGACAAGTTTTGTGAAACACTGTAAGATCACAAGATTCCTTTGTGGGCATTTTAAATAGTCAGCCAGCATTTCAAATACTCTTACCAAACAAATGCTCAAAAGCACTCTGTACAGATGTTCAGTATTCATTACGCATTTTTATGTCTTTATGCATGCTGTATTATAGATGAGAATTGGCATGAACAAACCGAGTAAAGACAAAGCCAATAAACATTAACACTGTTTCCCGCGCTATGGGTGATTATACATCAATAGCCCCGTACTAGCACGATTCAGGACATATAAAGGATAGCAAGGATTTGCAGTGCTGCACAGCTGCGTGCAGCACTGCTCCCTCAAACCCCTGCCCCTCTGGCCCCAGGGTATGACTGTGCCCTTTCTCTTTTGAGACCAAGGGAGGGCACAGGCTGCGGGTAAGGGATGCTTGCTGTCCACCTCTCTGGAAAAAGCACTGAAGCAAAGCACAGCCACCACGCACATGGTCACAGTGGTGATGTTTGCTGTGTGAGGAGCCTGAGGATTACACTAGGACAGAAAATAAATAAAGAAAAAAAAATAAAAAGGAAAAAAAAAAAGAGCAGGAAACCAAGAAGGTTCCTTATGGCCCACTTGCAAGAGCCCCCAGGTTACGCATGGCACACATCTTCAACCCAATTCATGCTGCCTCCTCACCCAGCAGGAATTGCAGCACCTCAGCAGCATATTTGGTATTGGCATTGTGGAATACTAACTCAAAAGACACCATTGTGACCAGGCATCACCACTTCACACACTCCTGTAAGCCTGATGACAGCAACTCCACCTGGAAGCCAATTGACTACATCATCTGTTTCTGTGGTTGAATAATCAACATGCATATTTAAATTTTATTCTGACGACTAATGCAAAAAAACAAAGGTGCATTTAAGCCAGCCTATTGTCTCTAAGCAAATTAACTGACATTGGGTAAAAGTTCATTCAAAGCCTACCTCACATGCCCTTAAAAGCATGGAAACCTTCCCACCAATTTCTGTCCACAACAAGATTCTCACAGACTAGGCTGTCTCTTTGCAGCAGACTAGCAAAGTGAGCCCTGACAAAGGACTCCATCCAGTACAAATCTAACAAAACAAAACAAGGAAAATAATTAAGGAGGAGGAGAACCTATTACTGGGAAGAAAAAGAAAAGAAAAAAAAAAAGACTTGAAAACAATTGCTACCTTGCTTACTGAAGAAGGCTCCACAATTCTCAACTAAACAAAAGAAGTTTTAACTAGGAAGGGAAAGAAGAGAGAGTCCGATGACAGTCCCCTGCTGCTAAAAGCAAACATGAACTAGAAGCACACCTAGAAAAACATTATCCTTAATTCACTAGTAAAAGATACAAGACCAAGTCATCTCTGACATGACAGACTACCTTTTCCAGTTAAACACCTAAGTCCACATGACTGTGAAACACGGAGTCCTATCTTTAAGACTCAGGATGAAAGTAAGATGGATATTATTAACTCCAAATCAGACTTGGCCAGCTCTGTATCTGCTTTCCATATTGCAGTGAGTAGATCACAGAACAGCAAACAAAGCGAGCTAGTTAAAAAACTGTTGTACCAACATTAAGTGTAATAGTGAGTAACAAATTTCTCAAGGGCCTATACAAGCCTTTCTTAAGCTGAAATATGAATTGAGGGCTCATATCATCATGTACATTTCTTCATCTTTCATCTCTATAGGATTAATGTTCATTAAACAACTACATATTCAAACCTGAGAAGGAAGTCTTATGTCAGAAGGGTCAAGTCATAAGCTGTATATGAGCACACACATGCAAGAGCCGTGTCCCTCCCAATCAAACAAGAGGAAGGCTCCTTGGAGTGTTTTTTTCTTAATATATATATATATATATATATATAAATAAATAATAACTCATATTAAATGACAAGCATAACTAAGTATTTAATATATAACACAACCTGTTTCATTTTATAAAACACAAAAGAGGGAAGTATTAGAATTTGCTACTCTTACAGCAGTGTAGGAATAGATAAGAAAAGAGGAAATTTGAGAAAGTAGTACAGGACAGAAAAAATTATACAAGTCTGAAGGCAATAGGAGGATATGCAGGGGAAGAGTACAAATTACTAAAAAGACTATCTTTATCACAAGGGACACAGTAAAGCCATGAACTGCCAGTGTGGACAAAGGGAGGGAAAAAGGGGGAGACAACAGAACACAGAGGCTTTCAGTCTGCATAAAATCAGGACTGTTACTTAGTCCAAGTCTGCTTTAAAATGCTCAATTACAAAAAAAACCCCAAATTAATACGGATATCGTAACTCATAAGCTAAGCCCAGATAAGGCATCCTTATTTTTGTATGGGGGGAAAAAACAATACTGATACCAGTATGAATTTATACTGATACCAGTATAAATTCCTACCAATAGGGTACACATGAACTTTGGCATTTTTAGAGAAGATTAGCCACTCAAAATTATTTTAAAAGCTCACTACAGCTTCAAGTCTATTAGACAATATTACAAGTATACAGTACATATGACAGGCAGCACAGATATTTTTCACTATTCTAGCAAATTCAAATATTAAGCTAGCAGGTATCAGAATTATTTTCCATTCTGATTTTTAATATATCTGAACATATTTTTTTTCTTAATTCAAAAATCAGCTGGAACGAACAGGAACTGGTGAAGTGCAATAGGCAAGCGTTCTTGAGAGAACATTAACTACAAGAAAAGAAAAAAAACATTTTTTTCTATGCTAAGAAAATGAAATAGCATATTTCTTCATTTAGGGAATCACCTTTGTTTTTGAAAGTGTCCTCTATTTGTCTTTATATAGTAAGTCACTGATCCTAAGGGAGGATGTAGCCCTGAAACAAGGATAAACAGTACTTGAAATCCAAGCCTCTTGGCTCTTAAGAAAACTGTTTTTCTATGTGATGAGCCACTCCACCCCCCATAGCAGGCATTCAACTCCACAGCTCTCTTGTACAGAAACATCATCTAGGGTAGCATTTTGCTTCACATTTCCTTCCCAATGAGCCTGAAGCTCTATTGAGGGCGAGCACCAATACATATCGGCCACTTGCAATTTTTAAGACACCATTGTTGGGGAGACACCCCAGTCTATGCCAAGGCTGCAAACACCGGAGCTGTGCCAACAAAACCTTGTGCAGAAATGCTGGCACAGCTACAGAGCCTCCGTAGTCTCGCCAGGTGACCAGACCAAACTTGATCTGAGAAAGAGAATCCCCATGCAATCCTGACTACCCAGGAAACAAAACCACAAAGCTTCAACAGCCTCTTCTGCTGCTGCAGTACCAATTTCCAGTCTGGACCTCCCAAAGGCCCTCTAGATTCCTCCATGCCAGGAAGGCAGCTGTGGGTGCACAACGTCCCACTGCCCCTGGCCTCTCCTCAGCCATTCCCCCCCAGCATCCCTTGCCTGTACCCTCTCCTTCACAAATTGCCACTCCATGCAAAGTGACAGAGAAAGCAAAGAATGCACAGGCCTGAATTTTATCTATGATGACTAATCTTACAGAACTCAAATTCCAAGTTACTGAACACACATAGAATACTTCACATAGCTGCATTGAGAAGAAAGACTTGTAACCATGCAATGTTGCACTATGCCGGTCACGTGCGAGCTGTCAAACTCAAGCATTGAGAAGGTTTTAATACAGACAATAAATAGCAGAAGGCTGGTATGTCTGGTTTAGAAAATAGATTGGCAGCCCACCTATTCAAATGCACTTAAGTTTCAATTTAAATTAAATTACAGGGTTTGAAATTAGCCACATTTCATGACCCTGAAGTTACTCCTTCCCTCTTCCCCATCAACTTTAATCCCTGGCCCAACCTGTAAATAACCAAATGCAAACCAAGAGTAAGAAGTCCAGTAAGATGTTTAAGAGAGGCCTTGTTTTACTTAACAGGAATCTATTCTACATTCAGATGGTGACATAATCACACAAAACTGGCAGAAGATTTTCCAAGTGACCTCAAATAACTAGGTTTACAAATCCCATCTTCCACAGCTGCTATTACATAAAGTTTTACTTCAGGTCTACTTATTCCATAAGAGGAAATCTGTGCAATGTAAATGCTTTCTAAACAGAGTTCCATAAAAGCTGTCTTAGGCCAGACAGTATGGACCAAACTACATGAGGAGCACCAACACGACTGGCAGAGGGAGAGCAGGGATTTCACAGCCTTCATCTTCACTGAACACTATTCTCTCACTCAGCTTGTTCACCCTGTTAAAAGGATGCTCTATGCAGAAAATGCTACGCTATGTTGTAAATTAAGGGGTTGACCACACGCTCACTTTCAATTATATTGTGCTAACCCAAAATTTGTGAGAGCACACAGTCCTAAGCGTAGATCCACTCTACTCCCACAATCTGTGTACTGTATTGCAGACTGTGACCTGACCTGAATGGGTCCTTCTTCATATCCTATATATTGCTGCTCCTTGAGCATCCATCCTGCTGGTCCTTTCTTTAAACTTTGTATTTCAAAAATATGTAAGAAAGCAAAAGCATGAAACAAAACTGGGCGGGGGGGGGGGGGGGGGGGGTGAAGACATTTAACTACATCTTCATAATTTCATACAATTATCTTTCCAGTGTGACAAGACATACTGTTTCAGTACCTTCTAGCCAATCACCAAGGACTGAGCTGAAGAGACAGTAATTCAGAATACACATGAAGACATCCAAAGTTAATTAGATAAAGGTCAGGGAATAATAAGAAAACTGGTAGTGCCATGACTTTGTCACAACAAAACAGACTGTGTTCTAGCAGTGCCTGACAAGAGCCCCATTAGGGTAGGGGTCATCCCAGTGCCAGAAGGAATACCACTTGGAGCAGAAACATCTAGGGGGGCACAGCCCTTTCAAACCAGGCACTGACACACAGACAGGAGAACATGGAAGAAGCCCTCGCCTAGCAAGCAACTTTCCTCAGTCATGGAAGCTGCTCCCCATTACCACAGGAAGGATGGAGGATCTCAAACAAGAGACAAGAGTCTTCCATCATTGCTATTAACGTGAAGAATTCTGCAAAACAGTTTCCAGGAAAGAGTTCTTGTAAACTTCTGACACAACCATCTGCCTCCCATTTGCTTCTTCCTAGCTGTGCTATTCAAAATTGGGGACAGGTAGGAAATACAATTAAAATTCACCTTCTGATAGCAGCACATGTAAAGGTTTCATCACCGGTTGGGAGAGAGCCATGTAATTTTAAACTCCGTGTTTATCAGAAATATTTTGACTAAATGCAGATTGTTGGAAAAAAAACCCAAACATGTCCAACTGCACACTCTACAACACCTGCCACCTTCATATCAAGGATCCCAGGCATTAGAAAAAAAGCAGTAAGACACTATAATTTTTAAGCATCTCCAGGAATAGAATGTAATTGCCCAAATCCTACCATTTACCAATGTTTATTACAAGATGCATAATTATTTTCTTGCCTTAAGGATTACGGCTCATCTATGCTGCTTGACTAGCAACATATATGCTATAGCAGATACATAGCAGAGATGCTCGACTAGCTTTCAGTAACCAAAGATAAAAGGCCTGGCTTGACCAAAGGCTGTTTAACCCAATGCAGGTCTTCCCCAACTCCACACACACACAGTCCTGCTCAGTTGTCATCCTGCTTCTAAGTAATATCCCCTGTCTACAGCTTCACTTGTCCAAAAGCAGGCTATCCAGTTCCTGCCAAGGAACCCAGCAGAAGGGGGAAAGGCTAACCCGCTGCCACCTACCATAGGAAAGATGAAGCTCTTGCTGCAAACCATTTTCCCCTCAATCTCTGTCAAGAAATCAACTTCCTGGCCCTCCCCCATTTCCTTCGACTTCTCTAAAAATAAGGAAACATATTGACTCACAAATATCCCAGGAAACAGTGGTGACCAGATAGCCCAGATGACTATTTCTTGCCCCAGGGAAGCAAAATCAGCACACTAACATTAACGATAAGAGGCACTGTGACAGGGCACTGAGAAAAATGCCATATGTCAGCAAGCATGGAATCCCTTTTTCCATCATTAATTCAAACTTAAAACAAGGCTGAAGTAGCTCAGTGTTGGACAACTCACTGAAATTACAGTCGCTTAATTAAATCCATCACTACAGAAAATGACTATAAATGCAAATACTGCTTCTTCCTTGTATGCATATGCATATTGGCTTAAGATGAGGAGAAATCAATACAAGCCAATTTTAGCTGGAAAAGTTTAGTGACTTACTTTCTGCTAGTTCTACAAAGTGTTCTGAAGTTCTGCCAGAAAATACCTAGAGGCAAACTTTCAGCATGTTTGCTATTAATTCAATTTAAATTGTCGTGAAATGTTGTCTAAAAGGACTTTTTTTTAAGAAGAAAAAACCTGAAGAATTAGGAACAGTTTTGCTTCCATGCTCGCCACAGAGAGGGAGAGGGGGAGGAAAAATCCCCAGTAGGGTAGTCTCACCTCTTATTTTAACAACCACTAATTTAAGTTAAGACTGCACTGATGTGCTTAGACAATTTTAGGCTTCAAAACAGAAGGAAGCTTTTGTTTAAGAGAATTTTGAATGAAGTAGCTACGTACAGATAATTAAAAACGTTCTTATTTGTTGAGCTGAATTAAACACCAGCTTGAACTACTGTATCTCTTTCCACCTCCCTCACTGTCTCTCTTCTCTTATTAACAGAGAAACCAATAAATGGAAAAGAAGTTTTAAAAATAGTTCTTCTATTTACTCTGAAAAAGAGCAAAAGCATTTGGTTTTGCAAGATAGATGATATAAAAAGAATATGAAAAATGCAAACAGCATTCAAAATGTGAACATGTGCAATGTTGTGCTTTTAAGCCACTCTTACAGAAATCTGCCTCCAGCCAAAAATAGCAAGAGCATCACTGTAAACTACAGCCATTCAAACCAAGATTACTATACCAACCTATCAAACTGCTCCAACCCAAGATATTTGGAAAATGGAATGCATAATTCCAAACACAAATCTTAAATAAATTAGATCTGTACAGATGCTTCTACAGGTTTAAAGTAGCCTTAGTTCAAGCATTAAACACTTGTCTAAATCAAGATCAAGAAAGCCTTTCAGTACCAAATGAGTACATGCAAGGTCAAAGTACTTTGTTGTTTGTTCAGCCTGAAGCTAAGACACACACATTAAATTACAAACTTCCCATTGTCAAACCCTGAGATCATTTAAAATTTCCATAAATAGGTATATCTACTTTCAAGACACTACGAAATCACTATTAAAGCTCCTAAGGAAATTCTGACATCCTGCCAGTGACTAAGGATGACTGGAAGCCCCGTGCACTATCTGCAAAGACAATAAAGACATAGAAGGGAACGGGAGGAGGAGGTGGGGCAGAAATGCTTGCTTTTCTGTGTTAGAAAGGTAGGCAATACTTTACCTGAGAGCTTGCAAGGTCAGATCATTCTTTTATAGTTTCTGTTGGTAAAGCCAATGCTATATACCTGGCTCTCTTACATTATTACTTCTCCCTCCCAGTCCAAACTTCCTTGTAATCCCTTTCACACTCACTCTAAAGCTGTGATCTCTGTAAACCTCATCGCTTTTCTTTTTTCCTGCTGATTCATCCTTTTCATTCTCCATTCCAGACACCCTCCCATATGAATCATCCTTTTTTTATTTCCACCTCAAAAAAATCTTGTTGCCCCAATTGTCCACATTTCTGGGGTCTGCCCAAAATATAACATCCTTATTTCCTTCCCTCCAGACACAACCAAGTACACGCACTAATTCACACGCTCTCCCTGCCACCCATCAGTTGTTTTTATTTTATGAAATTCAGTGTATCAACACTTTAAAACGTAATTAGAATGAGGGATCAGGATATACAAGTGTCCTGTGGCAATCATTCACTCCAACCCACTCCCTCAGCAGTGTTGCTCAATGTGTCATCCACAAGCAATGGGGGAAGAAGGAAGAGTTCAGTAGTCTCGTGAAGAGCTCCCTCCCAACTGCTTTTAGTGCATGCAGAGATGAAAAACCACATTATCACCACCATCATTTTAATTGAAATTTTTATAAACTATGAATAAGAATGAAGTTCTTTACCCCACAGCTGTCCCATCACATATGTTTTGAACAAGCCAAATGTTGCACTAAAAGGCTATGTTACATTTGTGTACAAAAAAAAAAGCGCCAATGTCAAGGAAGAAAGATTGGCATCAACATACCTGGTCTGGTCTTCTGGTTTTTTATGAGGATGCAAACTGACTACAGGGTAGGGGGTGTTGGATGGAAGGAACATTTTATTTAGAAAACATGAATTGGTTCTAAAACAAAAAACATTTTTAAATATACCGCATGTTTTAAAACCAGGTCTATTCAAATGGCTCAGGCCATTTGGACCTTGGAGCTTTTGTCAGATTTTTACCAAAGATCACAGCCAGCTGGCATTTTCCACATTTTGTAAGAACTCTTTTACCCTTTCACAGTCTCTTGGAAAATGGTGACAATGCACTGTTGCAGGTCCTCAGACATGAGAAGAGCAAGTAGCAGTGACAGCCCAGTCAAAATAAGATCTACTGTGTTGCTTCAGATAAAAGTTAAATGGAGTAGTCCTAGATTAACACAACACCATCCCTGTTACCCTCTTGAAATACAATAATCCCAGAAGTTTACAAGCACAATATATGGAATGCATCAAAGCCGACTACTCAAAATTCCTAAAATATTTTGTCAGGGCAGGACAGAAAGCAGAGTGTTCAGCCTATTTGATACATAATCATGGCAAAGCTTCACTGTTTTTCCTTTGAGATACACCTGTAAAAGTCAATGAGAACACAAGGTTTATACCACAAAAGGTCAGCGTTTGCTTTAGTTCTGAACTAAAGTTTAAAGGTAAGAGATTTATCACCAACTGATCTTAAGTCCCTAAAAGTGCCTTAAATAATGTGTCCTGCAGTTATATCCTAGTCTATTGGGGAATTTCTGCCAAGGTAGGTAATCTCAGTGCATTTCTAGAGAGGGGACATTTGTACATTAAAACCTCCTAAACATTTTCTGTTGTCTGTATGCTCATGCAAGGATGCTGTGTAATTCTAATACTGGTAAAAGCATGTCAACACCTGCGAGCTGCAGTAGATGACCTCTAACTTTCTGTGGCCAACCTGGCCTCCAAACACAGCTTTGCTAACTTGAGCAAAGCTGCACAGGGACACAGTAATTTTTGTGAACTAAGCCAAGCGTTATGTGATGGACATTTATTACACTAATTTAAATCACTTCCTCTACAGACAAATATATTTAACTAGAAAGTTGCTGTTGTGACTGTAATTTTGTCCGGGGGGTGGGGGGACGGTGGGGGGGGGACGGGGGGGGACGGGGGGTGGGACGCAGGCAGGAAGAAAGACTAAGTAGAGAAACTAAGCAAAGTAAATATATCAAAACAGCAACTAAATGGAAACATTTGTTCCAAACTAGTTTGTGCACATACTTAAGAGCAAGCAATAGCTACTACAAAGGAAATGCATTCTCTTCAACTATGGCCTAATACACCGGCTTCAGTGAGTGTTTCCAGTGCAGCACTACTGCGGCCAGTAGTCTCCCCCCAACCCCCCAAATAATCTCTTTATTTAAAGATAAAAAGACATCAAATAAAAGTGACTCTGGAATTGTCCTTCAGTATCTCTAAACTCATGTTACATTGTATTATTTGCAAAGTGAAGTATTTGTCTTTTGAAAAAGACAGCCAGGGTATTTGCTCCCCAAAAGCTGACAGTTGGTTTCACATTCGTGCCACCGCAAAGAGCATGGCATGACAAAACGCAGAACAGATCAACTTCAGGACAGTGCTTCAACCTTGAAAGTTTGCCTGATTTTTTTTTTCAGTCTGTCAAAGCAGACATCTGGCTCATTTACTGAATTAACAATAAAAGACAATGGTTATACAATGTTTAAATAAAGAGATTCAATTAAGTTCAGATATGTTTGAAAAATGCATTTAATCAACAAATTGTTAGCCAAGGATTAATTCTGATCTCTCCAGCCTATGCATTTTACCTCTTAATGAGCTCATTAACTCAACACATACAACAACGTCCATAAACCTATTCAGCCTTGTTCAAAAAGGGGTGGCGAAAAAACCACCATAATTCTAAGAAGAAGAAAAAAAAAAATTAGAGTGCTGTACAGTTATTACAGAGGACCTACTCCGGTCCACGAAGTGTTTGTTGTCTGCAACGAGTTAAGAAGTCAAGTCAGATCCCAAGTTATGCCCTTGGGCTGGAAGTCAAAAACACATTTCAAAAAAAGGATGTATCTATCTGACATGGAACTAAGCAGAAATGTAATCAAGTAAACATTATAATTACTTGAAAAAATAATAAACATTTAATTTACTCTCATACAACTTCAGTTTTCTAGGAAAATAAAGTCTTCATATTCCCTCATAAAACATGACTACCATTCACTTTCAGTAGCTTTTTTGATAAGAAGGTAAGAACCCAAATGCCTCATCAGGCATAAATTCTTTGGAATAGTTGTGTTACATACCAAAGAGCCATTATTATTTTTTGCCCTCCTATTGCTTCCTATCTCTCATACCCCTCCAAGATTCAGCTTCAGATTTTTTAACTGCTGCTAAGAATCATTTCATGGAAGAGAAAAAAAAAAATTGCAAACTTGGGCCTGCTATCCCTCTGTTTCATGAAGAGTGGTGAAGGCTTATCTGGAGAGTGTTAAAATATAAGGAAAGGCAGTTTCTAGTGAATTTAAGAATTTGTTCAGTTCCAGAGAAATGTAATAGAGACTAAAGTTTTTGTTAGTGATTTCTAAAGACTTGCTCTTAGTAGAAAGACACTAACATACAAATACTGACTTCTCAGGCAAATAGAGAATTAGGGAGACTATTTGGGACCAAAAATATACATTAATCAGACAATTCTATTCTTCATAGAGAATACAACTATACAAACAGGTTCCTTTTTTAGCATATATCCATTATTTAACCATAAGCCTCTAGTCCATACACCTTCAAGCCAGAAGGGTAATGCCACTGAGTATTTTCTTGTAGGTCTGAATATTGGAGAATTCTAAGTCAAAAATATTTGTTTTTTCAATTGCCCCCTTTTTTTTTTTTTAAATCTAGAAGGGACTCAAAGCCACTTTTCAATTAAAGTGTATTTTTATTCATAAAAATCTTCATTTGAAACAATTACACACATTAAAGCAGCAGAAAATAAAATTCAATAGCTGAAACTGGGGCACAAAATTTTTTAACTTTATATATATCCAGTAAAAAAATATGCACTCTGAATTTTTGAGAACTGCAGGTTTCCAATAAGAACAGAGTGTTTGAAATACTGAGATCTAGCAGAGGAGAGAGGTTCCCTCCCTGAAACTCACTCTAACGTTTGTGATGGTAATACCTCCTGGGAAAACCCCTCCTAGAACATCAGGACTAGCAGGAAGACATTCAAACACCTCTGCTTTTCATCCTTCTCAATGCCAGAAAAAGATGCAATAAATATCTCTTTAAATCTTCCAGTAGACTTCTTACAAATAAAAGTGAACATAATCACTATTTCTCAAGTTTCTATCCTCACAAAAGAGGAAGGTTAGAAAGAAGAAATGTACATGCTCCCACACTTGTTTTTTATTTATATATAGTTAGTTTTATATATTCACTAGAGAGAGAGAGTGTGTGTATGTATATTTAAAAAATATATATGCACACACATATGTATTGATACACACACACACACACATATATATATATATGTTTTTGTCAAACCAGAAGAGGAGCTGACTTGGAATGACATTTAACCTAAATCCAACCATCCCTCTCTTTCATTAAAACTAGGTACCTAAGTGTCAGCTACATTGTTAAAGCCTTTTCCAAAAGTAGGAATTAAGTGAACTTTCAAAAATATCCTTAATATATTATTACATTGTATGTAATTCCTTGAAAACAAATGGTATTTCAGGAAAGAAAAACTGCATTGTTATTCTTTTTCCCCTCCTTGTTCTATTTAATCCTCAAGTCCTTCCTGAAGGGGTAATGGATTCAGTACAGAAGAGCGTTAAATTTTAAAATCCTCTTCTATTACCCTCAAGTGCTCTAGCCTGTCACACCTGCCCAGGACTGAGGTGTTCAGAGAATTCAGTCAAGCCAAGGAAAGCAGGCAGCTGGCACAGGTTATAGCGAGGGGCTGCAGTTCGACCTTAAGGCTGCTGCTTGGATCCTTTGGCCCCTGTGCCTGTTTGGGAGCATTCAGAACTAGATGAAATTTTCTTAGTAAGAGGTGCCAAGAGGCTGCATCCACTCATGCATGCCCATTTCCCATGGCTGCTAGAGGAAAGGGGATTATGAAAGCAGGAAGTTCTGTAACACTAGTCGTCACCCGAAAGAAGCTATGACACACGCTCACACACTCGGCACTCAACTGATGTTCATGATGCAGGGACAAGAACCTACCATGACTTCATGAAAAATCACTTTTAGTACCATGTTTCCTCAGCCACTTTTAATGGAAAGGCTGCCTAATCCTCTCAAAAAATGCTACCCCCCAAAAAAACTGTATAAACTGTTGCCCTAATGGTGTTCATTTACGGCTAAATATTGATCAGGATAAAAGTCTTTTACATTCCTTTATTATTTTTATTCCCTCCCCTTTTGATTGCTTCCATGCAAGGAAACATGCAGGTACATTTTTTGGAGGATGGACTTTATAAATCACTTTGTGGACCACCTTTCTGGTGTCTTTTAGACTACAAGCGGGGCAGGGGGGGAAATCCAGTGGACATTCCTGAAGCAGTATTGTAAGCTTTAATACAGACCACCACCAAAATGCAGCCCTCCCCACGCACCTCCTCTCCCAGGAAAGAGGATGCAAAAAGGAGACTTGTGAAATAAGGCTTAAATTTAGATTAGAGGGTTGTTTGGATTTGGGGGTTTTTTGGTGAAAAAGAAAACCCCAACATATTGAGAGACTTTATATACTCTCAAGCAGATAAAGGAGGGCACAGATACCTGTGAGTAAATGGGAGAAACTAAATCCTCTGAAGACAGGCAGGAACTACCTCTGCACAACAGAACACAGCCTCTATCAGCAAAGGCAAATAAAACCAATGTACCAAACCTAACTGCTTCCTGGGAAAAATAACAGAAAAATATTAGGAAAAAAATCTGCAAAGCAATTGTTTTTGCCACATTTTCTACTCACTGATACTATGTCTTTTATAAAATACATTTGAGAAGCCATTTTTAACCAAACCATACAAAAATCAGAATTACTAACTCGTTGATAGACCAGATACTACTGATTCAGGGTCAAAACATGAACAGCTGGGCTTGAAAAGCAAGTCTGTTACCTTTTCACAAGGAAGCAAAAGTGATTCAACGACTTGGAAATGAACAAAAATTGAACCTTGATCCAGTTGTAGATGTGTTTTCTCCCAATATAACCCTTTTCTTCCTCTCTTTCTGTTGCCGTTCCTTTGTTTTTCTACGGTTTTCATTTAGATGAAGTTTTCTTTTTTGAACAGTGCAAGCCAAATTTAATCCCATTTATTGCTTGTAAGTTTTACTTATAATTGCTCCTCTCCTTTTTAAAATATCCCAACCAAAATAAGTTAAGAGGGAGCCAGAAACAGAGATGAAAAGTGAAGGAGCTCAAAACCCACAACATGTGGGGTCAGTCAAGAATAGACCTCCTACAGACCCTCACCATCCTCCCAACATGTACGGTGGGAAGAAACGAAAGGGATATTTCTTTCACCATTGCTCCAAAGCGATACAATCGCCGTTAGCCAAGAAAAGGGAATGTCTATTTTTGATTCCTTCACTCTTCCATATGAGCCTGGTAAAAGTCTTGAAGAGTAATTCAACTCTTTTTTTCCCTCACAAGCTACTCAATAACAAAAAAATAAAGAAAAAAGGACTGCAATTGGAAAGGAACTATAATACCCATACATTTCATACATTTGTATAAACACATTATAAGCCCTGCCAATTCAAGAGACTCTTCTTCCACCACCCACAACTACTTCCTTTTATCTTATCAGAAAAATAGCTCTTCACCGCTGTAGGCTAATTACACCATCTGTTTAGCCCCAGTACAGTAACACTAAGACATGGCACATTAATTCCTTAACTTTCCCACATGGAACTGCCTTGTGTTGCCCTCGTACTTGCAAAGACACTGGCTGGGCAGAAGGAAGGCGGGGGGTTGAAATCAGCCTCACATTATTTGTATTCCCTCTTCCTCCACCACAGCTCTGCTGCCAGGCTTCACAGGGATTTAAGCAATCTGACAATTTCTCTCCACCTCACCTCAGTACAATAGTGCCAGTTGTCAGGATCAGCAATGAAAAACATCAATCACAGGCACACACACAAAGGAGGCGGCAAAGTCTATGCAAGTTTGCACTGCTCGTCATATCAAGTGAGCTGCCTCTCTCCACAGTGGTCAGAGATTGCCGAATCTCAAGTCAGAGCCTTCCTTGGGAAACAAGAGATACATAGCCTTGCGTTAAAAAGCACGATTTCTCCTGCTTTTGGAAAACAAGACACTCCCTGCACCCCTTCCACCTCTCCAAAGCAAACACACTCCAGCCCATCCACCAGGACTAGACATGGCATGAAAACTGCCAGCTGTCCCCCAGGTGGGAGACACTACCTGGCAAGTACCTACCCTACATGCTGGGAGAGGTCTTCACAAGATCCCTCAACCCTTTTCTTTTTCTTCCTTCCTCCAACCCCTCCCTTCCCCCAACCCCTCCTCCCCCTCCCCCCTCCCCCAACTCCTTTAAATAAGCTACAACATTTAAGAACATTGTCACTTTGAATTCTTTATTTAAGTCAGTCCCAACTGATAATAAAAGAGTAACTTTGGGGTGCAAACCACTGCAGGCTCAGGCAGACAGTGCAGGGGTTTGTCCAAGCCCTGCACTACCTTGCTCAAGGTCAGCAGCCTGGGTTCAAGAGTTTGCACATTTCCACCGGAGACCATCACTCCCTGCTCCCTCCCAGATCCATCAGGAGATAAGGTTATTTGACCTAGCTCTCACATAAAATTACATAGGAAACCAGCTGATTTGGACAAGCAGACTGAAGACTGAACACATGAAGAGAGAAGGCAAAAAACATGAGACGGCAGTCTTCTCTGCACAGCAGCAATTACAAGCAGCTACGTGCAGCAGCTTCTTCAGCCAGGAAAGCTTCAGCAAGGGAACACTTGTCCATTTTCTTGTGACTTCTAAGGATTTTCTTCTACAGCTCTAAAAGTTAGAAAACTTGTACCTAACTTTGAACACATCTGGGACTGCATCTGGGATTCTTCATATTTCCCTGCCCTCTTCCCCCTTAGAAGCATTCCTGCATTTGTAATGCAGTGATACAAAACCCCTATTACAAAGACATGTTCCAGCTTAGAAATTGTTTTCATTAGCAAAAAATACTTGCTACTGATAACCATTAAGATTACACCAAAGATGAAAGGAAAAATCCTTAGACATTTAACATCATTTTGCATTGCTCAGCCAAACAGTTTTATTAACAGTTATTTATAGATGGCTGTTTCTCCTATATGTCACAGGCTTGGGTTTGGGTTTTTTGGTTGGTTGGTTGGTTTTTTGGGGGGTTGGGTTTTTTTTTTAAAGAAGGCATGGTGGATGCTAGAAAGGGGAGAACCAGAAATAAGAGAATACTTCATCTTGCAGAGATTGCTCAAGAGAATATTTACATTCATCTGTAGAACAGCAAGGGCACAGATCACAGGGAACAAACTGGGACACAGAGGAGAGGAAAAAAGCAAAGGTGAATTGAGCCCAATTACGGTCACTATCTCTGCCCTCAGGTCCCATCAAAAGTGAATATCAGGAGGTGTAGATAGGCTAGGGACAAAAATAAAACTATTATATGCTTTCTTTGCTAAAATATTAAACATGTATCTTTGCTTATCACTTCACATTTAGAAACAAAGTCCACAGCTATTCTTAACGTTGCATAGAGAAATTAGAAACGTTTTCATCACGATATTTCTTCTGACCTTTTTAGTGACAAAACTACTCGAAAGGGAAGCAAGAAAAAAAACCTGGTAAGTTACTTCAATAAGGTAACTGCAAGTAAAGAAATGGTAAACATTTGGCCAAAACCACCCAGATTTCATCCCACTATTCAGTACTGCCTTACACAAACCTCACCTATACAGAAGAAACCTTAATATGGCCAGAGCTCAGTGAAACCACCCGAGGAGTGGGCTGGCTCAGATTCAGGGACTCTAGACAGTAAGGTCAGGGATACACTGTGCAAGACACACTTCATGTAGCACTGTACTTGTTTCTATTCTCTGAGGCACTTTCCTATCATGGAGATAAAAATGTAGAGCCAAGCATTCAGTGCTATGACAGCCGTATCTGCCCTTCCAGCTAATGGAAAAGTACCAAACATCAACACTAGCCCATAGAGGGGAGGATCTCGCAGAACAACTGCTGTCATTTAACATGTTCCCTTCCCACTCACGGTCAACAGCAAGGTAAGTCACTAGGTAACTTTATT
This sequence comes from Buteo buteo, assembly GCF_964188355.1. Taxonomy (NCBI): domain Eukaryota; kingdom Metazoa; phylum Chordata; class Aves; order Accipitriformes; family Accipitridae; genus Buteo; species Buteo buteo. The sequence goes on from NC_134179.1 coordinate 21,658,774, forward strand.
AACCAGGCAATCTATTAACTTAAATTGTAGGACAGAAAGTACAAAATCTGTATTTATCAATTCTGAAGAGGTAGACTCTTTTCCTTTTCAAAGTCGCTTTGATACCATAAGCCTGAAAATTTTGCTAGACAATCCCCAACTGAAAGACAAAATGTTGCAAAATGAAGTGCATTCCATAATGTATCAGAAATTCTACTAACCAGCCTATCATCTTCTCTTACCTCAATTTATAACACATATCTTTATGCTTAACATGTGAACATAAACAAAATATTTATATTTTCCTAGTAAAAATAACAGTTGTGTTTGGTTAAGAGGCAGGACCCTGCAACAAAACACCCTTCCCATATGTACCACCTATTTGCCTACAGAAACAGTCCACACACAACTTCTGTACCCCAATATATACTTGGTATTAATACTGGTAATCCTAAAAAGAAAAAAGAAGAGGGAAGGGGGGAGAAGAAGAAGGGGGGAGAAGAAGAAGGGGGGAGAAGAAGAAGGGGGGAGAAGAAGAAGGGGGGAGAAGAAGAAGGGGGGAGAAGAAGAAGGGGGGAGAAGAAGAAGGGGGGAGAAGAAGAAGGGGGGAGAAGAAGAAGGGGGGAGAAGAAGAAGGGGGGAGAAGAAGAAGGGGGGAGAAGAAGAAGGGGGGAGAAGAAGAAGGGGGAGAAGAAGAAGGGGGGAGAAAAGAGGGAGGAGAAGAAGAAGGGGGGAGAAAAGAGGAGGAGAAGAAGAAGGGGGGAGAAAAGAGGAGGAGAAGAAGAAGGGGGGAGAAAAGAGGAGGAGGAGAAAAACAAAAAAAGAAGAAACAACAATTCTTCCCCTCTCCCCTCCGAGAGCTTTGTCATTCAGGTATCAGTGAACCAAGGCAGTTTTGTCATCGCATAAACTGTAGCTCATTAAAGCACAAACAAAACTAGCTTTAGTTTTACATGAAGAAAGGGATTCATGGCTTGATGAGAAAAATTGCCAAAAACCCCACTGCAAACTTGCAATCTAATTAAACGCCTTCTGTTACACGTAGCATGAAAACTACCACCACTGCTTTTTATGCCTCTAAAACCACTCTGCCTTCTAACTGTTATTTACCTCCTGTTGACCAAGTGTATAACAATGCTGGCATGCACCCTCCAGGATTTCCACAAGCTCCTACAGACAGTATAGTTCTGTGTACCGCCACTCTTGTGCTAGCTTGCAAAGAAACATACCTATATCCCCAAATAGAGGGGTTTTGTTTCTGGGTGGCACACAACTGTGATATTTAAAAAAGCATTGTCAATAACTTAATTGCCGTGTAATGTCAAGTGTAATATACATACCATCAAAGGTTAATGACATAGACCATTTCCCTCACCCCAAAAGCTCACTGGAGTCAAACTTCGGAAAGATGACTCCCTTGAAACATTTGGCAGTCATACAGTCAGATTAAGTAAGTATACATGGAATGTTAAGTACTTCTTCAGTATTTCATTATCTCCCCAGCACACAGTGCCATTGTATTGGATACAATACTTAATCTTGCTTTCAAAATTAAAAAGTGCAAGTATCCACTAACATTTGATATTATTTAAAACAGAACTCCTAACTCTTAAAAACAGATGAAATAATTCAATTGTACATGTACGCTGTAAAGTATCAAAAGCCTCCCAGTGAATCAGAAAACAGAAAATAAGAGAAATATACTCAGCAATAAAAGCAGTACAAGTCTTGATGCTTTTCGAGTTCCTGCGCACACAGTAAAATTCTGACCACTTCAATGGCAAATTTTCACTCAATATCTGTCTGCTAGCACCAAGTCTCTCAGGAAGACTCCGTTCACAAAAAGTACAATAATTAACTGTAGGGTTCAAGGCAAAACACAGGACAGGACTTCCCAAATTTCAAAAGTCCTTAGCAGAATTCAAACACCTATTATACAAATGCATATCCAATTATGTTTTCATATCTGGAAAACAACAGTCAGGTTAGCTACTAGCCAGAAGTTTCTATAAAGAATCAACTAAGACACGGCAGGAGACACTGATGGTAAAATTGATTGGGGACCACTAGAGAAGGGGAGGATGACATCAGTGACAAATAGCAATGAAAAAACAGCCCATTTACTGTTGTTCTCCAAGGTTAGGTTAAACTTCTATGTAGAAAAAGAGGTGTCTAAACTTTTCATACTGGCAGCAGTACCGTAACTCCAAAGTATTAAAAGACCTTCTGAAGAAGACAAACCTGACCTCTTTTTATGACAGTCAAAAGTATGCACCCTGACAAAACAGATATTTGGTAACCTGATGAGAGTCAATCCAATCTAGTAACACTTCCAGGCTCAGAAAGGCCCCCAGAAAAGGTTGCCTTTAACTACTCTGAAAGTTTAAACTCTCAGGGGGGGCAAACAAAAACAACAGCAACAAAAAAACAATAAGTCATGACAGCTGAGCACAGCATAGACTCTTCCAAGAAGCAAACAGTCAAAATCATCTTCCAGTAATCTGGTGGAAAAATAACATGACATGTGTAACAAAAACATGTGAATTTACACTCTGAAAGCAAATCCTCACATGAAATGCTGTCCAGACACAAGATTGCTTTAAATTACTTTCTGAGAAGTCTGAATTTACATCACAGATGTAGCTACATCAAGACTTTCTAACACCGAATTTTTCATACACATTACAGGTTGCTCATGAGACTGTTTTTTTTTTTTTGAAGCCATGCACCATCCCCTTCTGCTATCACTACTACACTTATTTCTTCACACCTCACATTTTCTTACATATGACAAAGTAGAGCTCCTGTAGAGTTAGTTTATCCGTATCCAAGCACACCAATCAGATAAAGGAGACATTACAGGTGTCTAGAAACACGTTGACACACACAACATGTGTTAATGATCACTTGAATTTTTTTTCACTGTTTTACAAAGCAATCTTGTACTATAAAAAACACCCAATGTCTGATTATTTTGGATACAAGAGGACAGCCATAAGTCTTTCTGCAGACACCATTTTATAACCCTACACCTATAACCATCACATAAACTCACATTATTTTTCTCCCCCTATTTTCAACGTATCCCAAAGAACTTTAAAGATACTTTATCCAGGTTAGCTTGTCTCACGGACCTCCTTCCCAAAACATTTCCTTGTTAGACCACAAAGGCAATGCCATTTTGTATTTGATTATGGAAGCATCCAACCGTTTTTAAACCCGTGTTTTCCAATAACCTCCATTTCACAGCAGAAATAAATCAGGGGTACTGCTACTACCCCCTATGCAGAATCAGGCACAGCGAGTACAGTCCCAGGCTTTCCCCTCATCTCTTGCTGCTGCTGCTCAGTAGCTCCTCTTCAACTTTGTGCTAAAGACAAGGAAGAAAACAGTTCCAGTATTTCTGTTCCTGCTTCCTTGACTATCCATTAAATCCTGTTTCAACACAACTTAAGCACTAGGTTCTTTCCACAGGTACTGCAGCATACACCGAGTCCACAGTTGCTACAGTCATAGGCATGCTTGAAGTTCATGCCCTATCTTATCCTGTGACAACTTGTTCAAATACCAATACCTTTAGCTACACAGGCAAGTTGGAAACAAAGTGCTGCTAAGAAGGAAGATTAAAAAACCTTAACTTACTATTCATTTTCTTTTTAGCTGAGGAAAGTATAGCAGAATCCAAGCTGTTCTGATCCACAATACGAGTTACCAAAAATATGCAGAGCGCAGCGCTTGGCAGATGCTGCCCTCTCCCACTACAGTGCCTCCTATAGGGGTAGAAAGCCTTACACTTTTTTTATTCAAGCCTACCTAGTGAAAAAAACCATTGTTCACTTGCACTTCCCTGACACGTAAATACTGAGAGGAAAGCCAGTCAAGGCAATTATAACTCCCTGAAACAGTACCTTTAAACAGATTGGATGCAACCTAACCCACTTTTATTCAGTAACTGCTGTCAAACATCAAATGCAGCACCAAGGCACAATCACCTCATCCCACATTAACCCTTTTTTTTTTAATAAGCATGTAAACATTCAGAATTTCTATCTGAATTGGCCTCTTCCTCTTCCAAAAAGACATCACAATGAAGAACACTGTATCTAGTCCTACCTTCACAGTTTATGAGGTCTAATCGCCTGTAATAACTTTTTTTTTTGCCCAAGTATTACTTCAGCTGTGACAGTTAGCCAGACCACTTTAAAATTTGAAAAAGTATGATTCTAAGAGCCTAAATTTATCCACAAAGTCTCAAACTGACATTTTGGCCCAATAAAATCTTCTGTATATTAAATCACGTCAATTAAAAAAAAAAAAAAAGAATAAAATTATGCTCTTAGAAGTTGTTTTTAAATATTTAGAACTAGACTCTGATCTCAGTGATTTTGGTTCATTGGTGGTATCCCATGATACCTGTGCAGCTCCTAAACATAAGATATTACTTTTTAATGGCTCCATTAAACATGTTTCAAGATACAAAACAATTTTGCGAGGCCTGGGGGAATGAAAAAGGAAAGGTAAATTATGCTATGTGTGAGTCAATTATGCTATCTGTGAGTCAACACTAGCTCTTCTTCACTCTCTAAATATCTACACAGAACACTGTTTCATAACTGCATTCTGCCTTGGACTTTTTGACAGCACATGATCATTAATTGTTTCCTCCTTCTAGATTCAAAAGGAAAAAACTAGAGGAAAACTATCAGGTTTTAATAGTTCATGGTAGGTGGTATATGAAAAACCTAATATGTATTCAAACAATACTGATTTAATCCATGATAAAAGTTTATTATAAGGTTGGATACCACATTATCCACAAACATCCAAATGTTTTTGTTTATACAAGCAGCATTTGTAATTATAATTTAATATTCCCAGTTATGAGAGTGACAGTGAGATTCATTCATTTATTCCTTAAAAACTAAAACAACATGGGAACTCCGCGACAAAACTCCATGTGTGATCATGCTAATACAGCTTCTGGGAAGACACTACTTAAAAAATGAAAAGGATGATTCAGCCTCTCTTTGTGTATTTGTTCTTTCATTCTTCTGCAATTGAACAGAAATTTGGATTAACCATTCCAGTATTTTGCATTATCTCATTTTCCATGTTATGTGTTAATGACTTTGGACTATGGAGCCAGGACCACATAAGCAGTTGTGATCTCAAAGTGAAAAGCTCAATATCACATTACCAGTGTCATAGAAATAAAGTTTTCACGAAACCTTACTGTAAGCAGATTTCACAGAAACTCATAATAGTTTTGTCTAGTTGCCTTTGTCTATTGAAAATAAGTATCAAATTTATACAAAGTAGCTTTCTATACCCTGGTCTTACACCCATGATTACTGAAAAACTAGTTTCTGTAGAGTCTGATAACATCCAAAGCAAGGTGGCAAATATCTTCTTTATCTATTTTCGTTATGAGAATTAAATGTCCCAAACCTCTTGCAATAGTTACTATAGAGAAACTGTAAAGTACAGGCAAGAATAAGTAGCCTCATTAACAGTTAGTCAATTTTACTTAGCAATTCCAACAAGAGCAAATAATTGGCTGTCAAGCTTAGCATCACATAGAAATTCTCACAAAGGAGAATTGGTTTCTCCTGTGTGGCAAAAGTGAAATAACTGCAGTCTACACAAACAGAAGGTTCTGCCTCCAAAGGTGTTTTCCCAAACTATTTGTCTTACTCCTCAAACAGTTCCCCAACTTCCCCAAAGTTACCAAACTGAAATGCAATCAGGTAAATTTAGACAATAATTTGTGTACTTGCAGACCATGAATAAAGCCATTAAAATCCCTACATCTACCACTTCTGATTCCCAGTTTGCAATACTCACTCATCATGAGCACAAAATGCCCTAATGGAAATAACACAGGTTAAACTTCACAATGACTACAGATCTACAGTCTAAATTAAATTGCCCATTTTATCAGAAGAGTGCCAATATCTTCTTTTTTAGTTTCTGACTGAGATCACGGCTTAAATCCTTCTTAATCTGAGATGTGATGAAAATGTATCAGTATTTACAACTATCCTATACACTCTTACAACTTGGCATTTAAATCACTGATAATGGCATCTTTCCCTCTAGAAGTTCTGCAACCAATCTGTCAAGCATATCCTATTTCAGCAAATCTTTCTAACCAAGCAAATTCAAAACTCTCCATTAGGTGATCTGCCAGCATATCTTCTAATGCATTAGTTGCCAAATTTGAATAAAAGGAAAACAATACTGACAGGCATTCAAGCCTGTCAAGATCTATACTAAAGCTGCATTTCTCTATACAAGACCTACACTTCAGTTCTAATGAAGCCAACGAGCATAAACAGGTACTGTCCCTGAAAAGGTGGCCCTGTCCTCAGACATTCATCCTACCACTGGCATTGGAGAAACGATACAAATGAGCAGGACAGAACTCAAAACCCTCCCCTTCTGGCAGCAATACACACTTTTTATTACACAGTAAGAACAGAAAACATCCTCCAGGCTCCTTCTCCACCAGTACCACCATGTCCCCAGTAAATTTCCTACTCCCATAAAACTTCCTGTGTTGGGTTTGTTGTTGTTATAAAGAGGAAAGATCAGCTTACAAACATCATAAATCTTTCCTTTTGTAGCCCTACAAGTTCTTTCATGCTCTTCATTAAGGGAAAAACACAAATCCTGTACAGGCAAGTACAGAACACCAAAATCATCCGGAAGATAATCACCGGGTGTAGACATCTCCAGGAAGAGTGAGAAAGGTGGCCTGACTTCAGCATACCTGTCTCTACAAACTCTATACATGGAGTGTGGACTGCCCATCCTATCTTCATCACTGGCCCTTGCCTGACTGTTAATAAGTCACTTAAATCTTGTTTCCTAATCTCTACCATAGCAACAATAACAAAAGTGCAAGTGTTCCCTATGCCAGAGTTTCTTAAATAAATAAATAAATAAAGAGGAAAACTTTTTTTTAATCTATATTTCACAGGTTTAGTGAAAGTGCAGCCAGGTAAAACCAGAGGCTTTGAGAGTTGGAAGGTAAAACTAACAGCTGGAGATTGTATTCACCCAACTGTGATTAGTACCAGCCAGACCAGTCTCCCTGACTCTTAATCCACCATGAGAATGAGTGGACTTCAGCCTAGCTGAGGATTCCACCAGAAGCAAATATTAATTCCTTCCAGCAAATACTACATCTGTGTGGAAGGGCGCAACACTTCTTAATGCAAAAGAACTTTTAACCTTTCCCCAAAAGAATACCTTTAGTCACGGCTATTTTACAAATGGAATCAGACAACTTCCTTGCTCAGATAAGCCAAGTACCAAAAGGCTTAATTGCACCAGTGACAGAACGTGTGAAGGTTCCTAACTCTTGGTAAATGATTGGCTCAATAGCAGTGATGCTGTATTAAAGATTCCATGAATTTTAAAAATGCATTTTTAAAGCATCCGTAGGAAGGACAAGCCCATTAATGGCATACTGAAAGGGTATTTTTCAAGCTCCTAACTTTTAGCTTGAGCAGAGAAAGGGAATCTGATTCACTAACCAACAAGCTAACAAAGGACTAAGAAATACAAAAAGAAAACTCAGTATTCAAGAGAACAATCAACAACATTTCTCAGTTTATGCTTCCTCCATTTTATAACAGGTTCATGAACAATGGATGCGGTATATACAAGTAAATTTCTGACCTATATCTAATCTTTTGTAGTTAGAGGGAGATAGATATATCTACACACTCAGGCAATTGCCACAGGTGTCAATTCTATTGGAAAATACTATGCTAATTTTAAAGGGTTGAATTATACAATGTTGGAGGAAGAAATCTGGTTCTAGGCTTATTTAAAATGTTCTAAGCACTATCTCTAAAAATACAGGAAAGTTAAACATAGCTAGAAGCATATTGCATAAAACAGATATAATGCTACACCAGTACTATGAATAACTGGTAGGAAATGCTTTACTCTGTTAGCATCTTCAGTCAGTGGGACTAGCCATATACAGTGCAAGAGAAGCAAGGGAAAATAGACACAGTTTGGTGAGAAAAAAAAAGAAAAAAATCAGCAAGCTAACTGCTATGCTGGCCCTTAGCTATTAATAGAATAGCCATTAGGATAGCTTAATAGTTAGCTATTCTTCAGCTATTCCTTGATTAACATAATAAAATAAAATTCAGAGTAAGCGATTAAAAACCTCAACCCAGTCTGAAGCTGTCTTGAATATAAAACTTGAATCTCAATCTGAAAGTGTATTTCTTTCCAGGTATCTTTCCCCTTCTACTTTCACTTCTTTCCAGGTGACAAATATCAACTGCTTCATCACAGGCAGAATGCTCTCTGCAGATCTGCATAAAATGATTAATTTTGCATATTAACATAATGGCTAGGAGAACAATTTGAGGGTGGGGTGAGCAAGGGGGGGGGTAATCATGAGGGGAAAAAAAGTCTTTTTTCTAAGTGGTGGTACAAAGGAAACTTCATTTTCCTAGCTTACCATCTATATATCTGAGGATGGTAAAGATGTACAGTCTACAGTGATAAACATAACTGTTGAGGTGTTTCAATTCATATAGGGCTTGGGGTTTTTTGTTTTGTTTTAAAGATAAAAAAAATCTGTTCAGAGATGCAATTTAAATCAACAATTTAAAGGTAAGCCTTAATCTATAGGTAACAAATTGCTGCAGTCTGTTCCAATGTATTTACACAAATACCTTTGATGCATTCAGGGTATAAAAGGACATGACAAATTAAAAGGACTAGTATTCAAATGCAGAATGCAAAGCTATTTCTCAAGACAAGATTTTTGAAGGTTGCATGAACTTTTTAGTGAGTCTTCCAATATCACTCTAAAATTCCATATCTAGAGGCATATCAGACTTCAGCTCTTCAATAATGCATCTAATAAAAAAATTGTTCAGAGGAAGTGACTGAATAAGGTCACAGTAGGTTTTTGGGGTTTGTTTTTGTTTTTCCCCTGGAATCAAACTATGACACCAATTATATAACACCCCCCCCTTTTTTTTTTATTTTACTGATGAGTCCTTTACCCTCTTTTTGTTTTACTTTGAAGATGTAGCATGACAGAACAGTTACATTTGTGATTTAATCACCTGTTTCACGTCTCAAGTAACACAACAAGCAATCTTTGTATGTCGTGTTGCAGTACACAAATAATAAACTGATCATGTAAGACTCCATAACATTAGTCCACTGTAATAATAAAAAGTAGTATTTGGTCAATCAATTTTTCTACCCATTATTCCCATTTCACTTGTTTTTTTAAAAAATGGTTTGAAAGCCATAATTGGAAGAGTCTCCTATCAAGTACAAAAGCAACCAGTATCTGGACTATCTAATAAGACCCTTTCAGTTGCAGGGAACATACAGCTTACGAGAGCATGCCTCTGTATTTCCATATACTCAAGACTGACAAAAGCAATCATCTCCTGTAATTCACAATCAAATGTTTGCTACTCTATAGCACGTTCCGCTGTACTGTGCAGTATATGATATTCTTATTTACTGAAAACAGTCACTCCTGTTTTCCATTAATTTATAGACAGGACAATATCTCTTAAGCATTACATTGTCAACTACACATGATTCTTGGTCCAAGTTAAAAAAATTTTAGGCTCACCATGTTTTAAAAATTATGTAGATCACCTGCCCTTTTCAAAAGAGTAGTAACGCTAACACAAATCTTTTGTTATTTCCATGGTCTGAGACATAACTGATCACAGAAAAGATATATACCATTTTCAGCTATTTCATTCCATTGCTTCCTCCATGAGGTGACAAAAACAAACATTGCTGACAATCTTTAAAGATTGTCTTGGAACATGTATAGTCTCTCTCTGGGATTAAGTCTTAAAAAACTTTACTTCATTTCCTATTACAATCAACTGGTTTATATAATAGATCAAAGTACAAATAACAGGATGTCAACTTTATGTTGCTTGGCTACTAAGCACTGTATTTTTTCACATTTTCACAGTCACTAGCAGAGGAATTTCAAGAATTCATTCTTACGCTGAGGTGTGCTATCAGCCACCATTGAAATGGGCCTGGTAATCCAGTCCGTTTACATGTTCTGCTACATGCAGAAAGCATTTGAAAGAAATTCTTCTAAATGGTCTATGGTAAACTGTATCTGAAGACGGCTATCATTTCCCTCCTTATTCCATTAATTCATTCTCCTTTTAAGAGAACCAACTAGATGGGACACTCCACCAATGCAGACGCTGTCCCAACCACAGACGAACACGCATGACCAACCACACAATAGAGTAATTCGCCGGACTGCATCGCAAACTTCAACATATAGTGTTCTATGTATATTGGGCAAATAAAACAGTAGGTAACCCAAAAATGAAAGCCAACTTTAGATAGCCAAGGCTTAAACCTACAGAGTCACCCTAGTGACAATGATTTTGTAGATATCTTGAAAAATATTTTCTCAAAAATAGCGAACTACTTTTTTTCCACTGAAAGAGTAGTTGAAGTGACAGATACTTGGACACCTTGCCACCCAATATACTACAGGTAACTCTTCTAGGACTGTAGTGCACCATCCCGCTCTGGGCCTTTCTCAGGGGTGCCAAGTTATCGCTCCTCTGATTGATACCAGACACCATCACAAATTTCTGCTTCTTATTGTTTTCACACAGCTGAGTTCCTACAGTTAAAAAGATCTGTAACCACATTTCACTTATAAATGTAACTCTGAACTATGACTCCTTTGGGGTTGATGAGGCCTCCTCCCTAGCTGTAGGCACCACAGGAAAATAGTGCTCTACAACTACTGTAACCTTCATTTTCTAGGAGACAGGACACAGGTCTGCAGGGCCTCCACAACCAATCCCAGGTATAAAACTTTGCCCCATTTAATTTATGGTCACATTAAAATGTATGCAGTACGTTTTCAGCAGCCTTGAAGAGAGCACTGATGACTATGAGTGGACTAGCACAAGCATGGCAAATGCAGCTGTGAAGTCTTCCTCCAGGGGTTAAAAGACTTTCAGTGTTCCCCTCCTCAAAGTCACTCACTTTGCTGCTAGGCTTTGAAACATACAGATTTGTGAATCCACTAAGTACATACTTTCTCTAGGTTTATGGGAAACAAAACTTTCTCATATTCAGTTGTAAGACTGAGACTCATCTCACTAATAATGAGAAGAGACCAGCAATTCAGTTTACAGGAAGCAAAAGGCAAAAAAAACCACAACAACCCCCAAAAAACCCCAAAACACCACAAAAACCCAAACCCCAAACCTCTATGTTACGCATCTCATGCCAAAAAATGAAGTCACTGAATACACAAAGATAACCTGAGTTCCTGCTTTACTCCTGCTCCCATACTACCAAAGCTACAGAGGATATTCCAAATCAGAACAAACAAAAACCTGCTAAATATTTTGCTCCTTGCACTTCATGGAGTATGTCTTCAGGACAAAGCTACCTACGTATCAGTCCACAGCCAATATACATCAAAGTCTTCAAACTCCACGGCATGTGAGTACGGCGACTATTGCTAAGCTAGGCCATCTTCGGTTTAACATTTTTTCTCCACTATCTGACCCCAGAAGGACTGTTAATAATGTGTTGAAGAAGCACCACCCCAG